>NW_026575037.1:20577500-21262500 GCF_905146905.1 Nyctereutes procyonoides | reverse complement strand
TGGGAACCTCTTTTCTCTCTTACTGAACGCATTCCCAATTCTGTGTCTTAGTTGACCCACATCTCTGACCCCACGACTCTGTTCCTCTGTCCACATAAAGGGACTGTGACCAAGTGAAGAGCTTCAGTCATCCCTGTTTTATCCTTGTTGGCTTTGAGCACTGTCCTTTTTGACCTCTTGTTCTTTCTCACTTTTGTAACCAGAGTCTTGATTGCAACATGAATTACAACAGACAGAAAGCTCTATTATAAAGGTTAAAAATACGCAGATGCAAAGTGTATTTTCTGGGCCTTGCCTACGTTGGGCTTTTCTACTTTCTATTCTGGCCCGCTCCAGGGTCTAGGTTGTTTCTGGATCGAGTCTTTGTGACCGTCTATTAAGCCGGTGTTCTCTCTTCAGGCCCGTTTCATGTTGAGCTTCCCTGAGCTCTTCTGGCATGGGCTTTTTGCCTCCTTCCTCCCCACTGCACTCTGACCTAAACCCCCCCAATTAGCAGTTTAGTTTTCCCAACTTCGTGAACAGCAGACTAATGCTGATGCCCTGGCTCCCAAAGCTGGCTCCCCTCACTGCCTCTGGTTTCTGTTCTCAGTCCTCAGTTTGGGCCTTGATGAAGTTTAAATGACTTTATTAATTTCTTTTTTCATTATACAAGTAACAATTACCCAACAGAGAAAATTTGAAAAACACAAAAGAGCATAAAGAAGAAAATTTAGATCACTTATTATCCACTCTTAAATATTTAGGTATATTTCTCCCAGATCTTTTTTCTTGGATCTAAATCATGACTCAACCCTCATTACCTGAGTGATTTGGGCTGTAAAACTTAACCTTTTTGAAATTTGGGTTCTTCCTCTGGAAGACAGGATGATAGTGCCTACTTTCAGGTTGATGGAAGACATGGTTTTTTATTCTCCTTTGAAAATAAGACATATTCTGCTTTCATATTCCACATAATTATCACTCATTTACTATCAAATATTTGCCATCTATCTTCTATCATATTTTCCAGCCACACGTCTCATGGTTTTCTCTGACCAGTCTGAAAAACAACTTAGCTTCAACTCTCAGGGAATAATTGAGGAGCCAACCTTAATGAACTCAGTGTTAAAATTGGAACAACTACCTCCAAAAGACATTGGATAGCAATGAGGAGGCTGGTTTTATCTTTGAAGGGTATGAGTATTCCAGAAGGGTGTGTTGCAGGTTGATCCCACAGCTAAGGATAAAATTCATCCATTTGTTTCCTGGGAAACATTTCTGACTCTTCTGGAAATCTGAGCCATGAGAAGCCTGGGCCTTTTGGGACTACACATTACTGTGTTAGCAATGACTTGTTACCTCTTTGCCTATTGATTCCTCTCCCCAGCAGGACCCATCTCTTCCTCCAAGTCATTGCTTGACCGTCATATCATTGTACCAACAACAGGGAATTCAGCAGTGGAGAGGTCAAGTCAGGTTATGGGCAAAGGAAAAACTTCATAAAGGTGGGGCCGGTAAGGGACAGACTCTAAAGAATGGTTTATGATTGTTACTTCCAACTCCAATTATTAAAATGATCATTGTCATTTATTAAGTACTCATCATGTGTCAGGCGCAGTATTGAGAACTTCACATATATTATATTATTCAATCCTCAAGACAACCCTGTAATAAGTAGTATTATTACCAATTTGAAAGGGACGAAGTGTTCAGAGATGGCAAGTAATTTGTGTAAGGGGGCAGAAGCAAGAGTTGAAGGTGGGCACCCTGATACCAAAGCCCTATACGTTTTCTACTCTACCTTTTGCTTTTCTAACAATGGAATCTTGTGTTCAGAGATACAGTAGGAAGGAAAAATGTGTGATGACTTCACTGAAACATGAATAAAAATCCTGACTTTGACAATCACTATCTTGGGCAAGTGACGTAACTATCCTTAGCTTCTTCATCTGCAAAATGCAGGTTATACTACTTACTACACTGGGTTGATGTAAACACTAAACAAGATTGTCATAGCTAACTTGAACAAGCACTTATTATATATTAGCTATTGCTCTAAGTGTGTTAGAAGTACCCACTCATTTAATTTGCATAAATGCATGATGAGATAGTTGATTATTCCCCATTTTACATATGATGAAGCTGAAGAGCAGAAAGGTGAAGCATCTTGTTTAGGTTCATGCAGCTTACAATGGTTGAGGTAAAATATGAACACAGTAGGCAGACTGGAGAACCATGCATCCAACCACTTTACCTCACCAGCTGGACAGAAATTCCAGAATATAGACAGTCCTAGATCAACAGAAGCTCTGGCTATAGGGGTGGTTCTGCCTTGAGAAGAAGGTGATGAGCCTTCCTTCCAAGCTGTAGTGCTAACTCTAATTTCCTGGTGCAACTGCTCTCTATGACATCTATGTTGAGCATCGTTTGTTGAGCATCATGGGAAATGACATCATTTTCCCATGGTCTAAACCTTGTCTCCTCAACAAGCAGAGCGTAAGTGCCTTTGGAGGTCACAAGACAAATGTGCTCAACCTCATGTTGACCTATCAGTTCTGGTTACTCTGTCCTTTTGGGTTTCAGTTTCTGCTGAGAGATTGAATATGGTCAGTGGCTAGACCATATATAAAAATAGAATTCTGATCTACAATCTGCAGCCCCCGGAAACCAGCTCATTGCCCACAGTGCCCAGCCCAGGAAGCCAGTCTGCTATCTATAAGTTGGATTTGTATGAAGTCAGACTGCTATGCAGCAACGAGCCAGGAAGCCAAACAGTAACCCCTGTAGCAATTGGCCCCTTCGTGGCCAGGATTTGATTGATAACTGACTGATTCCCTATATTTTGTTCCAATTTTCAACTTAGCATGAACCAGAAAAGCCAAATATGCCCTCCGAACCAATCGCACAGGATGCCCTGCTTCTAGTGAGCCCACCGACAGCTTCCCCATGCCAATCAAGGCAAACCCAAAGACTTCCCTGTTGTCCACTATAAAACTTTCCCACTCCTTCGAGGCCTTAAATCTGTGCCAGAACACAAGTGACAGTAGCTGACTTCTTTACTGTAACAAGTTCTGATTAAATAGCCTTTGCTTGTTCTCATTTGGTTGGTCTTAGTTTATTCCACACTGCATTTGTAAAATGAAAGTGTAGAAACAGGTAATTCTGAATTCTAGAAACCAGATGTGCTACAACTGACTTGGGGGATCACATGTAGCTGCTGCTGCCTTCTGTTGCCAGAAGGAGTTTGCATGGTTCCCACATCACCAGGTTTGGATTCAGAATTTGGGGTAAGCGCATCTGATTGGCAGGCCTAGAGGGTGCTGGATGCCAGGAAGGTTGGACAAGCCTTCTCTCTGGTGGGAGGTGGGCTCCTTCTCAGAATGAAAGCTAGCTCCCAAGCCTAGAAATGAGATCTGGATGGAGAGTAACTCAAAAGAATACAAACGTCCACTATATCTCTCATTCCCATCATCATTTGGGGTTGCCCAAAATCCTTAATTTTAAGGGTCCAGGCTTTCACCAACATAGTCCAATGTGATTTTGTCTGCCTATATCCCTCTCTCAAAAAGATGGCGAAGGAATGGACCATTGTCCTGCTGGACTCAAGTTCTCTGAAGGACAGGACTGTGTCTTTTCAGCTTTTTAGCCTACTCTATCTCAGTGTAACATTACATTTTAAAGACTTTATTCAAAAGCAAAAAAATAGAATTGTGTAATGGCAACATTTTTTTTAAAATACCAAGTGAAATTACTTTTTCTATATATATGACTCTCAACTTGATTTTTTTTTTCCCTGAGTTAAATGCTTTGGCTTTTGCCAGAATACAGATACCCCCACCCTGCTGCCTTGCCGATAGGAGGCAGCAGGGCAAATGGTAAAAGGATGACTGAATACAACCACTCCCATATTTCACTGGAAGGTTGGGAGGAGAAGAGGTGACACCCTCCAGTTCAACTCAACTGTCCTGAGCAGGATGAGTCAATTGCTTAACGGGAAGAAGGTAGGACTCAGAGGCCTGGAGGCAGGAAGCCGTGGATTACAACTAGAATGCTAATACCTTTCAGAAAGCATCCTTTGTTTCACTGCATGTTAAAAGTGAAGAGAACATAGATCATTTTAAGGGTGACTGGGGTTCAGAGAGGGAAAGCAATTTGTCAAAGGTTACGCAGTGAGTTATGGCAGAGTTGGCATTAAAACTCAGGTCCATGTAATTCAAACGTTATTAAACCTTAGCTCAATTCAAGAAGAAATAAGTCATCCATAGAAATGAAGTAAAATTGTCTTTATGCATAGATGATGTGCTTGTCTGAGTTCAATATCTGACTGAATCTATAGAAAGCTCCTAGAACTAAAAAGAAAGTTTTATTTGGTAGCAGAAAATAAGAGCAATAGTATTTCTATATACCAGTAACACACAATTGGAACTTGTAATAATATATATATATAATTGCAATACAAATAATAATAATACAAGTAAATGATATACATAAATAATATAGATGTGTGTATATGATACACACGTTTACATACATACACACTCTTGACAAAAGCATAAAAGATTTTGAAATGCTTGGGGATAAATCAGGCTAAAAATGTAAAAGATTTCTTCACTGTGGCACCTGGGTGGCTCAATTGGTTAAGTGTCTGACTCTTGGTTTCAATTCAGGTCATGATCTCAGGGTCATGAGATGGAGAACTGGATCAGGCTCTGTGCTCAGTGGGGAGTCTGCTTGAAGATTCTCTCCCTCTCTCCCTCCTCCCTTGTACTAGCTCTCTCCCTCAAATAAATAAATGAATAAATAAATATATCTTTAAAAAAAAGATTTCTGCATTAAAAGCTACAAACCATTGCTGGGAGAAATAAAAGATGATCTAAGTAATGGGAAGATGTATTCAAGTATTGGAAGTCTCAAAATTATTAAGATGTCAATTCTCCCAATATTATCTATAACTTTAATGTAATCACTATGAAATTTTCAGCAGCCTTTTTTTAAAGGTAGAAACTGATAAATTCACATTAAAATTCCTACTAAAATACAATAGACCAAATATAACTTTCTGAAAGAGAAGAACAAAATTGGAGGGTGTATTATCTAATCTCAAGACTTATCTAAAGCAATGGCAATTAAGACAGTTTGGTGTTGGTGTAAAAATAGATTGATGGAACAGAAAAGAAGGTCTAGAAAAGACCCACATATTCGTGGGCAATGGATTTTTCAGCAAAGTTATAGAGGTAGCTCAGTGGAGATAGAATAGTCCTTTTAGGAAATGATGCTAGAATAATTGGATATTGTGCGGAAAAAAATGAACTTGGACCCCTTACCTTACTCAGCATATAAAAATTAACTCAAAACGGACCATAGATCCAAACATACAATCTTTTAAAAAAAATAAGCAAAAAATTTGAGCAGACACCAAAGAAGGTAAACAAAACAAAACAAAAAGCACATGAAAAGACGCTCAACGTCATTTGACATTAAGTAAATGCAAATTAAAACCACAATGAGATACCACATCATACAAACTAGAACGGCTAAAAGTATAAAGATTGGCCACACCAGGTGTTGGCGAGGATGTGGAGGAAATGAAGCAATTGTATATGCTGCTGCTGGGGATGTAAAATGATAAAACCACTTTGAAAACAGTTCAGCAGTTTGTAAAAACGTGTGCAAATATTTGCCATATGACCTAGCCATTCCACCTCTGTGTATTTACCCAAGAGAAAAAAAAGAAAAGCGCATACCCCTATAAAGACTTGTACACGAATGCTTGTAGCAGCTCTCTTTTAAATAAAATTTTGAAACAACCTAAATGTCCACCAATAAGTGAATGGTTAATGTGGTGGATGGATATGTTTGTTATCTTGGTGGTGGTGATGGTTTTACAGAAGTGTGTATATGCCACAACTTACCAAATTGTACATTTTAAATATATGCAGTTTCCTGCATATCAGTAAAACTGTTACAAAATAATTCAACGTGAGGCAGTTTCTCTTTGTAGGTGCTGTGGAGGTTACAGGTGTATAAGGAGACCAAGGTTGGTAAGGTAAGTCACTGTCCAGCAATATATGGCCCAATATGGTTAAAGAAAGAAACTTGTGTAGAGAGACCAGAGAAGGCTCTTCGAAAGAGAGATTCTTGGGTTAGACCTTGAAGGATGAGCAAGGATGTCAGCAAGTGGCATGAGAAGACAATAGACTTCAAAATCCTGCTACCCCAGGCAACTGGTTCAATCTCGCGCTGATATCATTATTTCCTTCTGCATGTAGAGCATATAGCAGTTAAAATGCCCTTATTTAACTTATCTTATTTACTTACTTTTGTCCCTCCTTCTACTAAAGTGATTTAGAGTGGCTTATAAAGATACATGCCACCCAAGATTTAAGGAAAATGGATGAAACATGTGGAAGGCAGACAATGCAATGAAGGTGAGCTAAGATTTTTCCACAAAGGATGTATCATAAGAGTGTGAATCATAAATTGCTAGAAGGATTAAAAATTGGCTCTGCACTTTATGCAGGCTGGAACAAATTGGGAAACGATTATTACAAACTCGCTGAGCACTTGGTCTACGTTATTTCATTGAACCCTCACAGACTCTGCACAGTGGGGGTGTCTCTCCTCCCAATGGCAGAGCCCAGAGACTTTCCCGAAGCTGTCAGGGGGTGGCGAATATGTGGAAGTATCTTGCTTTTCATCTGTTCTGCATGAAGGAGGAAATAGCTGTTGGCTTCTAGATGAAACTTCTCACTGAGAAGAATCCAAGAAAAAATTGGAAAAATCAGGAAATATGGGAACAAAAACTGAAGGTCTTGGAGAGATAACAAGGTAGACAGAATTATAGAGCCAAGACGTGGGAGACGGAAATCCAGTCGGTGCTGGGCTCGCTACTGGGGATGGCTTTTCCCTCAGGGAAATCATCTAAATTGAGAAAGGTTAAGGAAAGGTTGGGAGGCTGAGAAGATGTGTAGAATTTAACAGAAATTTACAGGATCAAGACCACAACAGTAGGCACTCGGGGCCTGCTGAAGAGGAGCCCTACTAACTCCCTGGCAAGCTTGGGGTTGAGACCCCAAAGGGCTGCCCCTAGGAATCATGGTATTCCATAGACTGGCCCTAACAGAGACAGAAAAATCAGCTTTGAATCATCTCAGTCTATTCAAAGTCATCTGAGCAATTAAAGTAATTAAAGTAATCTGAGATAACTAATCCCCTGCTCTCCTTTCAGAAGCAAATATAAATTCACCTCATAGGAAAATGATATTCTAGGCTTGAAATGATAATTTTTCAAATACAATGCCTGGAAATGTTGGGAATGGGCAAATGTTGGGAATGGAAAGAAAATAAACCAGTGGTTTCCAGGGACTACGGGCAGGGGAATGGCAGGGGAATGGGGAGTGACTGAGAATGGGTAGGAGGTTTGCTTTTTAGGGTAATGAAAATGTTCTGGAATTAGATAACAGTGCTGGTTGCACAACTCTGGGAATATATCCAAAACCACTTTTATAGAATTTTTTTCCAGATTTTATTTATATTTATTAGAGAGAAAGAGAGAGCGTGCATGAGCAGGGGGAGGGGCAGAGGGAGAGGGAGAAGCAGACCCCCCACTGAGCAGGGAGCCCAATGCAGGCTCAATCCCAGGACCCCCGGGATCATGACCAGAGCAGAAAGCAGACACTTAACTGACTGAGCCACCCAGGCGCCCTACCCAAGACCACTTTTAAAGGGTGAACTTTATGGTATGTGAATTACATCTCAATAAAGCTCTTGTTTTAAAAATAAACATGAAATAAAAACATCTTCAGATCAACAAACTTTAGCAGAAAGTACGAATAGTTGTTTAAGGCATCATGATTCTAGGACAAGATGATCTGGCTTATTAGGAAATGACTTAGTTCCCATTTGCTTTCATTATAAATGTTAATCAAAAAAGAGCCCACTCCACAAGTTCTGGTCTTGAGGTTTTTATGTAATATTCTCATATGGCTTCTCTTGGGGCTGAACCATTAGCATTTTCAAGTAACTCTGCAGACATCCTGAGCAGATAGACCCTGGGATTAGCCACAGTCTATTCTCCCATTTCTATAGGAGGTACTACGATAAGCCCTATTTTTATTCTTCCTAAATGAAAGAGAATATAGATAAAGGGTGACAAGCTTTTTGTAGCTGTCTCAAGCAACTTTTTATTAATAAAAGGCATTAAGTGTGTCATGGCAATATATAGAAATAATATTAGTAATAGTTTAACAGCAGCTAACTCTTTCCTGTGCTTACTAATGTGTCGGGCTCTCTCTTCTATGTGTTTTGCATTTATTTTCTCATTTAACCTTCACAAATTCTTAGAGGTGCATTGTTAGTCTCCCTTCGTAGAGGAGGAAACTGAAGAACAGAGGAACTATGAAATTTTTTTTTAAAAGATTTTTATTTATTTATATTTATTTATTTGACAGAGAGAGAGAAAGAGAGTGCGCGCGCACAAGCAGGGGAGTGGCAGAGGGAGGGGAGAAGCAAGCTCCCCACTGAGCAGGGAGCCTGACATGGGGCTCAATCCCAGCACCCTGGGCCCGTGACCTGAGCCAAAGGCAGAAGCTTAACTGATTGAGCCCCCCAGGCACCCCAGAACTAAGAGATTTATTTATCCAAGGCCACACAGCTAGTGCTTGGAGTCAGAATCCTGGGGTCAAGCTTAGATAGCTCCATTTTCTAGCCCTATGAGCTTAGGCAGATCACTAAACTTCTCTTGGTCTTGGCTTTCTAATCCATAAAGTGGATAAATATTTGTCCCACAGGGTTTTCGTAAATATCAAATTGTGGGAGTTCTTCATAAGGCACAACACAATAGGCTGACTTATTGGACTAGAGCTGAGACCTACCCCTCAACCCCCAGCACAAAGAAATGATGAATTCCAGTCCCATGCTACCAGAAGTTGTCCCCAAACCAATCATCCCGGCAGGTGTCCTGGTTATGTGGCCAAGAAGGACTTGCAATATCAATTGGGAAAGTTGTCTCAATGAACTCTGTAACACTTTGGGCTCAACACCCTATGGGGCGGGGGGTGGGGGGTGAGACCCTGTGACATTTTTTGGCTGGAGCAAACTGGTGCTGAGAAGCTGGTGAGGAGAATCCCATTCTCACCATCACTGAGGCAGCAGCTGGAGCTTACAATAGCGGGCTCGGTCAGCCCTGCTGGTCCAGACTGGTGCATGGACGGGGCTCTGAGACACACTCCTTTGGGAATTCTCAAAACACTCTGCGGAGTAGAACTCTGTAACAGCCTGCTATGTTTACATGAGTCCATGGGACCACAGAACTTTGAGATATTTAATTTCTGATTTTTAATCACAGGCTAATGAAACATGAGCATTTAGGTTATGTTATCCCAGGTTATTTTTACTGTTATTTTAGTGTGGGAGAAAAAGGAATTCGTTCAACCAGGATCAAGCAATTAGATCCATCACATCTCCTTTCTTTTAGGACTCTCTGGCTTGGGAAAAGTCATGGTGACTTTTCCAGGCAGGAAATAGTCCACGGAGGGAAATACCCTCTCCTCATTTTCATGAGTAATACATTTCCTAAGAGGATATTTTTCGGAAGTTGAAGACAGAATGGACAATGAGCCCCACCCACTGTTGCTGGAAGCAGTAACCGCTCTTCACCCGTCCTTTGACTCTGATGATTCCCTGGATTTGACCATTTATCTGTGGGGAAAGGCTGGAAATAAGGAACCACATGCAAAACATTTGGGATTTATGGGGCACCTGAGTGGCTCATTGGGGGTCCTGGGATCGAGTCTCACATCGGGCTCCCACATCGGGCTCCTCGCAGCTTGCTCTCCCTCTGCCTGTATCTCTGCCTGTCTCTCTATGTCTCTCAAGAATGAATGAATAAAATCTTAGAAAAAAAATTTGGGTTTAAGAACCCAAGTCATTTTGCACTTCAAGCACCATATGCAAGGCTTTTCAGGGCCACAATCTCTAATTTCTCATATTCTGGGGCAAGCTCAGACCTGCCTTTCTTTGCCAGTTTTAAAAAACAAGTAGTAAGTATGTGGGTAGAAGCGTGTGTCTGTGTGTGTGTTGGCTTATCCAAAACTTTTTACTGGTGCCTCCCAGTAGAAGGGTCCTCTCCATCACTCTTGCCAGGAGCACAAGGCTCTCTCTTGCAGGGAGACTGTCAGGGTTCCATCCATCTTGCATTCTGGAGCTGCTGTCCCATGGTGTGACTCCTAAATGAGCAGCCAGTTGCTGGATCCCAAAATGGTGAGCATCATGCCAGAACCTGCTGAGTGCCTTGCTTGCATTGTGCTTCAGGAGAAAGCCATGCTTTCCATCAAAGAATGGTTTTTGAGAATCTCTGACTTATAATGAGCTGTCTAAGTAGCATCTAGACTAACGATTTTTCCTAAATCAGGCTCTAAATTCATTTTCTGAGAGTTGAAAGGGTCTTTAAAAACATTTACATTCTTCTCCCCTATAACATTAGCCAGTTAGGCCACGTTGTGCTGCAATAATAAGCAATATCTTCATCTCTCTCGGTGGCTTAATGCAATAAAAGTGATTTCTCACTTCTTTCACACAAGACATGTTGGCAAGGGGCTCTGTCCTTCATGGATGCTCAGGGGCCCAGGCTGAAGGAGACACTTCTATCCTGTAACAGTATCTTAACACAAGCAGGACGTGAGAGCATGGAGAAGTACGCACTGGCTTTTCATTCTTCCACCCGAAACGACATGTCTCTTCCACTTCAAAATAGTCACATGGCCCATCTAACTCCACTGGGGCGGGGAAGTGTGATTTTCCCACGGTGTGGGATGAGGGAAGCTGTAAATGTGAGGAGGGACTTCAGTGTCTGCCATACTTTAAAGTGGGTGTAGAGCACCTTCAGAGATTGAAAATCTTAATTCGTGTGCTGAGATTAACCCTGCAAAATGCAGCTTTCCAATCATTCTGAACACTTTCCTAGTGAGTATCTTACTACTTATTTAGTCAATAACCTATTTTTCTATGCTGAACAGCGTAAAGGTAAGATAAAGAGACAATATCTATCCCTTTGCCCTCCCGAGATCTTAATCCAGGAGGCGGGGGGGGGGGGTGGCCAGGAGGGAAGGGGATTCCGTTCCACAAAAAAAGGTTCAAATTGCTACAGTGCTCAGGGGTGATAGAAATTCTTTGCAGCTTTCAGAAATGGTTTGAAGGAAGAGAACTCGAAGAGCAGGTAAAATTTTTAATGCAAAAGTAATAGGGATTTATCAGTTATGCTAATTACACCAAATAGTTTAAAGATAAAAATAAAACTCTACTCAGCCTGTAATCTTAGCCCTTCACAGTGTGTGTGTGTGTGAGTGTGTTGTGCACACCCATATGGATATATACATATATATGGCTATATTCCTGCGCACATATGTGCAATCTTCTTTTGACAATCAAAAATATACCGTGACCATCCTTCTATGTCAAGGCGATAGGGGGTGGTTAGCGTTTGGCAGGTGGTAAGGACACCCCAGATTGTGAACAGATTGGTAGAGGCAGGAGGTGGAGGGGAGCAGCTCAGCTGGGCTGGGAGCACGTCGTGCGGAGGTGTGGGAAGAAAGAAAGCTGGGAAAATGAATGGACAAGGTCTGCACCTTTCCAGATCAGGGAATCTCGGTCATCTTCAGTGAGCAGTGGTGAAACCAACGGTTTACTTAAATTAAAAATAACTTTTATTTATGTATGTGTGAGAGAGATGGAGAAAGAGTGAGTGGGAGGGACAGGGAGAGAGAAGTCGAAGCAGACTCCATGTGAAGCACAGAGCCTGACGTGGGGCTTGATCCCGTGGTGGCAAGATCACGACCTGGGCGGAAACCAAGAACCAGACACTTCGTCTTCTCCTCTCCTGCTTGCTCTCTCTCTCTCTCTCTCTCTCTCTCAAATAAATAAATAAAATATTAAGAAAAAAACTGTAAGCATCCATTTTAAATGTGAAGATGACCTCTGCATCTGAATCATGCCACAATCACAATATCTGATAAGTTCTCTTTAAACATGACAAACAATACAAAGAAAATAATCTTGGACATGATAATGACAGTTTCTCATCAGAATTTGGGAGACTTTTACTCGAGAATCCCAATCTCCTGGAAACCTACCCAGAACCCCCACCCTTTTGCACTATGGTCACCTCCTGTTGTGGCTCTTTCTGCTCTGACCATGGCCTCTGATAGAATTGCTGCTGCCTCAGCTGCTATGTGTCCAGCTGCTGCCACCTTTCCTGCTATGGCTCCAGCTGCTTCTGCCCAGCATGCTATCAGACCCCCTGCTGCCATACCGCCTTCTGTTGCCAAATCTGCTGTGGATCCTCTTATTGTTGAACTTTGCTCTTCACCACCAGCCCTGAGTAAAACACCATCATGCCAATATATTGGTATTGTCCTCATTTCTTTTGTCCACAGCATCTGGCCTTGTTCTGATTTGTCACTATATTTATTTATCCCATTGGTCATGCCACCAACCAACTATTTAAAGAGCAACAATCTAAACTAAATACCACACAAACCCTCCAAGTTCTATGCCTATTTCTTTGGCATTCAGTCAAATGTCTACACTACTTCATGGGGACAGGCTCCTAATCTTATGATTGCTGTGCATGGCTTGGCCT
This sequence comes from Nyctereutes procyonoides, assembly GCF_905146905.1. NCBI lineage: Eukaryota > Metazoa > Chordata > Mammalia > Carnivora > Canidae > Nyctereutes > Nyctereutes procyonoides. The sequence continues at coordinate 21,249,884 of NW_026575037.1, read as the reverse complement.
TTACAATGAATCGTGTGTGACAGAATAACTATGTCTCAATAAATACTTACTCTCTTGGTGTCAGAAAAAAAAAAAAAAAGAACCAGACACTTACCCAACTGAGCCACCAAGGTCCCCCAAATTAAAAATAACTTTTAAAGAAACTTGTGCTTATATTCAACATATAGAAGGTTGGAAAATGAAGAAAAGCTATAGAGGAGGGAAATACCCCTTCTCTTACCACGCAGAGATAATTTGGTTAACATCTTGGCATGTGTAGTTCTTCATCATTTTCAACATATATGCCCATTCTTTTTGGCATAAAAACGGGATCATACTGCATATATCATTCTGTAACCTGCTTTTTAATTCTAAAAGGCTATAATCTTTTTTAAGAATTCAAATAGAAATTATTAGTGGCCGAACGGCATGCCACTGCATAGATGTTACCCATAAATAATCAAGTAAGAATCACACAAAAGCAAAAATCAGTTTAATTCACTTTATCCTCCTCCTCAGGTGTATTCCATTTACCCAATTTTGAAATCAACAATTGTTTAGAGAGCAAACACATTTACTGACCACCCGATAAGTAGAGGGCTCTGAGCTGGGCACCGCTGGGGTACAGAAACAGAAAAGTGATGAGTGGAAGTGGGGAAGGGAGAGTGTTCTCCCCAGAAACCAAAGATGATTTGATGGGTGAGGGGTAATACACTTGAGTTGCGCATTTAGAATTTTCTTCTAGGACAAACATTACATGGTCTCGTTCATTTGGGGAATATAAAAAATAGCAAAAGGGAATAAAGGGGAAAGGAGAGAAAATGGGAAATATCAGTGAGGATGACAGAACATGAGAGACACCTAACTCTGGGAAATGAACAAGGCTGGTGGAATGGAAGGTGGGAGGGGAGTTGGGGTGACTGGGTGACGGGCACTGAGAGGGGCACTTGACGGAATGATCCCTGGGTGATATGCTATATGTTGGCAAATTGAACCCCAATAAAAATGGGGTGGTAGAAATGGATTTGGTGGGGGATTGGGGTGACTGCATGATGGGCACTAGGGGGGCACTAAGGGGGGCACTTGATGGGATGAGCACTGGGTATTATGCTACATGTTGGCAAATCAAACTCCAATAAAAAAATATACAATGAAATAAACTTTAAAAAAAAGAATTTTCTTCTAGAGTAGCATGTATTCTGTTTCAAAGGATGAGACAAGAGTCTGTAAGACTCCTTCCACTTCCTCCCTTTCTTTTTCCCTTCCCTCCCTCCTTTCCTTCTTTCCATTAAAAAGGAAAAATCTAAAAAAAATAAAAATAAAAATAAAAATAAATAAAAGAAAAAGAAAAAAAATCTCCGTTAGGAAAAGCAATCTGGGATATGTGAGAGACAGAGTGACACAGGAAAACGGGCCACAATCTTGGATCCACACAGGAAACTATAACTATCATTTTTCCCAACCTGTATACTGTCCTGTACTTAAAATATTCATGTCTCTGGGACTCAAACCTAGTGCCTTGCGGGCTGTGGGAGGGTATAGGAGCCTGGCTTCTGCGGAGCAGGGGCACTTCTCGGAACTGGGTGTCTCCTGTGTTTCTGTTTCCTGTGATTGGCCAAAGGCTTTGCTTAGAAAATGAGGACCCTGGCTCTTCCCCATGCCTCCATTCCTGTCTGCAGCTCTGAGGGATCAGCAGCACCCTAGGTCTCTTTTTAGGCTCCTAAGTTGTATTTAAATTGCTGTTCTCCACTGGTTTCCATGAATCATTAAGCAAAAGAGCAATCAGTGATGGTCCCTCTTCTAGCAGCTTCCAGATCCTTCTTTTTCTTGGTCCCCTTCAGTAGTTGGATGGCCATGGAATTTGTGAGGCTCACAGTGGTCTCAGGCAGGTGCCCTCATTTCATTTTTGCTGATAAACTCCAGCTCAGGCTTCAAGCCTCAGATCAAACATCACCTCAATCGCATAGCCTCTTTACCCCTTCCAGCCCTGTCCCAAGACCAGGGGCGCTTCTGTCCAACTTCCATGTCCCCATGAGCCACCTAACCTTCTGTTAAGGGCACCTTGCAAGACATAGTGTGACAATTTATCTGTTTGCAAGTGTATCTCCACTTTACTGATGCACTGGAACCCAGAGGACTGCATCTCAATTTGTTTCTTCACAGCTTTATTGAGACATAGTTTACACACCATAGAGTTCTCCGGCTTAAAGCGTCCAATTTAATAGCTTTTAGTATGTTCAAAGAGTGCATCACCATAGTCTAATTTTAGAATATTTTCTTAAGCCTCCAAAAGAAACCTTAAACTCATTAGCAGTCACACCCAAACCTCCTTACCCACCCAGATCCTGACTCCAAACCCTAGGCAACCACAACTCTATCTTCTGTCTGTATATGTTTGTCTTTTCTGGACATTTTTACAGAAATGTAAAATACAGTAACTCTTTTTTTTTTTTTTTGGCTAGCCTCTTCTGGCACTCAGTAGTGCTTAGGGAATATTTGTTCAGTAAATGAATGCTCATTTGCATGATCGAGAAGTAGCACAGAAAGGGTGGTACAGGGCAACGAGTACTCGACTCAAAGCCAGAGGACCTGCACTCCAGTTCTGGTTCTATTATCGATTTATGTCCCCGAGAGAAAAATCACTGGACTCTTCTGACTCTCAGCTTTCTAATCTGCAAAGAAATAATATCTGTCCTCCTTATCCCAAAAGGTCATGGTGCCTATCAAAGGGAAACGTTTCCTTGGAAGTGTTTTGTATATCTAAGCATGCTGTACGGGTGTAAAAAGAATTTGTTTGTTTTTACTTTCATCTTTTGAAACGGCTGGAACAAGAAACCATTTACTACACCAAGATAGAATGGCCGAGGGCCAGCCCCAGGGGCCAACCAGTAGATACAAGCACGTGTCATCTCTGCTCCTGGGAATGGTGTGCAGGGAAGACAGGGAAAAGGCTGACAAAAGGCCCCAGTAACCCACGTCTATTACTGCATAAGTTTCCTAGCCAAATAGGGAGATAAAATCATTTTTAGAGAGAAGATTAAAGTAAATTTGCTGGAAGAAAAATGATGATGTAACTTTCTTTTATCTCTTGGCTATCAGGAAATCCTAGTTAATGGGCTTATTGCTTCTCTAGAGGCTGCAGGGCATTTCCATCCATCAGAAAGAGGAGGTATTCAGTTCTAAGAGTGAGCCCTTTACTGCTTCACCTGAGAGTGGAGATGGGACCCTTCTCCATCCTGATTCAGGCCCCTTCTCTCCCTGTAGGTTTAGGGGAATTTATAGGAGATATGGGAGTAGGAGTAGATTTATTTCTCAAACGTAAAACTGAAATTCTGTAGAGTTATACATGACAGGTGGTATGGGATGAAAAGCATAAACCCCCTAAATCTAATAAAGAATATTTTTTGGGGGGGGGAATGGCCTTGTAAATCAAAGTTTATTCTCAGGGGAGCTTTTCTCCCGCCCCATATTTTTGTAAAGGAAATCCCCCAAGTTCCAGAGAGCATGGGGTTTAGAGATATTAGAAGGACCTCTGGTCTTAGTCTGGTCTAGGATGGAGTTTGGGTAGAAATATGTGCATACAGACCGAAGGACCAGCCCCATTTTCTCTGCCCTTGAGGTCAGAGACTTGGAGCTTCCCCACGGATGAGCCAGTGGGGTGGGCCAGCCCTTGCCCCTCTCCTCGCTGCCAGGAGCCTCTGCCTTCCAAGTTGCCATGTTGCTTTTCCCACTCCCCTGCCCATGCTATCTGTCCACTGCCCCCGCCCCAGTAAGGGCTCCCTTCTTGTCCTACTTTGGTGCTATTCTAGCTCTTTCCCCCGCAGCCACTACTTGCCTCTAGCCCAGGGCTTCTTAGCCTCAGCACTGTTGGCATTTAGGGGTCACCTCCTTTTTTGTGATGAGGGGCAGTCCTGCGTGCTGTAGGATGTTCAGCAGCAGCCCTGACCCATTCTATGCCACGTCTGTAGCACCTCCACCTCCCACACCGCCCAGTGAGGACGATCCAAAGTGTCTCCAGACATTGTCACATGTCCCCTAGGGATGGAACTGCCCCATGGAGAATCACCGCTCAGGTCCTTCCGCTCACCCTTGAAGCCCTAATTTGTTATGCATTTACCACGTCAAAGACCCTGGGTTGTGCCCCGTGTGTTTTCTCAAACTTTACTATACTTCAGAATCCCCTTGGAGTTTCTTAAAATGCATGTGCTGGCTCAGCAGTTTCGGGGGAAGGGTTTGAGAGTTTGCATTCCCAATGAGCTCCCAGATACTGCTGTTGCCCCGGTCCATGGACCACACTTGGAGTAACAGGCCCTACATCACTGCGTCTCGTGACCCTATGAGACTTGACTCTATAGGTAAGGAGGCTAAGATGCAGACAGCTCAAGGCAGCTCAGTCACGTCCTGAACCCGAGTCTGCCTGGGGGCCAGCCTGGTGCTTATATCCCGCAATCTCAGTTGTCGCTGGGCCAAGTCCTTGAGTTCTCCCTCTCCCTCTCTTCCAGGGAATCGTGCTATGTTGAGCTCAGGCACATGTTTGCCTGGAATATCTGACTTGTATTATCTTTCCCTTAGACAGAAGGAGCTACTCGTGACCCCAGGGGGGATGTCCTGGAACCTCTCGAGCTCTACACATGACCTCATGCCTCTGTTCTAGCCTGCCCTGCTAACAGCTCATCCCTCTGCCCTCCTGCCTATCAGTAGGCAGCTGTCTAGCACCGAGGCTGCCCTGGGGCTCACTTTCCCTCTCAGCTTCCTGCCTCAGCTGTCTCTCCAGTCGTCTCTGGTCCCTCCTCCCCATCCCCCCCCTTGCTGCCACATTCTTAGCACATGTTCTTTTTGTTTCATGAATGCCCTCTGGGCATCTTCTTCCCGTAGTACTTGGGGATTTTTAGTAATGCCCTGGATCCCCAAGGGGGAGGAAAGGGTGTGGTGTGGGCCCCTGCCATGGACTGGAGGGCAACATGTAGGTTCTGCTGGAGCGAAGGACTCCAGCTGGGCCCTCACGCAGGCTGAGGCAGCAGGGCCAGGTGCTAGCCAGGGGACAGCAGCGAGCAGTTTGTCTGCCTAAGGGAACGAATGCCAGTGAATGAATGAGTGATGAAGGGCAGGGGTGCTGGTGCCCCAGAGGATGAGAAGGGCCTGCCAGCCGGAGAGATGGGGAAGGGCCGAGTCCTTCCAGGGTCCCCTGGTCTTCCTTCTCCCACCCCTCACATCACAGTCTACCTGAACCCAGATGTTTGTGCAGGATTGTAATTCGGAGCGGGGCTCAGCAGTCCCTCTCTGTAAAGGGCAGAGGGTAAATATTTTGGGCTTTGTGGGCCAGAGGGTCTCCGCCATGAGTACTGGTCTCTGTCATCGTAGCACAAGAGCGCCCATACACAATATGTAAACAGGCTGGGTGTGGCTGTGCCCCGGAGAAACTGTATTCATGGACATTGACATTTAAATTTCATGTACTTTTCAGTTTCTGATTTTTTTTTTTGTCATTAGCAAATATAAAAACCATCCTCAGGTCACAGGGTAAGCCATCTTTAGCCTTTTCTTGGCCCACAGCTTGTCAATCTCTGATTCAGGGTCCAGCATTTCCCACAATGTGTCCCAGGGACATGGTCAGATACTCATGGGAAATGCTGCATTAACAAAGTCACATAAAGCCATGTCCTCACCCCCCGGCCCTCGGGGGACTTCTCAGTCTTCATCATTCCTGGGAGCATTACGTGTTTCCAAGCGGGGTGCTGGCACATGCCAGCCTTCTGGAATCTCCTGCCTACGAAATCGCTCGTCCCTCAGCCCATGTGCTGTGGGACCTGCTTTGGGAGCACTGCTTGGGCCTACCCTGCTGTAGGCGGCCCGGAGCCCGAGCGCCTGGCCGGCTGCACACGTGCTGGGGTTTGTCCGCTGCACTGGCTCCTAACAGGCTGCATCCCTTGGGGTTCCCCCGCCGAGCAGCAAGGCCGAGGCTAGGCCGCCAGGCCCCAGGGCCCCTCCACCTTCCCGGCCTGGCCATGCACACACTGCCTCATTCTCCCTGCACTGGAAACACGGCCATTGGTGGCTGTGTGCGAGGGGACATGCCACCATTCCTGGCCCCGAACCATCACAGAAGTGTGCCTGGGCAGCCTCGGTGTCCAGGTCACTGTCCCAGCACCAGTAGGGCATAATCATTGAGTGATTTTGCAATAAGGAGACCGGGGTATGGGGCAGCCCCGGTGGCCCAGTGGTTTGGCATCACCTTCAGTCCAGGGTGTGATCCTGGAGACCCAGGATCGAGTCCCACGTCGGGCTCCCTGCATGGAGCCTGCTTCTCCCTCTCCCTCTGCCTGTGTCTCTGCCTCTCTCTCTCTGTCTCTCTCTCTCTGTCATGAATAAATAAATAAAATTTTAAAAATATATATTATGAAAATAAAAAAAGGAGGCCAGGATGCTCCGCACAGCAGTGATGCGCTTGCACGTGTGTAGAGTTCCCAAAGCACTTGGACGACTTGCTTTCCCAACTGCTCCTCGCACCTGCCCTGGGGGGGTGGGGGCTGGTCGTCTGTTGGTTGGTTTGAGTTTCATAGGTGCAGAGCCCGAGGCTCAGGGCAGCCTGGGCACTTGCTCCCGGTCACAGCCAGCACTCAGCCCAAGGCCTCAGCTCACCTCAGTGAACGGTGAGTAGGCAGTGAAGTAATGCTGTGGGAAAGCATGACCAATTTCCCTTTCTCCACCTCCCCCTCCCTCCACCCCTCCCCCAGCCCCCATATATATGATCCCCACAAAGCCTAGCCCGCCTGCACACCTTGAACTTTTGCAACGGTGCCGGGAGAACCTTCCGCCCACGGGGACTCCCCCGAGCAGCAAACCGTGGGGGGCGCCTGTCCAACTCCCCCCCCCCGCCCCCGTACCAGGAACCAGCCACCCCTGAACAGCGCGCCCTCAAGCATCACTGCTGGGGCCTGAGGTGAGTGATGGGCGATTCAGGGGTGCTTTGCTCCGGAGCACTGGGCCACCATGTCCTCAGGCCCGGGAGCCGGGGGGGATGGATGAGGAGCTGGACTCTCCGCTTTGACACCAAGAAGGATCTGGGCTGCATGGCAGGAAGGCTGATAGAGGACCTCAGGCGCTCGTCCTGGGCCCCTCTGGGCCACGGGGTGGCGGTCACTCTAGAGACAGTCTCCTTCCCAGCCTAGGGCTGCAACTGGGTGGCTTCAGGTGTGAGACCGGTGCCCAGAGAGACAGAGGTTCTTAAGTGTCTGCAGAAGGAAGTAAGGAAGAAGGGGAGGGAGACAGACAACGGAGAGGAAAGAAGGGAGGAAGAAAAGCAAAGGGCAAAGAAAGCAGGGAGAAGAAACTGCCCGCGGGCGTGACAAATAGATGATGGGTTCCCGTCCCCGGCTTGGGGCCTCCTCAGACAGTCAAGTCATCCCACTGGTGCTTTAGTGGGAGGTTTTGAAGCTGATTCACCTGGAAACCTGATCCCTCCCTCTTGTGCGCTTACCTGGAAAGGGGTGAGTCGGTCAGCTGCGGAGGCACAGTGAGTGTGTGACCCTAACCTACTGTCTGGGCCCCTCCCTGGGGGCCAGGATTAATCCCTGGGCTGCCCGGAGATGAGGAGTCAGGAGGGTCCTCTCCCCGGGCAGGAGCAAAGACCTGCCCGAGTGAGCTCTCCTGGGGACCTCAGGGTAGGGCTCAGACTAGCAAACGCCTAGTGAGGGTCCCTAACCTCCCGAGTGTAGAGGCTGTTCTACACATGCTCTTTGGCACTTCAGCCCCCGCCCCATGTCTTCACTCTTCTTGCTTACACTCCAGTTGGTGGCCGGAGAGAGCTGTCATAGAGCAAGCAAGGGGGTGTTGGGCGACTGCGACGTGGGCAGGCCTGGTGGGGAAGGGCAGAGAGACAGCGAGAGCCGCAGGTGTGGGATGGAGGGGCAGACAGCCACGTGCCCCCCAACCCCCCACCCCCCAGCAAGGCCACCCGTCAGCAATATGCCACCACTGGGACCCTACCCCGGTCTCAGCCTTTGCACCTGTGTCCCCGAAGGTGGCCGAGGAGAGCGGAGGAGCGTGATCCTGGACATGCCCCTGCAGGAGCAGAGGACCTACCTCAGTGGGATGCCTCCCTTTCTTGCAGCAGGATCGTCCGGGCGTTCCTTGGCAGCAGATGGGCTCTCCGGGGCGGACAACTGCCCTCCTCAGCCTGAGTCTGATCCTGCTTCTCCAGAGCCAGGGGCCGGGGGTCCAGGGCCAGGAGTTCCGGTTCGGACCCTGCCGAGTGCAGGGAGTAGCTCTCCGGGAACTGCGGGAGGCCTTCTGGGCCGTGAAGGACACTGTGGTGAGTGACGTGTCGTTCTGGGCCCGGCTGCGGGGGGTTCCCGTGGGTGCGGGATAGTATCCTATGATGATAGAGCCCTTCGCCCCTCGCTCATTATGTTCCTATATGATAACTTTATAAAGTCCGAGGCATCACAAGGACCCATTCCCTCTTGCACATGAGGCTCAGCAGGATGTGGTCAATCTCTAGGGAAATAAATTAGCCCGAGGGGAATACAGAGGGGGCCTGATTCCCCGGGGCTTCATCTACGTCCCAGAGGGGACATGGGACTCCACCAACCGCAAGTCCTGGGAACTGCTTTGAGACCCGCTGGGGTTTTCAGCACCGGCTTGGCCAGGCTCCTGCTCAGCTGCTCTCACCTGCCAAGGCATCAGCTAGTGGTAAAAAGAATGGCTGAGGCTCGGACGGTGGAATGTGACTGTGAGTCTCTCTGGGTCCTGAAAGTGGTGACCCGGTACTCCCACTGGCAAGCGCACTCTTTCAACAAGGACTCAGATTTGGGGCAGAAAGAGGGAGCACGGTGAGGCAGCCTGGAGGAGGGGAGAGCGCTGGACTGGGGACAGGACAGCCGGGTGCGACCTTGACCTTGAAACCAGGCACAGTACCCGCCCCCCCATCACCTTCCTTGGTGGCACGTTGTGGGTGTGGGTACAAGCTCGAAAGCTCCCTTCTCACGAGGATGCTTTGACTATAATCTGAGAATTGAAGGATGTGGCTGGTTGCAGAGGAGGCTCCAAGGGCAAGAGGCAGCTGAGAGGTGCAGCCCCCACCCCAAGCCAACCCCCACGGAATATGAAGGCAGAACATTGCCCCCGTTCGTTCTTAAACCCAAGAGGCTTGCCCCCTCCTGACCAGGGGAACCAAAAAGGTCCCCTACCAAGGCTCCGAGAGCTCCTGGGATTCCATCTGCCCCCGAGGGTTAAGGGGAGTGATTTCTGGCTGGAAAGCGGTGCCCTCACCCCACAGGCTATCTCCGCTCAGCCTTTCCTGGGTCCTCCCTTGGTTCCTCTGGCCTCTGAGATCTCAGACTGCATGGATCTGGGGGTCAGCGTGTGTTTGCAAGGTGGGTCTCTGTGCTGTCCCTCAAGCTGGACTCATCTTTGCTCTCTGTCCCCAAAGCAAGCTAAGGATAACATCACCAGTGTCCGGCTGCTACGGAAGGAGGTTCTGCAGGATGTCTCGGTAATTAGACGTCGGGGAAGGGCGATGCCTCTCTCTGGTGGCCTGTCTTCTACGGGTGGTCTAGGGGAGGTTGACAGAGACCACTTCTGCCCAGGCCGAGGTCTGGGTCGTCACCCCAGTGCCTGGGCTACATGGCATGGAAGATGGTGGGGATTAGGGCTCATAAGCATCTTTTTCTCCATTTATCCAGACTTGCCAGGATTCCACATCTGCTTAGGTCTCTTTGGTTGGTTCCCATCCTTCTTCCTCACCCGTTGTGCCTTCCCCTCACCCAGCTAGACAGTCAGCGAGCATATGCACCGAGCCTTGATCCCTGCAAGGCACTGAGGTTCACCGGTGCTCACGGGGGCTCGAGTACAATCACTGTGTTCCAGGGTGTTAGTTTGCATTTCTCATTTCTGTTTCCAGTTCTTTCCCTAGACTCTCAGCTCTGAGCCACCAAGTGTCGGGTACTTTTCAGGCTCCATCACCACCACCCGCCAACCCCAATAGCTATCAGAGAGGCCATGTGGTGTAGGGAAAGAAGACTAAGCAGATGGGGAGTCAGGACTCCTGGGGCCTAGGTCTGCATCTGCCACTGGCTGGCTGTGTGTCCCCCCTCCCTGGGTCAGTGGTTCCTCCCATAAACCACAGGTGCCCCTCTGTGTGCCCCCCACCCCCCACCTGGATCAAATGCTCCCTTTGGATCAAATGCTCAACATCTCCTGGGAAATCTCTTTCTCTATGTGCTTATCTCGCCTCGTGTGGCATGTGGGCTGTCCATCTGGGGTCAGGGTGGGCACAGGGCTCGACGCCGCAGTAACCCAGACCCTCCCCAGGATGCCGAGAGCTGTTACCTCATCCGTGCCCTGCTGAAGTTCTACTTGAACACCGTTTTCAAAAACTACCTGGATGAGGCAACTGACGTCAGGATCCGGAGGTCATTCTCTACTCTGGCCAACAACTTTTTTGTCATCGCATCAAAACTACAACCCAGCGTGAGTAGAACAATGCTGCTACCGGGGAGCCCATGGGAAGCGATGTGTTTTGGGGAGACACCCTCTCCCTCCCCTTATCCAGTCCTGGCATTTATTCCATGACGGGGATTCAGTGCTGTCATGGGAAAGAGCACAGGCTCTGGACGCTAGCAGCTCTGGATTCGAGGTCAGACCTGCATCTAACCAGCTGGATAATGCCTCGCAAGGCAGTCAACCTCTCTGAACTTCAGTTTTCTTACCTATAAAATGTAGATAATCACCCATACGTGGCAAGATTGCTATGAAAATGAAAGAAGTCAGCCTCCACCACCGGTGGGGGTTCAGCAGCGGTTCCCTTGAGAATGTGGGATTCAGAGCTGGCCCTGGGAAGCCCTCTGGCATCACTGGGGAGGGGGGGGGCTTGCCTCTGCTGCTACCCAACCTTTGGCACAATTTTTTTCTATTATCCAGCAGGAAAATGAGATGTTTTCTATCAGCGAGAGTGCACGCAGGCGATTTCTGCTGTTTCAGAGGGCATTTAAACAGGTAATCAAGGCCAGGATCGGAGAGCCTGCCTCTCCACCAGTAGATTAGCCTGAACCGCCACATGAGGGTGCCATCACACGAGGGTGCCTGCAGAATTCACGGCAGGTCACTCCAGCAGGCATGCCCAAGAGCCACCTAATTTTGCACAAGCACAGGTATATTTGCATTAATTATCATACACTTTGCACAAGCTCCACAAACAACATGGTCCATTTTTGTGCCAGTTTTCACATTAAAATGCGTTTATATTTCCCTGCAAGATGATTTCAGTATTAAGGACTTTCCCTGTGAAAGTTTTACAAATACTGGGCTGGGCAGCTGGAGTCTGAAGTAGGCCCCCGACCCCAAACACGTACTACATAACTGCAGTATTTTCCATTATGCTCATATGGTCCAGTTTGTGAGAGAGAAAAAAAAAAAGCATGGGAAAATACATTACTGTTTCCCCAAAGAAAGCCAACAAAGAAAATCCAAACTTCATCCCCAGACCCCCCCACAAAAATATATACGATTTTGATCAGATATATCAGTCTAAAAATAAATGGTAAAGGGTAATCATATATAGGGGAAGGGGGCCAACTGGACCTCAGTTTCATCATCTGCATAGTAGACTCAGGAGTTGGCCAAATCCAACCTGCACTGGGATTTTATAGTTCTTGTTATCAGGAACTCCAGATGCTTTTCCCTTGCTCCTTACCCACTGCTACTCACTGGTCCATTGGTCCTCAGTGCTTCCCCCCACCTCTGTGAAGGAACCAGGGTGGGTGGGTGAGCTCCTCAGAGGCCATCCCAGAGGTGAGCCAGCTCCAGGAGTGGTGGGAGGGAAGGAAACCTATTCTTGTGGCTAATATGGTAGATCGTCAGCTCTCCTTTCTCTTTAGTTGGACATACAAGCAGCCCAGACCAAAGCCTTTGGAGAAGTCGACATTCTCTTGACCTGGATGGAGAAATTCTACGAGTTCTGAATGCCAAGACCAGGAGACCCTCCTTGATCTCCACGTCATTTCCAACGTGCCGTATCCCTTCTTGTGATGTTATCTGGGCACTGCACACCCTTGATGATGGATTTCATTCTTGGCTAGGCTTGTCCTCAAAGACTTCATTCTTTAAGTGGCCCCAAAGACAATCATGGAAGGTTCTCTTAGATGCTGTGAATGATCTACAAGGTAGATTTATTTATTACCACTCTATTTAATTCCTGTCAGTGTTTTAACTGATGTCATATTTATTTGTCACATTGTAAATTCTGTGTAGGCAGCAGGGACAGTGCCCCATGCTTCTTTTTTATTCTCCACAATGCTTGACACCATGTGGGACAGTGGATGAGTGCTCAGTAAATGCTTAATAAACTGGGTTTTTTGTCTGTATTTGAATTATTGAGGATCAATGAGGGGGTGCTGGGATACGAGGTTGAACTTCATGGGCTAGAAACCATACTGCCACGAGATCTGTAGGAACAGAGCATTGGGGTGGAGGTGAGGGGCATCAGTTTGAAAGGCAAATGATAGAAGATACAACGCAGGCTAAGTGCCCAGCACAATGCAGCCTCACTAAACATTTCATTTCTCCCCACCCCATTTCCATCATCCCTTCTCATTGGGGCCCCTCCTCTCTTACACTATACATTCTTATCAGCCACTTGAGAGGGTGCCATTGTCAAGTCGACACTGCTGGTGGTGTCATCATACCTGGATGGACTGTCCAATCTCTCTGCTAATAAAAGGCAGGGGACTCATTTCTGGCAGCCTCTTCTTTCTAAGTGTGAACAAGTGCCCAGTAAGGCTGAGTTATGCATCCAGGAAAGGTCTTCTTCTCAACAGCAAGACTGGGTGTTCTCTAGTCTCAAGCTCTGAATGGACTTTGTAGTTGACATTAGTCCAGAGATGCAATGTCTGCCTCTGCCCTGGCCCAGAAAACTGACGAGAAAGTATATGTTGGAGGGTCAATCTCTCTCCTTTCATGACATAAGTGCTATTACAGAGCACCTGGCCCTCCAAGAAGCCACTTTCCTCCCCTACCTTGGCACAGGTTACATGGCAAAGAAATGAGGGGGCATTTCTGAAGCAGAGATGTAATAGTTTGGGGTGGTCAAAACAGACCAACATTCAGATAAGTACACAAAGTTAGTGCTAAGCCGTGGAAGAAAGATAAAGAGATGACACAAATTATGCTATTTTTAAAACAGGGGAGACACACGGGTCAGGGTACTTATGTGCATCAAGGGAGGGAGACAGTAAAGAGAATTTAGGGACATGTATACATATGATCACTAACACTAACAAGCGTGGTTCTGAAATTTTACATTTCATCGTATCAGGAGAAAACGTCCTCACCATCGGACTCAAGATGTACAGAAGCTCACTAGTAAGAGGCAGCCTCAAGATCAGGGCAAAGGATGTTGCCAGGGGCATTTCATACCTGACCCCTTCGTAACTCACAGGGCTGAGGCATGCCCTCACTACGAGGTCCAAGAGCCTTCCACTGGTGTGACGCCCAAGCCTGAGAAAGTCTCCCAAAGCCACAGCCATGCCTATGCTCCAGCCTGATGCCATGAGTCCGGAGCCATGGCAGTAAAGATCCTGTGATCAAAGACGCTCTGCAGATTCCACAGCTTGGAGAGGAAGCTGGTGCAACCAAGACAAATGCTCTGCATGCCCAGAGCCCACCTGAAGACCACAGGGCGGCTGCAGAGGTGCGCAAGAAGAGCTGGGAGGGGGTTACTGAGCTATTCTCTGAAGAGACAGGAACAAGACTTGAGGCTGGTGCAGGAGGTAATGAGGGCTCTGAAAACAGAGCAAGTATTGGAAACAAGCAGCTAGACAGGGCTCATTGGCACCAAGGTCTGGGCCCAGGGGGACAGCTGGATAGGTGAGTCAGGTAAGGAATATTGACATAGTCATCCGAATCTGTGTCCTCCGCGTTGGCAGCAGGCTCACGGTAGCAGCTCACATAGTCACAGCTGGTCTTCAGAGACGGGGCGTGGAGCCAGAGAACTTCAGACCCCTGGGAACAACCAAAGAAATGTCACTGGATCTGGGGAGGGTGATTTTCGTATCTCTCCAGATAGATTTCCACAGTGGGCAATGGTGGGGGGGCGCGGGGTAAGTGCGGGCTTGCTGATTTCTAGAAGGCAGAGATGCAGAAGTGTCTCTCACTTGGGCAGTTTCAGGGTGGGGTCTCACTCCAGATAACTGGAAAACGCTTAGATCTAGTGTGGGCAGGAAATGCCCTAAATGGGGCTCCAGCTAAAGTCACGTGGCTGAGCATGGGGCTGAAGGAGACTCAGCTGCCAGAGGAGTTTTCCCTCTGGGATTAGATGGTTGGTGTGACTTGTGGAATAAATATGCATCTTCTTAGGGAGTTATTCAGAAGCAGGGTGAGTCATCCCCTGCACCTCTGTGAGGACTCAGAGAAGTTGTGATGTGGCATAACAGTACATTCCAGGAAGGGGCTGGGTAGTGAAGGGGAGGGAGGCGGTAGGCCACTTGAGCAGAGCGGTGCTCCTCCTCCCCGAAAGGAAACCGCAGGATCATCTGGCTTCGGGAAGGGTCAGTTCTTGGGAGGATGGGACTGTGCCGTGACTCCAACGCTGCACAGTTATTATGGCATCCACCCAAGAAAGGCTTCGGTGGGGAGAGTCGCCCTATTGAAACACAAGAGCTGAGGACAGAAGTCCAGCCCCATGAGCACAGTGAGCACTCGGGAAGTGCTCAGCCATGGAAAGCAGCTATTACTTTGTGAACTTTGCCAGAGAGGGAATGAGCTGCAATTTGCTTCAAGAACACATCTCTGGGTGCCTGGGTGGCTCAGTCCATTAAGTGCCTGCCCTCAGCTCAGGTCATGATCCCAGGGTCCTGGGATCGAGTCCTGCATCAGGCTCCCTGCTCCATGGGGAGTCTGCTTCTCCCTCCTCCCCTCTTCCCCTCACCCAGCTCGTGCTTCTCTCTTTCTCTGTCTCAAATAAATAAATAAAATCTTAAAAAAATATATATATATATATATATATATATATATATATATAATCTTCTACTGCTTGTTACACTTCATCATTTAAGATTAATTTATCCTGCTTGAAAAATCAAGATGCCCTGTGAAAGCTAAAATATCGAGGCATTAACCATCCACACCTTGTGGTGGACTGGTTCCATCAAGACTTTTGTTGCTAATAGTGGGAATGAGAGTTTCAAGCAGGGAGGAAGAGTAAGATTTGAGCGAGGTACAGGCTCAGGCGAGGGTGTATGCGGCTGCAGGGAGGTTCAAGGGGAAAGGGCTGGGGTAGAGGTAGAGGGTGCCGTGGGCCACGCCTACGCTGCCATGAACCTCCTCTGGCAGGGGCGCGGGAGGACACCGTCAAGAAGCTGGCGGTGACTGTGGCAGAGCTGTTACTTGTTACTGGGGATCACTGTCTCTTTTTAATAAGGCACACCATGGCCGGGTTAGGGACTCCATTTCTCAGCCTCCCTTGAAGATAGGTGTGGTTGCATGACTAAGTCATGGCCAGTAGGACGTGACTGGAAGTGATGTGTGAAACCTCGGGGTTATGGTCCACGGTCCCTCTCTCTTTCTCTTATGGCCTGGAATGTAGACATGGGTGTTGGTGACTGAGTATGGACGGTGGACCAGGCAAGACTCCAGGGGACAGTAGAGCAACCAGACAAGGTGTTTGAGTCCCTGGGTGACCTGGTGGCTTCCTCCATCTCTTCCTGGCCCCCTGCCTTAACTTGGGAGGGAAACAGGCTTCCGTGTTGTGAGCTCTGTGGCTTAGGGTCTGGTGCATTAGCTTAGTCTACGCCCTAAATGAAACCAGAACATTTGCCACACTTAGTTTTTTCCCGGTTCCCGAGGCAAGAGTAGTAGTAGTGTTTATCTACTGTGGGCTACTTTAGAGAATACAATACATTCTCTTCATAATTTGGATCAACAGAGATGAGTGGACAGTTTGAGTACTTTTTACCCATGTGCCAACGGCCATTGATAGGAACAGGAGCTCCCTATGTCCATTCCTACATTTCCAGGGGACTCCTCCTCACCCAAGCCTTGAATCCTATCTACATCTTGACATCTATCTGCCAAGTCATCCTCTAGGCCAGGCTTCCTGC
Organism: Nyctereutes procyonoides; assembly: GCF_905146905.1. Classification (NCBI taxonomy): domain Eukaryota; kingdom Metazoa; phylum Chordata; class Mammalia; order Carnivora; family Canidae; genus Nyctereutes; species Nyctereutes procyonoides. The sequence goes on along the minus strand of NW_026575037.1, from coordinate 21,233,811 downwards.
AAACTCCAGTGATGGGCAAACTACCTCCTCTCGTCCTGCAGGGTTTACTAGAAAGTTCTCCCTCCTATTAAGATGAAACTGGGTAGATTCCAATCCCTCAAGGCCCTGGCGATCGCAGCTCTCGTGCGCAAGTGCTTGTCTGTAGAGTTGCCATCCACCGCCCTGCTGAGCGCGCGCTCACCCCACCAGCCCCCGGAAGCCGGTAGCGAAGCCCTATTACACTTGCGGGGCGGTCCGGGGAAACTGACGCCACCTCTTCCCAGACTGGAGCTGCTGGGAAAGCCGCGCCCTTCGGCTAACAGGCCGCGCCCCCCCCGCCCCCCGCGGTCCTCCCCACCCAGGTCTGGGGCCGCGGCTGCCAATCAGGGGCGGGGCGGAGCTTACCTGCGGAGCGACAGGTGGCGCCGAGGGTCGGGAGCCTGGGAGAGGAGGGACGCCTAAGGGGACGTGGAGACGGAGGTGAGGGCGTGGCCTCGGGTACGCCCCGCCCCTGTCAGGCATGGCCACGCCCCCTCCCGGCCCTGGCCCCGCCCCCCGGCCCGCCCGGCCCCCCAGAAGCCCGGGGAAGGTCGAGCTGGCGCCCAGGCGCGGGGCGATCCTGGAGGCGCGGGGCGATCCTGGAGGCGCGGGTTTCTGCGGCTGCAGCGCGCCCGAGGTTCCTGCCCGCCCCGCCCGGCCCCGCCCCGGCCCCGCCCCCAGCCGAGCCCCGCCAGGCCCTGGCCCCGCCCCCGCCCCGCCCCCGCCCCGCCCCTCCGTCCCCGGGGGACGCGCCCAGCGCGCAGCTCACCCTCCGCGTCCCCCGCTCGAGCGCGCCGCGGGCAGGCGGTGTAGATGTTGTTCTGCGAGCGCGGCGGCTGCGACCCGCGGGGCCGATGCGGCGGAGGCCGCTGGGACGCCTCGAGGGCGCGCATCCTCACGGCCGCGCGGCGGGCCCGCCTGGAGAGGGCTGCCCCGTGAAGCCGCGGGGCAAGAGGAGAACGGCGTCAGGGGCCCGCGGCCACCGCGCGCGCCCTCGGGGCTCCCTCCCCGGCCCGGCCGGGTCTGCAGAGGAGGTGCTCGGAGGGTGTAAGGCGCAGCCCTGCCGCCCTCTGCAGACCGGCGGAGCCAGGCGCCCTCCCGGCCCCCATCTCCAGATCACGCACCCCCTCCCACGTTCCTCCTGCCCCAGGCTGCTCAGCTGAAGCTCCCGAGTGTCCCCTGCAAGGGGTGGGGGTGGGGGGGTTCCAGCGGAGTCCGAATGTTCTGGGCCCTTCCGGCGGCGCGCACCCCGCCCTCACCGAGCCCGAGCCCGGAGTCGCTCACCTTTCCTCCTCTGAATGACCCTTTTCATCAGCAGCCCCAGCAGTGCCAGCAGGATGAGGGCCAGGGTGGTGGGGACCAGGATGTGAAATCCTTGGTCTTCCAACCCAGGCACGGGGTCCTGGTGGAAGGCTCTGAGGATGGAAGCAGAGCGAGAGGGAGGGTGAGGTCTGGGAGGGAGGGAGGTCTAAGGCCGCACTCCTGGGTAGCCAGCTGTTTTGGAGATGGCTCACAGGTCTGTCCCTTGGCTAACAAAACCTGCCCCTCTCCCCCAAAGAGCCTTGTCTACGGAGTCACGAAACCTGGATTCAGATTCAGGTTCAGCTGTCTACTGGCTGTGTGACCTTGAATCAGTCCCCGAACGTCTCCGAACCTCATCTCCAGGGATGGGTATAGTAAAACCTATTTCACAGAACTGTTAAAGGGCAAAACAAAATTGTAGATATAAAGAAGTGAAAGCACCTGGTCCAGGCGGCAATCGGACGTCAGTTCCCCTTCTGATTGTTTGCATCTCACTTTTCTTACAAGATTAGTGCAAAGACTAAACAAATTAAGTTTCTTATAACTGTGGAAAAAGATGTTTGTCTCATGGGGTGCCCTCATCTTAGAAGGTCTTCCGTCTGTTTGCTCTACAGGTTGAAACCTCAGTACATGAGTTCTCTTTTCTTTTGCAATCATGACAAACTAGAATCAATTTTTTTTTCTCTCTCACTGTCCTCAGTTCTTGTGTTTAGACCAGCTACCGCCCTCATCACAGTCAGACGGGCCTTAGTAAGATCAGACCTGGTTACGGCATGTTTTCATCTTTCTTACACTTTCAGGATGGAACACGATGCCTGGCAGGTAGTAGAAACTAAGCAAACATTGGTTGAGGGGCACCCAAGCGTCCCACGGTTGGTTTCAACTCAGGTCATGATCTCAGGGTCGTGAACTTGATCGAGCCCCATGTCAGGCTCCACGCTCAGCAGGGAGTCTGCTTGAGAGTCTGTCTCCCTATCTTTCTGCCCCTCCCATTTGTGCTCTCTCTCTCTCTCTCAAATAAATAAATTAATTAATTTAAAAAATGTTGGTTGAATTGACTTGGATTCTTGACCACTGATGGGCTGGTGCAGTCTACTGAACTAGGAGTCAGGAGTCCTGGTTCTATATAGGCCACGTAGTTCTCATGACCTCAGTTCCTCACCTCTAAAACCCAAATGATGTTGGAGGTCTCTTTTCTTGCTAACATGCTTGTCTTTGCTTAGGCAAAAATAATTCCAATTATTATAGGTTCTCTTTGGAGACTGGGCCAATGCTGCCCCCTGGGGGTCCATTGCAGCACTTTCCTGGGTGTGCCCAAGCCTTGAGGCCAGTGCTGTTCAGTAGAAACACTAGGTCACAGATGCAATTCAAATTTCCTAATAGCCACACTGAAAAAGTGAAAGAAAACAGGTGAAGTGGATTTTAATAGTTAATAGTTTCGTTGTTGGTTTTATTTTTATTTAGATTCCCCCTCAAGGCGGATCTGAATGAACGCTGAGGGACTTAAAGATTCGGGTCTCATTTCTACAGGATCTTCTGCTGGGGCATGGACAAGTGTATTCTTGTCATTGGACGAACGAAGTAACGTGCTACACTCATGGGTAGTGGCCTGGAGCCAAGAAGGGTCTGGGATGGCGGGCGTTGCAGGAAGACTTCAGGGGATCTTCTAACTCTAGACTCCTTTGCCTGACCTCTAGCCCTTCCTGGATGGGTGGAGACCTCTTACCTCTGCCTGTGAAGCCTGGTGTGGTAGTTGTAGCTGGCCGTCTGGGGCCTCGGCAGCGCCTCTGGGGCTGAGGTCTTTGAGGCTGTGGTGGAGGGCAGGAGGGTTGGGGGCTTGGAAGCTGCTACTGAAGACGCTCTGGAAACTCGAAGGTGGTGAGAGATTGGGATCGGGGAGGAGGAGTGAACTGCTGGAGGGGCCTCGGTCCTTGGAGCTGGGGTTACCACTGCAGGAGATAACAGGGGAAAAGTGACCTTCCCTCCACACACTCTGTAGTCTCCAGCAGGATTGGGTCACCCTCCCTTTCTGGAACACACTCTTTCCCTTCACCTAGACTGTCCTCACGGCCTGAAATGCCTTCTCAATACGTCCTCTACACCAACTAAATTCTATGTATATTTGCTTCAAATGCCATTGCCTCCAAGAGGCCTTCTCTGACCTCCCAGGCAGAGGAGCTTGTCCTCCTCTGAGCATGGAGAAAACCCTATTTGTAGTTCCATCCCTCCCCTGCTTTATGCCGTATGTGTGTGCTTGGCTATTCTCCTTCATCCCACGCCTGACAGTCATAACCGTGGGTATATGGGATGCTCGGTTACACTATCCCTCTTGGCACCCAGCAGAGTCCTCTAGTGTGACAATTGTTCAATTAATGTATCTACCCTCACAAGATAGACGGGAGGATATGATGGAGATAGTTGCCTGTCAAAATGCATTTAAGACAGGAAAAGAATGTAGGATGTAAAGGTACCCTTGGTAAGGTCATCGGTCTTTTTATTGCAAAACAGAATTGTTAAAATCACCGTATTCCAGCAAACGTAGACAGCCCTATGGGCAGGAGGCATGAGGGACCGTGGCGGGAAGAGGTCGGCCCAGTCTGGGTTTCCACAGGTCATTCATAGAGACCTAAGATTTTGTGAATGAAGCACGAACTTCATTCCTTGTGGTGCCACCTGGTGGTGATGTGTTCAGTCCTGCAACTAGTCCTGACCAGGCTTTAAGGGTGGGCAGGAAGCACATAGGACACTAATCTCAGAGAGGTACCCTCTCCCAAGACAGGGAAGTACCCATCTGAGACTCACCTGTGCTCTGCAACCACTCCGCGAACCGAACACGTCCCCCCTCCTCCACTGCCACAATGCCACATCATCTCTCCCTCCCCCTCTCCTACCCTGGCTTCTGTTGAACTGACCTTTAGGGATGAATTCGAAAGAACTGGGAGGTGGGGGCATCTTGAACCAAGGGGGCATCGGCATGTGTAGGAATTTATGAAACCAACTTGGAGGCTCAGGCATCGGCTCCTCTTCCCAGAATAGGTCATACTCTGTGGAGGCAAAGGGAGGGGGAAACACTGGTGGGTTCCGAGAACAGGCCTGGGAAAGGGACGTTGGTAGGAGTGGAAGCTGGCTCAGCCAGGGTGGATGGCGGTGAGGAGGACGAGGGGCTGGGGGCAGAGTCCAGCAGGAAGAGCCGAATAAGCCATGGGCTGGAGACTTCCCTGAATGATACGCTCTTTCATGATACCCCCCACCCCCTCGGTCAGCCTTGGCACCAGAGGCCACTGGGATTCTAGGTTGTTGACTTGGTGCTGCCTAGGAGTTGGAAAGTCAGTGGAGGCAGGGAGAAAGATGGGATTTGGGAGAAGATATATGGAAAGGATCAGATTATCAAGTGCCAAGTCTGGCCTACAAATGTGACTTGAAATCCCTGATATTTCTCACAGGACGACTATGTAGGACAATTATGCCCCTTTGCTTCCGATTTCCTCCTGTCTCGGAGTCTCTCCTCAATCTAAAGCCCCCAGTGCCCTCAGACCTTGGGTCGGGTGGATCCGGAACAACACTAGGAGAGCGCTTGTCTTGTTCCTTTCCTATGGTTCGGATAGGAAATTTTGGGGACTGTGAGGTTTCTACTCTATAAATCCCGATCATCTTTGGACTGGCTGACATGGCGGTAGCAGGAGAGTCTGGGGACTGCTCTACTTTGATGGCCGTGCCAGCCTTCCCAGGTGGGGACATTTGCTGGGTGCACTGAGCCGGGGGTACCTACCACTGTGGACACTCAGGGTGACTTGTTGGGTCTTGCCCCGGTCTGTGTTCATGCCGGTTCCACAGGCATAGATGCCACTGTCACTCTTGGTCAGCTCGGTGACCTCTACTAGGAACAGCTTCCTATCTGGATAAGGCTTCAGGGTGACTCGGTGCTTGTACTCTTCCTTGACGAAGTTCTTGTTGGATACCACGGTGGCACATACTCCGGATTCGGCTATTTCCCGGCACAGATAGAGCCTCACGTGCATTTGGGGAAGTGGGCACTCAATGGTAATGGATCCACCCAGCATTCCCTCCATCTTTACTTCTGGGAGGATCCTCAGAGCCCCAGCCACTGCAGGGAGAGGGAGTTCATGTAGAGGGAGCTGCAGGCCCAACCACATCCCCAACTCCAGCCCTACTTCCAACCCAGGCCCCAGCCCAGCCCCACACTCCTCCCCAGCTCCAGCCCCAGTTCCATCATCAGCCCAAGCCTCAGTGAGCCCTCAGCCTCGGCCCCCTCCTGATCTCTTGCCCTTGCCTCATCCTCTGCCCCCCTCTCATCCCTAACCCTACATGTACCCTCAGCCCGGCTCTATGCCCTGGTCCCTTTTGCCCAAGCCTGGCCCAGCCAGACCTCTCCCAGCCCAAGCCTTAACCTAACCCTCAACTTCATTCAGACCCAGACCCATAAGATCCCAGACACCAACCCCCTAAGAATATAGTCAAACCTCCTGGCCCACCCCAGGAAGAGATGCTGTGCCATGGTGACCCCAAACAGCACGTAGCGCCCAAGTGTCTTCAGTGTGGCATTGGGAGGCACAGTGCTTTTTTGCTGCAAGAGGTTTTCTATCTAGTTTTATTTTGCTCAGATCCACTCAGCCAAAATGACTGTTCACCCTCGGATTTTATTTTTTTAAGTCATTAAAAAAAAAAGCATTTATTGAGTGCCTTTCATGTGGCAGGAAGGTAGCTGGCATCCCTGCCTTGCACATAATAAATCATTTAGCAGGCCATAGACGTGGACAGTCACACAGCACAGGGTAATAAATTCCACGACAGAGATACACAGTGTTCCTTGGAAACAGCAGAGACCCCAGGACCAGGTTGTTGCAGAGGAATAGTGCAGTCTGAGGGTCTGAGGAAGGGTTTCTGGAAGAAGTGATCTCAGTTGTGACCTGAAAGACTGAGTGTGGAGGGCAGCGGAGAGAACGATGATCATCCTCACTGAAGTAGGGAACACAAGGGTGTGTGTGAGTGCGTGCATGTGTGCACAGGTGTACGCACACTGCATGTGTGTTAGGGAGGGTGTGAAGCAGGGAGGAATAAATGCATGGTTCGTGAGCCCCTGAAATCAAAAAGCTCACGCTTTGGCTGAGAAAAGGCAGGTCTAATGCGGTTGAGTCAGCTGGAGAAGAAGGTAAGTCCAAGTATGATGAACTATCACCCAAGTGGGTCCCAATCAGTGTCCACATATTTCTGGGAAGAGGGGCATGGGGTGACATGTGTGTGCTGGAGTGAGGCCCGGGGACTTGAGTGGAGGAAGAAAGACTCTTCTGGGCAGTGAGTACGGCCCCCAAAGAGGCTGGGATATGAGAAAGAACATGGCATGTTGGGGGGTGGGGGGGCAAAGAGGAGCCAACAAATGTCTTGAAATTCATTCACTGACCACACATTGAGCATAGCTCCAACGAGTTTAGAGAGATGAGGACAGTCAAGGAGAGAAGCAGAGCCTGAGGCTCCCGGGTGAGCAGAGAGAGCTGAGGAGGACGTCTGGGGAGAGGAGGACGTGTGGGCAGCAGTGAAGAGGTAGGAACGGCCGTGGGCAGGCCAGGGCAGAGGGGCCGTGAAGGGAGCATTTGCTGGGGCACGTTCAAAACTCAGAGTGTAGCTGGTGTTAACGTGGTAATCTGTTGGAAACTGAGGTGTGTGAGGCAGCCTCATGGGTAGAGCGTGACCCATTCAAAAGACAAAGACGCAATCCAGGGGGTGGGGGAATTACCCTGTGCGTCCAGACAGCCCACACCTGGGTGCAAGGCCGTGCACCTGCCAGTGAACATGTATTTTTAGACCATCTCCGCCAGCAAGGGGAGTAAATACCACTTTCCCAAGAGCAAGATGCTACAGTGTGGGCAGGGGTGAGATGGAGCAGGGGAGCGAGGGGTGTCCACCAATGCAGACACCTCAGTGACCTCACTCTGCTCAGGGACGATCTGGTAAAGCCCTGGCTGACCCAGACCCTCTGTCACAGGTGTTGAAGCCCTAACCCTCAGTGTGGTGGTAGTAGGAGGTGGAGCCTTTGGGAAATAATCAGGGTTAGATGAGGTTCGTGGAGCCCTCATAATGGGATTCATGGCCTCATTCCCTCCTTGTACACAAGAGGAGGCCACACGAGCACCCAGGGAGACGGTGGCTGTCTATAAGCCAGGAAGAGGACCCTCACCAAGCGCAATATTGGCTGGCATCTTGATCTTGGGCTTCTAGTTTCCAGGACTGGGAGAAAGAAATACCTACTGTTGAAGTCACGCTGTCTATGGTAGTTCACTGAAGCAGCCAGACTGTGCAAACTCTGAATGGATGAAACACAAGAAAAGCTGCTGGGTACACTGAGCTCTGGCCCCAAGGAAGCACGAGTTGGCGGGATGCGAAATGATCAGACCCCAGCTCTCCTTGGAGTTCGTGGCACCTTCTAACCCATACCCAACGCTCAGAGAAGCAGATTTCCCAAAGAGAGAAAAGTGAGAATATCTCCTGGTTTGGAACTTAATGCACAGTGTGCACAGGATTCATGTGGGAGGAACTCACTAGGCTACAGATGGCTTGATCTTCCCTTTTGGCAAGGTGGTTACATCCAAGTAGGGTGGGGCCTGTGGACTTGCATTTCATTTCATTTCATTTCATTTCATTTATTTTATTTTATTTTATTTTATTTTATTTTATTTTATTTTATTTGAATTCAATTAATTGACATAAAATGTATCATTGGCTTCAGAACTAGAGGTCAGTGATTTATCAGTCTTACGTAACACCCAGTGCTCAGGACATCATGTGCCTTCCTTAAAATAAGCATCCCAGGTACCCTTGAATTTTTGCAATTCTGAACTATGTGGTTATTAGCTGCAAATGATTCTGGGGACTAAAGGGCGGGTGGGAGAGGTACCCAAAGGACCCACCCTGCTTACTATTGGTATTCTAGAGAGGCTATTCAGTAAGTGACATTAATCTCTAAATTGGTGACTTGGTTTTCCATGATGATGGTAGGGGACAGGGATACATGCTGTTTAAAAAGTCACTCTCAGTACGTAATTGGGTATAAAGATATATATTTGGAACATAGGGAAAACCACAAAATTTCCATATTTCCATAATGAGAATCATGGCAAATGCCCACAGGCCTTGGCTGGGGTGGTGCTCTGGAGACTGGGCTTTGGATTCTACGTAGCGATGGTTTTCCAGGAGATGAGAACCCTGTCAACTTAGAGCAGAATTATTTCTGGAAGAAGGAAGTTAGCTCGAGGTTTTTAAGTTTATCACATGGAGTGTGAATTTCTAAAAAAGAATGAGAAACGTCCTCCCCAACTTCCCACCCCCACATATGCCAACACATGTGTCGAGGCTGGCTGTCTGCTCTTTGTCCTGTCACAAGAAACGGAGTGTCCCCTCTCCCCCCAAAAGCCAGTCCTTCCTCCTGCGTCCCGAGTCTATCCTGAGTCACGTTCTTTAGACCTTCTCCTGCGCCCCTGTCCCTTTCTCCTCCGTGTACCGGTGGTCTCCTCTCTGCCTGCACCGCTGTGGCCTACGCGCTTGCTCTGATGTTGCACATATTGAAAAAGCCCCCCTCTCACTTTTTGCCTTCCCTTCAGCTGCTGTTCTCCCCTCCTCTGTTCGCTCTCCCAAACGCGTCCTTGTGATCATGGAATCCACCTGCACCTGCACACCTCCCACTTCCTCTTCACCCAACACCTGTCAGAGTTTTGTCTCCAACATTCCACTAGGATGGCTGGTCAAGGTCAGCAGAAATTTCCTTGTGGCCACATTTGGTGGCAAGTCATTGACGTGCCCTCTTGGCAACATCTGAGGGAACTGCTTGAAATGCTTGCTTCTTGTGGCTTCCCTGATGCCACACTCTTTTCTTCTCCTTCTCTATCCACCTCTCAATGTTGGGCTGCCCCAGGGCCTGGAACTTGGGCCTGTTCTCACCTGCATCTTCCCTTCCTCCCCCTGCACTAGCTCCTTTACTCCCATGGCTTTAATGCCAACTCTTCATAGATTTCACCAGAATATTTTTCTCCAGTCTTGTCTGTACCTCTGAGCTCTGGAATCACCTTTCTGATAGCTCCACCTGGACTCGACTTGAACATCTAAGATATATTTCAAACTCACAAAGGCAAAACAAATAGACAAACAAAAAAGAAGAATTCTTGGTTTCTCTTCCAAAACCTGTTCCTTCTAAGCTCTTCCTGTTTCAGGGGATAACACCAGCATCCATCCAACTGCTAACGTCCAAAACTCATTCCCACATCGTATTAAAGAATCAAGAATAAATTTTAGGTTTGTGTGTGTGCGTGGATGCGCGTGTGCACGCATGCACACATGCACAGACGGGTCACAACATCAAGTGTATGTATTATCATTTTTTGAGTCAAGGTGAAAAAAAAAGATTTGAAAGTCCACACCACGTAACGCCACCTTGCTTTATTATGGAGCTTCATCTAGGGAGGCAGCCAATGTGGTCTACGGCTTGGGCCCCATGCACTGGGCCCTGGAAACCAGGACCACCCCCCAAATTGGTACAAGCTGGGGCAGAAATACAGGTAAAGGCCCAAACATCAGACATGTAAGTATTTTAAAGTTATAAACCAAGTTAATGAACTGTTGAATAAAATGTGTTCTATGCCCCGTCTTGGCAAATTCACACACTTTTTAGATGTCCACTCCGAATCATTTCTAGGTGGGAAGAATATTTCCTGTTCCTAGCCTCTGTCCCCTCTGCCTTCTTTTCTCAATGCTTCTTCCTGCCCACACCACAAGGATCCTGGTACGCACACAGCAGATAACCCAGCTGACATGTATTAGCTCCTCCCATCTTATTCCAAATGATCACTTGTGGCCACCCTTTTATAGAATTAGAGTTCTAGGATAGAAGACCCAGGATAGAGGTTGCATAGTCATTAAAAGTGGGCCCATAGTCATTTGGACAAGAAACTTGAGGCCTAGACGAGGGGACATGGGTGCAGGCTCAAAGTGGACAATCTCCTTGGGCCTGTGAACTCCTCACCCTGTGGGAAAGGCTACAAATGGAGATGGACCAGACCCAGACCAAGGATCCCTCTGGCCCAGCTAGAATGGAGGTATTGCTCAGGACAGACTGAGGTGGTACAATTTAAGTACTCTTCATTCCTAGAGTCTTTGACCCCCACCCAACCCCTCTCTCCTCTCAGGCCTACGTTTAGGTCAACCATCCACTGTGTTCACATGAGCCCTACTACCACCTCTCAGACTGACATTTCGTTAAAGCTGCATTTCCTTGGACTTTTAGGGATTTTTAATCTTCCACTCAACAAATATTTGACTTTATTCCATATTCAAGACATCAGGAAGAAAGCAAATAGGAATAAAAAAATAATTTTGACCCTCAACGAGCTTATCGTTTAATCAACAAGATGAACAGACGCCAAATCACAACATAAGCAGAATGAGGCCCGCTACGGGGATTCAGAAGATAGGGCTCTGGAAAGTGTATGAGAAGGAGGTGGAGGCTGAGGTGGACTTTCAAGGGTAAAAGGTGGCGATGAGAGGAAGGATGTTCCTAGCAGAAGGAATGGCATGAGTAAAAACACCGTGGCAAGAATGTCCTAGCACATGTTCAAGGAGAAGTCCTCTTTGGCTGGAGGTTAAGAAAGTGCAGGGGAGGGTGGTAAGGTCGGAGGGTAAATGAGGAGCACAAGGGAGGAGTTTGTAGGCAGTGGGAGCCACTGAAGGTTGCTGGGAAGGGCAGTCCTGCGGTCAGAGTCAAGCATTAGAAAGCGTAAGCTGGAGCCACAGGTGGGTCAGGTTGGAGGAAGTGGGGATGACTGTTCTTTTCCTTTCCATTCCCTTGAGGGGAGACTGCCACTGCTGCTCATTCTGGTAATGCTAACCCAGAAACGACATGAATTGGCCATTGATTGGGTCACAGTCTGGGTGGGGATAAATGGGGAGACATGGTGAATGGAATACTACTCAGCCATAAAAAAAACAAAAACTTGCCATTTGCAATGACATGGATGGAACTAGAGGGTATTATGCTAAGGGAAATAAGTCAGAGAAAGACAATTATCATATGATTTTACTTGTATGTGGAAATTTTTTAAAACATTTTATTTATTTGACAGAGAAAGAGAGAGCACAGGTAGAGGGAGTGGCAAGCAGACGGAGAGGGAGAAGCAAGCTTCCCACTCACTGAGCAGGGAGCCTGATGTGGGGCTTGATCCCAGGACTTCGGGATCATGACCTGAGCTGAAGGCAGCCACTTAACTGACTGAGGCACCCAGGTGCCCCTCATATGTGGAATTTAAGAAATAAAACAGAAGAGCGTAAGGAAAGGGAGGGAAAAATAAAACAAGATGAAATCAGAGAAGGAGACAAACTATAAGAGCCTCTTAGCCATAGGAAATAAACTGAGGGTCGCTGGAGGGAAGGGGCGTGAGGGGATGGGGTAAGTGGGTGATGGGCATTAAGGAGACCCTGTGATGTCATGAGCACCGGGTGTTATGTTAAGACTGGTGATCACTGACCTCTACCTCTGAAACCAATAATACATTATATGTTAATTAATGGAATTTAAAATAAAAAAAACATTAAAAAAACATTCTGGCATTTCTCAGCTGATACTAGAGATAGTTAGGATGGATAGGAATTTGAAGTGAGGTGTTAGGCATGTTGCATTTCAGATCTTGGTGGAACATAGAAATGGAAGTTCCCAGAAGACAGCTGTAAAGTGGTATGGAACTTGGGGAACGGATGAGGGTTACTGAACGGGTGAGGGAGTCTTCATTTAAAGGTGAAGCTGGGGGACGCCCGGGTGTCTCAGTGGTGGAGCCTCTGCCTCCTGGGGTCCCGGGATCAAGTCCCGCACTGGGTTCCTTGAAGGGAGCCTGCATCTCCCTCTGCCCATGTCTCTGCCTCTCTCTGTATCTCTCATGAATAAATAAATAAAATCTTAAAAAAAAAAAAGCTGAAGTTGAAAACCAGCAGCAAAAGAGATTCAAAGAAAGAGACGGTAGAGGTAGGAAGAAAGGAATTTGGAGGCACTTGCCTTAAGATCCCCTATTATCAGGCTAAGATGTCTAGGAGAGGTGACACCTTCAGCCCTTGAGTCAACATCGCCCCGCAGGAGATGTGTCTGGAGTGGAGAGAGGGGCTCTAGCAGAGAACGGGGGAGGCTCCCCAAACTTCATGTGGTCTCCATCCGGATCCCATCCTAGTCTGGTCTGCCACTAAATCTGTCCAGGGACGTCAGAGCCAGAGATGACCCACAACCCCCCTACCTGTGGCCAAATTCGAACCTCATAAACCGTGCACAGTGTTTTCCCAGGCACTTACCTGGCAAGAAGCAAAGTGACCAAAGCCAGAGGTCCATGGCTCCTTCCAGAGCAAGGTCCCATCCAAGAGCCCCTGGAGATGGGAACAGAGACCCCCTGCTCACCCAGGAAATCTTTACAATCTGGAGCTTGAAAGAGATCTCTGGCCTCACGAGGAGCAAGGCTTGAAAATGAGGAAATGACAACTTGTCTTGTTTGCTCTCTTGTCTTAGACTAAAAAAGAAAATAGCAGCAAACCACAGCGGAAGTTAGGAATTAAGAAAACATGTTATGTTGAGTGCATACGGGTCACCAGGGTTCAAAGGGCTTCTAGGCAGCTCCTAAAAACCATTAGAAACTCTCAGGTATGATATTTCTTTGCCTTGGGCACTTTTTCTTTATGTAGATTCACTAACTTGTGAGCTCGCATCACTTGCTCTATCCCTGTCTTCAGGACGAAAGAGACCTGTCACCAATTTTCTCCATCTGAGGAAGACCGGGTGGATAGACGCTCAGGCCTGAAGCCACAAGATGCTGGGGGTAGCCCTTGAATTTCTTTGACAGATTATTTTGAGAACCTACTACGTGGGACTACTAACCACAGGTTTTGAGGAATTCCCTCCCTTTCTCTAAGCCTAGGTCCCTTTATCTAAAAAATGAACGTGGGACTACATGGGAATAACATTCCCACCCATTGGTCATTGGTCCTGGAGTCTTAATTAACCCCAGTTTCCCCAGCACCTCATATCAACCGCCTCCCATCTCCCCCAGCTGTGCCCTAAAGGTGTTGCCCTCTGGCAGGCGCCCAGGCCACCGCCCAGTGCCCACAGGTCCGAGCAGGAGATGATGCGACAGTGCTTAGGGTCACAGGCAGCCTGGCAGAAATGGCCTTCAAGCCCCTGACGGTCCACGGGGCAGGCCCAGTGACTGACGGAGAAGAAACAAACACTGAGGCGGTTGGTCGTGAGGTATCACGGGAAGAGCTTTGGGTTCCAGTCAGATTATGTGGGGTCTGGTCCTGACTCGGTGCTTGCTAGCTTCGGGCCTTAGTTTTTCCAGAAGTCCCAGGGCTCCCGGGAGGCCCAGGGGAGGCCATGGTCATGGAAGTGCTTGAAGGGCCCTTTCACGTGGAGACGCACAGGGCTATTCCTTATCAGGAGATCCCCCGGGCTCCATTCCTGACGGTTACATATCAGGTGGCTTCCCAGCGTCCACGCCTCCAGGCACGGCGGCCTCTTGAGCCCGTGGAGGCCGGAGGCCCTTTCCACCCCCTTCCTGGGAAAGCTTCTCAGGGGTCCTGCGCACACTGCTGCCCGCCGGCCCCCACACGCCAGATTTGTCACATGCTCTCCAAAACATAAAACGACAACATCCGCGGTACAAGTAGCGTGTGAGGCCCAGAGCAGGTGCAGAGGAAACGTGTGTGGGGGCGGGCAGCCTGCCCTGCCCTGCCCTGCCCACCCCCACCTGGGTTTCCAGCAGCCCAGAGCTGAGGTAGTTCTGATTTCCTCCAACCACCAAGTGGCCCAAGGTGGAGGGGGCAGGCCTGAGGCCTGGTCAGGGTGAGTGACCACCAGAGGTCTCGGTTCTGGTCAGCCTCCACCTTGCCCTACTTGCAGGGCTCTTCCAAATCCCCGACAGCTGTCCCACAGCGGACGTCTGCCACCTGCTGGGCTCCAGGTCTGCGACCGCCTCTGGAGGGAGAGAGAATCCATGAGTGAATGTGCCATAGGTGTGCCAGTGGGCGTAAGAGTGTGTGCGACGTGTGTGTGTTGTGTGGTTGTGAGTGTATAAGAGTGTGGGCGTGTGGCGTGTGAGTGACAAGGGACATATGACTGTGCGCGTGTGACTGAGCGTGAGGGACACGCCATGTGGGACGCGGCGAGGGACGGCCCGGGAACGCGTCATGCGCGATATGTTAGTGTGTGGGTGTGTGGTGTGTGGCGCAGTGATGGGTGTGTGGCGTGCGAGGTGCGACTGTGAATGTTTGGAGTCTGAGGAATCAGAATTCGGGCCCCGGGCGGTCCTGTCCCTAGCATCCCCAGGCGTGACCCCAGGGTCGCCGGGCCTGGGCCCCAGGGGAGGCGGGCCCCTGGCTAACCTCAGAGCCCCAGACCTTTGCTGTCTTCATCCTCTCCCCCCTCTCCTGGCTTCTTCCACCGAAATTTCGTGTCTCCCTTCTGACCCCAGTGCCCTGAGTTCCCACTCCCCGGAGAGGGCGTGAGAAGCCGGAGCACGCTGACACGCCGGGAACTCGTTGACCTAACGTCTTCTGGGGCTGGTGCTGCACCGGAGGGGATGAACCCCAGGGGGGAAAATCCCAAGTGTAATGACAGGCAGGTGGATAGCACAAATGACACCAGGTACCCCGGGAGCTGTTCTAAGTCCTCCAGGTAACTGCACTTAGTCCCCATAAAAACTTGGGTTTTATCATCCTCCCTTTATCACAGGTGGGAGAAGAAAACTACTGCTTTTTTTTTATATATAAGATTATTTATTTTATTCATGAGAGACAGAGAGAGAGAGAGAGAGAGAGAGAGAGAGAGGCAGAGACACAGGCAGAGGGAGAAGCAGGCTCCATGCAGGGAGCCTGATGCGGGACCCGATCCCGAGTCTCCAGGATCAGGCCCTAAACCACTGAGCCACCCGGGCTGCCCAAGAAAACCACTTCTCACGAGGCTGCTGTGAGATTGCCCGAGGGAGGCACCACAGAGGGTCTCACACGATGCCCGGAAGGTAGGGTGAGTGCCGTGGAGAGCGGCCCTGTCGTGAGGGTGGACGTTGTCCTTATAGGTTGTGCTTGGTTGTAGCATCACCTGACTTTGACCTCCTATGTCACCAGACTTCGGACAGCCACCTCCTGGGCCTTTCCAGACTGAGCGCTGAGATCCTAGGTGGCCCTCCCCATGACCCAACGCTGCTCTCCCCAAAGACAGACTGTGAGAACCCCCACCCACCCCCACCCCCGCCTGCTGGACTCACCAGAGAGCCCACTCAGGTAGAGGTACCTGGCTCAGGCATCCTGTCGTTCCCGCTTTCCGAGAACTTGGACCGCAGGCTTGCCTGTGAGCCACTCTGCAGGAACGGGGCCTCTGGAAGGTTCACCTTTACTGCTAGCCTACTCCTGGCTTTGTGGTACAACAAGTGGTAAGACTTCTGCCCTGAATATGGCTCTACTTCTGTTGGTACTCTAAGGTTAGAACCCTGATCCGTAGGATTTGGCATGAATTTTAATGTGACTTATAAGAAAAATCTGGAATTTAGAGTATTCCCCTCCACACATCTAATCAAAGACTTCTGACTCTAGTAGGGTGGATTGGCTGCCCATTTTTTTTAAAATCAGCCTTATGAGGGACATTTCCACTCGTGGAATCTTACAGTACCATCTTCCTTCTCCTACCGTTTCAGCTCCCCCGGCCAGCTGGGGGCCAGAGGTCTCAGTTTTACGTCACTTCTCTTGGTGTGCCCCCTGTCTCCTCAGATATGTGGTCTTTCTGAGGTGATCTCTTATATGATTTTTATTGTGTAGACTCCCCGGTAGAGTTCGTCATTTCAGAGAAGCTGATGGGGTGGGGTGGGAGGACTGTCCTTGTTTCTCTGCCTGGGGACCAGCTTCAAGACCTTCCCACAGTCAGCTCCTCTCTGCTGTCTACTGTCCTGAGGAGAAATGTTCCATCCTGACTCTTGGGAAAGTCTTGGAAAAATGACGTATACATCTTTACACACCCAAACCAACGACTATCAGCAGATATTTCAGCCACTATTGGGTCTTAGTATTATGGAATCATTATATTACATAATAGATTTTTGAAAAGAAAAAAAATCAAGATAATTCAAGGACTTGAGGTTTTTTTTTTTTATCGTCAGAAATATTTCAGTGGTTTTCTGAGTGTTTGCTGGACACCGATCGCTGCTATTTGGTTTATCATTAATCCCGCAGTTGATTCAGCACTGGGCTGAATAGTGTCCTTCCAAAATGTACGTCCACTGGAATCTCTGAATATGACCTTATTTAGAAATGGGCACTTTGCAGAGGGAATTCTTTAAGATGAGGCCAACTGGATTTGGGTGGGTCCCAAATCCAATGACAAGGGTCCTTGCAGGACACTACACCACGTGAAGACACAGAGAAACACAGTGGGAGAAGGCCAAGGGGGGATGGGGCAGAGGTTGGAGCAGTGCAACTGTGAGCCAAGGATCTCTGAGGATTGCTGGCGGCCCCTGGAAGCCAGGAGAGAGGCCGAGCCTCCTCACAGATTCCCCCTCACACCTTCTGAAGGGCTCAACCCTGCAGACATCTTGATTTCAGGCTTCAAATCTCCAGGATGGTCAGACACTAAATTACGGTTATATTAAGCCACCCAGTTCATGGTACTCTGTTACAGCCACCCTCGGAAATCAATACATTCCCCCAAACTAGTGACTTTTTAACCTATGAGATATCCCATTTCAACTACAGACCAGCTCCCTTCTTCATGAAAAGATTTAAGGTGGACTTGGGGTAGTACGTGATTATACTGCTATCTCCTATTTATAATATCAATTCAGAATCATGTAAGATTGTCTATGGCTTTAGTGGCATTTCTTGGCCTTTGATTCTAGGGACTGGGATAGGCTTTGTGAGCTCAGGATTGGCTTGTGGGTTATTGGCATTAGTACGGATGCTGCATCTTAATACTTCTGCCCCAGGCATGATGCTTTGCAGGTCGGGGAGCAGCTTCCAGGGGAGAAAGGAGCGATAGGTTCTGATGGACCTTGTAGTTTTGGTTCTTCTGGAATGATGGTCCATTATTATATGGATTGATGGTCCATCGCCATTATAGAGAACAGAGAAATAAACATTTCTGAAGACCACCTCTCTGGGTCGGGGTGGAGCCGAAGGCTCTGAACGAGGTCATGGTCCGGGAATCAAGCCCGGGACCTGCAGTTGGTAGAGCAGGAGGGGGAACCAAGGAGGAATCTGAAATCTGAGTCTTGTCAGGGGTAGGCTTAGAAGCACAGCGTGTCAGAGGCAGTATGTTCGAGATCAATGTGGAAGTAAAGTTTCTGCCCCACATCAGGCAGGATAGAAGCCTGGAAGGAACTTTCTCCCAGAGGGAATTCTCATGTACAGAGGCCCTGAGGATGAGTCTGGCACGGGGCTGGGGCTTACAGGACATGACAAGGTGCAGTGCCAGAACCTAGGAATGGCCTTGCGGACAAGAGGGTCCTTTATGTAATTGCTGTTCCCCAAGACACTTTGGGTCAACTGTTCTAAAAGCTTGGTTATCATTTAACTAGCTTCTAGTTAATATTTCTATGGAGGGAGTTGACTCATTTGGTTACTTGATTTTTTATTAATAGCCTCTCCATCTGGGAGGGTACCCCAGGAAGTTATGAGATTCAAGGTCAAGTATTCCATGGATGCTTAGCAAAGATTTTTTTTTAATGCCAAAGAGAAGCACAGTTACATTTGCTTTTGGTGTATTACATTCTATAACACAGAACTTTGAGGTTCTGACCATTGGTGGAGACCCCAAATACTTCTTTTATTGAAGATCATCTTGGTCCCAGTTGTAGGCAGTCTGCTAGCCTCCCTCAGGCCAGCATTGGAGGTGGGGGGAACTTTGACTAAGGGCCACAGAGTGGGGTGCCTAAAAGTGGGACCAAAGCAAAATACTCTGAAGGGGTTGTCTGGGAAATGGAAAGTATGGGGACAAATGCAGTCTGAGCCTTCTTGGTGGCAATCACGGTCTTTAATTATCAATGAAGTCACATTTTTGATTTGTAAGCAAGTGTCAGCTGGTAGGTGCTGGTGGAAGTACAGAGCTCAGAGGGGAAAAGACCTTAAACCTTAGCTCTTTGGAGATCAGCCCCTCCCTGGCATCATCAAACACCTCCTTTCATTCCCTTTCCTTGGAAACTCTTGGCATAAGTGGCTTCACATAAGTGGCTTATCCACGTAAGTGTATAAAAGAGTGGCCAAACACTCTTTTGGGTCATCTGAGTGACAGAAAGGGAAAAGAGTCCTCCTCCCTGGGAGGGGGGGGAGACATGTGAAAGACCAGTCTCCATTATGTTTTTCTCTTCCTCTTCCTCCTCATTATTCTAAAACTCTGCCTCCATCAGGAGTGCAGGGGCTCCTGTAGAGAGAGCTTCCTGGCCAAGAGGACAGGAGATGCCACCCCTGGTTTTGACACTAGTTTATGCTACATGGTACCTTCAAGCAAACCTCTCCACCTCTCAGGACCTCAATTTTCTCTGCTGTGAAATGGTTAGCATGTGTGTTTATGATTCCTTGTGTGTATGCCCATGTTACATGATCCCTCAGGCCCTAGGACTCCAGACAGGTTATGATTTCTCCCACTATGGGCGGAGGTGAGTGTCCCTGGTGAGGATTTCAGGCCTTGGTGAGTATAACTACACTGAGAAGAACTGCAGCTTCCGAGGATTCAGTGGTGTTTACCTAAAGGCTGTTGGCTGGGTCTGTGGTCTCTGTCCCAGTGTTTAGAAGAGCACCTTGATTCTAGTGCGTATCCAGATATGTATTTGAAGGAAAAAGAAGAGAAAGAAGGAAAAGATGGAAGGGAGGAAAGAAGAGAAGATGGAAGGGAGGGGGACATGGAGAGAAGGAAGGGTGGAGTGGAGAGGACAATCCCGTTGAGGATCCCATTAGAAATGTGCAGAAAAGCCTTCTTTCTGAACTTAGCTCCCCACCCATGTGATCTGCCTTTTTTCTGAAAGGTGCCTCTAAGATCTTAATTCTCCTTCTATATCTTGCGTTCTCTTGTTAAAAGAAGCTGCAGAGGGAACCCCTCTGGACCCCTCAACCCCACCAGGAACAGTTAGGCCAGGTTTGGGTACTAACTGAGTAGGGACCAGCAAATCCTCTGAGCGCAGGTAGGAAAGTGGAGTGTGAGTGCAGTGAAGCCCCCTGGAGCTGAGGTCCCCTGAGGATCAATATGATTCTGAAGGCGATTGTCATGAGTGGTGGGAGAGGAGAGAGCAGCTGGCGCCTAGGCTTCCCCGTGGCCCTCCTGGACGTCGGCAGCCATGTTGTTGGTCTGGAGCAAGAAGGCGGTGTAGGCCATGTCGGCTTCCTCCTTGGAGGACTAAGGGGGCAACAGGACAGGAGTCAGTGTTTGGGACACTGGCTCAGGGGGTGGGGGTGGGCGGGAGAGTAGGCACTAAATATCCTGAATCCATAATCTTGGCCTAAGCAATCCAAGCCTGTGTTGCCCTATTGCTCTTATTCTAGTTCCCCGTGGTCACCAAGGACTAATTTTGAGAAGCGGAAAGTTACAGTTTCTAAAAATATCTCCCCTTGTCTCACTACCGTCTTCTGACACATAGAGTGGAACCACCTCTGTTGCTGGGGCCTGTCCCCGGAAGCTCTGCCCACACAGTCCACAAGCGAGGTGCTCTAGGCTGGTGTTAGCCACATTGGTTCATGTTTTTCTTTTACCACCTGCTCCGAGATGGAGCTTGGCAACGACACAGAGCTGGAGGAGAAAGCCATCTCCAGGACCAGCTTAATCCCCTACTTGTTCCAGATTTGGGCGGCTCTGCTGCTTCCAGGGAGAGTCCATATGATAGCAAGCATCAACACCCTGGGATTAAGGAGACACAGGGGGTAGGAGGAGGGTGATATGTGACCCAGTGCCGGGAGTCACTTCTGGTAGGATTGCGAGTTATATGGCACTTGGTTGGGGCGGGGAAGGGCTTCTGGTGACTACCAAATTGCCCAATGCCAGCAAATGTCTTTCAAACCCAAGCAGAAGGCTGGTGCTGAGCAAATGCTCAAGGGAGGCTGGGTGGCGTCAAGTGCACGGGTTCCGGTTCGCAGCCCAGGAGAAAGATCCACCTAATCACCAGCATTTGACATTTGACCTTTCCCACCCTGTGTCTGCAGCGTCTATGCACTTTCTTCTTAACCCTCAGCCTCGCTGCCTCCCACGTGTTCGTAGCCCATCAGCTCACCCCCTCCCCCTGCCTCAGCCACACAGGTGCCACAAGCAATAAGACACATCTTGTCCTCCAAAAGTTCTCCCGAGCACGATTTCCACTACCTTCCCTATTCTGACATCAGCCCCCACCCACGTTGAGGTAGTTTCTTCTGAGGTCTCACTGCTGTCCCTCATGTTGCACTTCCTTGTCACACAATGAGGCCTCCCTCCCCCTCCTCACTCTTACTCGTTTTGCCTTCTTGGGTTCTTCGGACTCCATGGTCTTCTCGGTGGTGGTGGTGGCAGCACTGCACTCTGAGGAGCAAGGGGGGGGGGCAGGTTAGCCTTCACTGGCCTTATATTCCCACCCCAGAGGCAGGGTCAGGTCTAACTCTTGCTCTCCCAGGGAGGGGTGTGGTCAGGCATTCCCCTGAGTGAGAGACCTACCATCATGTCCTTCGAGAGTTGTCTCCTGAATGACTTGAGAGGCTCCCATGTTGTCATTGGCACCAAAATCCCTGGAGTTCTCAAAGTCTGACATGCTAATGTCAGTCCTGTAGCTTCTAATCGAAATCCGGTCTGTCCAGGAGAAAGAGGAGTTGGCGGAGGGACAGAGGACATATGCGGGCAGGATGTGCTGCCGCTGAGGGAGCCCCGCAGCATAGCTGGAGGGGGCAGCACGGAAGGTCGCTAGTCTCTGAGGACCCAGAGCAGAATGGAAATGATCAGAGTCTCCTTCACCCTTCCCTTCTCACGGAGAATCAAGACTCAACAACCCCTGACCTTTCTTTTTCTTTTCTTTTTTCTTTTTTTAAAGATATATTTATTTACTTATTTATTGATAGGGAGAGAGAGAGAGAGAGAGAGAGAGCGCATGGGAAGGTGATGGGGGGATCCCTGGGTGGCGCAGCGGTTTGGCACATGCCTTTGGCCCAGGGCGCGATCCTGGAGACCCGGGATCGAATCCCACATCTGGCTCCTAGTGCATGGAGCCTGCTTCTCCCTCTGCCTATGTCTCTGCCTCTCTCTCTCTCTCTCTGACTATCATAAATAAATAATAACTTAAAAAAAAGAATCTTAAAACATAAATTAAAAAAAAAAAGGCGGCGATGGGGCAGAGGGAAAGTGAGAGAAAGGGAGAGAAGCCAAAAGCGATGCCCAATGTGGGGCTCAACCCCACGACCCTGAGATCATGACCCGAGCTGAAACCAAGAGTCAGATGCTCAACCGAATGAATCACCCAGGCACCCCAACAACCCCTGACCTTTCAAAGCATAGTGCTTCCTTCTGTCCTTGCATCAGCCCTGTGAGGCACTTATTACTATTATTACCCCAAGTCCTGGGGAAACTGAGGCATGAAGTGGGGATACCCGAAGTCACACAGCCAGCCAGTTCTCAAAGTAGGCCAGAAGCGTCATTCCCCCTGCATCCTGAGTTCCTCCTCCTGGCCTCTGAACGTGGGCCCTGAGCCATTACAGGTGGCCTTCCAGAGACAGCAGCACTTAATGGGAATTTCGAGTACGAGCTCATCTTTGCCCACCCCACTCTCCCAGAACGCTTTCTCAGGGACCGTGGCAGCCCCACGCTGAAGGCAGCTAAGCACCCTGGTGAGGCCCAAAGGCTCAGGATTGGAGATGGAGGGTGGGGCAAGGGCATCCCGGGTACTCACCGACATTCTTCCTATGCCGCGCTCTGAGCACCGCCACTACCACGGCCCCCACTGCCAGCACCAGGCCCAGGGGCACCAGGGTGGAGAGAAGCACTTTGGAGCTCCCGCTTTGTCCTGCGGAGCTGGAAAAGGGACTGAGTTAGTCACTGGAAGGGAAGCCTGGGGTCCCAGGATGTGCCAGCAGGTTGGGTCCCACTAGCTTCCATCCCCTCCTCTTGATACAGCCCCCCAGGTCTCCTCTTGAAAGGAGACTTTCCAGACATGGCAAAGGTGGGGACTGGGCCTTCTCTGCATCTCAGGCCTGGGAAATTGAACTGAACGGTGGACACCACCTTGGCCGCAGGAGAAGGGTAGAGAGCACCACCGGCCCCTCCTGCGCACAGACCAAGGCACTGAGGGCTGCTCCACCAGTGAGAGGCACACGGGCTCTCCTCCGTGGTCCCCACGGCCCAACCTCAGGCCCCCTCCTCTGGGAGGTTCTCTCTCACCTGCTGGTGTCTACGGATGCTCTGTTCCCACCAGCAGCGTCTCCAGTCTCCACTGCTACGTTGTCCACCAAAAGCCTGGGATTCTGAACGACTTTCCTCTCAACCTTCCGGACATTTGACTCTACTGCCTCCTCACCAGGAGCAGCATTCACCTGGCTGACATCTTGGGACCCTGGAAAAAGACGGGGGGGGGGGGGGGCTGGATTATTGTTCTCTCTCTGTTTTCACTCCTTGAGGTTAGGGAAACCGAGGAGAGGGATTTCATTAGCAATCACCGCGCCAGGGTGAGGTCTCGAGGCTCTTAGAGTCCAGGAGAACTAGAAACAGATGGCCCTGTCCCATTCACACCAAATTCACTTCCGTCTATAAGGCTCCACGGCACAGATCCGGCTCTGCCTGAGGGCTGACCCATCATTTGGAGACAGGGAGATTTTTCTGTTTTTGAAATCCTGCCCCCAGGTCTCCTGATGGCAGGGCTGAGTGCAATCATGCTGCCCCCTGCTGGTAGCTTGGCAATGGGCCCCTCAGTGAACCAGACCAGTGGGACCCAGACACAGTAGGATTTCTAGAGGGACTAATCATACCCCATAGGGATAAAACATTTCATGCGACGTATTAAAAAGAGCCTTAAAATGCAAACATGCTAGAAGAAGTTGCCTTAATTTTCTCCATCAGATCTTATACATGAAGATATCTGGCCCTCTTTTGAGAGTAGGCTTTGGCAGAGTATAGTGCATGGGATAATGACTTTGAAATTCCACTGTGTAGATTTCTTTTATAGAAAGGGCTTCAAAATAGCTTGAAGGGGCAACCACTGGATTTGTCTTGAAGCTGAGGTTGTATGGCAAACCCATTTTTTTTTTTTTGGTTTGTACGTTTATTTCAGATGCTCCTTATAGAGGATAAATGAGACTAGATAGAGGATAAGTCTCCCCCTGCTTCCAGTTTCTTGTAGCCAAACCTGGGAGCCACCTCCGTTGGAATAGCTGGTAGGTAGGAGGCTGCTCTGGTGTCCTGGGGAGCACAGACCATCTTGTCTTCAGAGACTTACCTTTTACCCTCTCCTTGACTGCCACATAGACAGCCATGGTCTCTCCGTATCGGAGGCCGTTCTTCACTCCACACCAGTACCAGCCTTCATCCTCCTTGGAGACTGGGTCCAAAGACAGAGAAACGATCTGGCTATTCTGGTCACAGTTCACGAAGGCGTCGCTGGGCCCTTCGCCTTGGCTGGGCAGGATTTTGCAATCTTTTTTACTCCATTTGCACCAGTATTTCTCATAGGTGTAATATTTGCATGGGAAGTGGCAGGGGAGCTTCAAAGTCTCTCCCACCAAAGCAGTGACATTGTTGGGCACCTTGAGGCTTGGTTCTCCTAGAGCAGGGAGGGAGAAAGAGATAGGCACACAAGTTGGCATTGGTGATACTGCAGGAAAGTGGGTATGGCGGGGACCTTTGGGTATGGCGGGGCCTTTGTCCATGGCCTATTTCCTCTCTGGATAGCATTATAAATAAATACATTATACTGGATGCATAAAGAATGTAATTATGTGCCCATATAATAATTATTATTGATGACCCTCATGCATTAATCTAGACTAACACACTGATCTAGACTCTCACACATTGACCTCAGTTTGCTTTCCTTGTTCTTCTCTTCTAGCCTCAATACAAAGAGCTGTACTCTGCTTCAGCTGGTGGCACATATACTGTAAAAGAGGCCAATGTTTTTGATAATAAAAGGTGCAACATGTGGTAGTTCGGAGAGCGCGGGGTGTGCACAGGAAAGGGTACCTGTTACAGTCATGAAAACATATGTCGACAGGTGGGCCCTCTCCTGAGGTCTGTCCCATCAGTGAGATGGGAGGAAGGTGGTTGAGGGAGATGTCACTGCTGACTGGTAGGTCCTAGGGCTGCCCACCACCACCACCACCCCCGCCTTCCCTTGGCCCAGTTCAGCTCTTACCTTCAACAATCTGGAGCTTCACCATGGACCTCCAGTGAGTATCGCCGTTGGTCAGACACCAGTAGAAGCCAGCATCGTTGGCGGTGAGCTGGTTGAGGATGACCGTGTAGGTGCCATTGCCTGGCTCTTCATGCAGTGCGAGCCTGCCCTTGTACTGCTCCGTAACCCCCCCATCACTCTCCACCAGAGATTGGCAGAGGCCATTTTGAGTGTCTTCCCAGCGACACCAGTACTTCAGGCTGTTTGTTTCCTTAGGCTTGTAGGGACAGAACACCGCCACAGAGCCTCCGACCACACCTTTCACCACAGAGGGGCTAGGAGGAATTACGGTCTCTAGAAGTACAGGCAGAGATGGAATGGAACATTACCAACATGGAACAGGCCGCCTCCTCCCCATGGTCTCCGCGAGGGTGGAGAGTCAGGTGTAGATTATTTGCCTCATTCTGCTCAGAAAATGAGAAGGAATTTCCTAATGTCACAGAGCTGGAGACGTGCAACCAGACTCCAGTGACCTTCACCACTCGTCTGGGTCTCTTGTTTCCTCTCCCCACCTTATTCTGTGCAGAGAATGGGAGGAGTTTAAGGAGAGACCATCAGTTCTTCTCTTTGGGCTTCTTATAAAATCTCTAAGTTTTTGGCTGTTTATTAGCTCATCCTGTAACAATGACCAGATGGTTTTTCTCCAAATTAAGAAAATACATTTAGGATTTGGTGCGATTTAAAATATAAACTGTGTAGCACAGAAGCTTTACTTGCTGAAGACCCCGAGGGCCATCTCAGAAAAAAAGATGGCCATTCTCCAAAAAACTAAAGCTGACATCCAGTGGGAGCACTGGATGACAAGATGCTGAGGAATGTGGTGAGGATCAAGCTAGATATACAAGTGACGAGCAAGGAATGGGAGCCCCTTAAGCAAAAAGTCACAAGTGACAATCAACTGCAAGTACTGGTTTGCTGTTTCTCATGAGGGTAACTATGCAGGGTGCTCCCAGGTGAGAGGCAGCAGGGATCGAATGACTTCACCACCTTGCTGGCTTGCCAAACTAGAGCTGAGTAGGCCAGGTGGTGGAATAACAAATACCCCTGTGAGATGTTGAAGGGGAAAGTTAGAGGCTGGGGCATTGCCTTCCTGGGAGAGCGCTAAGACCAAGATAAGCCAAACTTTCTCCCATTCGAATGTGAGGGATGAGGTGCCATCCTGCTCAAAAGACAGGGAGAAGGGACAGGTGGCCCTTGCAAGCTCTGCCATGGCACTGGGATTCCATGCTAAGTCCTCATAGTGGCTCTCTGAGCCCCAAACAACCTGCAGTCTTGCCTCAATGAGGAGTGTCCCTTTCCTTCTCATTAATCAGGGACAGCCATCAAAAGGCCTTTGACAGAGAAGAATTAGTAAATAATGCAAGGCTGAGACTGTGTTTTCTTACTCTCCTGTCCAGCTGTCCACATAGCATGCAGTTTAAGGCTCGATGGGGAGCAGATGACACTGGCGACTGTTGGATATTGGATAGACTCATAGGGTGTGAGGCAGGCACCCACCTGCTGGGCTGACTCCCCTCTTCCCCTCCCCGTCTCAGGTCTCACCTTCATTGACAAAGAGTTGCCAGGCCTGGATGGATGAGCCTTTGTGAGGCTCGCCATCAGAATGGGCACCACACAGGTAGTTCCCTGCATCCTCTTTCCTCAGGTTGGTGATATGCACGCTGAAGGAGCTCTTGTTCTTGGGAATGAGCAGGATCCTGCCCTCAAAAGACTGATCCTTCTTCCCCAGGGTGTTGATGACCACATCGCAGGCTTCCTCATTGCTCATCCGGCACAGAAATTTGGCCATATTTTCCACTTCGGAGCCCAGGGCACAGTCAAAGATCACGGAGCCCCTCAGATCTCCATAAAGCAGTTTAGGCTCAGGCTTCAGCACTTGGAGGTCAACGTTGCTCTTCTCACCAACGGTATCTTCCCCAATCTGGCAGACGTACCTCCCAGCATCACTGAGCTGGACTTGCTTGATAATGAAGCTGAACACTAATTGGTTGGTGCCCATAATTTCGAGCTCTATTCTGTCACCATAGTCAGAGTTGACTGTCCCAGTGGAGTCAATGACTGTGACACAGCCCTTGTCTGTCTTCTTACACACAGACTTCTTCTTCTCAGAATTCTCAGGCTTGAAAGGGCAGTTGATGGTCACTGTGCCACCCAAGTCAGCTGTGTAGACTTCAGTGTCACCTAGGGGCCCAGGACCTGCAAGATAAGGGGTGATTTCACTTTCTTGCAACACAGGGCAGCTCAGTATTCCCAGTGGGGGTCTGGGTGTGCCTATCACCTTCATTGCCCTCCTTCCCAAAGGGACACTGTCAGAATATGTCTTCCAAGACCCAGCCTTATTGCTGTCTCCTCCGTGAAGCCCCTCCACAAGCTGACACTAGTCTCTTCTTCCTCTGGGCTCTCATGACACTTATATCTGTATCTCTTATTACAATCTGATCTCGCATAGAGTTAATTATGTTCCCCACAGTCTGGAAGTCCCTTGAGAGCAAAGACACGCTTTACACAAGTTTGACTCCCCTGCAGTGCCAGGCGTGATGCCAATACAAAGTAGGTGCCCAAATTAATGTGTGTTGAAATTAAACAGAATGAATGTTCATATAAGGTGATGGATTTCAGTACATTGTGATAGAAATTTCTAAAATTTACAACCGTCCAGACATGGAATGAGCTGCTTTGTAAAGTAATGAATTTCTGCCACTTAAAGTGTTTAATCAGATGCTGTATATTCATTGTCCCCAGCGTTCTTCCAAGCATCCTGTATAGGGTCAATTCCAAGCTCTCCTCAGCTCTTAAAATTCTTCCATTTTATGACTCTCCATGACCACCTGAATGAACTCTTTATTCAGTTCACAGATAAAACTGGGCATATCCCAAAGGAATAAAACATATCTTTGAGAATCCTTCCAATTTTCTTCTCTTAAGACCGCTTTCTCTCTTAATTTCCCTTGATTATCTAAAATGCCCTTTGTTGTTGAACCCTTGTCAGAAAGATCTTTCCTATTTTTCTCTTTCCTCAACTAGAACAGGCTTGTTCGTGGACCACTCCTTCAGGAACTGATCATTTAATTTATGCTGAGGGTGTTGATGGCCTAATGGGTACCAGGTTTAAAAAAAAATGCATTTCGTAAGAAGCCTTCTGGTGACCTAAGTTCTTAATTTGAAGGTTACACTAATGGCAGGAATGTGAGGATCCCTATAAATCTCTCCCTGCCTTTTCTGTCTCTCTCAGCTCAAAGACCTCTTGCCACACCTACAGCAAACACAGTGAGAGAACTTGTCCTCCTGATGCTCTTCTAAGCTACTGCCTTGGTAAAACCCTACAATGTTACAGGCCTTGAAGACCTAGAAAGTGTACCCATCACCCCCAAGGAGATCCCATCTGTCTCATTTCCGGGTTCTATTATGAAGAGTCCTTGCCTCTGGGAAAAGAACTCACAGCCTTCCCTACCCCGTGCCAGACACTCTTCCCTCTCAGGAAATTCTTCCTCAAGCCCTCCCATTGCAGCTGAGATGAGTCCCTCTCACTCTTCCAGAGGAGTCCAGGGAACCTGGATTCTTACCCTTGCTGACTTCCAGGCTCACATCAAAGGACAAGCCTCGGCTGTTAATGCCCAGACCACACTTGTAGCGCCCAGAGTCATTCTGGGTGAGGTGGTCAATGTTCATCACAAATGTGCTGCTGTCTGGGAAGTTGGTGATGTTGGCTCTGCCCTCGTAGTCCTTGGAGACGTAGCCGTCCGAAGAGATGAGGGTTGTGCAGCGGCCCTTGGCTCCCTGCCGGCACCAGTACTTCCGGGTGTGCCGGTTGACAGAGGTGGCTGGATAGTAGCATGTGATGGATGCTGAGCCACCTTCCACACTGTTCACTTCCTGGGGACCGAATATGGGACTCTTCGTGGAGACCACTGTGGGGACAAAAGACAGAGGTTTTTCTGAGGCCCTGGGAGGTAAAGCCTATTGAAAAGATCCAGATAGCCTGCCCCAGGAGATGAATATTCTCCCCAGCACATGTGCCTTCTGTGGATTATTTGTTGTGTTCTACAGTGGGACAACTGCTACTAGAAAACGCTACATGATTTACTGCAATTGGGTAAAATGGTTGATTAATCATTATTAAACTCTAACTGTAACACATTAAAGATCACCATTTTAAGGACAATGGAACAGCAAACTTATTTAATGATATCCTTGTTCATTAAAAAAAAGGGCACTTTGGGGATCCCTGGGTGGCGCAGCGGTTTAGCGCCTGCCTTTGGCCCAGGGCGCGATCCTGGAAACCCGGGATCGAATCCCACGTCGGGCTCCCAGTGCATGGAGCCTGCTTCTCCCTCTGCCTGTGTCTCTGCCTCTCTCTCTGTGTGTGTGACTATCATAAATAAATAAAAATTAAAAAAAATTTTTTTTAAAAAAGGGCACTTTGTGGGGACTACTCCATTGCATTTGCTATTTTCTTTCTTTCTTTCTTTCTTTCTTTCTTTCTTTCTTTCTTTCTTTCTTTCTTTCACACAGAGAAAGAGGCAGAGGCATAGGCAGAGGGGGAAGCAGGCCCTCTGCAGGAAGCCCGATATGGGATTCGATTCCAGGACCCCGGGATCGCGCCCCGAGCTAAGGCAGACGCTCAACCATTGAGCCACTCAGGGGTCCCTATTTTCTTATATTTCCAAAAACATTTTGTAGATTCTTTTCTCTTTTTCTTTTCCCAGATTAAAATATTGACAGCCAAGAAGGATAAGTCATTTCCTCAAAACCCCAGAGCAACTTATAGGGATGTCTGGTTCGAGGTCAAGGTCTTTTTTTCCGCCCTCCTGGGGAAGACCTGGTGAAGACTCCTGGCCTTGAAATGACGAATTGCCATTCCTGTTCCAGACCCCCAACACTTGGTCATTGTGGGTTTTTTTGAGACATGACCTTTCTGCGTCGTCTGTGTGACTCCTCCTCAAGGGAGTGCAAGTTTTGAGAGTGACATCCCTGGGTATAGGCATGATTTCAGTGTTCCCAGGGAACTGGGTCCTGGACGGATGGGCCAGGGCCTGAAAGACGCACCTGGAAAGACAGCCAGCAGGCAGGCGAGGAAGAGGGGCCTCATCGCTAGTGGCTCCTGAGGGGGCTGTGCCACCCAGGTAACTTCTTTGTGGGAAGCTGAAAGACAACAATACAAAAGATGACAATCTTGTATTTTCCAAGGCCAATTAGGCCGTCGAGTTCCTGTAACACCTGTTTGGTGTTGTACCTCCAGTAACTGACATAAATCCTTTTGAAAGAATGAATGGCTCCGCCTTTCCCATTACACTTCCAAGTCCCATTATCCCACGGTGCTTTTTATTCCTTAATAGTTATGTGTCGATATTTGTCTTCTCAACTAAGCTGCACGTTCCTTTTGGGGTAAGGACACAGGTGCCATTTTTCCTATGTCCCCATCCGGGAGGCATGGTCCTAGGCAAGATCTGTAAGATCTCAGGAATAGCTCACTGGATGAGTGGTTACAGCAACAAGCGGCCCCATCTCTCTGTTTCAGCTGGGGCAGGGGGTGCAGTCTGAGGGTCCCAGGGATCGGCCTCACTGCAGCCCAGAGGAGGAAAGAGGGGGACAGAGGAACGCCACTTTCCCACGGACTTCAGTAGGCTTTAACCTTTGGAGTGGACTTGACAATGAGAGCATTAAGGGAGAAAAACCATGTCAACAAGCACAGGGCAGTAATGAGGACCTATAAAGATAAGGAGGCTCTAAGCACTAGGAAGCCCAGGGAGTGATCTCCCAGCCTCCCCTTACCACCCTCACCCCTGCTCCCGCCCCCAGAGACTCCCTTCATTTGCCTGAGCCAAAGGCAATAGAGCTGTTTGTCTTGGTTATTTCTTTTCCGTGGGGGAATTCCCCAGCAAGGAACCTTTTTATTTCCTTGTGCAGATAAAGGCACTCTGTTTCTCCAGTTCTTTGGAAGAGTGAGGAGTGTGGGTTAGGGAAGGAGGGCACAGATATGGGTGTCAGGTGGCAGCCTGACGTTTTCTTGATTCCAGTTAATTGCCCCGGACCTTTCATACGAGGCCAATGATTAACTTCTAGGGTAGGTTCTTAGCCAAATGCCAGCATCAGCTCCAAACTGGATACACTCGGGAGATGCTGGCTAGGGGAACCATCCGAGGGGACACTATGGGTCACCATGAGAGAGACTTCCAGGTGGGACCAGATGTCAGAAGGCTGAGAAGTCTGTCTCCTCTGGAAGGTTTGGAGTGGGCCGGCTGCAGAGACCCAGGGAAATTACCACCTGCAGTTTGCACTGGCCTTGAGGGCAATGACAAAATGCCACATGCTTTTAAGAGTCAAGCCAGCAGTGCTTTCCTTAGTTTTGGTTCCTCTTCTCACCTTTAGATAAGCAAGCTCCTTAATATTTCTCTGAGACAAGAATAGGTCTTCCCATGGGCTGAGCTGAGGGATGCAGTACCTCCTCTGGATTGATAAAAGTGATGCTCGCAGTTATTGAGAGGCAGATGCCTGCTTTTCCCAAGTTGGGGGCAGGTCGCAATTTCTGGCCCAGGTTTCCTCCATTTGTGACCTGCTTAAATGGCTGAGAATGTGCACCTGGGGAGAGGATACGCACACGGACCCATAACCCTTTGCACAGCCTCAGGCCAGGGACAAGAGCATCAGGTGTGCACAGCTGGGAAGGCAAAGCAGGCAGAGAATGACTTTGGTGAGGAACACAGTATAATCACAGGGGAGATGATGGGAGGGCGAGGGCGCCCCCGCTCTCAGGACTCTTCAAAGTCAAACTTGAAGCATAGTTTCTCTGCCAGCAGTTGAAAGGACCCTGGGACTTGAGTATCATTAGAGATCCCTTCCTCTCCAAACCAGAATTTTCTCTCAAACCTGGGAAATTCATGTCCCAGGGAGGCACTGGTCCATGGTGGTTGGAGCTGGTTTAAATAATTTGCTTAAGGAAAGAGCATAACATTTATTGGGCACCTACTATGGCACCATTTGGCTTTGCTAACTGCTTTTCTTTTATGACTTCATCCATCATCACAGCAATCCAAGAGGTAGATATAATTATCTTCATGTTGTAGATGGAAGAGCTAAACGTTGGAGAGATTTTTGGCCCCAAGACCCACAGCAGAATTGGGTTACCTACATGAGCAGAGGAACCTGTCCTTTGGGGAATCTACATAGGCTAGGGAATCATGCATGGAGGCACTTTTTCTTGTCCTCATAACAGGAGTTGTTCTATTTCCCAGCTAGATGGGATATTGTAAATCATTCTCATGTTCCCAAGTTACTGTCTCTGACACATTTATAACATGTCTACACAGTTGTGGATTGGGCCAGAGTTGTAGGCTATGCTGGAGAACAGAATTTGTTACCTTAAAAAACTAATCTAGCTGGTTCCCCTTCCATTATTAGAGTGACAGAACTTCAGCTCTACTAGCTTGGGATCCAAAACTTTGTCCATTGAATCTATAGTTTCCTTTTTTATTCAGAGGGAGAGGGATCTCCTGGACTAGGGCTTAGCATGGCTGCTGGTGGACCATATGGCCTTTAGCCACTCAGAGCTTTTCATCTGTTTGGTACAGAGCAGAGGGTCAGTCAGGGTTCTCACAGCCCCACGGGCTTGAGGGAGGACAGAAAGCGTGTACTACAGAGAAGAGACTGAATCCAAGTTGGCAGTTTCTGGCGACTTCCTGTGAGTGTGAGCTTGGAGGAGCAAGAAGTTTGGAGCTCAGAGGAGTGGGGAGTGACTGGCCTGGCTGGGGATGGGGCTTTCCTTGGCCTGGACTGAGAGGTGCCTGCCTATTTCTAGGAGAGGCACTGCCTGAGTCCATTTGGGACTATCCCTTCTATCTCCCTTGGGTGCAGGAGCAGAGCATATACTAGAGTGATCCCAGAAACTGCATTGTCACTAAGGGAGAGACAGCAGTCTGTGTGGTTTGGAAGGGCCTCAGGCTTGAAATGACAGGTAGGAGCTTAGGAGAGTTTATGTGATTTATAGAAGTCCTGGAGTGTGGGAGACTCTCCAAGTAAAGGCAACATTGGGGGAAGGGAATAAGAATTCTAGAAGGCAAGAAAATAGAGAGAGAACAGTCAAGGGGTCTGAAGAATGTATGAGCTAGAAAGATCCAAGACTTTCTAGTCCGGTCCCTGTCTAAAGTGGCCTGCATTTATGCAAAGTTTAAGCATAAATTAAGCATTTGAAATACCAGCTCCATAAAGCCCTGGGATTAAGCTTCGTAGATTTCCAGACGATCTTTCTGCAAAAATTTAGAACTCTGTTCTGGATTCCATCCCATCCTGATGCGTAAATACTTCTCTCGTCTGCTCCTGCTCCTGGAAGCCAGGGCCAACTGAGATCGACCTCTACAACCCTGAGGGGCCTGCATGAGAGCATCTGGCAACGACCAGCTGCTCAGCAAAGTCGAATGGGATTGGAAACGGTTACATCCCCATCCTGTCTGTGGGAAGGGTAAAGTCAGGGCTGATTTCCTTCACTTTGCCAAATGCCTTCTTGGTTTGGGGCATGCAAGGCAGAGTTGCATGAAGAGGAGCTTAGAGGATGGACGAGAACTCAGAGGTCCTGAGAGCTGTCACAGCCCCAGGAGAGCTGTATCACTTGGGCAAAATATGCTGGCTCAAATCCTTCATCTGTAAAATGAGCATCACGGTCTCTTGAATCTTATAGAGAGAAAGGCTTCTGTGGGACGCGGGAATATGGAGGGGATAATGGGATATGCATATGGAAGTGCTTTAAATAGCATGAAGTGCCCTTCAATTGTAGGAGGTTACAATCACTCTTAAGCACAAGGGAGTAGGGGGTCTGTGCACTTGACTTCCACGGGTGCTGTGCACGTGAGCGTGGCACACAGCATTAGCTCCACGGCTTGGTTAACAGCTCTCTCACTTGGGGGCTGTGTGATTTGGGGGCAGGGTATTTCAACTCCGTGAGCCTCAAGCCCTCATTTGTAAACTGGAGACAATTATACCGGGTATAGAGAATCATTATAAGGATTAAATGAAACAGCATATGCAACGTCCTTAGTATGGTGTCGGCTTAAAAAATGTTAGTTCCTTTCCCATCTCCCTCCTAAAATCAACACGGTCTTCTCCTTTCCCTGTTCTAGAGTGAGAAGACAATAGAAGTCTGTTCAGTGGGTGTCCTTTGAGGACTGGGGGTGAGCTACTCTGATTGGACCAGCATGGTCTGAAAGAGGAGAGTAGGTTCGAAATGGGAGATATAATTATAGCTAGCATATATGGAGTTATTTTCACGTGCTTCACCCGCGTTTCCCTCACTTATTCTCCCTCCTAAGGAGAGAGAATAAAATGGGCAAACCCCTTTCACTGATGAGACAATTGAGGCAGAGTGAAAAACCTGCCCAGAGTCACAAAGCTGGTAGGTGACTGCCATGGGATTCAAATTCAGGTACTCTGGACCAAGAGTAGAGGCGATGCTGTCTTGAAATGGAGAAGAAGAAGAAGCGCTCAGGAGAGGAAGGAGCTAGAAAGCCACTCTTAGATAAGTTAGTCCGGGTCTCTCCTCTTCACTTTTTACAGGAAAGAGAGTTCCTGTGAAGAGACACCTAAACCCAGAGGTAGGTGCCAACAGGGAAATTTCTTCCTAAAAGATAATAATAGCTGCTATTTATGTAGCCCCTACCACGTGTGAGGCATGCTATGTTTGTTTCCTGTAACTGGACCCATTGCCTCCAAAACTTCTTCCTACGTGGTCAATGCCAGGGACTTTGGGATCCCAGCCCCAGCCCACCCAGAGACAGGGCAAGACATATCTGAGGAAGGTCTCCGTCAAGTACATGCACGGCTAATATTACTTTTTTTTTTAAAGTTGGGTATTTTGTCTTTTTTTTTTTTTACATGATGTCAAAAGGTCCCCGTGACCATGGCAAAATGGTTATACCAAAATGTCACCTCCATACTTGCTGGGTGACCTTATACCACTCACAGTCACCCATTCACCCATGGAGGATTAGTTTCCTCAACTATAGATGGGATCGTGACACCTGCCTTGCCTACCTCCTAGATTTGTTTCAGGTGGGAATGAGGTGAAGCTGTGAAAGCCTGGGGTGCGAGACTTCACTACATGGAATTTGTGGTCTTCACACTATCGATAAAATAAAGCCACAGAGGTCTAGAGGTGATAAGAGGCCGGCAATGGTCACAGAGCTACTGGCTCTCCTGACTCCTGGTTCATTGCTCTTTCTGTTACGTCACCACGTCCAGGGCCAAGGAGAAGGCTGGATGGATGAAGAATCCAGAGCTGGCTCTGGGGGACCAGACGGCTGCCTTCTACCCTAACCCATGAATGGGCACATCTCCTCTCTAGAAGCTCAGGAACCCACCATTCCCCTAGTGAAGGGGGAGAGCGATGGCAGAGGCGTCGGGGCCACGCCACCCGCAGTTCTGGTGGCCCCAGGCCGGGCCAGTTGCCCAAGCGGAGCTGAGGGCGCTGGGAACGGAGCTTGTGCAACCGCTGCACTTGGGGCTGAGGGTCCCATGGCTGGCTGGGGATGCTGTCAGGATGGGCAAGGGGGGAGCATGGAGGGTGGGGGGCCTCCCGGCTGCAGAGCCGGGGGACGGGTGGAGCGCGGACTCAGAAGGCTGTATGTGCCTGGGAAGGTCTTGACCCATCTCACCCTGGGAGGACCTCCTTCCCCCACCCTAGCGAGGGCAGGGCGATATGATGGGACCTATGATGCCTCCGTATGCAGGAATCAACTAGAACAAAGCTAGGTTCAAACAGGAAAGGATCCCAGAGCCCCTCTGAGGCCCTGAAACAGGGGCTGCAGGCGCCCTCCCCAGAAAGGAGAGGTGGAAAGCCTCCAAGACCAGAGGGGCACCTGCTACGCGCCGGGCACGTGGGATGCAATATCTTATCCAGGTCTCTGTGGTGCTCAGTGAGTCCTGGGGTAGCTGAGCTAACTTGAAAAACACCCAACAATTGTCATTTTGCTCCGGAGGTTACAAAGCAACATGACACCTGTTTTCTCATGCGAACCCCGCATACCGGAGTGAGAGGTATTATTTGGATCCCCATTTTACAGATGGAGGAACTGAGGCTCCGAGAGCGATGGGGTGACTTGCTTAGGGTCACAAGGTTGAACTGCGGAGGAGTTAGTCGGGAATTCAGGGGACAAAGTGACTACACGTGCTGACCACGGACATTCCTCCTTCCCGGCAGTTGACACTTCGCAGAGAAGGGGTGGGGGCTCCCACGCACACGCGCGCCCTTGCTCACCTCTGGGCCGTGGCCCTCTGCTCCCCGACCGCTGGCTCAGCCACGCGGGCTGCGGCCCCCCGAGGGCCGAGGGTTGCCTACGCCACCATCCCAGGCCCTTCCCAGATGCATCCCTTCGCAGACCCCGGAGCAGCCACACTTACTTTATGCCACTTTCTCCTCTCCTGGCAAGTCGGTTTCGGGGGGCGCAGCCCACTGGCCAGTCCACAGCCTGGGGCTTTCCCAAAGTTGCCAGCAGGACACCGGATGGTGCTGCCAAAACTGAAACTGTGTGCAGGGCTTCACCCACACCTGGGCTCTTAAAGGGACACTCTCCCCGAGGCCTGGCGGCCGGCCAGGGCCACGTGACTCTCACAGATCCCTTGCTTTCCTTTCCTTTCGGCTTTTCTGACGGGTTCCATTTGCTCCCCTTGACCTTGGGGAGGCCGTTCCCAGGGAACCCTCCATCACTGCAGGATGCAAGACAGAGTATCAAGCATGAAGAGCCTATTCCGCCTTTTTCTAGCTGCAAGATCCTAGGCAAGTCACCTTTATATATATATATATATATTTTTTTTTTTTTTCACTGAAAAATGGGATAGTAATCCCAAACCTGCAGGTCGAGGGTGTAACCAGATATTAGATGTAAACCCCTGGTCCAGGTGTGGTATGAGGTTCCTGTGCAGGTGATGGGGCACAGGTGGCAGGAATGGCTCGCAGTCCCTGGCCTCATGTCCCCCCCCCCAGTCGGGAACCCTCCACTTCCTGGGGTATTTCGCCCGGAGGTCTTCTCTTCATACATCTTCTGAAGAGCCCCCCACTTTACCAGCCCCAGTGCTTCCGGGAACGCGTGGGACTGTGGCTCTTCCCACTTCGCTCCCTATGCAGGTTAGAGACAGGCTGCTTCTGGGCTCGCCTGCAAATGGTGGACCTTAGAGTCCCGTTGGGACCCGGGCTCTGGGCCACAGCAAAGTCGGTGTTGGTGTCCCGAGCTGGGGCAGGGGGTGGAGGGGATCCTCCTTCTCTCTGTCAGTGAGTCCTCGGTTGTCTCCCCGACGTGATCCGGTTAGGCCTCCCAGAGGTGCCCCAGATGCTCTTAGCAGCCCCATGTCACACCAGTGAAGCCCACTCCCCAACACACACACACGTGTGCCCCCGCACCCCTCGACACACACCAGCTCCCGCACCGTCCCGCCTCATCCTACCTGTGCAGGATGCCCCAGGCTCTCCCTCCAGCACCCTGCAGGCCGCAGCCCAGAAGGGGAAGGAGGAAAGGAGAAATAGAGTCCCAGAGAAACACAGGCGGTCAGAGCCCCGGGTCTTATTTTAGCTCACCCCTCCCTCGGGAGTGGATGTTAACCTGCAACCCTACAGCCGATGGCAAGACTAGAAATTGTATTTTCGAGCACGGAGCTTGATTTCAGACCCTTCAGCGCACGGTCTGACTAATGTAAGAAAATAAAATTCCTTAGTCACTCCCGGGCAAGCTCGGTCCAGTTCAACGAGCTCCGGGTCGTTGTCACCTGACTCCCGATTCAAAGCTGAGTCTTGACTGGGACTCAGTTTCCCTTTCGTCTCCCTTCTCTCCTCTGGTTCTGTTAAGTCTGGGGTGAGTGGGGCAGGGGCAAGGGGGTGGCTCTACGTCGCTGTCGGGGCTCTAAGAAGGAATGTCCGATTATTCTGACCCGGCTCTGTCGCGGTTCTACGCTGGCTTCCTGCTGGGGCACGAACAGCCCTGTGCTCTGAGATGTGACTCGGACTGCTGGTCAGTGGCCCTGGGCCCCGCTCATCCTGAGACTCCCTGTGGTCCACTCCGTGCCGCCCTTGTCCCTACTTCTGGGCTCCTTCGTGTAGGACTTTTGCCATCTCCCAGCCCTCCGTTGCCTTTCAGGTGGATGCCGGGGCCTGGGGCTGGCCTGCACCCTCCCGATGCCATGGGGGGCCCTGTGCAGCAGGCCTCGTGCTCCCCTGGCTCCCCCTGGCCACTGTCGGCATGTAAGTGGAGCAGCAGCGCGAGTGGGCAAGACTGTGGACCCCTGGCCGTGCTCACAGGACAAGCAAGGCGCAGGTCCCCGGCTCTGGCGCCTCCCAACCACTCGGGATACCTCCACCCCTGTCCATCTCCAGACCCCAGAAAGGCCCCACTGTGGGACGTGGGGGGGGCACCCAGGTGCACAGTGGCTGGGCAGTCTATCTCCGGGCCGCCTGGCAGCGGGCACATGGGAGGGGAGATGGGGGTGGTGGGGGCACAGGGCTCGGGCAAGCCTGGCCTGCCAGGTGGCAGCTCCTTCCACAAGCCCCCCTTCTTGCGCTTCTCTCCTTCCAGACCCAGTCGGCAGGTAGCCGGCTGTTCTCTTGGTTCTCCTTAACTCACTTTCCCAAGCAGAGGATGACTCGGATCTCGTCGTGTGGACTGGAGCAGGGGGCACAGGAGGCCCCCTGGGTGCTAGGGCCGAAACGTGGTCAATGCTTGCAGGGCTGGGGGAGGCACCCCCAGGAAATGGTCCTCTCTGGCTGCCTTGGAGACCCCAGATCCCCCCACCCAACCCCTGGTTCTTTGTGCTGTACTGGGGAGAATAGGTCACGTCCTGGTGCGTGCTCCCAGGAGTCCCCAAAACTGTCTTGGCAGACCGTGTCAGGCACACACACACGTGTGCACAGCCCACCTGGCCTACCGATCCAGCTCTGGGCAAAGAGAAAACCAGAAGTAGAACCTAGGGAAGAGTTGGGAAGTCGAAACCCTGCATCTTATTTTGGGCTCAGCCACATGCTGGTGGTGTGATTGGAGCTCCCCAACTTCCCCTCTGGCGCTGTGGCTTCCCCATCAGGAACTCGGTGGCCCTAAAGCATAACCCCCCTGCCTCCCCGTCCTGCGTGGGGAAGGACTGGCCAGGAGGGGCCAACGGCCCAGCTCAGCACTAACGACGATGAGAGCAGTAATCGCACCTTCTGAAACTCGCGTCACATCATGTGCTTTAAACTACCCCCCCTCCCCCGTGAAATAATAACACGAGAAGAATATACCAATAATGAGA
Organism: Nyctereutes procyonoides; assembly: GCF_905146905.1. Lineage (NCBI taxonomy): Eukaryota > Metazoa > Chordata > Mammalia > Carnivora > Canidae > Nyctereutes > Nyctereutes procyonoides. The sequence goes on along the minus strand of NW_026575037.1, from coordinate 21,194,836 downwards.
ACTAGGGCTTCTCGTCTGAAGGGACTCAGCAGGAGCGCTGGTCTGGGCTCGGAACACACGTGTCCCGGCTCGGGCTCTGCCTCTGACTTGCCAAGTGACCTTGGCCACGTTGCTTCCTCCTCTAGGCCCGCAGTTGTTTCCTCTGCTAAATGGGAGGACTGGGCCACGTGGTCCTCAAGGCTTCTGCAGTCCTGGGAGTCTGGGCTCGGCTGAGCACGGCCTCTGATTCCCGGGGCTGCTCTAACACATCGCTGTAGCTCCGGCCGCTTGAAACCGCAGAAACGTGCTCTCGGTTCTGGAGACCCAAAGTCGGAATCACGGTGGACAGAGCTGTGCTCCCACCGGAGGCTCTGGGGGAGAAGCTCCCCACTCCCACCTCCCCCGCTTCCGGCTGCTGTGGGATCCCCAGGGCAGCCTTTGGCTCCTGGCTGTATCACCCCAGTCTTGTTCTTGTGCTCACGTTGCCTTCCGCGTGTGGCCCCAGCTGTTTCTCTGCTCTCTCTTACAAGGACACTTGTGATGGTGTGTAGGGTCCATACGGATAATGACCTCCTCATCTCAAGTCCCTAGACTGAATCACATCTGCAAAGACCCTTTTCCCAAATAAGGTAACATTTACAGATTCCAGGGATCAGGGGGGTGACCGTGTCTTTGGGGGGCCACTTTGGAGCCTACTGCAAGCATCTACCGTGCCCATGACCAGTTTGGGTGAGGTCCAGGGAGATTCCAGAAGTGTGTATCCGTGTCCTCCAAGGCTGTATGCTCTGAGGAGGCACGACCCCACACACTGCTGCCAAGGAGCAACACCAGCTGGGCGGTAGCCAGCATGGAGAGGCAGGGCCGGCTTGGGGATAGCTCACGGGACCCAGAATGCCGGCTTCATATCCAAGCCCTGCCACCTGCTGACCCCAGGGGACCCTCGACAAGTTCCATAGGGTCTCTGGACCTTCGTTTTCTCATGTATAAAACGGGGCGAATTACACTTACCCTGTGTATTTGTTACAAATACTAAGTATATTTATTATGTGCAGGGGCTGGCATCACGTAGGTGCTGAGGATTCAGCTTCAAACGAATGGGGCAGCCTAGGCTCTCAGAACAAAGAGTGGCTCCCGCTGATCGAGGAGGAACCAAGGGCAGAGAAGTGGCATGATTTGCCCACGTTGCCCCGATGAGGCAATGACATAGACCGGTCAAGCACCAGGGTCCTCCAGCATTAGGAAGTTTCTTCCACTTCCCAAAGCCTCTACTCTCCAGATGAATCTTTTGAATTGTGCTTCCACGGGCGGCAACAGACTTCGATTTGCACCTTCAGTGCATTCAGGGAAGACTGGAGAGGACCAAGGATAGAGGCCTGTGCAGGTCCAACCCTACGGGCTGGTGTCATCAGCTGGATGCTCCAAGTCCCTGGGTTGACCCCGCTACCCGTAGAGAAAGGGAGGCCCAAGCTGTGGGCTCCTTCACCAGACGTCCCCTGCTCTCCTGGCATTCTGGTGTCCCTCGCTGCGGATGGCGCTTATGAACGCAGCATTTGCCAGCCCAGCGAGATAAGAGCGGACAGATGAAGCAGCCTATCACTGCTGTTTACTGCCCATTCTCTGCTCCCATGTGCAGATCTTTGGCTGAGTCAATGTTTAACCCCATCTGGAGTCAATGTTTAATCCCAGGCCAGCCAGCGCCAAAATCCGGCATTCCTCAGCAAACCAATCATACAGAGTCATTTCAATGTCAATCACTGAAAAATAGAATTGTGGCAGTGAATCCTCCAAAGCTAAACATCAAGCCCCTCTCCCCCTCTTTGGGATTGTCATGTCTAAGCAGCCCTCCCCTCACCAGCAGCAGGTAACATTCTGGCAATTCCTGGGCCTAGCTGTCCTCGATGGGCAGGAACACAGCATGTGCTCTTCCTGTCCTGGGCGGCTCCCCCCACCTGTCCTAAGCCCCAGGATAGGGACTATTGGTGCTTAGCTGAGTGCTGCTGGCTGGGAGGGTGGGCCCTAGTGTGGTTGTGCCAGGAGTCCCACTGTGGAAGTGGGCGCTCCAATAGTCTAGTTGGTTGGGCTCAGGTAGGCTTTGGGGGAGTTCTCGAGCCCAGACGTATGTTCAGAGGCCTGAGCCTCTTCCCAGGTGAGCTTCCCTGTTAGAGAGTAGGTGGGGTGGGGGGGAGGAGATTAGCTATAAATACTCTGTATTTGCCTGGCTATTGGGTGATTTCATAGAGGCTCCCCAACGCTGTTCTTAAGGAGCTGGGAGCATGACATCTGTGGCCAGCGTCATGTCAATGGCAAGAACAACCTCTGTGAGGGACAAGCCGGAGGATGGCCAGCTGGGTGGTGGATACGTGGAGAGCGGGAAGGAAGGTGGTTCTGGTCACTGGAGAGTGTTGGGGAAAGCAGCTTCCTGCACAAAATACGCATGAGAGCCTCAGAGCTCTTCTTTCTCCTATGCACACTCACTGAGCCACCTCTTTCTCCCTGACTACCTGCCTCCCTGTGTCGTGGCCCAGATGTCCAACCCCTCACCTGTTTCCCTAATTCTGTTCACTCCCAATCAGAGAGTGAAAACAACATTTCCTCAGAGGCTCCTGGGGCAGGGAAGGGGGGGTGTCTTCATCATTTGGGTGGTGGGGCAATGAAGGCAGAAACTCTAGTCGGAGGGTCTTGCCCCGAGGAACCTGCTGTGAAGAGCAAGGGGTAGTGAAGCCGGGTGGAAAGTTGGCCGTGGTCCAAAGGCTGTCTCAGTTTCCCCGGGGCCAATCCCAGGGCCCCGGAGACTTTCATTCTCTGCTTCTGAGAGGCAGGAACAAATGAACAAATCTTTTCAGAGGTTACCAAACTGCTCTCACTGCTCTCTTGGCCTCTCCCACCTCCAGACCCTGGCCAGGGAGGGGCGGAAGGAGGAAGATTTTTAGAGCAGACATCCAAAGTCAACAGGCAGAGTGTCAGGTAACAGGGCCCAGCCCCTCTCATAAGCCACTGGGGTCCTCCTGTGGACTTGCAGTTTCCTTGTTCCTGGTCCGAGCCTGGCCTTCAGCCCACCGTTTGCCTGTCAGACGGCCACTGGAAAAATATCCTCGGAGATCCCCTGCAGCCCATGCCCGTCGGAGCCTTAACATTCCCATCTGTGCAATGGTGTACAATCCGCTTTTTTCTGGTGCTGTATACCATGATTAATTTTGAGTTGTCTGCGCTGCACAGGTGGTGTAGTGTGCTGGCAAAATGAAGAGTTTAGGCCCGTTGCATTCACTCACCAGTCTGTCCTTCCAATGCCAGGCTCTGAAGAAGCAAAACTCCCCGATGTCCTCTCCCTGAACTCTCTTGTCCAAAGTGCAACGTCTACACTTGCGGGGCAACTTGGAAAATGCCTTTGGTCATGGTAGTCCGGGCTCTCCTCCTCTTAGCTAAGATACTCAGGGTTGGGGAGGCAGGAATTTACAACATTAGGGAGAGAAGTGGCCCTTTTTTGACCTTCTAGACTCAGAGCAGAGCTGATAGATCTAGATCAAGTCAGCAAATAAGCAAAGGTTGGGAACTCGGACAGAGGTTAGAAACGGTGGAACACAGAAGACGCCAGACGCTAACCAAGGAATGTGTGTCTTCAATAAAATGGGACCAGGCGGGGAAATAATGGCCCTACTGGCCTCGTGCCTCAGTGCCCCTGATTTCTACATGCTTCCAGAAGTGTGGCATAGCGTCCCTTCCTGCCTCTCTGCTGGGCTTCAGCCGACCCCTCGGAGAGCAGGTAGCGGGGTGACCGTTCATCCTCCTGCTGATAGTGAAGGGAGCACGCCAGAAGGCCAGCACCCGAGAGCCAAGTTGCATCCCTTACTGGGGAGGGGAGAGCTTGGTGGTGCTGGACCCTGCCAGAGGGCCAGATTTCCTTGTGTGTCGAATCTCCATTTCCATTCAACATTTGTCAAGCTCTTAGCCCTGGAGTATCCATCCCAGTGGAAAATAATCCCACGATTCACGTCTACTTGGCTGAAGTGCCTTACAGATCATTCCATGGAAATACTTTCCTCTTTGTGTCTGACTGAAACTGGTTTTAAGCTGATTCTGAATTTCCCAGACCACACTGGCCGCTGGAGGAGAGGAAGAAACCCCCCAAAATCTTAGTGGAGAACAGTGACAAGTTGGGGGGAGGAGGGGGTCAAGCATTTGCCCCGGGTCACCTGCGATGGATAGATATCCTCGCAAGGAGTTAAGGATCTGAGCTCTATTAGCACAAGGCCGGTGAGACCTCGGGGTAGTGACCAAATATTTAGCTCTCAGTTCCAGCTCCCTGAACTTTTATACTTCATTTAGCCAGAATAGGAATAAGCCAGTTGGGTGACCAAAGAAAACAAGTTACTGGAAATGATTATAAAACCTTCTACACACAGGCGTAACAGAGGAAAACAAAGAAGGCTCTAGAACGTTAAACAGGAAAGGACCTGATCAGATGCCAGGGCATAGACCCAAGTGTGGAGGAAGAGGGCAGTGTGGGGGTCAAGGATTTAACCATGGAGGTAGACGGCTTTGTGTTCAGTTCTTGGCTTGCCCTCTCCCTAGGAGCGTAACTGGCTTCAGTGTTTGCACGTGTAAAGCGAGAATCATCAGACCTGCCTGATGGAAATGCTGCGTCCAATGCAATGTGAAAACCGAGGGTAGGGGCTGCTGTGTGGAGCTGCTAAAGCAAGAAGCCGCAGCATGAAGAGTTGCGCCCTTGCAGGGAGGATCTGTTCGATCTCAAGAAAGTCCGTGCTCCCTGCATCTTGGATTAGAAATCTCCATGGAGAAGGACAAACATTATATGGTCTCATTCATTTTGGGAATATAAAAAATAGTGACAGGGAATAAAGGGGAAAGGAGAAAAAAATGAGTGGGAAATATCAGAGAGGGAGACAGAACATGAGAGACTCCACTCTGGGAAACGCACTAGGGGTGGGGGAAGGGGAGGTGGGCGGGGGGTGGGGTGACTGGGTGACGGGCACTGAGGGGGGCACTTGATGGGATGAGCACTGCGTGTTATTCTATACGTTGGCAAATTGAACACCAATAAAAAATAAAATTTTCCCCCAGCCTTCAAAAAAAAAAAAAAGAAAGAAAGAAATCTCCATGGAGACTTCCCTCATTGCAACCTAGTGATGGATGTTTCCCCTGCCCCGTGTGACAGTGATGCGACTAGCCTGCTAGCTGGGGATAGAAAATGAAAAATAAAAATAAAAAAATGAAAATGAAAAAAAAAAAAAGAAAATGAAAATGAAAAACAAATCACGGACAATCCCAAGTTGGTCTACTTCGTCTGTTTGACTCCTGCCCCACTCCAGGCACCAGTTAGGCCATAAAGGAGAGCTGTAAAGACTTGGGCTGCCCCCATTTCCTTCCAGGGGAGAGTTTGATTCACATCTTATCTCTGCCCAGCTCCCAACCGTAGGCCCTGAGACTCTAATCTTGGCTCTGCTCTGACGCTTTGAACTTGTACTGGCTCTTCCTCCTGGCAGGCCTCAGCTTCCCTAATGCACCCTGACGTGGCAGCCGGTTCTACTTCCAGAAGTCACCCCTGACTCCGGCCACTTGGGCAACACCCTTGCCAGGTGGGTCCCCTCCTTCCCCAGGATGAGATAGTCGGGCGGGCACCCTAGCTGCTGGACCCCAAGAGAAAGTGTTACAGGACTCGGGGGGAAGGAGAGGTCCCCGAGAAGGGTAGTCAGGGGGAGGCAGGGAAGCTTATGAGGAAGAGTGGGGTCTGATCCTTGACACGAGAGCGGGAACAGAAGGTCTTGTATGCTCTTGTGGCTTAGTTCAGGGATCGGGATTGGCAAATCATGGCTCTAGAGCCAGATCCAGCCTGACACCTGTCTCTGTAAGTAAAACCGTGTTGGCTCCCAGCCAGAGTCCTTCCTTCACGTGTTGCCCCTGGTTGCTTTGGTGCTACGTCGGCGGAGCTGCGTAGCTGCGACAGAGGCTGCTTGTTCTACAAAGTCTAAAGTATTTACCATCAGGTCCTCTACGCAAAAAAGTTTGCAGGCCCCTGCTCTCAGTGCACCCAGCTTTCCCAAACAGAGCGATCTGAGGAACCCGGTCCGGTGAGGTTGCTTCACCAAGACGGGGGAAACAGTCTTGGTGCCTCCACACCCCAGGGCTAGTCACGGTGCCCCGTAGTGTATTAGGGCCTCCAAAAAATCATACACAGAAGAACCTTTTTACTGTTCAACAAGCATGTCCCAAACCTGTTTGATCTCCCGAAACTTTTTTTTTTTTTTTTTACCTCTTCACAATCTTGAGAAGCTAGCATTCTGTGGACGCCCCTGGTAAACACTAGTTGGGTGGAATGACCCTGTACCGCCTGAGTTCTCAGCCTGACCCTGCCTCTAATGGGCCAAGTGACCTTGGCTGTATTACATACACCCCGGGGCCAGCTTCCTCATTGGTTGAATGCGGTAGTGTGGCTGTCCTATCTCGGCCTCTTGCAGGTTTTTCGGGTAGGTCACTGCGATAGCGTTCATGAAAACGATCTGGAGCAAGATGACTGTGGTGTCATTGATTTTTTTTTTTATTTTTTATTAGTTTGGCTTCGATACACTGTTTAGCAATGGCAAAGTGAGGAAAGCACAAGATCAAGGTTATGAGGTCCCTTTTCTGATCCTTGCTCAAGTACCCACTGGGTTTAACCAAATTCTTTTCCCCACAGGGCCTCAGTTACTTCCCCTAGACTCTAAGGATCTATTAGCTCTGAAAGTCTACATTTCCATTTGGCTAGATACATTCAATGCCCCCCACCCCTTATCCAAAAAAATGGGGTCTCTCTCACCAACCTTAAAGACCAAACCGCCATGATTTTCTGGGGACAGTGTCTGTGCTCAGTACCAGCTGCGAGGAGGTATTAATGAAGGGTTTCTACTGTGGCTGACAGCATGGGAGGAGGCAGGGCTGATTCTTCTGGAAAATGTCGACCCGACAATTCTCAACTCGATATCAGAGTCTTTCTTCTCTTTCTCTTCCAAGCCTCAAAGGCTGCTTTGCCCAAACATGAAGCTCAGACAGCTGATTAACAGATTTGACAAAATAAAAGAGCCGTGGGACCAAGGGTAGAGGGCAAGTTCCCCAATAGGCATGGGATGAAGTGGTCATAAAGCAGAATCCACATAAAATTCCTTCTGGCCACCTTCTCTGTTAACACCTCCCTCCCCCTAAAATGACCATATCTCAGCTTTATCAACAGTCCTTGATATCAAAGATTTATAAGCAGTTGAACAAGTGGAGCTTTATGAACAAGGTGAGGATCTACTGAAAAACACCCTCCTCATCCATGAATTTAGGAAAACCCCAGAAAATCTTGCCTGGGTCAAAAGGTCTAGAGCATAATGAGTGAGGGCTCCTGGGAAGGAATGATTTGAGGAATGGGGGTTGTTCTTTTTGGTTTCCATGGAGAAAGCACCTGCTGGTGGAGTCAACCAGGGGAACTTCCAAGTGGGGGGGGGGCGCTCAGAGTATCTCAGAGGCCCCTGAGCCCATGCCCTCCGGTCAGCCCTTCAGTCACAAATATTTACTGGGACCCCCCCCACTGACTTGGAAGTTGTCTGGGGACACAGTGAGGCGGATCCAACATGATTACTGCTCTAAAGGAGCTTAGGATGTACTTGAGAAGGCAGCCTCGTGTACATGAATATGATTAAATGTGTGCAGCAGGTCGAGTGCTAACAGACCTCAAGAAAGAGGGCAGCTAGCGAGGGCTAGGAGTGATGCCTAAGATGTCACAGCAATTGGCAGCCTCTTCTATTATCAAATCCCCAGGTATGGAAATCCCACTTTCCCAGGGGACCTCCACCAGGGTTTAATAAATCCTTTCTTGAAGCCTCTTTTGAGTCAAGCATCACCTTTGGCTGCGGGAAATGCTCGACCTTCCTAGGCCCAGGGATGGCTAGCCCCTGCCTCCCCAGATGACGCCCCAGCTCCATTAGCTCCCCTTCATGCAGGTGGAGGAAGGATGAGAAAAGGCTGAAGTTACGGTGTTTGGTCCTGGTTCTCCTCCCATGGTGACTGAGCTGCTTACTCTTCTATTCCCCGGGGTCCGGGGTGCCTCTCCGGGACTGTCAGACTGGCCTGGGGAGGACAGTCACCCCGGAGCATCCTCCTTTCTATGAGAGGCAGCTGGTCTGGCTGGAGGCTCAGTTCCAGGAAATATGTCATCTGAATCAAGGTGACCCCTGCAGTCCTCTCTGTCTCCTGAGCTGCACACATACAGAGGATGCTGTGAGGGGACTGGGGACTGAATTTGATTCCCTGGGAACCCCGGCCCCCAACCCCCACAGACTTTGGGAAACTCCTGACACCAGAAGAGTTGCAATTGAACCCTTAGATTGAAAGGGGTTGGGCCAGACCTTTGGGGTCCTGGGTGTGATCAACTTAGCCTCTTGCACTTGCTCCCAGAAATCTCACCCTCTCTTCAGAAGCGCTAAACACCATGGAGCCCTCATTTTTACGAGCATTTAAAACTGGGCTGGAAGAGAAGCCCAGCTAGACGGTGTAGGGGGCGCAAGTGCCGTCTGCTCCCGCATCTGATCCCGCATCTGATCCCAGCCCTGCTGCTACCTGCTGCTGGGATTGCTCTTGTGGCACGCATGCCTACCGGTAGCATATGTCTTGCCATCCCCTGAAGAGCTTCTCCTTCAGCCCTGGGCGGTCGCTGAGGCATACGTACAGAGATGGTTTCCCCATTTTATTGATAAACCAGGAGTGGTTCGATGGCTCAGAAGAGAATTTAGCATTTCTACATCCAGAGGTCCTGGCATCAACCCTGACCCCACCCAGTCCCGAGGTGTCAGATGGGAACAAGCACTCCCTGCACCCCCACCCCCACCCTGGGGGGCTACTGCAACTCAACTCACTCATCCTCTTTCTCTGGAGCTTCTTTTGCAGTAGGCCAAGAGCCACAAGCGTAACGGGGAACAGCATAGATACCGGAATCAGGATCCAAGAAGATTTGTTTTTCTCTCCTGGAGTAGCGCTGGAGTAGATGTAGCCGGTGGCGGGGGGGGGGGGGGGGGGGAGATGTGGAAAGAGCACAGGGGAGTGGAGGTTGGAGTTGGACGGGAGACTGAAGGGCATTTGACCCTCGCCGCTCACTTTACAGGTGAGAAGCTGAGGTGGGGGAGGTGGGCTGCCCTCATTCCCACAGCAGGTTAGTAGAAGAGCTGGGACCAGAACCCCGCCCTCAGGTTCCCAAGCCCTGCATCCCTGTCACTACTGTCTGCCCTGCCGGGGTACAGGCCCCACCATGTGCCCCAGTGGGAAACCGCTGAGTGAGTCAGGGAATCTACCCTGGGCATTTGGCTCCACCACAATCTTTCCTTGTGGCTTCAGCAAGGACCTCCCATGTCTAGATTTTTTTGTTCCTCATCTTTTAAAAAAGTCCCAAAGGTTCCACCTAAATAGTCTGTTTTCCTAATGTTTATATTTTACTTGAGAACCACATGACAATACTCGGGGTTTCTTAGCAAGGACCCTTGAACAGGCAAGGGAGGGTCTGCGATTTTGATGGTCCTTGCCCTTCGCTGTCCTGGGCTTACAAAGAGGAGTGAGCAGATGGAGGGGGGCACAGAGGTCAGGCCACAGAGGAGCATGCAGAAAGTGGGGCAGGGCACAGCCGAGACGAGGGTCTGGGAGTTTACCTCTTCATGGGGGACCCCTTGCCCAAGGGCCTCATGGACCCAGCAGCTGGGGCCTGGCTCGGTGTGGCTTGGGGATCGCTGTCTCCTGCAGGCCTGTCTAGGTCCCCTTGGGTGGCTCCTTGCTCGGATGCCATCTCTCTGCTGGTGGGTCCCAGGGTCCACACACCTGCAGCTGGAGCAGTTCCTTCAATGGAGCCCAGGGCTTGTGGCTCAGAAACAGTTGTTGCTTCTCGAAGGATTCCCTGCACCCATTTATCGGAGACCAGAGTTGATGGCCTACTGGTCCCTGTGACCTTCGCAGCTACATCCGGGGCTGTTCTGACCCTCTCTGTTTCTTCCTCTGCTCCATCGGCCTCAGTAGTTGTCTCCCCCCATTCCTCGCTGGGCCGAGCCCTGTTGGCTACCGAGCCTCTGGGGTCCCACACCCAAACATCTTCTGTTGTATCGGACACGCCTCCGATCGCTGAAGCCGGACTCTCTGGAATGGGGACCGTTGCCCAGACGGAGGCTGCTCCCTGGCTGCCCGTCCCTAGAGCTCCTGCCCCCGTTGTTCCCAGGGTCTGCCTTCCCTCAGCTGTTGTTTCTGGAGTCCCAGCAACTCCGGCCCATCCTGTCCCCTGTCTTCCTATGGTCTGGGTGGCTCCCGGGGTGCGTCTGTTGGCCGCTGGTGATGCTGTTCCAAAGGATCCCGTGACGAGCTCAGTGGCAGCCGGAGTGGCCGTGGGGATGGAGCCGGAAGGGCCTGCGAACGGCAGGGGGACACCCCATGGGAAGGCTACCCCGGCTGCCCACAGGAGTCACCGAAGGGCGCCAGGCCTAACGTGTTCACTCCGAGGAACGCGGCCTCACGAAGCAACAGCCTTTGCTCAATATGTGGGATAGGATAAAAAAAATTAGGGAAAACCAGGTGTCTTCTCTAGCCTGTTGCAAACATTGACGTGCTTTGGTCCTTCCTCCTCGTGTGGTGCCCACACACGCCCTCCCGAGCCGTCCGGCAGCCCCTGGGCCCCAGCCCGCCACGTGGGGCTCTCGCCAGATGCTTAGGCAAGTGCGGTCCCAGGCACTGCCCCCTCCCTGCCATGCCCCCTCCCGGGGGCTGCCACCGCCTGGGCGCCTTTCCGTGGACCCTGGGTTCCCAGCTCCAGGTCACTTCTCTGGAACCTTCCACGCAGAGCATGGACCTGGGAGGCGCCAGACGTCTGCTCAGGGGCTCGGTCTCAGGAAGAGCCTCTTCCGTGCTCGTGTCTCACCTGCTCTGCTTGTCTGAACAAAGAGACATCGTGAGCCCAAGCGGCCGAATTATCCGATTCACTCCCTTCTCGAGTCCTGTCCAAATACGCCTGCCACGAGCCGTGGGGGAGCTCGGGTGGGATGGCCCCCCTGCGTTCCGCTGGGAAGGGTTTCTCAATATCTACCTTCCTTCTGAAGGTGATTTCTCTCTGAAATGAAAGCCTGCTTCCTAGAGGTCTTGCCTTACCCCCAGCTTTTCCTCATCACCCCCCCCCCGGGGTGCGGGGGCAAAGCCCTCTTGGACCCGTGCAGTGTCTCCTGCACCTGCACCTTCCCTGCACTCTCTCCACCGGACTTGACCCGCCAGCCGTGAGCGCGTACCTGCGGAGATGGTCAGGTTCATGCTAAAGAAGAACATGTTGTTCGTGTTTCCAATGCCACAGCGGTAGCGCCCCACGTCATCCGGGGACAGCTGGGCCAGCGTCACCACAAACAAGCTTCTCCGCGGGAAGTCAGCGAGAGCCACGCGGCCGCGGTAGCGCAGGTGAGTGTAGCGGGTGGTGGACACGATGGTGTGGCAGATGTGTGTCACGGGGCTTAGGCGACACCAGTACTTCCTGTCGTGCATGTTGATGGTCAAGGGGGCATAGTGGCACCGGATGGTGACAGCTCCCCCAGGCTCCCCGGACACCAGCCTTGGGCCCTTCAATGCACCTGCAGCTGCAGGCAGAGAGAGGGGGAAAAAGTCAGAGGAAAGGGGGCGTTGAGAGTGGTCACCGTTTGGGGAGTCACGAGCTCCGCGCTCTGCCGGGATGAGGGGACAGGTTGGAAAATGGCCTCATGAAAGTGAAGAAAGAAGAATCAATATGGACATGTCAGAGCTTAGCCCCTGGGTCCGGAGCACCCCAAGATATGGAATGGAGCTGCATCCAAGGCCCCATCTGAGACACAGAAATGCAAGGATACTCTTACCAGCTATTAGCCAGCACCTGTCCTGTGCCAGGTGCCAGGTGTGGTCACACAAGTCCACCCAGAGCCTGCGGCAACATGTGCAGGTCTGTGGTGGGTTTGCGGGACCGCAGAAGAGAGAGGGTACGCAGGTAAGGGAGGCTGGGGCGCTTTCCTCTGAGAGGGGAGGGTGCCCTACACACAAGAATCCAGGTCCCCCTGGTGGGGGGCCGTCCCCAGACCCAGGATCGAAAAATGTTCGCTCCCGGCACTCTTCTGTAGAAATGTCACCATCACCTGCCCCCATCAAAGCGCAGACTGGGACCATGTCTGCTCTGGCAAGTGGCATAAATCACGCCTGACCCAGGCTGCGGCCTGTCTACCGAATGGCACGAACTTGACCCGGTGCGGGCAGAAGCAAAGCTTGTCCTTTCACTGTCTCTTCATATTGGCTCCGCTCCTTCACGCATCTCAGGCATCCTTTTGGGGACAGTAGGTTCTGTGGTCTCACCCGGAGAGGAAAAAGTCTGGTCCGGCCGAGAATGGCATCTCCAGGGCAGTGCAATGACCGGTTGCAACTCCAAGCTCTCCGCGCTCCTCCTTCCTCTGTTCAAAATCGCGGTGTAGGCCCCTCGGGGATCGCATACGGAGGGGCATAGGGGAAGGTGGGGGACAGTTGTGGGCTGTTCGCCTTGCTCTCTGGGCACACGGATGTCCAGGGCCCTTCCTGGGACTTTGGCCTCCCAGACTTTCCCATGCTCTCTGGCTGCTGTTCCTTTCTTGTAAGAAGTGCCTGTCCTGCTGGCCTTTGGGCCTCCTCCACCTCCACCAAACCTATGGCTTCTGGCCACCCGCCCTTCCTTTTGTGGTCATGGTCCCTTCTGGGGGGCCTTTGTAGTGGAGTCCTCACGCCAGCTCTTTTCGTAGGTGCCACATTTGGTCACAGGAAGCATAGTTTTGTCCTGCTGTCCAGAGAAGCTGGGACATGGGACAGCGTGTTGCGTACCTTTCTACAAGTTTCCTTCTCTTGCTGGACTGAATGTGAAGGGGGAAGTAAGCCCTCCTGTCTGTCTCCTGGGGGTGGGGAGGGGGCAGGTGGAGGAGAGCACAACATGCTGACATCTGTCTCCAAAACAGCTCTTACAGGGAGTGTGGCCACCCTCTCAGGATTCCTCAGATGGCTGGGGGGGGGGGGGGCTGTTGCTCGCACAACCAGCTGTGCCATCTCTCCCCACAATCCTACACAGGCTGTTAAATATCTTGCTTTGGGATGTCGGTGCCTGGCATCTATCAATTTGTTCTATGTCTCTAGGGCCTCTGAAGCCAAGAAGGCTCGGTTTTTGTTTGTTTTTAAAGATTGTATTTATTTGACACAGAGAGAGAGAGAGAGAGCACGCACCATTAGGGGGAAGGGCAGAGAGAGGGAGAAGTAGGCTCCCCACCGAGCAGGGAGCCCGAATTGGGGCTCAATCCTGGGACCCCAAGATCATGACCCAAGTCGAAGGTAGACATTCAACCGACTGAGCTCCCCAGGCACCCCAAGAAGGCTCAGTTTAATATCTAAGCTTAATAATATCCTGTGGCCAGAACTGGCTACAGAATTGCAAAGCCCAGTGCAAAAGGGAAATGCAGGACCCCGCTGTTCGGAGGCTATTAACCCCCGTCCTTTATGGTAATAGCAGGGCAGTAAACCAGGGGTCTTCTGAGGCTGGAGCCCTTGTGATGCATAGGGCACGCGCTCACGGAGCTGGCCTGCCTGCTGCATGTCTTGAGGTCTAATTATAGGGAGACTCAAGGCCGTACGTGCCACGACTGTAGCAATGTTCTCACTGTAGTTTTAATTAAGTGACGTACGTCCAACTAGGCCACGATCAGTAAAGCTAAATGGCAATTTGTCATTGAGAGAATTTTCAGGATTACAAACAAGGACCGTCTTGGGACAGCGTGATGGGGCCCTGAGTAAGTGCTCACACCCTAAGCTTCGGGAATTCTTACGACCTACGGGGCGCACACACGAGAGCCTCTCTGCCCCATTAGTCAACAGGATGGGGCAGTCTGACTGCTCAGGAGAAAGCTGATTGAGAATCCTTAATGGGGGGCACCTGGTGGCTCAGATGGTAAAGCGTCTGTCTGCCTTCAGCTCAGGTCATGACCCCATGGTCCTGGGTTCGAGCCCCGTGTGTCGGGCACCCTGCTCAGCAGGGAGCCTGCTTCTCTGTCTGCCTCTGCAGCTCCCCCTGCTTATGGCCTCCCTGTCTCTCTCTCTGTCAAATAAATAAATAAAATATTTTGAAAAGGAATTCTAAATGAGCTCTCGCAATGAACATTTTTTTCTTTTATTAATACCAAATTGTCCTTGCCCTTGAGACTCATTTTATGGATTACTGATCAGTAGCTCTTAGTTATATGTAACTAATGTGTATGTATATATATTATATTATATATAATTTGGAATATATTTGGCAGGTATTCTAAGTAATTTGGAATTTTTTATTAGTCACCTGTGGGAATTAAGGAAAGGGCTAGCATTTTAGGATGAATGTGGTGCCCCCTAGGGTGCCCTGCGTTCATTCCCCCCATCATTTCCCTGCGGTTGTCTGTCTGTGGCTATGGCTCCCCCTGAGGAAGAGCGAGGGGGGCCGGCAGATGGAGGGAGGCCAGGGATTGGAGACAGACTTGGTCTGAGAGGGCAGGAGAGGTCTGAGGCAGGGCAGAGGGAGAGGGGTTGCACCTGCGATGGATGTCTCCTCCATCAGGCAGAGGGGCGAGAAAGGAGTGAGTGATTCATTAGCCCAGAGGTGGGCCCTGGAGGGGACAGGGCCATTCCGCAGGCATCTGAAATGGGGTCTTCTGTGTGGAGGGGTCAAAGCAGAACCTGGGGCAAAGGGAGGAGATGGACCATCAGGGGGCCTTCTAAGTTCACAAATGCACCCACGAGAGGCAGAGCCAGCTCTAAACTCCCTGCCAGGCCAGATTGCTGGAGGCCCCCCCATGGAGTAAGAGCTCCCTGCCTCCTGCCTCTCCTCCCTTTTTGCTCCTGTGACCCTACTGGGGTCCCAACATGGGGACGAGAGGGGAGAGAGGAACAGAGTAGACAGTCACCACGTCCCCTGCACTGCCTCCTGACCGCAGGCCTTGGGTGGATGAGGGGGCTTGTCTTTGAAGAAAGATTGAAGTCCCGACCAAAACATTTAACTACATCCTTTAAAGTATCAAATTCAGATTTGAGACCTAGAGGAATTAAGTCAGGACTCTTACCTACGTTAACTTGTTAGCAGAAAAATCACGGGCCTGCCTGAGTTTTCATTTGGGGGCAGGGGGATGCCTGCCTTCTACTGAGAAATTTTAAAGGGGGGCGCGCGGGAGATTGAAATAAAGAGATGGGATGATTATATCACAGAGAGTCCTCGCTCAAAATGAACCTTCGTTTCCTGAAAATTCTGATTTGTTTATAGGCCAAACATAATTATTAAACCTTTTTTTTTTGTATTACCAGAGCATTTTTTTATTCATTCATTCAATGGTTATTTGTTCAGCGTGTACTCAGGACTAGGTTTTAGGTACCAGACGCTCTGGGCAAACAGTCACTACATTTCTCAAGGGTTCCCCATTACCATTAAAACAAAATCTAGACACCAGGGGTGCCTGGGAGGCTCAGCAGTTGAGCATCTGCCTTTGGTTCAGGGGGTGGTGATCCTGGAGTCCCAGGATCGGGTCCCACATCCGGCTCCCCATGGGGAGCCTGCTTCTCCCTCTGCCTGTGCCTCTGCCTCTCTCTCTGTGTCTCTCATGAATAAATAAATAAAATCTAAAAAAAAAAAATCTAGACACCGCAGCACAGAGACAGGGCTAATGTGTCATCTGAGCCTTGATCTATCCAGCCTCCCCACACCAGCCTGCCAGGACCCGGAGGGCAAGGGCTGTCTTCCCCCCACTGTCGCTGTGGCTGGCGTGTCGTCGGCCCTCCGTGGATGTGTATTGACTAAACCAGTGGATGCAGAGATGTAATATCATCTACCCACCTAGCTTCTTAGTAGACTCAGCACTTTGGGGTGGGGCAGGTCTGCATCTCGAAGTCCCCAGTATTGGGCCTGGTGCTGTTTTTCTTTCTTTTTTTTTTTTTTTAAGGTTTTATTTATTTATTCATGATAGACAGAGAGAGAGAGAGAGAGGCAGAGACACAGGCAGAGGGAGAAGCAGGCTCCATGCAGGGAGCCCGATGCTGGACTCGATCCCAGGACTCCAGGATCAAGCCCTGGGCCAAAGGCAGGCGCCAAACCGCTGAGCCACCCGGGATCCCTGTTTTTCAAATGAGTGGGAACAAGCAGCGCACCTTCCATCTGTTGCCTTCATGCCCTGGACCCCTTATCTTGCAAACACAGCTGACTTTCAGTCAGCAATTTGAATAGAAGAGAGCAGAGACACTGGGAAATGTCAAAACAGTGATTATTCTGGGAATGACCAAAGCAGGCATATGCCCTCTCTGGGGAGCTCTTGCCTGTCTCATTCTCCCTGGAGCCAGACCTGACCACCCCCTGGATCTTGCATGGCCTGGGGTCCCAGGAGGGAAGGCCAGGGGTAGGCCCGGACTGCCGAGGGAGCTGCCGTGCATCCCTGCGGCCTGGAAGCCACGGGGCTGGTTTTGTAAGCTCTGAACAGGGCTGTGTTGGGGTCTCACCTTGCAATAGGCACACCATGAGGAGGACGGGCATTTTCCATCCTGCCCTCCGGTTGGTGACCTGCAAAGAAAGCACTATAGTTGAAGAAGCCTGAGGGGGACCAGTGAGAAGCTGGGGTGAGCAGCAGGGAGACCTGGGGTGAGCCCTCTCTCACTCCAGGACGTCCGCTGGCGCAGTGTGGTGCTGGGTGGGCCGTGCCTAACCAAGTGCAGGACGTGGACTCCACCGCACTCCGAAGCATGTGTGTTTGGCCTGGGGCCCCATCACCAGGCTCCAGTGTCCCTGCCCTTGGGGTCTCTGTGTTCAGCAGGGCGGGGGCTCCCTCTGTAGGATCCCAGCCCCTGCACCCACGCGGTGGAGCTGGGAATCCGGGGGAGCCTTGTGTCGCGGAAAGGCTACAGGCTTGCAGTTTGGACCCAGGCTGGGTGGTGGGGCCTCGCGGGCTGGGTTCCTGGCCCGGGGAACGAGCAAGTGCGTCAGGGGGCCGTTGTGCAACTGGAACTCGACTGTGCCAGGGGCGCGGGCAGTGTGCAGGGACCGAGCAGCTCCCGCCCCCCCCACCCCTTCTTTTTGGCCGAAGAAGAGCTGATTCCCTCAAGGGGAGCCTGCTGCTTTGCTGGCGGGGTGCCTCCGGTCAGTCACAAGGACTTAAACATTGGCTCACGGGACGAGCAATTGCACAAGGGCCCTAGTTCATTCCCTTTCTTCTCCAGGACTTCTAGAAAGCCCTCCCTGTCCCCTGGGCCAAAGCTGTGATCTCCCCCACCGGAGACTCGAGGGTGGGCCTGTGTGTGTCACCCCTCTACCCCACGGCTCTGGGACAGGAGGCCACAGGGTGTGGGGGCACCGCGGGCTCTCGGAGCGGGACTGACCACTCCTGCGACAGACGCCCTGCCCGTCCCCACCCGGTCGGCCTTCATCGCGTGCTGATTAGAAATGCCTGCTTCATCCGAGTTCCCCTAGGGTTTTCACGGTTGCTTTCTGACGGATCCCAAATCTGTGCTTGAAATCTATGTACTGCCTGCGGTTCTTGGGACCTAGAGGAAGGAAGGGAGGAAGGGAGGGAGGAAGGAGAGAGGAAGGGAGGAAGGAGGAAAGGAAGGGAAGGAGGGAGGAGAGAGGAAGGAAGGAAGGAAGGAAGGAAGGAAGGAAGGAAGGAAGGGAGGAAGGGAGGAAGGGGGAAGGAAGGGAGGAAGGGGGAAGGAAGGGAGGGAAGGAAGGAGGGAAGGAGGGTAGGAAGGAAGGAGGGAGGGAGGGTAGGAAGGAAGGAAGGGAAGGAGGGAGGAAGGGAGGGAGGGAGGAAGGGAGGAAGGGAGAGAGGAAGGGAGGAAGGGAGGGAGGAAGGAGAAAGGAAGGGAGGGAGGAAGGAGAGAGGAAGGGAGGAAGGGAGGGAGGGAGGGAGGGAGGGAGGGAGGAAAGAGGAAGGGAGGGAGGAAGGAGCAAAGGAGGGGAGGAAGGAAGGAGAGAGGAAGGGAGGAAGGGGGGAGGAAGGGAGGGAGGGAGGGAAGGAGGAGAGAGGAAGGGAGGAAGGAGAGAGGAAGGGAGGAAGGAAGGGAAGGAGGAGAGAGGAAGGGAGGAAGGAGAGAAGAAGGGAGGAAGGAAGGGAGGGAGGGAGGAGGGAGCTGGCTGTCCTGGGGTCCTTCCCCCTCTTGTCCCTACCTCACTAAGGTTGAGAACAGGTGCACATCAGCGGTCTGGCCCTGGCAGGGGACCGTCACCTCCCCAGGGCCCAGCCAGAGTCGGGGAGGAGGGGAGGGAATGGGGGGGAGGCCCTAAGGAGATGGGGCGGGGGTGGTGGTCGAGAGCAGGGGGGTCGCTGGAGACCTGGGCTGGCCCCGAGGGAGCCCCAAGGGGGCGGCCCTGGAAGAGGCCCCCGCCTGCCCGCGGGCTGCTGGCCGCCTGCCTCCCCGGCGGCCTCTGCCAGGTGTGCTGCCCTAATCTGCTGTTTGATTACCGCCCACCAAGCCCAGGTCCCTTGGAGCGAAGTTTTTCTAGCACGCTGGGTGCTGACTCGGCGGCTGAGGCCAAAGTCTGCCCCCCCTTTCCCCCCACCCAGTGTGGGGAGGCAGCAATCTCCAGGCTCAGGAGCAAAGGCACCTGCCCCGAGGGGCAATGAGGAAGCTCGGACCGAGATAAGCGCCTCCGGGTTTTCGGCCTTGACTGGAGGCTGGCAGGGGAGCACTGCAGGAAGTGCGCCCAGGCACCCGCCCCGCCCGTGACCTCCGAAAGCCTTTCTCCGGAATACCGGGAGCCCCAGCTCAGCAGCCTGGGGCTGCAGGCCTCCGAGTAACGCCCAGCACCTTGGGATTGGGATGAGGGCCAGGGTGGGGGCTCTCGGGCCCCGTCCTGTCCTGCCGGGAAGCGCATCTACCCCATCTCCAGCATGGCCGGGGAGACTGCGCCCCAAATCCCCACTGCCCCCCTCCTCTGGTCCCCCCAGGCCACTTCTCTCCTGTTCCCTGCCTCTGGGGACAGCCGACGCGAAAGCCAAGGAGCCCACATCTGGTAGTGCAGCCCAGAAGCAGGACTCAGGAGCTCTGGCCCTGCCTGTGGCTGATTGAACCATAGAAAGACCTAGAGCAATGCATCCTGCTCCAGAGCTCTTTGTGACATGTGTGGGTCCTACGTGCCCCGGGAAGGGCCCCCCACTGCACACGTGAGACTTGCTGCTGCGAGTCACCATCCCTCCCCGGGGAGACAGGACCCCAGCCTCCGGGGACAAAGCCAAGGCTCACCTGTCCTCCTGGCTTAGCTGAGGCTTCTGCAGCCATCTCAGTCCAGAGATAAGACCCACCCGGACTCTCCTCTGTCTGTCTGTCTGTCTTTTTGAGATGCTGGTGTTGGAACACCGTCTAGCTTCTTCTCCTTAACCTTGACACTGAGAAGGTAGCACCAGGGGCTGGAAAGCAGCTGGAGCTGCACTGGAAGCTCCAAGTGCCAGAGGGGCTCTCTCTGCCCCCCGCCGCTCCACACCTGCAGCAAGTCGCTTCACCCCGAGACTCGGCTTCTAGGTCTAGGAAGGAGCCGGTCCTTGTGGTCCTCGCTGTCACTTAGTCTTGCAGAACTTTTCCACCGTGGTGTCAAGGATCTACATTCTCCAACCTCTCGTTACCCCTCCGGCCCAAGGCCCCATCCTGATCTTTCAGGATGCCCCAGTGTAACTGGCCCCTTCAGGATAAGTAATGCAACCAACAATCTGGGGAGGGGAGAAAATTTGGGAGAGGAATTCCCCTGTAGGCTGGCTGGACAGCGGGGGCCTTCTGCTGGCCTGGCCCCTTCGGCCACCAGGGAGAGCCAGTTTGGGTCACGGGCTCCAGGTCAACTGCGTGCCTGGTAGTCCCCGATTCATGCTCCAGAGCGAGCACAATACAGAAAATGAGACGGGCTCCATGGAAAGACAGCACTGACAAGTGGTGGCCCATCCAGGAGGACAACATGCTTAAAAACACCCCAATATGTCGCTTTGGAAAACACATCAGGGGTGCGTTCACTTCCTCTTAAAAGATGTAATGCCTACCTCTGTTGGTTTTATTTATTTATTTTTTATTTATTCATGATAGAGAAAGAGAGAGAGAGAGAGAGAGAGAGAGAGAGAGAGAGAGAGACAGGCAGAGGGAGAAGCAGGCCCCATGCAGGGAGCCCGACGTTGGGACTCTATCCCAGGTCTCCAGGATCACGCCCTGGGCTGAAGGCAGGAGCTAAACCGCTGAGCCACCCAGGGATCCCACCTCTGTTCGTTTTAAACTGACATTCAAATGACAACTAAGATGCTCCAAGGGATGGAGGTGCTGTAGACTCCAGTGAGGGACTCTCACCAGGGCCCCTGATGGGCACCGTAGTACCCGTAGGCCAGTGAAAAAGGGCACTTCTTCTTTAGAAAAATCAAGGCCGTTGATATATTGTTGCGCCGTGACCATAGATGGCAGCACGTATTACCTATGCATTCCCCCTTCCAGGTTTGGAGATAGATTGTGGGTAGGATTTGGGTCACTGACAGCAAATAAGAGAGGAAAAGAAGCATTACTGTAGGATGTCCAGGGTGTGGCGGGGCCGAGGTGGTCTTCGGCACGTGTGTGTGCCAGTTACTGTGTGCGGAGCGGTGTGTGCCACTATCCCAGGACGTGGTTAGACAGCCCAGATCTTCATCGACACCTGTAGCCTCTCCTATAAGCTAGAATACATGTACCATGGAAATGGCATCCCCTTAGCTGTGGCATGCTGACACAGTGCACAACCTGAAGAACTGTACGTGATGGCCCCCCTTATCCCCAGAATTGAATGGTGGCAGAGAGGGTTAACGCTCCGCCGGGAGCACTAGAGCACTGCGGTTGATCCATAGACTTTGGAGTTAAGACTCCTTCCAAGTTAATATCCCAGCCCTACTTTGTACTGGAAAAGTGATATGGGTCAGATTACTTAACCGTTTTTACCCCTTGTTCTCCTCATCTGAAAACAGGAGATAATAGCACCTACCTCATAAAGTTTGTGGATTAAGTGTGACAATCCATGTAACTTAAAGTTCCCTGCGTGTAGCAAATTCTCAGTAAATGTCAGCTGATAATATTAATAGATAATATTAATAGCTTAGTTTATAGCGACAGAGAGCAGGTGTCATTTAATGATCACAGCCTCAAAAAACAGTCCTTTCTGAAGCTTTTCCTCTATTCAGCAGCCTGCTATTTCCTTTCTTTTTTCTTCTTTTTCCCTTTCGTTTTTTGCCCTTTTTTCCTTTTTTCCTTTTTCTTTTTCTTTTTTTTTCTTTTTTTTTTTTTTTGCCACTTGATTATTTTGGTATCTGAAAGATGAAAAATAAATCAATTTCTCTAAGGACATGTCCAGATTGATTTTGTATTTTAAAATAAAAAATGGTCAAATTGTATTGTTTAATAAACCAGGCAGACATTTTACAGCCTAAAGGATATTTTTGTCTAGTTTATCTCCTTTTGAACATTTTGGAGACTTTTTGATTACTAAAGAGGTAAACCATAGTAAAGCCCAATTAGTTGTAAAGTCTGGGGCCAGTTTTCAGAGGCCTGACCCGGAGCCAAGTGCTCCCTCTCTGAAACTTTATGGGGGAGAAAACTCTGTACTGGCTACTCCTCTTGAGAGTGTAACTGAATTTTTTTTTTCCTAGTATCAAGCCACGGGAAGCCTCTTTATATAGGTTTATGACACTGTGACCTTCTGATTCCAGGTCCCAGACTCCAGAAAGAAAACGAAATAATGCGTAGACCAAATGTTAGGTATGGGAAGCATTTTTACCCACTCCCTGCCCTCCTTCCCCTAGTTCCCTCAATCCCAAATTTAGCAAAGGATCATTTGCTAAACAGGCGCAATGAAGTAAAAATCAGAAATCAGGAAGCTAACCAAGGCAGGGAAAGCTATTTGTGCTATAACACGATCTGTATTGATCTCTTCCATCTCCAAAACATGTTTTCTAATGAATAAATTAAGAGCAATATGTAGCGATGCTTTATGCATCCAGGTGGCCTCACATTCCTCCTTCTGCATCACTGCTGAGTTTTCAGCTGGCTCTACCTACATATGCAAGCTTTTCTGTTCTTTGTTTTTTAAAAAAGATTTCATTGGGCAGCCCGGGTGGCTCAGCGGTTTAGTGCCACCTTCAGTCCAGGGCGTGATCCTGGGGACACGGGATCGAGTCCTGCGCTGGGCTCCCTGCTTGGAGCCCGCTTCTCCCTCTGCCTGTGTCTCTGCCTCTCTCTCATGAGTAAGTAAATTTAAATATCTTAAAAAAGATTTCATTTATTTATTTTAGAAAGAGAGAGAGACAGAGGGAGGGAGGAGGGGCAGAGGGAGAGGGCAAATCTCAAGCAAACTCTACGCTCAGCACAGAGCCTAATGCAGGACTGGACCTCAGGACCCTGAGATCATGACCTGAGCTGAAACCAAGAGTCGGATGCTTAACCAACTGAGCCACCCAGGTGCCCCTGCAAGCTTTGTTCTAGCCTAGTTATTAGCAGGAGAGACACAGTCCTTCTCCCCCTCCCTAACTCAAGTCCTGCATGCCCAAGAAAGCGTTGTTTAAAAACACCTGGATTGCCACCGCCACTCCTTGATCACTTAGAAATTCACAGAGGAAGGTGAACTATGAGACTTGTCACTCTTCCAAAGGATAAGAGAAGAAAGTATTTGTATAGCACAAGTAATCATTTTATAATGACATTAGCAGGCTTTTACAACGTCCACCATCATTTAGCTGATAGCAAAGATTGCAATCCAGCGACATTCACAGCCCTCCAAATCCAGAAGACATCCCAAAGGCAATCGGGCGAGTGCTGAGATGGTTAAGTTCATGGACGGACTGCTGGCAAAAGCGCAGGGGAAAGAATCCCTGGGGATCATTTCATAGTTCATAGGAGGAGAGCCCAAGAGCTTGGCCTAGATCACTGCAGGAAACCGTGATCAACTACAGCTTCTCGCACAATCCGTCTGGAGTGATGAGTCTGGGAACTGAAATCTATTTCTTACCAGTTGGGATTATTTAATGATGATGCTTTTTGGAATAGACACTGTCCTGTGATCATGAATCATGAGCCCTTGCAGGATGGAAGGGACCCCCAGTAATTAACTTGCCACCGCGGGATGGTGTTCTGCGGTGGGCTAGGGGTTTGCTCTCTTGCTGGCAGGGTGGATGGTCATGAGCAACAAGGCCAAACTCAGCCTGGGTTCGGAGGAGCCGATGCTGCTTGTGGGAACCCGGGCATGGTGGTCCCATCCCTCCGACTGTGGCTACTTCCCTCATGTCCCTTGTGCCAGCACCACGGTGGCCAGTGCCTGGAGTTGGCTGATGTCAGACAGCCAAGCCCTCTGTCTGCTTGGGGACTGACTGCTTCCTCCACAGAGGGGGCTCTCAGTGGGATTTAGCATGTGAGGCAAAGGGCTTCACACCTGATGTCACTCCCACGTGCATCCACGTGCCTCCGACCAATCTTCCACTTTCTCTCCGCCCAGGCCTCGGTACATGTTCTAACGTCTGGCGGCTTTTCCCTGTGCACAAAGTAGGACATCAGAGGCACTGCCCAAAGGTCTGCCTGTTGGAAGGACTTTCTCTTGCCGCTGTTCTTCAGGGCCACTCCGTTCACGTTCGCCGTGAACCCACAAATGGAACCAACTCATCTGTAACTGAAGCTTGGTTTTGGCTCCTGCCATGTGGTTTATCAGGTATGCTCCTGTGTGGCCCTTCATGAATGGAGGGAGGGGGATGCTCGTGCAACAGGACAGCAGAAGTGAGGGGCCAGCCCGTGTGCTCCTGCAGCTTGCTGGTGCTCCACGTCCCCATGGCCTCGGTCCCAGCCATACCACTTCCCATTTACAATGAGCTGCTGCTGGCCTCCCTGACTGCATGACTCCGTGGCGGTAATAGCCCTCGGTTCATGATGGGCAGTTCCAGATACACACTCATCTGGGATCCAGCGTCCAGGTGTTATATCTCGGCCGGGCCCGTATCACACCAGGAGTCGTTTATCAACGACGCATCCATCTCCCGTGCAGATGGCAGGGCTGTGCAGAAGAACCCCAGGGGGTTAGGTTGTGATTCTCCCACTGGGACTGACCATGAGCTCCATACAGCATCGTTCCCCAACACCCCGACCTCTGACCTGAAAAGGCTGCTTACAGGTCAGCCTGGCCCTGCAGGGCCCTGCCCTGCTCCCGGCTCCAAGGTAGGAGCTGTGAACTCCTCATTTGGGATGGAGCCAGGAAGCCCTGAAGGGGGCGCTGTCCTGCACGGACTACCTCGCAGCCCGGGGAAGGGAGATAAGGATTATCTGGACAAGGGGAGGCGTTTTTCCACATAGGAGTTTCTCTCCTACTTTTAAGTAAAAAAGAAAGAAGATCCCTCCCCGCCCCAGCAACAATTCAGCAACCACCCCGTGTGGCAATGAGAACCTGCCGCAACCTCCAACACTTGTTCTTCTCCAATGAACTTTTGTTTAAAACAAGCCTCTCCAATTTCCTCCTGAAACCTAATAAAAGCTGACCTTCCCCCAGCCCCCACCCGTCTCTTTGAACTTCCCTGTGGTTCGGCAGAGTTTGCTTGTCCTGAATTGCGATTTCTCTCCTATTCCCCAAAAAACGCATTTTGCTGGTAAAATAACCTGCCATTTTATTTTTAGGGTTGACAAAGCATTTCATGCCACTTGGTGTATGGGCTGGAGCAGTATTTCTGAGGGTGGTGTTTGCTGCCTCCAGAGCCAAAGATGTTCACCAAGTTTGGGTTTCCTTCCTTGGGGTGGGAGGTGCAAGATGGAATATGTTGTCTTTTACTTGGGATGAGGTTTCCTGGCAGGACTCTGATCACTAGACCCCTAAAAACACCACTGATGTGACAGTCCTCTGATCTTCATGAGATTTACCTCCTATCCCCTGAGGCATGCATGTCTTAAGTCCTTCGACGTGCTAGCCACTTCTTGCTCACATGGCCTGATTAGCATAATATTGTCCATGAATAATGGATCAAGTGTGACATCCTTCAGGATGCCCCGATGATCCGGATCCCTTTGGACTATATTATGACAGAGGTCAGGGGAGTCAGCACAGCCTTGGGAAATTGTAGACATATGTTTACATTTACCCATATACATGCAAATAATCTCTCCTCCTCTTCTCTGAAGGGAATAGCGAAGGATGCACTCAGCAAATCAAGGCTACATACTATGTCCCCGAGGTCACATCCATTCTGCTGTAATAGATAAACGGACACAGTGGCTTGAATTGGGGCCAATATTTGATTGGGTTCGCAGTAATTTATAGTCATCCCCCAGGGTCCACTAGGTTTCTGCAGAGGCCAACTATTGAATTGAATGAGACATCATGGGAGCTACTACTCTGCATCCTTGAGTCCCTCAGTGTGACATTAATATCAACAATCCCCCCACTATGTGATTTGTTTTGTATTTATTGTCTTGGCTGGGGGTGGGGCAGTTTCAGAGGCTTCTACTTGATCTCCACTACAACAGTTCTTGCTGCACAAGCCTAAGACCCAATGATCCAACTAACAAGGACGTCAACCCTAATTATACTTTCAGGGACTGAAGAGCTTACCTTTAGATGTATCTGCAGACCCAGTGGGCACACTGTAAGCCAGACTTGGCCAGGACTTTATTTATTACCTGGCCCCCATAAGCCCCACTAGTTAGAATAGGGGGTCATGAGGAGCCTTGGGTTCTCTGGGTATCATGTCAGCTTGGACTCTTGTGTTCTAACATCAAACATTTGGGAGTCCCTCTTCACCAGTATACGTGTCCCCAAATAAATGACTGTGGGTTCCTTTGGAAAGGACCTATGGAATCATTACTCTGTATGTTTGCTGTGGTGTTGCAAGGTTTCATCTCCTGGGAATCTGGCTGAGCCTGAGTCTGAAAACTGGCTCAGGTCCAGCAAATGAGGAAGAGATCATGACATATTATTGGGGCCACTGTCTTTAGACTCTTTGTCATCCATCCTTAACTTCTCCTAACAGTACAAACTAAAAGAAACAATTTCATTGGCTGAGTGTCTATTTTGCCTCTAGGAAAGCCGCGTTCTTTTAATCACCCCCATTACTGTCTGCGGGTCAGGCCCCTTTGGCCACTGCTCTGACCCCCTTGCTCATCATAATAACTGCATCCATTTGGTCTCTTTGAATCTGGACCTATTATCATCATTGGTATCACTAAGCCAAATTCTCTACCTACCTCTCCTAACTTCAGCCCTGGCTTATAGAAGAGAGTCTTGATTGAGTTTTTGAAAATGCTGGTGTCCTTCTCACTAGCTCATTTCTTTTAGCTTTGTGAATGACATATTGCCCAGACCTTCCAACAGAACAGAATTATCTGGTAGGTCTTCCAGTCTTCTGGTATATCCACTCTTAGCATGCTCAATTCCTGAGTCTCTTCATTTCTTCCTCCACTGCCTGCTGGGGCAGTTCTGGCATTTCAACCTCATATAGCTTGGGTCATCACTTTTTCCATACTTCTAGGAAATGTTTGAATAGCACGGTCATATACTTCCTGGAATCCCTGCCAGGTGTTAAAACTTGTATCTCTGGATTTGCTCCCTAATCAATATACTCTTCCCTATTCTATCTTGTGCTTCAGCCTCCCGAGATCCAGCATTTTCAGAATCCAGTCCATATGAACTCCTCTGACTCTTGCTGACACCTGCTGAGTAGACTTACAGCTCACTTGAGGTTTATTTCTTTGGTTAAAAAAAAAAAAAAATAGGCCTAACATGGAGCCACTTGTACTAAGTCCCACATCAATAAACCAAAACGTAATACCTAATAATTCTCGCTTCAATCTCTTCCAGGAGTGAAACCTTTAATCAATCGATCTAGAATTGCCTGGTCAGCGCTAGTGAGGTAACCTGCCCGAGAGACCCCTGCCTTCCCCCAAAGGAAGGTGACCTTGCAAAACAATTCACTCTGCTAGAATCACTTCATTGCCCTACCTCCTGCCTATAAAGTCTTCCATTTTGTACAACTCCTGGGAGCTCCTTTCTAAATCTGCTAGGATGGGATGCTGCCTGGCTCGAGGATTATTAATAAAGCCAATTAGATCTTTCAATTTGCTCAGCTGACTTTTGCTTTTTAACACCCATCTTCCATTAGCAGGGCCAGAACAGCCCCGTTGGGTTATGCTGGGACTTAAGCCTAGTAACAAGCCTAGTTACTAGGAGGGGAGGCGGAGGGGAAAGGTCGTTGAGGTTTCTTCAAGCAAGGTGGAAGTGGGAGTAGAAAGAGTAGCGTTAGCTCTTAATAGGGAGAGGCAGACCAATTCTGCAGGCTCAGAGTTTAGAAGAATCTAGGAGTTAAACATTGTGGGTGGGGGAGGGGAGGAAATCATCCACCTAGATGTCCTATCCCAAGTTCTGGGGCCCCATCACCTCCACGAATGTCTCCATTCCCCTTAGACTTAGCCTGTTCATGTGCATGGACTAGAAAGGGCAGGTCCAGCTTTCTGTTATAGACAGATTATTATGGGACTTGCCCAACCGCCTGAAATCCCACAGGAATTGATAACAAGGGGATTCTCAAGGGCAACTTATATCGAAACAAATGGATGTAGTTAGCCTCCAGATTTATGACAGTGGGACAAGCTCCAAAATGATGGGGGATTTCATTTCTGTTTGTTCATACTATCACCTTTTTAGCTCTAAGTTAAAAAAAAAATTACTTAATTTGAGGAGGTAATTTATCTTCAGAGATCATTGATCTTAATCTTTCATTCATGTGCGTTTTTTTTTAATGGCTTCTACATGAAGATACCTGAAGAAATGATGAAGCTTCACTTCGCATTTCAAAAAGTGATGCATAGGTTCCCCAGTGTTCCTGGGGTTATGTCCTTCCTAACTGTTCAATTTATGCAGCTGAGGTTTATCTTGAAGCAGAGGAGGGGATGGAATCCTGCAGCCCCACCGACTTCAGCACGGGAGATTTTCTCCCTAAAAGCAAGACCCATCTGGACTCCCCCTTCCCCTCTGACTACTCTTTAATGAGCACCCAGTGACTATACAGCACAATGCTGGGTGCACTGGGGAGAGGGTATTGGGCACAGATACAAGGTACGTCCTCCAGAAATTTACTACCTCCTTGTGGAAGGAACTTGAAAATGCAAATGTCCATACAAACATATATTCCCAAAAAGAAGGCCTCAAAAAAGTAAGAGAATTCAATGGACCAAAGAAAGTTAGGAAAGGATTCTCATGGAATCATAAATCATCATTGGATTATAAAGTGTATGCGAGACTTAGAAGTGACCTAACTCAAATCTCTACTTGATGCACAATATCATCCAAGACATCTTTAAAAGAGAGGCATGCCACCTCAGGTTGATGACCTCCCGTGACAGAGTTCATGCACAGCCAAACCCATTTGCAAATATTTCAAATTTTTAGGAAAACTTAGCTGGGAAAAATCTAACTACTTTTAATACCTACCAGTTGGTAATACTTACACTTTCTAGAAAGAAAAATACAAGATTTAATCTATTCCTTCTTTGATTAGCATTTGAACTAGTCCAGTAAAGTCTTCTGTTTGCTCATCTAAATAGTCCTCATTCCTTTGGGTTATTACTGAGGCAAATACTTATTCTTTATTGAAGGTTGATTTCTGCTGGCCCCATGCCTGCCATGACCTCATTTAAGCATCACAATGACCCCTCAAGTCAGTATGACTATCCTCACTATATAAATAAGAATCTTGGGCCCTCAAAGAAGTTCAAACCCTCTCCTAAGTTTCTCCCTTCTAGATGAGTTTGTTTGTCGGAATGCCTTGAAAGCAGTTGTTTCTTGAGCAGGGTAATAAAATGGACAAAATGTATTGGAGAGTAAACATCTGGAAAAAATGAAAACCTGTTAGGAAATTGTGACAATTACCAAAGGTGATGAAGTTAGGATGGTAGTGATGAGTAGCCCAGGTCAGGCTGACATCCAAGGGTGTGGGGTAGGTGGGTGGAGGGGGGGTATGAGAAGAGATAGAGAGATTACTTTAATGGGTCCTCAAATATTTATCCAGAATAAATACACCAGGAGCGTCTGAGTGGCTCAGTTGGGTGAGTGGCCAACTCTTGATTTCGACTCAGGTCATGATCTCTGGGGTCTGGGATCAAGCCCCATCGGGGTCCTGGTTCAGCGGGGAGTCTGCTCGAGGATTCTCTCTCTCTCCCTCTCCCTCTGCCCCTGCTCTGCTTGTGCACACACACTCTCTCAAATAAATGAATAAATCTTTTTTTTTTTTAAGAATAAGTACACCAGACACAATGCTAGGTGTCAGAAATGGATAGAGAACCAGGTAGGTATGTGCTTCCCTTCGTGGAGCTTCCAGTCTGGTTGGGGGGGGGGGGTGCGGGAAGGACAGTAACCTGATCAGCAGAGAAAGAAGTACATAGTTAAATGTTGATAGCTCCTCAGGAGGAAAAGAAGAGGGCTCAGTGCAAGTGGGGCAGGACGGGTCCGGATAGTTAGCTGGTTGGCTGGCTGTTCTGACAGGTGGGAGCCCATCTCCTTGTTCAGAGGGATACATTCCAGGCTCAAGTTCAGTCACCTGCTGGACCTTGCCGCAGTTGCTGGATGGAGTGAGAACCCAAGCTGGAGGGCTGGATGGTGCCAGTCATGACGCGCCCTCTAGTGTTAAGCAAAGGAAAGGAATGCCCGCAAGGGAGGGAGTCGGGTAAAGAAGGAAGAGTGTAAGTGGGCCCTTGTTTCGGAAGCGGGGGCCAGTCCTTTACCTGGGCCAAGGAGAAGCCCCCAGGGATCTGAGCTGACAGGTTGGGGAAAGGGTTAAAGGCAGCACCGCCTTGGTGTCCGGAGCACATACCTGGTGGTGGCCAATCACGCAGACCATGAGCCGGGAACTGTTGCCCTGCTCTGCGGGTTTTACACACGCTTCACAACAGCCATATGAGAAGGTACTGGCAGGACCCTGTTTGACAGGTTTGGCAGCAGAGGCACAGAAGTTAAGTGGCCCGCCCGAGGTCACAGGCCTTACGCGACATAGAGCACAATCCGTAGTCTGTTATTATCCAAGGGACCCCAGCAGGTGTCTTGATCCCAGGGCAAGTTCTGGACGTTTCAAAATGTGCTTCGCTGAGCTGCTCTTTGCAACATTTGGCCCGAGGGCTGATAAGGCAACCAAACTGTAGTTCTCCTGCAAGTGACGTTCTGTGTGGGTTGGCAGAGGGCTCTCTCCCCGGGACAGCCCCCTCTCAGGCACCCAGCTCCCTCCATCCTGCGTGCGGCACTGCCCTCTCAAGCCCTTGGGCTCCGTGCTTGCTGACTCAGGGCAGAAAGGAATGGATGAGACACGCTGGCTCTTCATTTCCCCATCCCAGGAGCACCCCACCAAACGTCCTTGGCCTAAATTATTCCATGGCCCCAGCCTAACTGCAAAGGAGGAAGGGAAAATGTCGAGACATGGACAATCAGGACAGCACTGTCCCTTGTCGCTGCCATAGAGTGGGACGGACTCTGGGCCCAGAAGCAGAGGCAAGGGAAAAGTGGGGGAGCATGAGCAGTGGCTCACCCCATCCCTAAAGGAAGATAAGACCCACCAAATTCCGGCCAGACACAGCCCGTCCTTGCCTCGGATCTGCCCATTTTCACCTTTCAGACTCCGCTCCTGCCCCTGGACCTGGGGGCTTCCTTCTACACCATGGCAGCAGGGAGAAACGGGCAAAATTGGGAAGAGGGTCACCCCACAGCCCAGTGGGAAGTTGCTCTCCACTTGGGAATGGGAAGGAAAACATAATTTTTTATCTTTTGGGTGTCTGGGGAGACAGTGACCAAGGAGAGCCACAGAGACACAAGCTCCTGGAAGTTCAGTCCGGGAGCCCAGCCCCCAGGAGTGTGTGTCCCCCCACCATGTAGAACATGGTCCCCAGGACCCCCAACCTCAGGGTGTTCCTGCCTTTCCCTCAGCGCGGGGTGAGCTGTGACTTACTTTCACCCCATAGAACACAGCAAAGGTGATGAGAGGTCACTCCCGTGACAAAGATGCGGAAGATTCTAACACCCATCTGGCAAGGAGACTGCTTCCCTCGCTGGCTCTACCGAGGCCAGATGCCACCCTGCGAGCTGCTCTGTGGGGAGGGCCGCGCGGCAAGGCCACGAGGGCGGCCTCTGACCTACAGCCAGCAAGAAACTGAGGCTCTCGGTCCGGCCACCCACAAGGGCCTGACTCCTGTCAGTAATCGTGTGAACTTGAAAGTGGATGCTTCTTCCCTCAACTGAGCTCTCAGGGAGAGGCCAGCCCTGGCCAACACCCCGACTGCGGCCTTGCCCAGAGCTCAGCTAAGTCGTACGCGGGGCTCTTGACCCAAAGAAACCAGGAGATAACCACAGCCAATTTTCTCATCGTTCTTGAGGCTAGAAGTGCAAGAGCCGGGTGTGGGCCAGGCCAGGAGACCTCTGAAGCCTCTAAAGATTTTTTTTTTTAATTTACTTATTCATGAAAGACAGAGAGAGAGAGAGAGAGAGAGAGAGAGAGAGAGAGAGAGAGAGAGGCAGAGACATAGGCAGAGGGAGAAGCAGGCTCCAGGCAGGGAGCCTGATGTGGGACTCGATCCCGAGACCGTGGATCACACCCTGAGCCAGGGGCAGGTGCTCAACCACTGAGCCACCCAGATGTCCCCCTCCGAAGCCTCTGAAAGAGAATCCAGCCTCGCCTTCCCCAGCTTCTGACCTCCCCAGGCGTTCCTTGACCCAGGGCAGCAGGTCTCTAACCCAGACCTCTTGTCTTCTGCGCCAGCCCCGTGGGACTGAGGGCCCGCTCCACCTGTGCGGCTTCGTCCCAACTAACGGCATCTTTGATGCCCCCATTTTCAAATAAAGCCATTCCGAGGTACCGGGAGTTAGGGCTTCAACCTACCTCTTTTTTTGCAGACAAAATCCAACCCCATCACAGGAAGAAAAAAGAGAAGAGGGCAGACCCTTCATGTATCATCTGGAAAATAAACCTCTTCACGAGCCTGATGACACCTGCAGCTTCAGTGCAGGGACTAGTGTCTTTGTAGGTGGGGATCTCAGAAGCTGCTGGGGGAGAGGACCCCCCCTCCGGGGATCGCACAAGCAATGCTTGCGGCAGGGCCTAATTCGGCACCCTGAGAGCATGCCCCCCCCCCCCCCCCGCCACAGTGGCTGTCACAGCTGCCAGCCGTGGTCATGCCACCTGCCCGGGGGCGGGGGATGGACAAGGACTTACAAGTGCTTGCAGGCCACGCTGCCCCCATTTCACGGCCCTGTCCTGGGTTACCCAAGGGGCCACTTTCTTTGCCGCAGACCCTGGACCTGCCCCACAGCCGGAGGACGGTTTCCAGTCTGGGCAGATGCTGCCGCCCTGTGGCAGGAAGGTTCCATGGCCAGGGCGGCCACGTGGCTGAGCACTCAGCCCTGCACACTCTTGCAAGTGAAAGTGGGCATTTTTAGTTCTTGTGTTGGGACAGCAGTGTAAATGGGGACTTGTCCCAGGCAGCCCGGGACACAGGGTGTTGAGGGAATAAGAGGCCATGCAGGGTTCTCTCGAGGCCAGTCTGGCAGTGTGTCCCAAACTGTCCCACCTTCCAGCCCTTCCTCCCAGCCTGAGGCTTCCTCTGCTACCCACGTGGGCCTCCACTCGCCTCACGCAAGGTTAACAACACATGAAAGAGCTTTGCGTTCCCCTGACACCAAGTATAAAGAATTTCCAACTGTACCTATTAAAGCGGGGGGGACTCCTAACTCTGGAAAACGAACAAGGGGTCGTGGAAAGGGAGGTGGGCGGGGGGTGGGGGTGACTGGGTGACAGGCACTGAGGGGGGCACTTGATGGGATGCGCACTGGGTGTTATGCTATATGTTGGCAAATTGAACTCCAATAAAAAAAAATAAAAACATAAAAAAATAAAATTAAAAAAAATGAAAAGGGGGCCAAAAAGCAAAAAGATCTCCTTCTACATTGCCTGTGGACACAGCATGCCTCAAACACACTTAAAGTCCTGTTCTGACTTCAAAGACATGTTTTAAATCAATAAAGGGACAAAAGGCCCAGAAAGGGCCTCCTATGTGTGTGTGTGTGTGTGTGTGTGTGTGTGTGTGTATGCGCACATGGTGGTGGTGGTGGTGGTGGTGGTGGTGATTTCAAAATATATATATTACTCAGTAATATAAAAGTAAAATTTTTGTTTTATAATTGCATTCTGTTCTGGATGCTATTTTTTGAAAATTTTTATTTAAATTCAATTTAGTTAACATATACTGCATTATTCATTTCAGGGGTAGAATTTAGTGATTCATTGGTTGCATATAACACCCAGTGCTCATGACATCACGCACCCTCCTTAATGCCCATCACCCAGGTACCCCCTCCCTTCGCCCCCCCTCCCCTCCAACAACCTCAGTTGTTTCCTAGAGTTAAGAGTCTCTTACGGTTTATCTCCCTTTCGGATTTCATCTTATTTTATTTTTCTTTCCCTTCCCCTGTGTTCATCTGTTTTGTTTCTTAAGTTCCGCATACAAGTGGCATCATGTGGTATTTATCTTTCCGATTGACTCATTTCGCTTAGCATAATACCATCTAGTTCCATCATTGCATATGGCAAGATTTCATTCTTTTGATGGCTGAGTAGTATTCCATTGTGAGAGAGATATATAGCTCACATCTTCTTTATCCATTCATCTGTTGGACATCTAGGCTCTTTCCATATTTTGGCTGCTGTGGACATTGCTGCTATAAACATTGGGGGGCAGGTGCCCCTTCAAATCACTATGCTCATATCCTTTGTATGAATACCTAGGAGTGCAATTGCTGGGTCGGAGGGTAGCTCTATTTTTAACTTTTTGAAGACCCTCCACACTATTTTCCAGAGCAGCTGCACCAGTTTGCACCCCCACCAACAGTGTGAGAGCGTTCCCCTTTCTCCTGTTGATAGCAGGGACCAGGTGACACTGGCAAGATACTTTGACCGAAGACTCTTGGTAACTTGATTTCTCTCCTTTTCAGCTCTTCTGTGGGTAAAGCAGTCAAGTCAAATTTCAAACTCCTAACAGCTGAGAAGGGTCACCCTTTCCTGGGATACTGGGAAGCACTACTTGGTGCAATGATATTGTCCAGCTAATCCCTGGTCCCCAGTAGCTTCCACTGAGAGCCTCATCCTGCTTGATGACGAAGGTGCAGCTGGCCTGATCTGGTCCGTGGCAACATAGTGGCATCTGCCAGCCACACCCTAGTCCTTGCTATTGCCTCTGGTGACAAGAGGACCACATTAAGAGTTTCCTGATTCAGAACCTAGGTCTCTTCTGGTCTGTCAGCTATCCCACTCTTCATGAGTGCCAGAAAACTGTATATTGTGTTCTCTGCTGTGGGGGTAGGGGTCTTGGCACCTGGCCCAGTCCCTGCTACGTCTGCCATCTTGCATCATGTCAGTCTGGCATCTCACCAGTAAAGCCTTTCTCTGCAAGGCCTGTAGTTTCCCCAGTTTCCCCAGCTTGTACAGAATGCCAGCCCCTAAAATTCTCAGATTCTCCAAGTTGATCTGATTGTGATTTTATCTCCTTACCTCCTGCCAGCCCCACCTTTTATCAATGTTTCATCCTGGGGTAAGGAAGGGAGTCAAGTATTTCAGGTGACCCTTCACCCTCTCTCCCCCCTCTTAATACCCGGAATCCACTCTCAGCACCAGGGGGACCTTTGCCCTTCCTCTGTGGTGGGAACTTCACTACCATCTTATTCCATGTTCCTCTCTGATCTGTGATAGGCTCCCTGATCAGCTCTCTAAGCTCAGGCTATCTGAAACTCCTCCAGCATTTTTGTTTTTTAATTTTTTTTTTTTTTTTTACTTTCTCAACATAGCCTGGAACACCAAACAGTAGCTCCCCTACTCCTGATGGTTCTTCCCTCCCCTTCCATGAAGCTGTGGATGCCATTAATCCAATATATAAGAGCCACAGGCTAATCAGAGTCTAGGCAGTACCAGGCATAATATCTCAAAAAATATTATCCCAGTGCAGTAAGAATTTTGCATTTGATAAACATCTTCAAATAAGAAGTACAGGAATGATAGTCTAAGCTAGCAATTAGAAAGTCAATTGTTCTGATTAATGGTTGAAATACATTCCAGGTGGATTAACTGAACAACTGAAGAAAAATCAAATCATGTTTTAAAACTAACAGAAAATAGAAATGAGTACTTATCATGTCTCTGAAGGAGTACTTTTCAAAGCTTTAAAGTCATGGAAGAACTAAAATAAGAAAAGAGAAATTAAAAGACTTTTAAAAATCAGCCCCGCCCCCCACAGCAATGTAAATAAATAGAAAGGCAAACAAAACCTGCAAAACATCTCTAGAACATGTCAGGGAATTTGGCATATAACAGAAACCAGCATTGCTTCTGTGTAGTGTAAATTGATGCCTTTCGGAAAGCAACTTGTCAATATTGGAGTCTCATTTCTAAGGAAATAATTTAAAAGAAGATTCAAGTTATACGCGATTTTTATAATGCCGTTCATGTTGCGCTGGATGACCATTTTACACGTCGGACTCTCCCATCAGACACTAAGGAGACTGTGTTCCTCTCACCTCCGAGTACCAGAGTCTGGCACATTGTAGGTGGCAAATGAATGGTGCAGAATAACCATTGTGCCATATTTGTATTGTTGGACCCTGGCTCACGGGTGCCAACGTGGCCCGGTGGACGCCCCAGAGACTCAGACCCCAGACAGGCAGATGCAATTAGCAAG
Source organism: Nyctereutes procyonoides (assembly GCF_905146905.1). Taxonomy (NCBI): domain Eukaryota; kingdom Metazoa; phylum Chordata; class Mammalia; order Carnivora; family Canidae; genus Nyctereutes; species Nyctereutes procyonoides. Next base: position 21,159,121 of record NW_026575037.1, on the reverse strand, counting down.
AGGGTTTATTGAACGTTTGCGCAAACGGGCTCTCCGCCTCCGAGGAGGAAAAGAGCCCCGATTAGCAATTACAGGTATCTTTTAAAAGGCAAAAGGAAAGAAACTCCCTAAAGACAAAAGAACCGCGGGAGTTGATTTTGGGGAGGGTCAACATGAACCTATTCAGGGACATTCCAATCAGGGTGTGGGGGGGGGAACGGTTTTCTTATTGTAAACAGAATGCTTTTAGTTGCTAAAATTTCAGGAAGAAGACTGGATGGGCTGCCTCTGGATTAGGGCTAGCCCTACTTACAAGGGGGGAGGTTTCTTCAGTATCATGTTAAAAATGGAAACAATCCTAATTTTCAATAAAATACAGTATAGTCACTTGATGAGGATATAGTCCATTAATTTACTATCCAGTGTTATAAGACATGAAAAAAAAAGCGTACATCATTAAGGACGTACTCAGGTGTGCCAAATACTGACTTTCTTTACTTTTCTACAGAAGACTTACGTCCCTCTTCAAGTCTGCATCACATGAAGTGCTTCGTTCCTGGTTGGCAACATTTTGGGGACTCTTAGGAACGTATTAGGCAATTATGTCTATCGCCCCCCCCTTCCTCCCAACTGCTTACTTTTCCCTTGTAGTTGTGCCTGGTACTTTGTCATCACCTGCCCTTTCTTGGCACCCACTGGGATAGTCACCGACTTCTGCTTCTTTGGTCATGGATCCATGCAGGATTTGGGTTTTTCTGTGTTCCCTAATTCAGAGAGGTTCCTCAGGTCAGCCTCTGTCTTAGCCATATTCAGTCTGTTTCATCAAATGACTCTGGATCTGCGAGGAGCTTGGAGAAGTCGTGTTGGGTCCTCATGCCTGATGTGGGTCATGCAGCCACTGCTGTTTTCACGTGGTGCTACGTGGAAGGATCCCTGCCACACTCACCACTTCTCCAGGCTCTTTTCAGGAAGGTGGTTCAGCTCCCATCCACGAGGTCCTGAAGGAGCAGATGGTGTGGGGAATGGGCCCAAGACATGCATGTTCCTTCTGATTCTTTGCAGCCCTGCCCTAGCCCCCTAACCCTAGTACTTCGTCAAGTCTCTCAGGTGAGAAAAACTGATGGTGGCTGTGTAGATACTTGCAAATGCTCTTGTCTTTGGCCTGGATCTCAACTTTTGAAATCTTAAACCCAGTGATTGGTCATTTTATTATTTGTTTCTGCTCTAACAACCTCCCAGAGACAGGCTAGGAAGAGCAAAGATATAAAATACAACAGCATAAACCACAGTAAAGTTTAAACTCATTGCTTAATGTATCAAAACACCGGTCCACTACAAAATACTAAAACTAGCAAACACATCCCCAAAATTGCATGTATGACTTCCTTACCATTGCGTAAACATTATCTATGCGTATCTACACACATTATAAAGGAACAGGAAAAATATTAAGCTAATTGATATGCTGGTGAGGAGAGAGGATGGGTGATTCTTTTTCTTTAACACATTTCCTTTGTAATCTTTGTACATAAATACCAGCCATGTTGTTTGTGAAAAAAAAAATCTATTTTACCTCCAATAATACGGAGTTCCTGTATATTTTCCAGCTGGTCTCCCAACAAACCCTTATTTGACTTCTTTGCTCTAGCAAAGTGAATCTCCTTACCTGCAGCCTGCTCATGCCAGCTTCAAAGATTTTGCCTAGCCCAGTAGTTCTCAAACTTTCGCTACATCAGAATCACCTGGAAGGCTTGTTAAAACACATATTGCTGTGCCCCACCCAAGGGTTTCTGATTCAGTACCACAGAGCTGGGCCCGGGCCTGAGAATTTACATTTTTAACAAGTTCCCAGTTGGTGTTAATGGTGGTGGTCTAGGGACCACACTTTTTTTTTTTTTTTTTTTTTTTTTAGAGACAGAGAGAGAGAGGAGAGTTCATGCAAGCAGGGGGAGGGGCAGAGGGCAAGGGAGAGAGAGAAGCTTAAGCAGGATGCGCGCTCAACCCAATGTGGACTCCATCTCACAACCCTGAGGTCATGACCTGAGCAGAAACCAGGAGTTAGATGCTTAAAGAAAAGCCACTCAGGCGCCCAAGGACCATGCTTTGAGAACCACTGGCTTAGCCACATCTTCCTCCTGAAATGTCTCTTCTATTTTCATCCCTCCCTCCTTCTCTCCCACTTCATCCTCCTTTTCTACTTTCTTTCCTTCCACAAACACTTAATGAGAAACTAACAGGCATAGTGAGCATGACACACTCTTTAAAAAGATTTTCTTTTTTTGGTTAGAACCAGCCCGTGTTCCATGCATTTCACTTAGCTTCTCTCAATAAATTCTCAGAACTCGGATTATTTACTCTGTACCACTATCATTTACATGATTCAGCCAGTATATCAAAGCAATCCTATAGTATTTTGAATTTATTACTGCACATCTTTGTAGTTGTTTCACTTTTTCTCCCCCCTCTTTTTATCAGCCCTTTTCTGTGCGTTTCAAACACACACCTCTCTCTCCTCCTTCATGGCACAGAACCAGTGTTTGCTGACTGGGGCCCCCCGAGGGGCAGGTGTACTGTGTGTCAAGAGAGCACTGGCTGTAGAAACTTGTCTGGTCCCCACGCTTCCTAGTGTGATGTTGATGGGGGAACAGAGGACTAGCTGAGGACAAAGCATGAGCCCAGTAGCACATGGACAAGTCCCTGAAACAGGCAGAGGGACATTCCTCTATGGACTCAACTGCCTTGATGTTCATACTTTGCTAAGGGCAGAAGGCAATCTTAGCCCAGCCCCCAGGAGCCTGTAAGTCTACTTTAACATATAAAAATTCCTTTAGAAAAATTCACTATCTCTAAACCCCCAAGATACATGTTGGCAATAATCCCCCAGCACACGGCCCACCAATGCACATCTGAAGGGCCTCAAGACTCGGGTTTTATTAAACAGTAATAAGTGACCTTTTCCCAACCATAGCTAGCCCCCTCGAGGTCCTGGAAACCTTGCTTCCAAAATTCCTTAGCGAGTACGCTATCCCCAGACCCCTCCCAGCTACCAGGTCTACAATCAGCCACCCTCATAGGCCTGGGGCAGCAGCTCTTCCTGCCCACGGGTCCTGTCCCTGGGCTTTACTAAAACCACCATTTTGCACCAAAGAAGTCTCAAGAATTTTTTCTTGGTGGTTGGCTCCGGACCTCACCTATATCCAAAACTTCATCAGTGTGGAATGCCTTTTGTTCTGTCCTAGCTGGTCTATTTTCCCTGTTCCTGTTCCCCATCTACAGCAAGAGAGCCCCCAGGACCGCTCCCAACAGGCTCGACTCATCAAAATCAATTCCCAAAGACAATTGTGCTGAAGGGACAGAAACAAACTATTTACTGTTTTAAAAATGGATTAAAAAAATTTTTTTGAGATGCCTGCGTGGCTCATTGGTTGAGCATCTGCCTTTGGCTCAGCGTGTAATCCCAGGATCCTGGATCGAGTCCCACATCGGGCTCCTTGCATGGAACCTGCTTCTCCCTATGCCCGGGTCTCTGGCTCTCTCTCTCTCTCTTTTTCTGTGTCTCTCATGAAAAAATAAGTAAGTAAGTAAGTAAGTAAATAAATAAATAAATAAATAAATAAATAATCTTTAAAAAAAGAATTTTATTGTAAAAGTTGTAATACAGTTTCATAGTTATAGTTTTATATTTAAAAAATACAGGGAGCTAAAGAAGAAAATTAAAATTTACCTATAACTCCACCATATAACGATACTCAATTTTAATATCCGAATGCTTATCTCTCCTGGTATTGTCCCACAAAAGTAAACTCTTCTGAAAACACTTTTTTCCCAAGTCATATTTTTCCGTTTGCTAGTGTACCCAGACTTATTTACTGATGACATTTCATCTTTTGTAACATCGTTTCAGATGGTTACAGAGCATTACATCATATACAGAGACTATAAGTTCATCAACCAATCCTTTATTTGTTAATAATCACTTTTTTAACATAAATAACGATTCAGTGAACATCCTTATTCGATCATCTTTGTACACCTTCCCATGATTTTACGAAATGAAACTTTTAGAGATTTTGACGCATATTGAAAAATTGCCATCCAAAATATTTACAATTTCTCAATTCTTTGCTTGGAATGGGGGAGGGGGTCAAGCCTGTGCTTGCAGAAACTTCCTCCTGGAGCTCCTGAACCTGCTGCATAGCCGGCATCCTGGGGTGTCACTGCATTCCTGAGAGAGACAGAGCCTGAGACAGTTTCCTGGGTCCCTTGTTTTTCTCTGTCTTAGCTGACTCCTTTATTTGCTCAAGCATATTGCTAATCATTTACTAACAAAGGAAATTAGATAGGTAAATTTTTCCAGTCTTTGCATTTCTAAAAATATCATTATGAATAAGATAACAAGGTTGATCTAATGGACATATATTAAATATAATACCTACTAATGAAAGAAAACATACTCTTTTAAAATGCAGACTTCAAAAAATTTTCAAGAATTGACCACCATGGTAAATCATAAATCAATTTTTCAACGAATTTCAAAGAGTTACTATCAAACAGATCTTCTCATCTGATCACAAAAGAATCATGTTAAAATTCAGCAACGAAAATATGCCATATACCATATTTTTAGAGCCACGTATTTGGAAATTTGAAAACAGATCTCTTAAATACTAGAAATGTTAAAATAGAAATAAGATGAAATAGAAAAAAATGTCAATATAAGTGATAAAAAAAACCCACTAAATTTCAAAACTAATTTAACATTTGAGGGAAATTTATAAACTTCAATTGTATTAGAAAAGAAGAATGGTTGAACACTAAATAAGTAAACTGGAGTAAGTATCCAACTAGAGATATTTGAAAAAGAACCACAGAAGAAAACCCAGTAAAGGTGAAGAGGGGAAAATGGAAGACAAGAACAAAACTTGATATAGAAATATTAAAAAAAATAGAGACAGCAAGAGCAAAGTAATTAGCAAAGCTCTGGAAAGATGATGCAAGTAAGGAAAACAGAGGCACTCACAATACCAGGAATGAGAAAAGAGTAACAAGATTAAAGATAATAGAGGAATGTTATAAATAATTTGAAGTCAATAAACTTGTATTCTTTGGCGTAATGGACAAACTCCCAGAAAAACATAACTGGTAACAACTGCCTCTGCATGAAAAATGCAACTGGTAGCAACTGCCTCTAACATATTCATAACTGCGAAAGAAATTGAATCCTAAGGAACATGTTGGGCCCAGGCAATTATAAAGGTGAGTTCTGACATATATTCAAGAGATAGAGATAGATAATCCAGATGTATTCAAACTCTTTAAAAGAGGATAATGGGAGAGGCAATCGCCCCAAATTTATTTTATGAGATTAATGGAAGCTGGATCCCCACACTATACAGAAAAAGTATGAGAAAGTAAAAAAGATCAGTCATATTTATTGTATTCATATTTATGAATACAAACTTAAAAAAAAAGATTTTATTTATTTATTCTTGGGAGACACAGAGAGAGGCAGAGACACAGGCAGAAGGAGAAGCAGGTTCCCTGTGTGGAGTCGGATGCAGGACTCAGTCCCAGGACCCTGGGATGAGGACCTGAGCCAAAGGCAGATGCTCAACTGCTGAGCCACCCAGGCGCCCCTGAATACAAACTTTCTAAAAGCCTTGGTTAAATATTCCAAACATAATCTAGCTTTGTCTTTTTTTTTTTCAAATAAGTAGATTGCAAGAAGTTATATTGGAAAATATCTTAATATAATTCATCCCATTAGAGATTTAAAGAGATATTCATCTCGATAGGTCTAGAAAAAATTTGAGATGACATTCGACATTTATCCATTAAAAATTAAATTAAAACCAATCTCCTAGTAAACTAGAAACAGTAATTTTCTTTACCTGATTAAAGAAATCTATTTTAAAAAACCAACCAGTTACAGTATTAACATGGTAAATCATTAGTGAAACATTAAAAGTAGTGCTTTAAAATTCAGGAACAAAATTAAGATTGCAGGGAAGATCTGAGCCAGCTCGGCCAGGCAAGGGGAAAAAAAGAGAAAAAGTATAAGAATGAAAAAAGGATGAAACAAAATTCTCATTATTTGCCAGTGATATGAATACTAACATGGGAAACTCCAAATAATCTACAGATTTATTATTAGAATTACTGACAGGTTAGCAAAATAGCTAAGTTTAAAATCAATACACAAAAATTAATAAATTTGGGGGTGCAGTTAAGTGTTTGCCTTTGGCTCAGGTCAGGATCTCAGGGTCCTGGGATTAAGCCCAGCATTGGGCTCCCTGCTCAGCAGGGAGTCGGTTCTCCCTCTCCTGCAGCCCCTCCCTCCCACTTGAGCTCTTTCTCTCTCATGCTCTTTCCTCAAATAAACAAATAAAATCTTGAATTTAAACAGAAAAATATGATCTCAAATTTTCATTTACAAAAGCAGAAAAAAAGAAAAAAATGTAAGACTCTAAAGATGTGCAAGTCTTTTTTTTTTTTAAGATTTTATTTATTCATGAGAGACACAGAGAGAGAGGCAGAGACACAGGCAGAGGGAGAAGCAGGCTCCCTGCAGGGAGACTGATGTGGGACTTGATCCCGGGACTCCAGGATCACGCCCTGGGCCGAAGGCAGGCCCTAAACTGCTGAGCCACCCAGAGATCTCCAAGATGTGCAAGTCTTTAGAAAATATAGAAAAGAATATGACTTTTTTGAAAGATATTGGAGAAGGCTTAAAGAAATAGACATATATGTTTGTGGGAAAGAAAGGTCAAATTTGTAAATATGTACATTTTCCCCATCTTGATCTATATGTAGAATCAAAGAAATTCCAGTAAAAATTATAACATGGCTTTCTGTGGAATGTGACCAACTTACTCTGAAGTCTGTTTGCAAGAGCAAAGGGGCAAGAATATTAAACCCTCCCTGAAATAGGATTGGTGATCAGGGTAGGACAGCATGCTGTCTCTGGTATTGTGATTTATTATAAAACTGGAGTAATCACAAATGTCATATTCGGAGAGGATAGACAAACAGATCAGTGGAGAAGAATAAGAGATGCCAGAAACCGTCCCACAAATAGATAAAAACTTGATACATGAAAGGCGTGGTATTGCTGATTATTTACTTACATGGGGAAAAGCAAATCAAGTCCCTCCTTATACCATATGCAAAAATAAATTCCAGGTGGATTAAAAATTTGAATATAAAAGAAAAAAACATTTAAAAGAACTATAGTGGAAGAGAATCATGATTTCAAGGGAAAGAAGGGTTTTATTTTATAACTACATAAATCACAAACCAAAGGGGAAGTGGATACATTTAAATACATTAACATACTATATATACTTTGATACTGTTTATGGAGGTAAAGAGAAAGAGAAGAAAAGCCACCAGGTCAGAGAATACAACTGCAACACAAAGTGTGACAAAGGAATGTGCATGCAGAATTTAGGAAAAACACCCACAAATCATAAGAAAAATAAAAATAAATCAAGAGGAGCACCAAAAAAAAAGACGTCTCACTTTTCACTGGAGAAGAGACCTGGAAGGGGCCCCAAACACACAAAAAGGTGCTCAGTAAGATGAGTAATCAGGAAAATGCCAATTAAGAAACCACAATGAAAGAACATTGCATACTCAACAGGTTAGCCAAGATTTTAAAAATCTGATGTCAAGAGTTGGAGATGATGGAGAAACAGAAACTCTTAAAAACTGTGGGTGAAATGCTTATTACAATGAGACTGGAAAACAATTCAGAATTATCTAATAAGATTGAAAATGTGCATACCTTATGACCCAGCAATTCCACTGCTGGGCACAGACTCCGAAGTTCTTACACATGTGCACCAGATGACCTGTAGGAAAGCGTTCATGAGAGTGTTGCATATAACAGCATAAAACTGGAAATAACCCAAATGACCCTCAACCATAGAATGCATCAAGTGTGGTGTGGCCATAAAGTGGATGAACTATATAGTCACAGGGGTCATGAATGCATCTCAAAACATCATCTTAACCATCAGGCATTGCTGGCAGAAATGTAAAACGGTGTAGCCACCTTGGAAAAGAGTAGGGCAGTTCCTCAAATAGTCAAGCATAACCTTAACCATATGACCCAGCACTTCCACTACTAGTGTTCTCAAAGAAAATAGAAACATAGATCCATGCAAATACAAAATCAAAAACAAAAAAACAGAAAACAAAAAAACAAAAATTTAAAAAAAAACCAAACCCCAAAATACAAACAAAACAAATGAACAAAAAGCCCCCCCCACCAACTGCATGAATGTTCACAGCAGCATTATTCATAATAGTTCAAAAGTGGAAACAACCAAAATCGCCCATCAGCAATGGATGGGTGAACAAAAATGTAGCATATCCACACAACGAAAGAAGGAAGCACCGAGACGTGGTGCTGTACGGATGGACGAGCCTTGAAAATGTTACGCTACGTGAAAGGAGCCAGTCACAAAAGATTACACGTTATATGATCCCATTTACAGGAAACGTACAGCATTGGCAAGTCCACAGACACAGAAAGTGGATCTACGATTTCCAGGGACAGGGAGAGGAGAGGATGGAGAGTGACTTCTTCTTCTTCCTCTTCTTTTTTTTTTTTTTTTTTTTTTTTTTTTTTTTTTAAGATTTTAGTTATTTATTTGAGAGAGAAGAGAAAGAGAGAAAGCACAAGTGGGGCAGAGGGACACAGGCAGAGGGAGAAGCAGGCTCCCCACAGGGAGTCCCATGTGGGACTCGATCCCAGGACCCCAGGATCGCGCTCTGAGCCGAAGGCAGAGGCTCAACCGCTGAGCCACCCGGGCGTCCCCAAAATTCCCTTCTTTAAATTATCCATTTGTTTACCATCGTTTCTCTCTCTCTTTCCCTTTCTCAGTAAAGGCTCCCCTAAGATCTGGTTATCTCTCCTTGGTTGTCTACTCATATTTTAAAACATCAGGTAGGAAAAAAAAAATAAAACATCAGGTAGGGAGTCCCATGTACACGTATGTGCTTTGCTTCACGCGGGTCGGGTGTGAACCAGCAGATACCCTGACGCCTAAATGCCATTTGGGGAGTATCTTTTCTCTGGAACCATTCAGTGTCTCAAGAGAAAAAGCCCTACGCTGGGTTTTGTTTGGGAATTTTATTTGTGGTGATTGGTTGTTCTATGGCCCCGGGGAGGTTGGTGCGTGGCTCCTGCGCATTTGGAGCTTTGGTAGCATTCTCTGTGTATAGCGGATTTCAGCAAAGCCCCGCTGTCCAACCCAGATCTCACTCCTGGCTTCATTCCCCTTGGCATTTGCTAGGCCCACGTCCTCTTCTTTATTTTGCAGAGCACGAAAGCCCTTCCTCTACTTTATTTTCCCGCCATACGCAACCTCCCCACTCCCCCAACCCTGTTCCTGGTCTCTGCTTCATCAACTTTCACTCCTTCATCTCTTCATTGCTTCCAAATACCTGTTGGCGTCTCCCATCTTCTGATGACCTCTCTGTTGGTCTCTGCATTACAGGGTTGCAGGGTTCTTGTCTCCAGGAGCCAAAGAATGAATCTGGAGGACACGAAAGGGTGAAGTGAAGTCTTATTAAGGGAAGGAGAGAAGAAATCTCTCTAGAGTGAGAGGGGTCCCAAATGAGTTGCCACTGGGGGCTTTTACTGGCAGTCTTTTATCGAGAACTGTCTGGAAAGCTTGTGGCCTTGAAATTCTTGGGCCGTGTTGGTTTGAGCAAGGACTATTGATAACATCCTTAATGACTTAACTTCTTTGAGCTCTGGTCGTTTTCTGTGATTACAACGTAGTTGCCAAAAATAAAAAAATAAAATACTCCCTAACATTTAGGGCCAGGTGGTCTGGTTTGTTCCCCTATTTCTGGATTTGTCTGCCCTCAGCATGTCTCCACATTTGGGGTTACTATGAGCCTGGTCACTGTAGCCCCCTGGGTGAGCCTTGTCCCCAGAGTCAGGGCCCTCCTCTCTCACCCTACCTAGACCTTTTTTTTGTTTTGTTTTCCTACCTAGACCTTGACCCTTTCCTGATTCATCTTCACTGCTCAGAGTTCATACATCTGATTCCTTCTTATTATTTGCAGGGATCTTTGAAGGGAGAGGAGAAAACATGTAGAGTAAACCTGTCACCTTTAACCAGAAATTAGGTTACTTTTAAAATAAAAATAAGAAAAATAAATAAATAAAATAAAATAAAAATAAGAAGCAAAAACACTCATGTTTATTGAGCCCTAACTACAGGCCAATCACTGGTCTAAGAATTTCACCTGTATTATTTTGTTAATCTTCACAACAACCCTACGAGGCAAGCGCTCTAATTTTTTTCCTACTTTACAGATGAGAAAACTGGGAGATGGAGACAATAAATCACTGCCAAAGATCTCAGGGCTAAGCAAATAGTGGAACCAGGATATAAACACAGACAGCCTGACTCCAGAAGCACAGTCCTGAATCATCCTGTGACATTAGATAGATGATGATAGACAGGAAGGTAGATCGATCGATTGATCGATCGATAGATAGAAAGTAGACAGATGGGCAGATAGCCACCCAACCTGAAGGCCCTATACTCAATGGTGGTAGGTGAAAGAGTAAAATCTGTGTCCTAAACTGAAAGAGTGAAAATCTGCTCGGAATGAAAAATAAAAAACAGCTTTGCCCTTAGTCGGGTTGGCCAGACAGATACAGATAAAAACAAACAAACAGAAAAACAAAAAACAAACCTAGCTGCAAAAGTAACAAGAAACGTTGCTTCTCCCAAAGTCCGGCAGAAGACGTGAAATGTCATGAATAGAGCCCCCCTCCCCTTGTGAGGGACCACTATTCTCTTACTCGTGATGCTCCCAGACTTGCTTTGCTGGAAGACCCGGTTGCTCAAGGGCCCTCAACTCCTCCAATCCCTAAATCACTTCCAGTATCCTAATCCTGCATTGAAAACAGCCATCAGTTCAGAGCTGAACCTCACTTCCTTGAGACCTTCCTCAAAATGACTCAGCAGGAGCCCAAACCTTACAAAAGATGCCTCTCCTCTTCCCTCTTGCTGAGCTTCACTCTAAGTTCCTCTGAAATACTCTCCCTCGCTGCATTGAGTCAATAAATGTGATTTTGTCCGTTGGCAGCTTTGTGCCTGGGTGGTCTTGGATGATTAGGTACTGGTATGTGTGTTCTTAGAGATTCATTCCTTTGGCTGAAATGCATGAACTTTTTAACCATGTCAGAGCCCCCAGAGGGGTCAGACATGGAAAACCTCTTGAAAGTCTTGGGGAAGAGGGATGCCCTAGGGTGGATGAAAGACTGGGACTTGGAAGTCACCCTCGCTACTTTGTATTTGTCCTCTGGTTGGCTTAGGACTCTCGTCTTGCCAGGTCTCTGGCACTGACTCCTTCCAGGAATCTTCTGGGTCCTGTGTCTATTTCAGGCCTGCCTGGGGCACCTGCAGCTGCCCTTTCTGAGCTGGTGACTATCTCTACCCCTCCCCTCCGAAGTACCCACGCAGTCAGAGGGAGCTTCCCTAAGAGGCTTAGCGGAGAGGTAGGAGGTGTCGCCCTCAAGGCCAAGGCCTGAGGAAGCTTCCCTACTCAGGGCAGCATAACTGAGAGGGCCTGAGCCTCTGTCCCAGCCTGGACCGCGTTAGGGTTAGGGCCAGGGCCGGGAGGGAAACGGGGGTGGGAAACGTCACTGCTTCTGGAGATCTAGTGGAGGGGTCCTCGGGGCTTTGATGGCCGTCGATGAGTCCCTGGGCACGAAAGGTCATTGTTCTGATTGTCGTTACTGACGTTATTGATATTTTTTAAGCTGGTGTTGTTTTTTGTTTTTGTTTTTGTTTTTGTTTTTGTTTCTGTTTTTGTTTTGCTGGTGTTGTATTTTTGATCGGAATTGGATTGGATTGCTCTTGAGTCCCTTACATCGGTCTTCTTTCTCAGCCCAAGTGATCGGCCCCTCATTTCACGGTTGAAGAAACCCAAGCCCAGAGAAGTCGTGGCTACTTGCCCGGGTTGGAGACAGAGAGCGGAGGTCTAAAATCACAGTTCCCCTGACCCCGCCAAAGGTCACTCCGATTTCTCCCCGCAGAGCAGGAGAACATTGAACATGGGGCCTTGGGAGAACCACCTGGGCCTGAGGCCTGGGAGCCGGGACTAAGCCTGAAGCACAGACCGTGGGTGCTTAGTGGGCAGAACCACGGGGACCAGAACCTTGTTCCTATTTCTACCTCCCCAACCGGGAACCTCCCTGTTAACCCGCCTCCAGAGCCGCCCAGCCCCCAGGAGAGATGGGGCCCTGCCCTGGGCTCAGGTTAGGTAAGCGGAGGCTGAGTCCTTGGCAGCCATCGGGAAAGGAAGGGGGGGAGCAGGGCCCTGGCCCTGCCCTGGCCTCCGCAGGGTGAGTGTGGGCGCAGGAATGCGTTGGGCCCTGAGCCAGGCCACAGGGTCTTGGCCTTGCAGCAGCTCTGAACTGACAGGTTCAAACCAGTTTGTGGCTTAGCCCACACTTCGGAACAGAATGGGGTGGTGCTGGCAGTTCTTGGTTGGGTTTTTCCCCCTACCCTAAACCAGGCTGTCCAGGAAGAGTAGGGATGAGGCAAGAGGTGATGGTTGGGACAAATGTGCTTCAGGAAGGTGAGGGTGCTCACTCAAGACCCTGAAAGCAGGTGTTTTTTTTTTTAAGATTTTATTTATTTATTCATAGAGACAGAAAGAGAGAGAGAGAGAGAGAGAGAGAGGCAGAGACACAGGCAGAGGGAGAAGCAGGCTCCACGCAGGGAGCCCGATGCAGGACTCGATCCCGGGTCTCCAGGATCACGCCCTGGGCTGAAGGTGACGCCCCGAAGGCAGGTCTTAAACTCCCAGACCCTTCGGAGGGTTTATGGGCAGTGTCTCAGGCACTGGTGTCTCTTTCACTCCGTTCTGCTCTCCTGAATCCACTCTCACCCTTTTATCCGTTCCTCATACAGCTCCCAGAGTGAGCTTTCGAAGTGCAAAGCTAACCGCGTCACCTCCCCCCGCCCGGCCTGAGACTCTGGTGGCCCCCTCTCTGGCATCAAGTCCAAATTCCTCAGCATGGCAGCCAGGCTCTGCTCTAGAAACGCCCGCCTTCAGCCTCGCCTGGCCCCTCTCTCCTCACTGATCACCAAGCTAAGCTCAAGTTCCCGGAGACTGCTCTGTGCTTTCCTGCCTCAGGATCTTTGCACCTGCTGTTTCCACCGCCTGGAAGGCCCACGGTCTCCACCTCTTAGCCCATTTCCCTTTCTTTCCTGAAGTTTATAAGTAATACTTCAGATCCGAGCTCCTCATCTTCTTCAGAGAAGTCTCCGCCAACACTGTACCCCTCACAGTACAGGCCGTCCTCTTACACGCTCTAGAAATACTCCTAAAGACAATTGTCACTAGGTATTAATGTCCATCTCATCCTTTGCTGGGCTGAACTGGATGTTCCATGAGGACAGGGACCCCATCCTGCTCACTGCTGTATCTTCAGCACCGTCTGTGAGTGAGTCAGTCACACTCAACGTATTGAGGACCTAGTAGTCCGACTGGCTGGGCGTCTGCTGTGCATCAAACATCATGCAGATTCATTTACGATCTTCATTTAGGTAATCCCCATGGACTCTAGGCTAAGATTCGGGGCTCCAGAGATGAGGTTGAAATAGTATTAGATGAGCTTGTATGTATGTGGGCACCTGGGGGGCTAAGTGGTTGAGCGTCTGCCTTCGGCTCAGGTCGTGAACTTAGGGTCTGGGGATCGAGTCCCGCATCGGGCTCCCCACAGGGAGCCTGTTTCTCCCTCTGCCTGTGTCTCTGCCTCTCTCTGTGTGTCTCTCGTGAATAAATAAATAAAATGAACTTAAAAAAAGAAAAAAAGATGAGCTTGTATGTGTCAAAAAGCAGAGGCCTGGCACATAGTAGATGCTCAATAAATATTAGTCAATGGACAAACCCATTTGAAAGAAGCAACCTTTTGTTGAAGAAGCTAAGTTATACATTTTTCAGCTGCAAGAGACAAGATGCCCTAAATCACATAGCTCGTAAGTACCAGACCTAGGATTTGGACCCAGGCCTGGAGGCGCGAGTCCAGAGCTCGTCCCGTGTTCCCACTGGGCTCTGCTGGCCGGTGGGGAGCCCAGAGAGGAGCGTGACTTTGGTCTGCTCTAGAGGGACAGAGGGTAAAGCCAATAAGGACAAGATACCAAAAAAAAAAAAAAAAAAGGACAAAAGGACAAGATACAGACCCAAGAGACAACCTGAAGACGTACTTGCCCCCACGATTTGGAACCAAGAAAACTGATGCAAACAGTAAATGAAACAAGAAATCAGAGAAGGGGCAGCCCGAGTGGCTCAGAGGTTTAGCGCTGCCTTCAGCCCAGGGTGTGATCCTGGAGACCCAGGATCGAGTCCCACGTCGGGCTCCCTGTATGGAGCCTGCTTCTCCCTCTGCCTGCATCTCTGCCTCTGTCTCTGTGTCTCTCATGAATAAGTAAATAAAGTCTTTAAATTAAAAAAAAAAATCAGAGAAGGGAGAGACCCACCTGGCAGCAGGTGACACCTGCAGCGGTGGAGGCGCAGGAGAGGGCATGGTGGGGGAAGAGATGGCAGGAGGAAGGGCAGCGGGACAAGCCAGGAGGCCTGGAGGGGGAGGTGGCGTCTGGAGCTGAGGGTCCTGTGTGGACGCAGCGGCAGCTGGCTGCTCTGGCCATGGCAAGCCATTTGACACTGGTGATTCCACGAGCAGCCAGAGGCCAGCAGCGTTCCAGAAAGATCCTCTGGGAGGGTCATGCAAGAAGAAGTTCAGCAGAGGGGAAGGAAGAAGAGGCAGGGAGGAGGGACGGCCAGAGGGAGGAGGGCAGAGAGGGCGCCTTTGCGGGTGCCCAGGAGGCCCTGCACGCGGAGGCTCGGATGGGCCTGCTGTTCCCCGTGTTTGGCAGACACGAAGAGGCTGCTGTGGAAGAGGTGAAGTAACTCCCCAGGTCCTTCGAGAAGAACCAGAGCTAGTGCTCAGGTGTCCGCCTCCTAGGCAGGCCTCCTTTCCTCCGTGTCACAGGCCGGCGGGTGGCCTCTGACAGCCCAGTTCGAAGGCCTTCCCGGCAGGGCGGCCCCGGGCCAGCGGCTTTGGGTGTAGACAGACTTTCCTGAGCTACACTGAGGACGCCTGTCTGTCCGCGGCACCTGGGTCCCCACGTGGTGGCAGGTCGGCCGCGAGGTCAGGGACAGCGCCAGGCCCAGCCCGGGAGAAGTGTCCAGGGCAGAGCCACGTGACCAGATGACTCAAAGGCGAGTCCCGGGAGACGCGCTTAGAGCGGGACAGGCCACCTGGCCTGGGTGTCCGGGTGACCCACGGGGGTTCTAGTCCCGGAAGCAGCGCTCGGGGACCCTGGGTCACTGGCTGACTCTTTTCCCCCAATGGACGAGCTTCCTCATCTGTAAGATGTAGTCACAAATCCCAACCCCCTCATCTGCTTTCGGGATCCAATGATCTTGTAACTGTGGGCATGTCTTGCTCCCTGAGGGATGGATGCGGGGCTGGTGGACCGGATGGTTGTCGTCGGAGGTTGAGGTCGGGGCCCCGCCGGCCCTCTCTCAGCCGGTGCTCTCAACTGCTTTGTCACACACCATTTCTCCCCCTGATGTATCGCTTCCCATCCATCCGTTGCTCATTTATTCGTCACCCACCCTACTTAAGCCACGGCGCTGGGCAAGTGCTGTTCCCGTCCTCTCACCGCCCTTCTTTTACTTTTCCTCTTGCTGTTTGGCAGAGGAGGTGATCAGCTCAATCCATTGTGCTGTTGGTGAATAGTGAGTTACCTGCGCCCAAATATCGAGACATATTAAAATGCTTCTTTTGCATTTTCTTCAGCCTGTCTCCCTACTCCGCTAAATCCCCCGTCTCTGGCACATTTGTGTTCTAAATTACAGGTATAGGGCAGCTGGGGTGGCTCAGCGGTTTAGCGCTGCCTTCGGCCCAGGCCCGAAGAGGATCCCGGAGATCCGGGATCGAGTCCCATGTCGGGCTCCCTGCATGGAGCCTGCTTCTCCCTCTGCCTCTCTCTCTGTCTCTCTCATGAATAAATACATAAAATCTTAAAAAAAAATAAATTACAGGTATAGAGCTCACCAGCTTCAGTCGCAGAATGAAGAGAACGCTGGTTACCTTGAAAACATCAGGCATTTTACGTGTGTGGATGAGGGGGCCTGGGATCGGCCAACACAAGGCCTCGCAAATGTATTTTTCACGGAAAATACACTGCAGGGGGGATAGGTCTTTTCACGTATTTGTGCCAGAGCCTCCAAAGGAAAATAAAATACCATTGTGTTGTTCAAGTGTACGTAATTCTTACAAAGCAAAAAAGCAAAACTGCTGTAAACTATCTGGATGCCCAGGATCCGTGCCGTAGCCTAAGGAAAGGGTGTGCACAGGTGTCCGGGGCAGGGGGGGTGGGGTGGGGTGTGTCTCGACGGGCGTGCCTCGACGGGCGTGCTTGCTGTCATCTGTCTGTGCACATCTGCTCAGCCCCGAACACCCCGGAGGTGCCAGGAAGCTGCAGCGGCGGGCTCCGTGGAAGATCAGGGTCAGAGAGGCCAGCCTGGGAGGATCCTGGTTTCAGACTCAGGCCTCCAATCCGGAGAGGCGCAGAGGGAGGAGGCAGAGAGGCTGAAACAGGGAGCAGGGATGGAGAGCCAGGGAGCTGCAGCACCCACAAGAAAGGCCCAAGGGAGGCTCTGGAGGGACATGCCGCGGGACCCCACGAGGAGCGTTTTTGCTTGACTGAAAAGGAAGCCTGGCACAGGGGGGCACCCTAGGCGCTCTGGACTTTGTCTCCTCACTCTAGCTCGGTCCGCATGGTCACCTTGTTCCGGATGTGCTCTGCTCCCTGAGGGCAGGGGTTGCAGAGAGGGCTGGGCGCCCCCAGATGTTTGGGCAGGTGGCCTCCCGTTACTCCTTAGGCCCGGAATGCATCCCCTTATTCACCCAACACATGCACCCAACCGGGAGTTGGGAGAGCAGAGAAGAATGGACCCCGGTGTCCCCCCCACCCCCCCCGGCTCCCCTAGATTCTGTGATGAAGCCGGCTTCAGGAAGGGGTCTGAGCTGTGACGGCTCGCGTATTTTCTCCTTGGAGGGTTTTGCCTTTCTTACGCCTTCCTCATGTTTATAGTTTGCTAAAGGCAAAAGGCAACCTTATCTTGACATTATCCCATCTCCAGGGTCCTGTAAGTCTTCTTGGACATATAAAAATTCCTTGGAAACTTCCTTTATCTCTACCCCAAGATACATGTTGACAAGCATCCTCCAAGCGTATGACCCACTGATAGACATCTGAAGGGGCTCATGACTGACGCTTTACTAGACAGTATAAATGACCTTTCCCTAACATCAGCTGGCCCCTCAAGGTCCTGGAAACCTTGCTTCCAAATTCCTTCGAGACTTAGGCTCTCCCTAAGAGAGCTCTTCCCAACTTGAAGGTATACCGCCAGCTACCCCTCACAACCCACTGCAGCGCTCTCTGCCCACGGGTCCTGTCCTCGCGTCTTATAAAACCACCTTTTTGCACCAAAGATGTCTCAAGAATTCATTCTTGGCGGTGAGCCCCGAACCCCAACATTTCTACATCAATAGCATCAGATCCCACGGGTTAAGGGCTCTGTCCCCAAGAGTCCCCCACTTCAGATGCTAATCACTAGGCCAGGTTGTCACCTGTGCGACTGACCAATCAACTGTTAAGTCAGAGGTTCTGACAATCCCCTCTTTGGGTTCGATGAATATGTTAGCACAGCCCACAGAACTCAGCATTTTACTTCCTAGAGTACCAGTTTATTGTCAAAAGATAGAACTCCAGAGCAGCCAGGTGTAGGAGATGCGTGCAGGGAAGGGCACAGAGCTTCCTTGTCCTCTCTGAGCATGCCACAACCTCCCACATTCACCAACCCATTAGCTCTCCAAACCCCATCCTTTCTTGGGTTTTTTATGGAGGCCTCATTACATGGGCACCGTTTATTAATTCACTGGTGACCTGAAATCTCCAGCCCCTGTCTTCTCCCCAGAGCTGGGGGTGGGACTGCACAAGGTTAGGTCCCCAGGTAAACAGCGCCCATCCTCAGGTGACCAAGGACCAGTGGGCATTCCAAAAGTCACCTCACTGACATAACAAAACCCCTTTATTATTCTCACCGTTTAGGAAATTCCAAGGGTTTTAGGAGCTCTGTGTGAAGACTAGATATATATTTCTTATATATCACAATATCACAAGCCCCTAGTTCTTTCTCTCCACATCCTTGAAAAAGACCCAAATGGCCCCAACGAGGGCTGCTAATCTGTAAGCACACCCCATTCCGACCACCTGTTCCTGAAACTAGCTGAACTTCAGCTCCCCCCACTCCTGCTGCAGCCTATAAAACATTCCACTCCCCTTCCCAAATTAGAAGTGAATAAAGGCTCATGCTAACGCTGTGCTGGAAGAGTTCATTACACACTGTACTCCTTGTGATAAAATGGCCCCATCTGGGGGGGGGGTCTTCTATTTACCCCCAAGCAAAGTCTGGAAGGATGAGCAACATGGAGAGGGGAGGGGCAGGGACAGGAAAGGAAGCTCATTTGGCAGCTTGAGGAGGGATTTGGAAGCACATGTCAGGAAGGGTGAATGGGAAATAGTGAGGTGGGTGCAGCCTGCACCACTCCCAGTGGCTGGGCCTGGCAGGGCCCCTTGCAAGCTTCGCCCCCCCCTCCATTGGGTCCACTAGGCCCCCAGCTCCCTGGGCCCCACCCCATCCCACTGTGCTTGCTCAGAACCTCAAGTTCCCAGCAGAGCCGCCCATCACCCATCTGCTGAGTTTGCTTCTCCACCTTTCGCCTTGGAAGAGTGATTGGCCAGGGAACTGGCACGTTGCAGAGGAGATGACCCCCTAGAGAGGCAGGCTCAGAGACTCCAGCTCGGGGACTGGTCTTGATCCCTGCACTGAGCTGTGGGCCTCCCAGGGCGGAGGCAAGTCCTGGTTCTTTGCACATGGCTGCTGGGAGTGAGTGCAGAATTCCTTGGAAGGGGTGAACAGGATGACTACCAGGCCACGGTCCCACCTGCAGGGTCCACTCCTCGGCCACGGCCTCTGAAGGGACGAGGGGTTGCTCACTGACCACGGCATCCTGCTCCTGCTCCTCCGGAACACAGTCCAAGCTTATTTGCAGAGCTGAGGAGTCTGCCAGGGTCTTATCAAAGGGGCTTTTGTCTCCTGAGCTAAACATTGGCTCATTGTTACCTCTCTTCCTGGCCCCTTCCGGAGGTGGGAGGCCGCCGAGCCTCCATCTGTGTGCGGCTCTGAACGCAGTGGTGCAGGAGAAAGAGAGCAGCCCCGGTCCCAGAGAGACTCAGAACCCCGGCACTGGGGACAGGCCGACGTGATGTCAGCGCTCAGGGCTTCCTGTGCGGGGATGACAGGGATTCAGCTGAACGACCACATGCCATTATCTTCCTTCAGGATAAGGGATTCCTTAGTCTTTTCCTTCCTGCCTCCTAAACTCAGGCCCTGCAGAGAATTCTTTTCTGCTTGCTTCTCCTTTATCCTTTAAAGATGGAGCTCAACAGGGGCACCTTGGTGGCTATCTTTGGCTCAGGTCACGATCCTGGGGTCTTGGGATGAGCACCTCATTGGGTTCCCTGCTCAGCAGGGAGCCTGCTTCTCCCTCTCCTTCTGCAGCTTCCCCTGCTTATGCTTGCCTTCTCTGTGTCAAATAAATAAATTAAAAAAAAAAAGAAAAGAAAGAAAAGAAAAAGATGGAGCTCAACATCCTTTGCTTCCAGTTACTCCCTTTGATGTATCAACACTCTTCCACATCCCCTGAGCGGTTATGTACCTCGGCTGAATTGTGCTCATTTGCCCTCTTTCTCTGGTGCTTTTCATCTGTATGTGTGGCTCTCACATTGGAAAGCTTTCTGAGGGCACAATCTACGTCTCCCCATTAGACTGGGAACTCCATTCTTTGTTACTCAAAGCCTGAAGACAAGAAATCATGTTCTTTAGATGTTTGTTAAGTTCTGATTCTAGCCTCGGCTCTCCCTGGACAGTGTTTGGAGGGTCTGTGTGGAAAGTCTGTCTCTACCTCTGTCTCTTGCTCTCTCTAGTTTGGACATAAGCTGCATGTTGTTTCATGTAGATCACCATCCACCCATCAACAAGTTTGAAAGGTCTGTGTGGAAAGCCTCTCTCTGCTCTCTCTCAGGATCGGACATAAACTGCATGTTATTTCATGTAGATCAATCATCCACCCGTCAACAAGTTATGGCGATGACTATAGGAAGTGATACAAAATGAGTTCAGTTAGATCCCTCCAAGCCTTGAAGGCAATTGCAGGTTTCAGGAAGGGGTTAATCACCTCCTCTCCACCAGGGCACTCCCCGGACTCTCATTACTGAGAAGTGAAAGCTTCAGAAAGAACAGTTTCCTCCAGCCAGTGTTCTGCTGTTCAGACCCCAGACTCCTTGGACACTGACACACCTAGGAAGGACCTTGGCCTGCCCAAATGGACGTCATGGACGCGAGCGCTCCAGTTAACTCCTTGTTCCAGGCCCCGCATTTTCTCCTAGATGCAAAACTCTGACATAGCCTCGATATTTCACCGAGCACTCCTACCTTCTGCCTTAATTGAAACATGCCTCCCCACCTTCTATCCCTCCCTCCCTTACATCAAGGGACTGGGATGGCCCTGGAAGGCAGTGTTAGTGTTCTGCTTATCCCAGACCACTTCCAGAATATGCCTTTTCTGCCCTCTGAAGTACAGTACCCACTGACAGCAGCTTCAAGCACTGTCAGGACGCCGGAGGGGTGTGCACAGGTTCTGGCAACAAGCAAGGGTGGCAGCAAGAGCTGTGGATTTAGTGTAATCGAGTGGAAAACTGGGGCAGTTGTCTTTGCAGAACAATTGTTTTCTGCTAGGGTGTTTTCTACCTGGTAACTGGGTAATAGTGAGGGAGTGGGCCTCAGTCAAAGCACCAGCGTTGAGGACAACTGCGCACTCCCTCCACCTGGATTGACCCTCACCACCTTCCTTTCTCTGCACGCCCACACTTAAGAATATGTGGGTACCTCTGACGTCATTGGGGGCTTCCAAGTCACCACACATTCTTCTCTGTCATCGTTCCAAATGCACTTTATTTCTCATCCCTGCCTACAATGGTTATTTTATGCCTTTTCCCTTATCAAGTGCCTTCTCCTTTCCCCACTTCTCTTGCTACCAGGAGTTGACATTATTTTTTTTAAGATTTTATTTATTTATTTATTTATTTATTTATTTATTTATTTATTTATGAGAGACACACAGAGAGAGATAGAGGCAGAGACACAGGCAGAGGGAGAAGCAAGCTCCAAGCAGGGAGCCCGACATGGGACTCGATCCTGGGTCTCCAGGATCACACCCTGAGCTGAAGGCGGCACTAAACCGTTGAGCCACCAGGGCTGCCCAGGAGTTGCCATTAAAAGGGAAAATATAAAAAATAATAAATAAATAAATAAATAAATAAATAAATAAATAAATAAATAAAAAAGGGAAAATATAATCCAATAAGAGGGAGCTCTGTCCATTTCTCAACCTTTGCCCATAAAACTGGATGGATTTGTTTTTTTGTGTGTGTGTTTTGTTTTTGTGTGTGGCGTTGTTTTGTTTTGTTTCGTTGTTTTACCGCTCTCCATGCTTTCCTTCTCTTGCCCTGACCTGGAAGAGAAGGTGCTGACCCTTACGCCAAGAAGAACTTATTCTTGTCCATTAGATTCAATCCCTTCTTTCCTTTAAGAACTATGTTCTATAGTGATCACCTTTCCTATAGATTTTTAATTTCTTCCTCTGTTGACTCTGTCCTCCTAGCAAATGATCATGCTCAATTTATTCTATCTCAAAGCAAAAACAAACCAAACAATGCTCCTTGACCCTGATGGCCTATCAATTCCCCTAGCTTCCTTCCACCTTTATAGCTAAGCTTACATCTACGCTGTCTCACTTCCATATACTCAACTCTCAAGTTAGCTCTCCACACTCAACTCTCCACCAGAATTGCTTTTGCTGAGATTGTTGGTGACCACCAAATTTCCAAATCCAATTTAAATTGTTTTAGTTATTGTCATATTTGCTGTATCTGGGCATTTATTTGATACTTTTGACCATGTCTCTTTCTAAAAACTGTTGGGTTTTTTGTTTGTTTGTTTTAGCTTTCAGAATCTCTTTCTCTCTGTCTCTCCCTCTCTCCTGTCTTTCAGAGAAAACCTTCCGTATGTTTATTAAACAAACATTTGTCAAATGCTTATTATGGGCCAAGAATTCTTCTACAAGATGGGCAAAGCCCCTGCTTTCACAGAGTTTACTTTTCGTTGAGTGTGAGGGAAAGAGAAAGCAAATAATATAAGCAAATACATCACTAAGAAAATAGGAGATAGGGCAGCCCGGGTGGCTCAGCGGTTTAGCACCGCCTTCAGCCCAGGGCCTGATCCTGGGGACCCAGGATTGAGTCCCACGTCGGGCTCCCTGCATGGAGCCTGCTTCTCCCTCTGCCTGTGTCTCTGCCTCTCTCTCTCTCTATGTGTGTGTGTGTCTCTCATGAACAAATAAATAAAATCTTAAAAGAAAAAAGAAAATAGGAGATAGCTGTGAGTGCCAGGCAGAGCACTAAAGTGTGGTTTGATGAAGGAAAAGATTGAGGGCCATCTTTAGATGGAGCGTTAGCAAAGGCCTCTCAAGAGCTGAAATTTAAGACATGAAGGCTAAGAAGGAACCAGCTGTGTAAAGATGAGGAGAAGAGGATTCTAGCAGAAGGAACAGCCAAGGCAGAGTCCAGAATTGGGTCAAACTCGATGTGTTCGAAGAACATGCAGACATGTTCTATAGAGAGCCCTGGGCCCAAGAGGATGAGCGACAAAGACTCAGAAGAAGCAGATACCACCCAGAAAACAAGAAAAGGAAATATTGCAGAAAGAAGGGAGTTGTCAGCTGTGTGAAATACTGCTGAGAGATAGAATGAAATGAAGGCAAGGAGGACCATGAGATCTGCCAACACAGGCATCACTGGTGATGTTGACAAGTGCAGTCTTGGGGGCATGGAGGAGACAGATGCTTCTCTGAAGGTGGTAGAGGAGTAAGTGTTGGATGAGAAAGGGGAATCCAGGACTATTTCAAGGACCATTTCCAGAGGAAAAGCAGAGAGATTATAATCCCATTTTATTGTCTTTTCCTCTCGCTAGAATATGAGCTCCTTTCTAATTTGGATTAGTTTTCCCAATATTGGGTAGAGGGCTGGAGCTCAGGAAATTGTAAAATGAGTGAATGAGTGTACTGAAACCGGAGATCTTGATTCTATCCCCAGTTCTATTTCTTATAACCTCATGAACTCTCCCAAACTCATTTTCTTTCTATGTAAAACAAGAGTAATAATTCTACCTTTGCATAGATCATAGGGTTGTCTGATGAAATCATTTGTTTGTGGCAGCTCTGTAATGGCAGAGACAGTACTAGCCTTGCTGACAGGCAGATGCAAGTTCAAATCCATGTGTACTAATTATTAACTTATGAACTTGGGCAAGGTGAAGAGGCTCTCTGAGCCTCAGTTTCCTAACAGGAGGTTGTGTATGAATGTGTGGAGCTGCGGTGAGAATTAAATTGAGATATTGGAAGTGAGAATTTCTGACTCATAATGGGGGTTCAAGAAATGTTAGGTGAAGAGGAAGGGTGGGGAGGAGGTCTTCAACCTTGGTGGGATCCCACCAGGGATGCCAGTGCCTAGAGAAGAGCTGTAGTCCAAATGCTACTGAGCAGTCAAAGCCACAGATCGCTGCTTCCTTTAAGTGTGTAGACAGCAGCCGCCAGGCCAGCACCTCCATGCAGAACTGCTCTGGTCCTTCATCCCAGCACAGAGGAGTAAGAAGAGTTACTAACATCTGCATAGCACTGAGAAGACCCCCTGGTGCTTCCCTAAATATGTATCTCATGTAAGTCTCTAAACAACTCTGTGAATCAAGAAGGTAGTAGAGATGTGATGCTAAGTGATGGAAGAATCAGGTCTTACAGCTCCATATTCTAGAACCTTTCCCTGCTTCCCCTCTTCCAAGACTGAAGGAGAAGAAATCAAAGGGTTGAGCTCCTAAGGAATGAGGAAGCCTTGCACATGGCCAACCTATGCTATCAGGAGCATGAGAAGGGAGATGGAGGGTTGGGGAGAGAGCTCACTGGAAGCGCATGAAAAGGATCACCAGCATGGGTGAGCAGGAAGCCAAAACCAGCCCCAAGCCTCCTATAGTCGACAGTTATTTCTTTGAGATGAACCCTAGGAAAAGAACTGGACCCAGAGATGGGGTGGACTTTCTGCTTCCCATGCAACTCATGTGCCCACCGAGAAGGTTCTTTCTTAACCATGTGTCCAATCTTCCTGGGCCCAAATTCCTTCCATGGTGTCACTTACCAGTTAAGCTCAACAGAGGAGATGATGCCTCCAGATGCTGTTAAAAGTGCATAGTCCTATCTTGATGTGACAGGCTATCAGAGCAGAGAGGCCACAGGAGCGGACACTTAAGAGACCTTGCCCACTGGAATATCTCCTGCAGTTGGGAAGTTTTCACCTCCTTGAAAAAAAATGACAAAGAAAGGACAATTTTAGGAAGTTTGTATAATAGCCAGAGTTCAAGGCCTGACACCACTTGTTAGCTGTGTGACTTGGGCAAGTCTCTTAACCTGTTTATGCCTCAGTTTCCCCCTCCACTGGGGCTGTCGTAAGGACTGAACAGGATAGTGTGAATGAAGTGCCTACCTCTGTGTCTTGTTTGCATTTAACTTCAGTAGAGGTTGCTTAGCATTACAACTCTCAAGATGACCTCTAGGATCTGACTCCAGAGTCTACCCTTTTTACCCTGTTCTCTGCCACCTTTCAGGAACATGAGTGTGATCCTGCGGAGTTAGGATGAAGTTCCTCATCTCTGGTTAGGAGATTCTCAGTAAAGTCCCAGGCTCTGGGTGGAGACAATGTCCACACATTTGCTTCTCAAAGCCTGACAACCAGGAGGACCACTAGAACACCTGGTTACCTACCACCTTGCAAGGATGAATGGGGCATATCTAAAAGAATTTAAAGGGTACACCTGAGACATGGTAAATCAGAATTGTCCCATTTTTGGTTTAACCTGTAGGAATTATGTGCCTTTGTGGCACCCTGCACCCTATACCACCGTGCACTCCTTTATTCATTCAACAAATATTCATTGAGTGCATACTATGTGCTGGGTATACACTCATGACCAAAAAGAGACGTAGTCTTTGGTCTTATGGGACTTAGTTTAATGAAGGAGCAGACATTAATGAAACAGTTATGAGCAAATGATTGTTGGGGATGAGAATGACTATTTCAATGAACTACAAGAGTGACTAAAGCTCAGAGAGAGGTAGGGGAGGCTGGAGGGACGGCCTGGGGCTGGAGTCCGTGTTTAAAATTTTGGACTGTATCCTTTTTTTTTTTTTTTTGGACTGTATCCTAAGAGCAGTGGAGAAGCCAGGTCATGACTGCTTCAGGTCTTTATTTTAAAAACGTTTTTTTCTTAAAAACTTTTTAATTTTAAATAATTCCAAACTTTAAAAAAGTTCCAAAAATAGTTCAAAGAGTTCCCACATACTCTTCACCCAGCTTCTCCAAATGTTAGCATCTTATATAAGTACACTTATTAAAACCAAATCAGGCTGTCCTTTTCTAATGCAAGATCCAACCCAGAATCCTAGATGGCATGTATTTGTCACTTCTCTGTCTTCTCCAATGTGTGATGGTTCCTCGGTCTGTCTTTCAATATCGTGGTGCTTTTCAAGAATCCTGGCTGTTTTTGTGGAATGTCTCTCAGTTGGTATTTGATGCTTTCTCATGTTTAAGTTCAGGCTGTGCATTGCTGGGGCAAGAACCTTGTGACATTGTGTCCTTCTCCGTGCAGTGTAATGGGAGGCACTTGATATCAATACGCATCACAATTGGTGGTGATGTTCACTTGGATCACTGATTCAGCTTGTGTCTGCCAAGTGTTTTCATTGCAAAGTTACTGTTTTTCCCTTTTCGATGCACATGTAGGTTGCAGGCTACGCAAAAATCCCATTTCCCGTCATAGTTTTTTCCACTAATTTTAGCATATAGTAATGATTTTTGCCTGCAACAATTATGACCATGGTGTCTGCCGAATTGTAATTTTTCTATTTCCATCGTTCTTCAACATTTATTGATTGGAAATCTACTGTAACAAAGAGTTGTTTCTTAACTCCCATTTAATTACTTAGTCAATAACTTATTTATATTTATATCAGTATGGAATCACGTATATTTACTTTATTCTGTGAGTAATAGCCTATGGTTATCATTTCTTTTGTTGCTTAACTTACTCCATATTGGGCTACAGAGAGACCCTTTATATTGGCTCTTTTGTCCTTCTGACATGCTCCCACCTTACCCTTGGCATCATGAAATGGTTGGGGCCCCTCTTGCCCTTTCTTTGTTCTCACCCTGGAGTTTTTTAAAGACCTCTGGACCCTTTTTTGGAATTATATTAAGAAGCCAAGATCAGGGTGCTAGACATGTTCATTGTGCCTGGGGTGTCATTGCTTCTAGACCCACTCAATGAACAGAACTAGGAAATATATGTGGGAATATACACACACATATCTAGCTTTGTCTATACTCACCTGTCTATATACACATTTATATATATATATTTAATTATTTATTTATTTATTTATTTATTTATTTATTTAAGAGAGAGAGGGAGATGGGGGGGGCAGTGGGAGAAGGGAGCGGGGAGCCTGTTGTGGAGATCTATCCATGACCCCAAGAGCACGACTGGAGCCAAAACCAAGAGTTGGACACTCAACCAACTGTACCATCCAGTGCCCCTGTCTACATATATATTAAAAATCATGAGTTCATACTGATACCTCCAATTCTAATCCGAAATCACAGGTCTTTCTTGTTTTCTTATTTATTGTCTCTTCTCCAATAGTGAGAAACCTAGTGCTTTCATCCATGATAAAGTTACTTATTTGCCCAATTTTGTAATTCACATAAGTTCAGAATGCTAACCTGCAGGGGCACCTGGGTGGCTCAGTGGTAGGGCATCTGCCTTTGCTTCAGGGAGTGATCCTGGGGTCCTGGGATCAATCCTGCATGGGGCTCCCTGCAGGGAGCCTGCTTCTCCCTCTGCCTATGTCTCTGCCTCTCTCTGTGTGTCTCTCATGAATAAATAAATAAAATCTTTAAAAAAAGAATGCTAACCCATAAATGTGAAACACACCTTCATCAACTAGAATCTGTCTTTAGCCTTTGACAATACTGTGTGAACCGGACTAACACCATCTTGGACCCATGTGCCATGATGACTGCTTTGTGACCTGCAGCCTTCTCCACTACAGCCTCTGCTTCCACATTCTTCCCTTTTTGTCTAATCTCACCCTTAAGTACATCTTTGGGGCATAATATCTTTTATCTACTCCGAAGATACATTTCCTACCTGGTGGTCTACCAGCATGTACTCCCCAGGCTCTAGAGCTATAAAAACATGTCTTAAAGAACTGAGGTTGCAGAGACCTACGTGCCTTGGGTCTTGCAGCCACCCAAGACATGCTTCTGTCCCTACGGCTCCTTAATAAATCATTTCTCATCAAGGTGGATGTGTCAGCCGGTCTTGTAGCTTCTTGGGCCCTTGGAGGTGGTTTTGCATGTACCTCCCTTTTATGGAGCAATCCCATAGTCAAAGTACGTTTTTTTTTCAAAGTTAGACTAGTTCTTTCCTTCCTCACTCCCTTCAGTGTGGTGTGGCATTCATTTTTAATATAACTACATTTCTTTGCCATTGTTTGCATGTCATTTGGGATCCCTCCACCCTCTTCCTCCCAGCCCTCGCCCCCCCACATCCTGCTTACTTATTTATCATTTATATTTTTATTTCCTGGAGATCTGAAACATTACCACAGTTCTAAAATCTGAGCTCTATAGGAAAGGTATCCTCCGAGAAGGACTGCCCTCGTCCTCCCTCCTACCTCGTTCCCCTTCCCTCTTTTCCCAACTTTTCCACCCACCCTCTGTCCCATTAGTTTTTGGTTTATCATTGCCTTATCTCTTCTTGCACAGATGTGAGGACACATGTGTATTTTCCTAGAACCTTTTTCTCCTCCCATGAGAAGTAGTGGACTACAGATGCAAAGATAATTCTGGCTGCTGGGTGGAGAGGGGCCTGGAGGCAGGCTTGAGAGGAAGTAAAGGAAACAGCTAGAAAGTTGCCACCCAAGTCCAAGAGAGAGATGCGGGGGTGGGGGTGGGGGTAGGGGTGGGAGCTCGGTGCAGCTGTGGTGGCAGCGGAAAAGAAAGGAGGACAGGTTTGAATGTTTGGAGGTGACAGGGCCCTGATTCGGTGACGGAATACTGAGGGCCAGGGAAAGGGCAGATGAGGTTTCTGCTTCTGGCTTAACTGATTGGATGGATGCTAGTGTCACTCACTAGGATTCAGAGCATTGTAAAAGCATCAGATTTGGGTGGAAGTGTCCCCCACTTGGGTCTGTTTGGACATGTTGAATATTTTTTTTAAAAAGATTTTATTTATTTATTCATGAGAGACACACAGAGAGAGGCAGAGACACAGGCAGAGAGAGAAGCAGGCTCCATGCAGGGAGCCCGACGTGGGACTCGATTCTGGGACCCCAGGGGGCTGAAGGCAGGTGTCCAACCGCTAAGCCACCCAGGCGTCCCTGACATGTTGAATCTGAAGTGGAAACAGTAGGCACTTGAGGCATAAAGCCCAGAGATGGGGTCTGAAGAGAAATGCCTTCAGGCTGTACAAATTCTGCCCTAGTTTTTCCGGATACTTAAGTCAGAAAATAAGAGCACAGCCGCTTAGGGGGTATGATCTGCACCCAATTCCAGTAAAGGGGGGGGGGGGTCCTTACACCGCCAAGCTAGTGTGTGACACCAGCGACACTGCTACCTGGAGACACCATCAGATTCCACAGGCGGAGGGCGCAGTCCCGGAAGACAGCTCCCCACTTCAGATGCCAGTGTCAAGTCCAGCTGGGCATCTGTGCCTCTGACCAGCTGGCTATACAGGAGAAGCTTCCACGCCCCTGTCCTGGGTCTGATTAATTTGCTAGAACGGCTTGCAGAACTCAGGAAGCCCTTTTACTCACGAGATTACCAGTCTATTACAAAAGATATCAAAGGGTAGGAAGCACCATCCAGGTGAAGAGATACACAGGGCAAGGTCCCACACACAGAGGCTTTACCCTTGTGATGGATGTGCCTTGGTTCACCAGCCTTGGACGCTTTCCAAACCCTGTCCTTTGGGGTTTTAAGGTGGTTCCGTTACAAAGGCACGGTTGATTAAATCACTGACCAATGGCAATTGAACTTCTCCTTCAGTCCCTTCCCCTCCCCAGAGGTGGGGATAGGGTGGGGGTGGAACTGGAAATTCCAACCTCTCATCTCTGGGTTGGTTCTCCTGGAACCAGCCCCCATGGTAGGTGATCTAGGGGCTTTCCAAAAGTCACCTCATTAATATAACAAAAGATACCTTTATCTCCCTCATCAGAGAAATCCCAAGGGTTTTAAGAGCTCGGTGCCAGAAAAAGGGACAGAAACGAAGACCAATGTGTGTTTCTTACTACAGATCAAAATATTGCAGGCAGATGTTGCAGTCCCACGCAGAAGAGGAAAACCTAAACCAAAGCCTTGGTAGTCACCCCAACCTCTCCTTGCAGGAGGCTGGCTGCTCAGGTCAGCGCACCTCCCAGAAGACTGTGCCTTCCCAGTGGGTGAGGTCAGAGGCACAGGGGAACCCCTCGTCCTCCAGGTGGAGGTGGGATGACAGAAGGTCGGGGCTGCCTTTGTGCCTGATTTCAAGTCACCCTAAAACGAGAATGATGTTGTATTTGAGCCTACTTCAGCTAGATCAGATCCCCACAGCTCAAGACCTACCATGGGCCTTGGCTATTACTGGGCAGGGCCCCTGCCCCAGGGATTGAGGTTGGGGAAGTCTAAATCTCTCCTCATATCCAAGCACACAGCAGGGAGCAATTGAAATGAAGCCCTTTGAATTCCTTAGGAAGTATGTAGTGGGGGTCATTATCGGTAAGTCATCTTATGTTGTTTCCTCCTCCCTGTTTTCAGACCTGAAGGTAAGGAGGGAGGGAAGATTCCAGAGCTCATTTCGAGGAGATAGCCCTATCCGTGGGTAAGAAATTTTTTGAGAAGCCTCTTGGAGCAGATGCTCAGATCATGAGGGGCTTTGAGTGAGGGTGGGTGGTGGGGGGAACTTCCTGGTTGACCTACAGGACACCAGGAAGGAACAAGAAGACGGAAAAGGGTGGCATGGGAGGTGGAGGCAAGTGTGTGCCTTCTGTTAGTTCCCTTGACATCTCTTACCTCAATCTTTAGTTAAAAACTCAGAAAACAGCATAAACCCTTGAAGTCCCTTGATTTCCCATGCAAATCAATTAAAGTCTCGGGCTTTGAGTCTGGCCTGGCATGGGTCTGATTAACTTGGTGGGAGTGGGGACCGTGAGGGTCAAATGGGGCAGCAGGACATGGATTGGGAGGGCAGGCTGTGTGGGGAGGCCTTGGTACCGCACCCCCAGACAGAGAGAACACAGGGCCATGGGGAGGTTGGTTGTAGGTTCTGGAAATTGGAGAAGGGCTTTTGACTGTTCCAGGCTGAGGAATTCAAGTGCAGGCTCATATTAACCCTGTCCTCAAGGGCACCCACTGGCGTCTGAATTACATATGTATATGACACTAATATTAATAGATTCCATATTTTGAATAATGTGCTAAATGTTTTTCATATATATTATCTCCCTTGGATTCTGTTTTCATAACAACTGCAACAAGTATTATTACTGCTTCTACAGGGTTCATCCCTATTAAAAGTTTGTTTTTTTTTAATACTCCGTATTCAAACTGAATAACTAAAGGATAGCATATAGTTTCCTAAACTTCCCAAGGAAGTTAAAGGAATCAAAAATAAACTGAAGAGGAAGTCAAGGTGCAGAGTACCTGGCAGCCTGACTCCTAAGCTTCCACTCTTAGTAAATGTTCTCAATCCTTTCCCCTCCTCTCTCGCATCTATACACCCACCCATCCACCCAATCACCCATCCACCCATCCTTCCACTCATCCATCCTTCCACCCATCCACCCAGCTATCCACCCACCCTCCCATCCACCTACGCACCCATCCATCCAATCACTCATCCACCCATCCACCCACCTATCCACCCACTCACCTATCCACCCACCCACCCATCTACCCACTCATCCATCCACACATACATCTTTCCGACTATATCTATATCCACTTATAGATGTAATTCCTTTTGGATTGGGAAGTTGGATTAGATAATTGAAAACTTTTTTTCCAGGTCTTAGGTTCTATGAGGTATATTTTACCCTAGACTCTACTGTGATGTTTGGGAGAGTGTTTACCTTCCTAATTAAGTTGCTTGGACTCATTTTAACACATGTTTCAGAGCTGGCATGGATCTAGGAGATAGTCCAGTCCAAGCTCCCCATTTTACGAGTGAGACTAAGTGACTCACTAAAGTCCATCTTGCCCAGAGCTTTGCCAGGGTTCCACTCTGCTTCAGATTATTTTGAACCCTGGATACATGGCAAGTGCTGAATAAGGACAAAGATCCATATAGGCAATGAGCAAGAGGGAATGGCAGCCTGGAATTAGAATGTCACATGTTTTTACCTCACTTAAATGTCAAGGGTCATTGATGACAATGATGATGGTGGTGGTGGCAATGGTGATGATGGCAAGGTCTCCTGCTACTCACCAGGCCCTTATGACAGAAGGGATGTGGGGAGTCACCCAATACACCTTCTTGCTTCCTGCCAACTAATGCCTGATTCATTCCTGAAAGATGCCTACCTTATTTAGAAAATGCCCCAGAAAGCTTGAAACCTTTCCTAGTCTCTATCTCTTCCTGATTTGAACCATCATTCGTTCCTGCTATGTGTATTTTTTCTTCATTTTAAAAATGAATAACTATAGAACAGCATTATAGTTCACTGAACCACACAGCAAAAGGAAGTTGAAGAAAGGGAAAAAAAAGTAAACTACAGTGGTCACGGGCCACAAGACCTTGATGATAAATCAAAAGCTGGGTTTGGAAATAGAGAAGTTGGCTTCACGGAGACATAAACACTACATTCACACTGATCCCTTTCTTTTCCAATTCCAGGAATCCTGGCGTGGGTGAAGTTGAGTCACCTGGAGGGTGTGCCAAAGCCTCGTTGGTACTTTGTACTTTTTCTTGCAATAAGGTCTCTCCCATTTCCTCTCAGAACTGAAATTGGGTGAGCTCTCGGCTTCCAACCCTGTCTCCGTTTGGTCCCTTTGAGAAGGAAGAAATAAGGTGCAGAGGACAATACTATCATTTATTGAATATCTACACCATGTCAAGCACTGAGCTTTACACATGTCACTTGTTTACCTCAATGATATTGAAAGGATGGTATGATCATCCCCACTTTACAGATAAAAACTCCAAAGTCCAGAAAGTTAGAGTCTCAACCCCAGGGTTCCCATATTGATAAGTGATGGAGGTCAAATTAAGTCCACATCTTTTTTTTTTCTTTTTCATTTTTAAATTTTATTTTATTTTTTAAAATATTTTTAAAAAATTTTTAATTGGAGTTCAATTTGCCAACATATAGCATAACACCCAGTGCTCATCTCATCAAGTGCCCCCCTCAGTGCCTGTCACCCAGTCACCCCGACCCCCGCCCACCTCCCCTTCCACTGCTCCTTGTTTGTTTCCCAGAGTTAGGAGTCTCTCATGTTCTATCTCCCTTTCTGATATTTCCCACTCATTTTTTCTCCTTTCCCCTTTATTCCCTTTCCTATTTTCTATATTCCCCAAAAGAATGAGACCATATAATGTTTGTCCTTCTCCGACTGACTTATTTCACTCAGCATAATCCCCTCCAGTCCCGTCCACGTCGAAGCAAATGGTGGGTATTTGTCATTTCTAATGATTAAGCCCAGATCTGCATGCTCTCTAGTCACTCACATGAGGAAAAGAGCCTGGGAGCATCAGAGCCCCATTCCTCCTTAGATTCTGAAATGACCATGGTTTTTCCTGCCCATCCCACTGGTCTCCAACTCCTCTAGTCTATGACCTTCTTGTTCTGACGGTATGGCCCTCCTCCTCCTGTACATATGGTCATGGATCAGGGATGGAGAGGTTTCACTTGCACACTTACACAAATTGCAAAGTCTTAACTCTTCACCTCCAGCTTTCGCTCATAACATCAAGTAGGGCCTGCTCTCCACTCCTTCACCTGCCCTTTCTTCCACGGAATTAACACCTACTTTTCCACACCTGTGCAAAGCCAGGTTGCAGGGCCGCCTCTGCCAGACTATGCCTCTCACTCTGGAGGGAGGCACCTGGAGGTGTCTGGGCCCATCTCCTGACTTCTGTGTAGGAGAGCGCTTGTCCTGGTCACACCACGTTGGAGTACAGGACTCCCAGGGTAGCACATGAGTAGTGATTCAGAGAAGCAGCTGTCAACACACGTAAGGGCGCAGGGCCCACTGTGCCAGGCTGAGGAGAAGCCAGCTTCAGTGTTTGGCAGATACTTTGTTCCCAGCAGCAGCAAGGCTGTAGCTGAGTTACAAGGCCAAGTGGAAGTAGAGTTGTCACGTGGATTTTTAACATCAAATGACCTTTACAAACTTCCATCCAAAATCTTTCAAAAGGGATAAAACAACAATGACTCCACTCTCACCTCCACCCAGACAGTTCAGGCTGAGTGAAGAGCAATCCTATATGGATAAAAGAGGAGAGAGAAAACTCTACGGGTGGGTGTAGCCTCACCTTGGGGATGGCAGGTGTCCCTCGGTGGATTCCCTTGCTCTTCTTCAAAATGAGGACAGCTGGGTTCAGGTTTATTATCCTATTCTTGAATCCCAAAGACCTTCTGAAGAGCAAGACGTGCCCTCTGAAGGACGAGGACATGGGGAAGCCAGAAGGGAGTCACCAGGGTAATGGGCATGTCACCAGATGAGGATGCAGAGCGGGAAGGCAAACTGTACGTAACTCTGTTTTCTTGGGGAGCTATTACCTTTACCTGGGAGTGAGGGTTTAAGAGGCTAATCGTGCAAAAAAAAAAAAAAAAAAAAAAAAAAGATGCTAATTGTGCTGATTAGCCTTGTACTGATGTTCCCAAGCCTGACAGTCTAGGGAGCACCGAGTTTCCCTGTTAATCAGGGCAATTGAAGAAAATAAAGTGATCAATCCTAGGTTCTCTTGAAATGCACACATGAAGCCGTTCAAACAAACACAGCATGTGTCAAACCAGTCCTCCAGGAGGGCGCCTTCTCTCTTTGGGGGAGTCTGTAATAAGGAATGGCTTGGCCAGTTGTGGGAGTCCCTATCAGCTCTGACAGACCAGGCCCTTACCCAGGGCCAGGAAGGCACCAGGATTTCGGGTGTGTGTGTTTGAGACTTCGTACAGAAACTGTCACACCCACACCCCACATACCATGACTGGGTGGGGCCATTTGTTGTCTGTACCTTAATCTTTTCATCATTTTCAGAATCACTATGCTTTGACAGTGCTGGGTCCCGAAGGACACAGCTCAGAATTGCTCAGCAGACCTAAAGGGCACCTTTCCAACCGCAGTCCCCTTTAGTCCGCCCCTCACATCTGGGGCTTCTGGGCTCCAACCACAGCCAAGAAGGATATTTCTTTCCTTAGGGGAAGCAGGGGTCATGTCTAGCTGTGTCTGATTTCCAAACTTGTGCCCACAAGCCTGTACCACCTACTCGTGTTACCCTCCTTTCGCATTTTGTCAAGTTGCACAATGTGGTCGGGGAATTGGAGTTCCTGGTGAGTTATTCTATCGCTGCTTTCCAAAGACGTGGTAGGAAAAAAACAACACTCGACATGGTCTTGAACGACATTTAATCTCGGACGTTCCAGGAGACACTCGAGGATCGTGAAGGGCCTGAGAGTCGAGCCGTTGACGGTGACTGCTGAGCCTGAGGGTGCGTGTGGATGCACAGAGGCACCGCAGGAGGAGGCATCGTGCGGCGTGGCCTGAGAAGCCAGAGTCCCTGTTCTGCTCCTGAATGGCAGAGTGACCACAGGGGAGTCCCTTCCCCTCCCTAACAGTATGGGACAGGATTGTCTGTCTCTAGGACTCCCCCGCCCCCCAGCTCTGATATTCGGGGAATAGCTAGCAGAGAATGTACCGTGTTGCCTTCCCATAGAAACGGGCACGTCTACATGCAGAAGCCACGGCTTCCCTTTCCCCGCGGCCTAGGCAGAGGCGGCCCCCAGTTCTTTGGTATTTATAGAGCCTCAGGGCTTAGACTCCCATCTCAGCGTGCCCGGGCCTGGGATCCCTCGCGTCACGTGCAGGCTGAGATAGGGAGCAGGAGAGTCAGGGACCGCAGCACAGTTCACTCTTCGAGATCTGTCAGGCCCACGACAAGGATCCTCCCCACTGGACGTGTGCTGGGTGGTCACCTCTCCTGCCTTCCCAGGCCAACCGGACCTTGCCTGCTTCCAATCAGCTGACAGTTTTCGTCACAGGGATGTGTCCCTTGGGCCTGGCGGGGAGAAGGCAGTGGGGCAGCAGATGAGAGACCCGCCCCTGCTGGCACCCCCCGTCCAGAAGAGCAGAGCGGAGAGAGGGATCCCCCAAGGTATGAGCCGGCCTCCTGCCGTGCGGGCGTTCTGGGAGACCCGCATTTCACATGACCCTGACACACCCCTCGTGTCGTCGGGCTTTTTATTCCTCCGGCTTAGCCGCCCGTGTCTTCTCAGCTGTGGCTGGGCCGAACTCCATCCTGCGTGAGCAAGTCTCCAAGACCAGCACAACTGTGAGCGACGACTTGCCGCGTCCTATAAATAGCTTCAGTGATACACGCAGCCCGGAATACACGCACACGCATGCACACGCATGCACACGCATGCACACGCAGGCTGCCTCGTGGAAATCATCTTCGGGATGATTCGGGCAGGCACTCGACGACACGGCCGCGCTGAGTATGAACGTCCGCGTGTGCTCGGAGTCCCGTCTCCCCCCTTCGCCTCAGCGAGGGGAGCCCCCTGGAGAGAAGCCTGCTCGCCCGCGTCTGAGCTGGAGGCCGGGGAGGCCCGAGCCTCCTCTTCCTCGTGTGGCCGGCGACTACTCCTTCAACAGGCCCAGCTTCTTCAGGGCTTCCCTTCTGTGCTCGTCAGGGACGCCTTTGGGGGAGATCTTGACACTGACGCAGGGGGGGCGAGGCAGCCTGTCGCGGCCCTGTCCTTGGAAGGACGGGCGCTTGGAGGTGCTGGGCTGCTGCAGCTCGGCCAGCTCGGCCACCCGGACCCCTGCGAAGTCCTTCCCGGTGCCCAAGGACGCCGGGCGGGGCCGTGTGTTTCGCAGGACGTTGGGAGACACCTTGCCCAAGAAGGAGTCTCTGCCCAGGGACGAGCTGGTTTGGGGGCTGGGGTCCTTCTCAGCTGGGAGGCGGCTGCCCAGGCCCACGCCCGAGCGCTCCAGGGTGTTGGACTTGAAGCTCATCTGTCTCAGGCCGGGGATGCTGCTCTCTGGGAGCGTCAGCGCCGGGTCGGGCCTCCGCTGGGTCAGGGGGCCGCCGGCCGCCGGGGCCTTAGGGATGGGGATGGGCCTGGATTTGGCGGCCGGCAGCGGCGGGGAGGCCTGGGCCGGGGCCGGGGCCGGGGTCGGGGTCGGGGTCGGGGTTGGAGTAGGGGCCGGGGTCGGAGTTGGGACCGAGGTCAGAGCCGAGGTCGGGGCCGGGGTCGGGGCTGGGGCTGGGGCCGAGGTAGGGGCTGAGGTCCAGGCCAGGGTCGGGGCCGAGGTCAGGGTCGGGGCCCGCGTGGGGGCAGGTGCAGCGGCCTGGGGGCTGGGCCTGGGCCGCGGGCCGGGGCAGCTGGTGCGTCCACTGAAGTGGGGTCCGGGCTGGTCCTGGTCCTGGGGTAACCCCAGCTTCTCCAGCGCCTCCCGGCGTGCCCTCCTCTGCTCCTGCAGCGAGGTGGCGGCGGGGCCCGAGTCTCCGGGGCCGCCGTCAGGGTGGCGGGACAGCCAGTTCTGGGGCTCGCCGTGGAGCCCGCTCCGACTGCTCTTCAGGACAATATTAGGGGGCAGCTTCCGGGGCTTGGGGGCCGGGAGCGGGGCCAGCCGGGCACCGGGGTCCATGCCCGCGGGGCTGGCAGCATCGTGGGCTCTCGCAGCCTGGGACCCTGGGGCAGGGGGAGGCGCGGGGCCACCCTCCTGGGGCTCCTGCCACATGGCCTTTGTCGCCTGGGGGCTGAGGGCCCGCGGCCCCGGGTGGCCGTCGCGGGAGGCCCCGCCTGCCTGAGCCTCAGCGCCTGGGCCCGCTGGCCGGTGCTCAGGCTCCCCGGGGCCGCTGGTGGGCCGGCTGCTCCTCCCGAGGTCCTGGCCGCTGCCGATGCGGATATTTCTGGGGAGGCTATAGGAGCCAGACCTGGGGCCCAGGCCCTGCGGCTCAGGCAGGCGGGGCGGCCCGGCCGGAGGCCCTCTCCTGGGCTCTGGGCCGCGGGGCACGCTCCTCTCCGCTGGGTGTCCTGCGAGGGTCGGGAGAACAGGCACAGAAGAGTGGGTGCAGTGAGAACCCCCTGCCCAGGGCAGGCACATCCTTCCTGAGCTCCCACCTCGCCTTAGCCGCGGGGTGTGCCCTTTGCGGAGTCTCTGCTCTCTAAGGGGCCCCCTGTTGCCTGGATATCACTTACACGGACAGATGGACACTAGCAGACTCCCTACAACCAAGGATTAATTTTTCATGGCGGTTGGGGAAGGAGC
Organism: Nyctereutes procyonoides; assembly: GCF_905146905.1. NCBI lineage: Eukaryota > Metazoa > Chordata > Mammalia > Carnivora > Canidae > Nyctereutes > Nyctereutes procyonoides. The sequence continues at coordinate 21,121,331 of NW_026575037.1, read as the reverse complement.
AGCTGCACAGAACTCCCGTCCTGGCCTCGGGCTCCTCCCAGCCCTCTACAGAAACACGGGGGTGGGGGCGGGGGGGGGCTCAGCACAGCCCGCTAGCTATCCTGGGGCGCCCAGGTCACTGAGTCCTGGGGAAACTCTGAACGCAAATAGCACCAACAGCTGACATGCTCTTGCTGTGACCAGACTTGCCTTCCTCTGCCTTCACTTTTTTTTCTTTTAAGATTTTATTTATTTATTTTTCATGAGAGACACAGAGAGAAAAAGGCAGAGACACAGGCAGAGGGAGAAGCAGGCTCCATGCAGGGAGCCCGATGTGGGACTCGATCCCGGATCCCAGGATGACAGCGTGAGCCAAAGGCAGATGCTCAACCACTGAGCCACCCAGGTGTCCCCCCACCTTCACTTTCTATGAGCACCTGAATGGCTCTGTGATGGCCACAGCTGTCCCCACACTGGAGAGTGACATGGGCTCTTTCTTTCCAGCAAGCGAGGCAGGTGCCTCGGGCCCCCTGGGCCAGGGAATCAGTCTCAGGGAGCAGTGGCGTCCTCGTCCCCACTTACTGGCCTATGTCCACGGAGGGCCTAACACACTGTCGGGATGCCTGGGTGGCTCAGCGGTTGGGTGGCTGCACCTTCTGCTCAGGTTGTGATCCTGGGATCCGGGATCGAGTCCCGTATCGGGCTCCCTGCATGGAGCCTGCTTCTCCCTCTGCCTGTGTCCCTGCCTCTCTCTCAGTCTGTGTCTCTCATGAATAAATAAATAAATCTTAAAAAAAAAAAAAGACACACACATTGTCAATCAATGTTTGCTAAATGAATGAATAAATGGTCGTAGTCGCTATGCCAGTGGGCTGTCCTCAGGAGTCAAGTGCCCGCCTCACTCTGGGACATATGATCCCACAGTCACAGCCACACGTGTGTGCCATCCTGTCCCCCTTCTACTGAGCCTCAGTACCACGGGCTCTCCACACTCCCTCACAAGAGCCGCGAGGTACCACCCACTGAGGCTAAGGAGCCCTTCCCTCCTATCTCTTGCAACCGCCTTCTTCTGGATCATCCAGATTAGCTCTCCAGAATCACTCAGTGTCCCCAGAGCAACACCCACCCCTCCCTGCCTCCCTCCCCACCTCTGTGGCCAAGTCTCTTCAGAATGTCTGGGAGAGAGTGGGAGCTGGTCAAACCCTCCCAGGCCTCCCACAACTCACAGGAAGCCAGAGAAGCCGGCCTGTGAGCAGTCCCTCGTCCTCTCCCCAGGACAAGGCCTCATTCCAGCCGGGAGGGAGCGGGAGAGGAGGCCTGTTGCTCCGTCTCAGCCCAAGGCCCTGAGAGCGGAGGCTGCCCGGGCCTCTGGGTTTGCTAGAGGCGCTCCCCCAGCCGGGCCTCTCTTACCGTGGGGGGCAGGCTGGGCTGCGGGCGGCGCTCGGGGGGCTCGGGGAGCTGCGTCCTGCTCAGACTCGTCCGTGGACAGCCCGCTGTCAGCCTCAGTGTCCAGTGAGCCGATGGTCTCCTCCAGGAAGAGCAGACACTCTTTCTCTTCAGCGGACAGGAAGTCGTAGCTGCTGTCACTCTGGAATGAGGCGTGGAGGACCGAGAGGATGAGGGACTGTGAGAGGGAGCTCCCCTGAAACTGGTGGGGCCGAGAACCACCCTGCGTCCCGAAGGAATGCTGAAGAGCTGGAAACCTTTCCAGGAGGCTTCTCAGCAAACTGTGCAAACTGTGCGGGAGTTGCCTCCTGAAACCGCAGGCCCGGACGGGGGCAGGGATGCGGGGCCGAGGGCCCACGAGCACCCATCGTGGGGCAGCCAGGTGGCAGTTGACCTTTCTTGGCTCAGTCCCGGGTGGAAGGCTTGGGGGAACAGATCAGAAGCGGTGCCAGGTTCTAATTCCAATTCCTCTGTGTGAGGAATTGCCAAGCATTTCACGTTGTGTGTCTCCGATTTAGCTCTAAATTACACGGACCACAGAATGATTTGACCTTAAACTTGAACGGTATTCTTTTTAACTTTCAAAGTACTTTTGCATACACGACTGGTATGTCAAGGACGGTATGAGGGACAAACAAGAAACTGTGGTACTGTGGTATGAGTAGCCACAGATAAATTTACTAAATAATGTACACTTGACTTTGCAACGCATTCCATGCAGGATTTTTTCCTTTGTGTATTTGCTCTCTTGATGGCATTCGGCGCTGGCTAACATTCAAATAAGTGTGCATTTCTTAAGCAAATATTAACTTGAGGAGGGGAGGGTAGAGAAACTGGACGGGTGTGGGAGGAGGAGAGGGCAACATGGTGTGAAATATCAAGTAGATTTTAAAGTAAATAATTGTCATGATGAAAAAGCACAGAGGGATGTTTGGGAAAGAGTGTTATGGCCACTTCCAATGGTTACTGCTTGTGTCCTATGAGGCCAGCAAGATCCATAGAAGAGCCCCTCTCTAAAGTTGAAAGTTGAAGGGAAAACCAAAAAGGCAAATGGAAATGTAAGAGATTTGGCCTGAGTCCCTTCTTGGCATGTATCTCTACTCTCTTCCTAATATTTGAGATACTTCAGAGTTACATATTCTCCAGACCCACTCAGACGGCCTGGGAAGATTTCGAGACGACCCTAAATAAATCCTAGGAGATGGTTGTTGGAATAACCCTACCAGCTCCCCTGACTCCTTAAGGAGCCACCTGTCTGTTGACAAGAGTGAAGATTCCATGTTTAAGGAAGCCTCAGACATACCCTTGGGAACCCTGAAGTCGATTCCAGGGGTTCCCTGAACAAAATCTTCTTTACTGCCCTTTTCTTCCTCGAGTAGCCAAGGATAAGCCAACCCTGACTTTCTCCTTTCTGGATGATGTACTCGGGAAACCTTTAATCCCCGTCACATTCTGTGTCCAGGAGTATGTAACTGCTCATATTGTTCTCAGCCTAATAGAAACAGAAAATTGTCTCTGTGGTCCCACCGTCTCAGGTCAAAAAGAAATTATACCCAGGTTGCCTGCACTTTGGATTGTGTGTGTGTGTGTGTGTGTGTGTGTGTCCTGCTTTCTCTGCTCGATTTTTACATATCGTTGGCATTTGGTAGAGATTCTTATAATCCTTAAATTTCCAAGCACCTCCATAGGATATAAAGCAATAAAGTATAAATTGTCAAGGCTTATTATGTATGTGACGAACACCAAGAACAAAGCAACGCTGACATCCAGATATAGGGCAGACCTACTCTTTCACACCAGCCTCACAGCAACTGAGACTTAAATTCGTTCCCAGAAAAATTACAATTTACTTCACGCCACTCACAGTTACACACGGTGACTTTGGAAGATTCTGAATCTCTGCTCGTAGACACAGGCTATTTCTTTTCTCTACAGAGGCGTGTGCTAAGTGTTTGTCATTCACTCCCCCCAGAACCCCATGAATTCGGTGTTTGCATTATCCCCACCTTAAAATTGAGGAGACGAAGCTTACAGAAATTAAGTAATTTGCCCAAGGCCATCGGCCTTGTAGGTAGAGAAATTCAGACCTGCTTGGCTCCAGAACCCAGGCTCCTAATTACTCTGTCCCCTTTGATCTCTGCGAAAGGAATGCGGCCTGCTGCAGGAGACTTCAGGACTACAGGGCTCCAGGGATCTGCGATCCATGATCCATCCGGGTGCCACCAGGCCCCCAGATCGCTGGCCCTCACCCCCACCTCAACTTTGTCCCCAGTGAATGAAAACTGGGAGCAAGTCTCATCGGTCCTACTGCTCTCGGGGGCCGTCCCACCCTCGTCTCTAGAAAACCAGGGTGACTCAGAGGCAGAAATACCAAGGGGTGTGATTCACTCTCTGATGAGGAAGATGAAAGCGGAGGAGCAGTGAGGCCGGGAGGGCAGGGCAGGGCAGGAGCAGCGAGCAGGCCAGGCTGCGGACAGAGGGTACGTACAGATCCCGAGCGGGTGGCCGTGGCGCTCATGATGCTGTCGCAGCTGCCGACGCGGGTCCCGGGTTCCGAGCCAGGCCCCACTGGCCACAGCTGGCTCTGGGGCATCGCCCGAAGCAAGTGCAGGGGCGGTGAAAGGGGCTCCCAGGGGGGAAGCGAAGGCAGTGGACAATGTCCCAAGCCGGCCTGAAAAGAGAAGAATCAAAGCCACGTGTGAGCCGGGCTGAGGCTCTCCGGCAAGGCGGCAGGGACACCAAGCAAGCAGGGGGCCGGCGGCAAGGGGCCAGGAGCACCAGCACCCAAGGCCCCGCCCGGGGAAGGGCACAGAAGCGGGCTCACTCACATGCGGGGGGGGGGGGCAGTGTAGGCAGGAAGGAAGGAGATTCCATCACTTCCCTAGTGGCCTCCCCTACATGTCCTCGACTGCGAGCCATCAGGACAGAGGGGCTAGGAGCTTGGGTCCTGGAGGTAGTCAGATCTGGATTCAAATCCCACTTCTGCCATCTACAGTTATGTGACCGGAGGCAAATTACGCCTGGACTCCGTTTTTTCTCATTAAAACAGGTTAACGTAGGATTGAAGGAGAACAGTTAGCACAGCTTAGTTGGTAGTAAACACTCACTTGATGAATAAGAGAAGAGCTGCTACTGTTCTCGTAATAAGAAAAAGGCAAGATCCATCTAGGATCCACGTAAATCGAGGTAAGGCAACGAGAGTTTAGAAAAGGAGGGTTGGGGTTAAATGGCAGAGAAGGAACTCAGGGCCGTCAATAATAGCAGCTGCACTGGGTCGTCATGAGCATTGACTGAAATAGTGCACACAAAACACGTCGTGTAGTAACTGCTGGCTGCCCTCAGAGCCAACACCGTCCCCCTCCCACCCCCACCACAACTGCCACCAATCGGCTCCCTGAGCTGGGGGCAGGCACAGGACCCCAGAGGCTGCCACAAACCCAGTCTCCCTCCTGTGCGCCGCCCCCTATGACGCTGAGCTTATTTCCAGTGAGGTTCCCTAACCCTCACCAAGTGAACAAGAGAAATGTGCTGTGTAACTTCCTCCCGGACTCCAACTCGTAGGGGAAAACGGTTTCAACTTCGCTGTATCAATAGTGATAACAAAGGAAGGCAGTGCCATCTTCCTTCTGAATATCCCAAGCTCTGGAAAGGCCAGAGGTGACTCTCCCATGTTAAAATGAAATCCCGGAACAGTTACGTTCAAAAGACGGTTGCAAGGTCCAGTTGAGAGTTTGGGGAGAGCTAGGATCAGAATCCAGTTTGTCTGATTCTGAATCCTACTTTTTCCTGTGACACCACGCTGGATTTTTGACTACCTTTTGACTCCCCGATACTAGGTAAAATGTCCTAGGAAAAACGTGTTCTACTGGAGATCTTGGGACCTGGGGTTTGGATCCCAGGGAGGTTGTCCCTTTGGCCTCTGCCAATAACTGCTTCCAGGGCCAAGTCAGGTTTGGGCTGGGTGAGCCAGCCTGCCAACCCTGTAGAGCTGATAAGCACAAGGCCTCATGGGGCTCCTCTCCTGCTTTCAGGGAGACCTGCAAGTGGGGCAGGTAGGGAGGAGCAGGACAATGAGGGGAAAAAGAGGAAAAAAATCCCAGTGAGCCAGACACATGGAGTTCATAAGGGTCCATAGAGACAGGACCAGAGGGGACAGAGATGCCAAAGAAGCCCAGAGAGAAATCAACTTTGGGCAAGACGGCTCATAAGGTTTCTTCCTAAGGCTACTTTCCCAATCTCCAGAACCCCAAAGAAACAGGAACATGAGAAGTCATGTGGATGGGGTTCGGTCACCTTAGCTATCCACCCCATTCATGACCATCTAGATTCAGAAGGTACTAACTCATCCTTGACATTCTGCAGGGCTGAGGCCATTACAACCAAAGAGACCCATTTCTCACAAGCCTAGGCACGCAGAAGGCACTCGAAAAATGCTAGACAAATAGCCCTGTCATCTGTTCTAGTAACTATTGAGTTAAGCTGTTGGAAGATCTCTATATTTTGTTTGTTTGTTTGTTTTTGGCTTCTACTCTATTACTATAAACTCTTAAGTATTTTACTGCCCTGAGAACAGGTGGCTCAGTGGCATTGGGGCCACGCTTCAGTTAAACTAACATTTCTGAGCCCCCTAGAGGCATGGGGCAAGCAACACTTGTGAGGCAAAGACACTGTTTCCAAGCAGTCAGTGTAAATCCAAGGGTCTACTTTTTTATCTGTAAAATTGTAGATAACTAATGGCAATAATTATCAATACCGTATTAATCATTGGGGCTAATATAATATTCTCTGTGAATGGGTGACCAGATGTTGCCTCTTTCTTTTCAAAGACAATTACTACCCTTGATCTTCCAAGGATGCTTCAGACTGTCTGGTGGCTTGCTAGCCTCTCCTTCCTCCCAGGGCCACCTATCACACGCACATTTTGGAACTAAGGACAGCCTAAAGTAGCCAGGGGAGAGACGCAGTGTGAATAGCACCGCTTCAAAAACACACAGCACGGTGAAGCCCCAAAATGCCTTCAGATATGCTAATGAGATCTTCAGAATAGCCTGATAATGGGCAAGATGCGATACTTTCTTCTTTGACAGATGAGAAATCAGGGGCTCTTTCCCCTCCTCCTTCCCAAAGGGAAACGGGATGACATATAACAGCATAGACAGGGCTGCCTGTGGATCCCGGCCCCTCCGGAGATGCAAGAGGGTCATGAACCTAAGGAAAGATCATTGGTCCCCCTGACTAAACACTAAGAGCTCTAAGGTCACCCTTCTACTTTACGCCTTAAACCCTCTAAATTACCTGATTCCACGTAATGCTTCCAGGTCAGCTTTTTGCCCCCGCAAGAGTAAACAGAGTAAACAAATGACACCAAATGCCACTGAAGACCCTGTCACCCACCAGACACTACATAATCACCGCAGAAGTGAACCTGAACCTGAAACCAAGGCCGAATGAGCCCTGAGGCACTTGTCTCCATGCCACATTTTGTGATCCAAAGAGTCAGAACCCCAAGAGTCTCTTCTCTTCGTCCCACCCTTGCACCCTTGCACCCTCCCTCCCCGCTCCGGCCTGACCTGGATGTTACATTTCCTTCCATCAACTTTACAACCTTGAAACTTGGGGGCTATTTCAGGGCAGCCACTGAGACCTGAGGTATTCCTACCTGATAAGAAGCCAGAGAAACAAGCAAGACACTCAAGGTGAGAGTTTGCTATCTTTTCACCCTTGACCTCTTGGAGGGGTTGGAGGGGAGGAGGAAGTGGGTTGTAGAATACACGCGCAGCCTATGGTCTGGGCCACCCGTGCAAAAGCACGTTAAATATTAACTACTCCACCGAAACCAGCCAAGTCTTGGAGGAGAGTAAATAAAGAGCATGTGGAGTTCTGGCATGGGGGGTGGGGGCGGGGGCTGCGCAGGCCTCCAGCCCCATTCCTGTTTGGCTTCTGTGTACCTTCCAACCGGGCCCAAGGCCCCCTTGTCGCCCTCCCCCCGTGAGCCCACCCCCGTATCTCCAACAGCTCAGCCCCTTTCCCCACCAGTCGAGGAGATTTCCTGTTTCCCTCAGACCAAGTGTCTCTCCTCGCTGACTGTCCAGGCCTCGGGCTGGGGAGCATCCCAAGGAAGATGGCAGGGGACTAACAGTTGCATGGGGACTATATGCTTCTCCACGAGCACAGGGTCAGGTTTCTGAGTGTGTTTAGTCAACGTTATCATCTCCTATTTCGCAGGTGGGTTGGAGGCAAGGGCAGGTGGAAACGTCTTCTGCACTGAAGAGCTTTGTTCCATACACAGTTCTCTCATCACCACGAGCTCGCCAACTACGGCGGCCTCTGTCCGTGAGTCTACCGGGCCGGTTCTGTGGTGTGGGCTCAGCTGAAACCAAGAGTTGGCCAGGACTGGCAACCCAACACGTTTGCTCAGGGCTTGCGGGTGCCAGGCCCTTGGAGCCGGGCACCGCGCTGTCCCCACTTTGCTCCTTCCTGCACCAGGAGGACAAGAGGTGAAGTGAGGGGCCAGAATGTGACCCCCTGGATGCCACCCCCAGCCCAAGGTGGCTAATGGAGAACTGACCAGCTACTCTGAACTGACTTGGACATCTAGCTTCCCCGTGCAGGGACACCTGCCACGCATACTGTCCGCTGGGACACCTGGAGGAAAACAAAGCAAAGCCACCACAGTGGTCTGCTCCTGCTCTCCGGGGACGGCCACATGGCTTTGCCCCGAGCCCACCAAGAACTCCAACCACTCAGGTACTACTGGGAAAGATGAAGGTGGGTGAGGTCCTGCCACAGCGTAGCGAGCGGCTGCTTGCCAGTCTCTGTGACTAGTAGTTGGAACCTTAACTGGGTCAAATCCAAATAAACTCAACTTTGCAACTGGACTATCCATGGGTTTTCCAAAGATGAACTAACTGGTAGTCTGAGTTGGGAGTCTTCCCAGCCTCACATGCCCTTACAAACAACCTAGCACAGCTCATCCTTTACATGCTTGTCCATGCACAGCTCCATTATCACGGTACCATTATTGAACACACACACAACACTGCACCCTTTATTTAAATAAAGATACACATTGAGTTGATAAACCACGAGACAATTTCCTGTGAGAAATGCAATGGAGAAACTAAGGCCCTCTCCTCCCCTGGGTGATCTCCCATTTTGAATCCCTGTACTCCCAACTCTTCCTTTCCAAAATCACAACTTTAATTGCTCAGAGAAGGAAATTTCCAAAACAAGCCAATTTTATTTTTCTGGTTGTCTGCAAAACAATGCTGATCCAACAGAAAGAGGCAGATGGGGGAAAAAAAAGTGCATCCCAGCCCTGGTCTCCACAAAAACATTCCAATCTCAAGAAGCTACCAGGCTACTCTGATCCCAGACTGGACTCAGAGAGTTGAGGAGCAGAGAGGAAAGCCCCCTGGCTGGGGTGTACAGGGCTCCCCACAGCCCTGTGGCTGACTTCCCACGAAGCACCCCCTTCTTGCTGCAGAATAAGCAATAGTTGGTTAGTGATTAACTCACCTTCACTGGATGAGGGGCTGAAGAGAGGAAAGAAATATCCTTTTATTTCAACGGGCAGAGACGGAGACAGAGACTGCTTCCCCTCCCTTCCACTGTTTTCTTCTTTTGACCTCCTCCAGACTTACCTGGACAGGTAAATGCTTCATCTGCGCTGCCCCACCCTACCCTGCCACTGACTCACAGCCAATCCCAGCCTTCCCTCCCTACTTCTCATTCCAGCTGTTTCTGGCGGGGAGGGTGTGGGAAGGGAAATGGGCAGGGCCGGGCTGCTCTCACGTAGCCAATCATCTCTTGCCGCCCCCCCCCCCTTTAGAGTGAATAAAGAGCCCTTAAAGGAAAAAAAGAAAGAAAGAAAGAAATAGGAAGGCTGGAAGGAGAAGAGACACGTTTGGGCTCAGACTGGAAGAGGAGAGTTGGCAGGAAGGGAATAGGTAAAAGATATTATTTTAAATTTTTAATATAAAGAAACACAGGCAGTATGCTTTCCTTTGTGTCTGCTTGAAACTTGGTTTTCTATCTGGAATTGCCTTCCTTTCCTCAGAGATAAGTATTGCCCTGAATTCTCCAAGTTAAAATCCGCTGTGACCAGTTTTGTCAACAGCTTTTCTAGCTGTTCTGAAAGCACTTTCGCCCTCAAGCCTGGTCCTAGCAGCTCTTACTACCAGCACCTGCGCTCAGGACTGTTGGAGAAGGGGTCTGAGCCTGCTGGAGCTGAGCCGCCCTTGGCCAATGCTCGGCAATGACCTTCTTAGCCTCATTTATTTGTGGGGGGGGTGTGGAACCATTTTCTCTCCCAGGAGGTCCCTGTCCTGATGAAAAAGTGACTGTGACAGTCTTGGAGGAGGGAACATGCCTGCTGTCATCTGGGTCTCCGGTCTCTTTTCGCTGCTCCAGGAAGGTAGCGATGAATACGAAGACATAAAAACAAAATAAGCTTCCAACCAATGTAGCAACCTGTCTCCTTCCATAGGCAGACTCTTTGCATCTGTTGTTAAAACAACCCGAAGAGAATTAGGGAGAAATGTGTAGGTGGAAGAAATCACTGCTTTCAGCAGGGGAGGAAAAAAAAACCTCCCTCCAGGTATGGAGGCTACTTTTATCAGGACTTCTGCCTGGAAGCCGGTTTTTCCTGAATATAGGTTATCCCTGATACCAAAAGGTCAGGAAGTGAAATGAAAATCAAAGCACGTTAATAATCGCCAACATTTTTTTTATTTTTATTTATTTATGATAGTCACAGAGAGAGAGAGAGGCGCAGAGACATAGGCAGAGGGAGAAGCAGGCTCCATGCACCGGGAGCCCGATGTGGGATTCGATCCTGGGTCTCCAGGATCGTGCCCTGGGCCAAAGGCAGGCGCCAAACCACTGCGCCACCCAGGGATCCCCTAATCGCCAACATTTATTGAGCCCTTGCTATGTATTGAGTATTATGCGGTGTTAAGCATTTTGATGCATCATTTCATTTAAGTTTTATTTCAACTTCAAAGGGCAAGTACTATTAATATCCAAATTTTACAAGGACATGAAGTAACTTGGACAAGATCATGTAGCTAGGAGGTAGCGGAGCATGGTTTCCATTCAGGCAGTATGACATCAGGCTTGCCGTGCACCGGTAGGATACCAGTCTCCCTCTATTTTGGAGAAATTCCCAAGCACACAATGTGAAACAGAGAGTTGGTAGGTCTAATTCTAACAGTTAGATTAATCCTTTCCCATCTCATTTCTGTCTTGTAGCTCTTCATATCTCTGTTAACAAGATGACACATGGCTTTCATCTCTCCTCTTCCTGTGATCACAGTGGGTAGGAAATGAGAAGTGCAGTGACCCTGGGGTCAAGAAAGAGAAGAAATGGGGCAGGACTAGTGAGGAGGAAGCAGGAAGGAAGATGCCTGGGACAACCACGTATCCTATCAGCAGCATATGGGTAACGAATGCACTGAGCATTTAAGGCTGATGACCTCTCTTTGTGGTGTGTCACTCAAACATGTATGATGTCATAGTAGTAACGAAACAGGAAAGGCACCTCTGTATCAGCAGGTGTTCAGTGCTTACTAGTTACACCCATGGATGGAATCACTGAAGCTGATCCAGCTTTGTAGGTGTTGTAGGTGTGCAATTTGAACATTTGCTAGAAAATTGAATTTGACTTATGAGCATTAACTTCAAAGACGGTAGTGGGCACAGCCTTGCTTGTGAACAAACACAGTTTCTCAGTTTATAATAACATATAGTTTAGGGGGGCGCCTGGGTGGCTCCGTTGGTTAAGTGTCTGCCTTCTGCTCAGGTCATGATCTCAGAGGTCCTGGGTTGGAGCCCTGTGTCAGGCTCCCTGCTCAGCTTGTGCCCCCCCGGGGCTTATAATAAATAATGAACAAATAAATGAATAAAGTCTTAAAAAAATAAATAAAATTAGTGTAATAAGAAAGGACTCTTGTCTTTTCACAAGTAGAAGGGACATAAAACGATTGTTTTGTTCCTCTCTTTCCTTTTAGACATCTCTTATTGAAAGTTATGAAGTATTTCAGATACCCTGGCATAACAAACACCACGGCACCAACACCCAGCTCAAGAAATAGAACATTCCAGTTGAAGTTACTTACAAGCTTTGCCTCTCCCTTCTCTCCTACCTACTTAAAACACACATATGCCCCTGCTGAAATGAGCCACCATCTTGAGTTTGGGGTTCTTCATTCTCCATATCCTTACCTGTTTTACCTGGAATCTTTTTTACTTGCTTTTTGTTTTATTTTTGCTTCCAAGCACCCTGCTTCTCAGCCTGTTGAGAATGATATTTGCTGTGGGCAAAGTGTCTAAAGGTTCCAAGAACATTGGAAAGGAGGCCTGGACTAGGGGAAAGAGAGGCCTTCCAAAATCAGAAATACTTGAAAGACTAAGTAGCTCCACAGTTGACGTAGGTCATCATTTGAGGAGCAAAGTGTCACTGCTTTTTGCATATGAATTCTTGTTTGTTGACCTGACTCTGAAAACTAATTACAGTCCAGTTCACCTGACTCACCTATGTCCTCCCCTCTTCATCCTGTATGCTGTTGTGGTACAGTTATTTGCTCAACTGACAGAGGCTCGTGTGTGGTTTCCTTCCTCAGTGGAGTCTCCTGTTGACTATGCCCAAGTCATTTCTCCTACACACGCGCACGCACACACACACACACAAAGTTCAAAACCAAAATGTACCACAATCATTGGTTAATCTTTCCTCTTTGGGTCCCTTATTAAGTTGAACTCTGCACAATAGCTGTAGACCTCCCTTCTAAGCATTCACAATACTTATTCATTCACATTATAGTCACATCCTGTCAGTGTCTTTCTTTTCCTTTTCCTCTCCGAAGGAAAAATGAAGTGACTTTGGAACATGCATTATCACCACCCTTAAGAAAATACAGGGTGAAAAAAAAAATAAAAAAAAATAAAAAATAAAATAAAATAAAAATAGAAAATACAGGGTGCCCACTATGTTTGTAGTATTGAGTGTGTGCTATGTCTGTTTTTCCAATATATTAGGGGAAAGAATACTACTTATTCCTCAAGTAGTAGCAAGAGAAAACAGCGAGGGAAGGGTTCAGATGAGGGTGACTATAGTCTGGCTATGCACCATAGAATTGACAGGCCATATTGAGACATCAAATAGATCACCATGTTTTCACCACAATGGTATGAGTGTTAAGCCTACAATAATTAGAGGAGAAGTACAGGGTGTAATTAAGTGGGTTTGGATGAAGAAATTCTGAAATTAATCATTAAGTCTTTCTTGGGAGTAGATTTTTTTTTCTTTCTTTTTTGAGACTAGTGTCTCTTTGGCCCACCTACCACGGAAATTTGGAGGATTCAGCAGTTCTTTGCCTTCCAGTGCTAATGAAAGTTTGAGGTCTGAGATCATCTATTAGGATCAGAGAGTTTTGTAAGTAATGCCAAATCTTAACATGTTCAAAATTGAGCTCATGTTGTCCCCCCCACCCCACCCCAAACATGTCCTCTCTCCCTTATCCCCATGCCAGCTAATTGCATCACCGTATTCTCACCCAGACTCTGTGCTCCATAGCAATCCTCTCCTATCTCCTGTGAGATCGTTCCAGCTCTTCCTCCTCTCTATTCTGCTCCAGGACTGCACTAGTTACAGGGTCATGCATCACTGAAGATGTGAAGAGACTACAGGAAGGTCCTGTTTCACATCTTCCGTTTTATAGATGGATTTGTAGATAATCTTGTCCATCCTCTCAATATTTTAATGCATTTTCATAGCATTCAGGATTAAATTCAAAGTGCCTGTGTAACATAGAAAGACCTTCGTGAGCAAGCCCTACATGCTTCTCCTCTCACATATTCATCCGTATTGTTTATTACAGTCACATCTAGTATTTCTGAAACTGCCATGCTTTCATGCTTCTCACCTTTGCACAAGCTGTACCCTCTGCTTGGACCCATTCCTATGATGCCCTCCTGGCTGTCTCATCCTTCCTTCAAGTTTCAACTCAAGTACCATCTTCTTTTTGGAATATGATGTTAGGTGCTGCTTCACCATGATCTCCTAACACACCGTATACATCTCTGAATTTAACCCGCTAGGATGTAACTGTCCTCTTTTTCCCTATAATATTTGAATTCCTGAAGAACATCAGATATTTCTGAGTAATAACTCTTATATTATAGTAGTTCTATATTAATGCCAGAACTGATGATGAGCTCCGAATCTCCCCTTTCTCTGCATCCTCGCCAACATCTGTCATTTCCTGTCACTTTTAGCCATTCTGACCAGTATGAGGTGGTTTTTCATTATGGTTTTGATTTTCCTGATGCCAAGGGATGTGGAGCATTTTTTCATGTGTCTGTTGGCCACTTGTGTATTTTCTTTGGAGACATGTCTGTTCATGTCTCCTGCCCATTTTTTGATTATATTATTCATGCTTTGGGTGTTGCGTTTGAGAAGTTCTTTATAGATCTTGGATACTAGCCCTGTATCTGATAAGATATTTGCAGATATCTTCTCCCATTCTGTCAGTTGGCTTTTGGTTTTGTTGACTCTTTCCTTTGCAAAAGCTTTTTATCTTGATGAAGCCCCAATAGTTCATTTTTGCCTTTGTTTGCCTTGCCTTTGGAAATGTGTCTTGCAAGAAGTTGCTGTGGCCAAGGTTACAGAGGTTGCTGCCTGTGTTCTCCTCTGGGATTTTTTTTTCCTCTAGGATTTTGATGGATTCCTGTCTCACATTTAGGTCTTTCATTCACTTTGAGTCTATTTTTGTGTATGGTATAAGAAAATGGTCCAGATTCATTCCTCTGCATGTGGCTGTCCAATTTTCTCAACACCATTTGTTGAAGAGACTGTCCTTTTTCCATTGGATATTCTTTCCTGCTTTGTCAAAAATTAGTTGACCATAGAGTTGAGGATCCATTTCTGAATTCTCTATCCTATTCCATTGATCTATGTGTCTGTTTCGGTGCCAGTACCATATTGTCTTGCTGATCACAGCTTTGTAATATAGCTTCAAGTCTGGAATTATGATGCCACCAGCTTTAGTTTTCTTTTTCTACATTCCTTTGGCTATTTGGAGTATTTTCTGGAACCATACACATTTTAGGATTCTTTGTTCCAGCTCTGTGCAAAATATTGGTGGTATTTTGATAAGGCTGGCACTGAATGTATAGATTGTTCTAAGTAGCAGAGACTTTTTTTTAAAAAAAAGATTTCATTTATTTATTCATGAGAGACACACAGAGAGAGGCAAAGACATAGGCTGAGGGAGAAGCAGGGCAGAGGGAGATGCAGGCTCCCTGTGGGGAGCCCGATGTGGGACTCAATCCTAGGACCCAGTGATCATGACCTGAGCCAAAGGCAGACACTTAATCACTGAGCCACCCAGGTGTGCCATAGCAGAGACATTTTAACAGTATTTTTTTTCCAGTCCATGAGCATGTGACATTTTTTCCATTTCTTTGTGTCTTCTGCAATTTCTTTCATGAGTGTTCTATAGTTTTCAGAGTACAGATCCTTTGTTTCTTTGGTTACGTTTATTCCTCGGTATCTTAGGTTTTGGGTGCAATTGCAAATGGGATTGACTCTTTAATTTCTCTTTCTTCAGTCTCATTGTTAGTGTATGGAAATCCAACTGATTTCTGTGCATTGATTTTATATCCTGCCACTTTACTGAATTCCTGTATGAGTTCCAGCTCAATTTTGGGATGGAGACTTTTGGGTTTTCCACGTAGAGAGAGTATCATGGCATCTGCAAAGAGTGAGAGTTTGACTTCTTCTTTGCTGATTCAGATGCCTTTTGTTTCTTCTTGTTGCTGATTGCTGAGGCTAGGAATTCTCCTACTATGATTAACAGTGGTGAGAGTGGACATCCATGTTGTGTTCCTGATCTTAGGGGAAAAGCTCTCAGTTTCACCCTGTTGAGAATGATATTTGCTGTGGGCTTTTCATATCTGGCTTTTATGATATTGAGGTATGTTCCCTCTATCCCTACACTGTGAAGAATTTTAATCAAGAAAGTATGCTATACTTGTGAAATACTTTTTCTGCACATAGTGAGAGGATCATGTGGTTCCCTTCCTTTCTTTTGTTAATATAGTGTATCACATTGATTGATTTGCAGATATTGAACTGCCCTGGCAGCCCAGGAATATTTCCGACTTGTCATGGTGGAATCCTTTAATGTACTGTTGGATCCTATTGGCTAGTGTTTTGGTGAGAATTTTTGCATCTATGTTCATCAGGGATTTTGGTCCATTATTCTTTTTGGTGGGGGGATCTTTGTCTGGTTTTGGGATCAAGGTGTAATGTTGGCCTCACAGAAAGAGTTTGGAAGTTTTCCTTCCATTTCTATTTTTTGAAACAGCTTCAGAAGAATAGGTATTAATTCTTTAAATGTTTGGTAGAATTGTCCTGGGAATCCAAACGGCTCTGGACTGTTGTTTGTTGGGAGATTTTTGATGACTGCTTCAACTTCCTTCCTGATTATGGGTCTGTTCAGGTTTTCTGTTTCAGTTTTGGTAGTTTATAGGTTTCTGAAAATGTTTTCATTTCTTCCACATTGCCTGATTTGTTGGTTATTCATAATATGTTCTTATAATTGTATTTCTTTGGTGTTGGTTGTGATCTCTCCTCTTTCATTCAAGATTTTATTAATTTAATAAAAGTATTAATTTGATACTTTCTCTTTTCTTTTTGATAATTCTGACAAGGGGTTTATCGATCTTATTCTTTCAAAGAACCATCTCCTAGTTTCGTTGATCTGCACTAATGTTCTTTTGTTTTCTATTTCATTGATCTTTGCTCTAATCTTTATTAATTCTCTTCTGCTGGGTTTAGGCTTTATTTGCTGTTCTTTCTCCAGCTCCTTTAGGTGTAAGGTTAGGTTGTGTTGTTTGAGACCTTTCTTGTTTCTTGAGAAAGGTTTGTATTGCTGTATCCTTCCCTCTTAGGACCACCTTTGCTGCATCCCAAAGGTTTTGAACAGTTGTGTTTTCATTTTCATTTGTTTCTATAAATTTTTAAAATTCTTCTTTAATTTCTTGGTTGACCCATTTTCAAATGTATGAGACTTAAGTGCAGTATCTCTGGAGCTAAAATGTTTAATTTGGTTCTTTGCTTTTTCACATAAGTAAATGCTATTGACAGGTGGGCTGTGAAATATACTATGTTTCCTTTTCCTTTTCTTTTGTCTTTTTTTGTCCTTCCAGTCTTGCCCACTGTGCAGATCTCCTCTCAATACTTTCAAATATAGTAGTATACCATTAGGTTCATCCTGAACATTTTCCAGAGCATTGTGATTTACTTCTATCTGGATAGGTTGTTCTCTAGCCTGTTGTATGGCTATCATTTTCATATCTGTCTCCATCATCCTCCTGGGAAAAATTCTTCTACCTCTTTCTTTTGCTGGATTACCTGAATCTCATATCTTCCTCTTTCCTGAGTTATTTCTCTCAGTTTGGTAAAACACATTTTTCAGTAGTTTCCAGGGAAAGCGCGTAAATTCATACGTTTGAAGTATTGATATTCTAGCCACAGATTTGACAGCCTCCTAGATCTCAATATCTTTGTTTTGCTACTAAGAGATTTCTTAAAATTATCTACAACTCTCTATTGTGTTTTCTTTCCGCTATTGTATTTTTAATTTCCAATAATTATTGTTTGTTCTCTTTTTTTTTAATTTTTATTTATTTATGATAGTCACAGAGAGAGAAAGAGAGAGAGGCAGAGACATAGGCAGAGGGAGAAGCAGGCTCCATGCACCGGGAGCCCGATGTGGGATTCGATCCCGGGTCTCCAGGATCGTGCCCTGGGCCAAAGGCAGGCGCCAAACTGCTGCGCCACCCAGGGATCCCTATTGTTTGTTCTCTGAATTTTTATTACATTTTCTCCAGTTCCATGGATGTTAAAATCTTCTTTTATTACTTTAGGAACATATATGTAAACAGAATGTTAGTGTTTTTCTGCCTCTATATCTGTTTTTTCGAAGTTATTTTTTCCCCCCGTTTGTTTTGGCTTTTGTGTTTCTTGTTAAAAAACATCTATTCAGATGTCTGATAATTCTTGACTATCCACTCAAATTTAAGAATTTGTCAGCAAAAAAAGTTTTCAGCATGGCTGGGGGTGGTTAACTTGGGGACTTTGCTACAGAGTGAACTCCTAGGGCTATTTGGGCTATTTGGTTGGGAAGGCTTTGATGCCAGTACCTTTCATCTTTTTTATGGCCTGTTTAGAGTCCTCAGAGAAGAGTTTTCCACAATCCTTCCTGAAGGGCCTAATTCTGACAGCTGGCATTCTTGGAGCCTAGTGGCAGAGGCAGGTTATTATTCGCTGCATCTAGTGTATAAACATGACTTCATTCCCTTAGTTTTAGTACAGAGACCCTATTTTACCCTGTCCTGAGAGGGGATGTAACAAGCTCTTAGTTGCTCTGAGTGGGAGAGAAGATCTTTTTTTCCCCAATCTCTGTTTCCAGGGGTACTAATGCCACCAATTCTTGGATTTTTGAGGGGGGATCTTCATGGAAAAAGTAGAGTTGATGGCTTAGGATCAGCTTTTTCAAATCTGCTAGGTCCGTTGATACTCATCCAACTGCTGGCTAGCTTCCAAAAATTTGTGGCTATTGTTTACCCCACCATTTCTTTGTCCTTCAGAGTTTATGCCTTTCAATGAATCTCATAGTCATTGTGAAGATTACATGAGATTATACATGAAAAATGCTCACAGCATTGTTAGCACTCAACAAATGCTATCATAATTATTACCATCACCACTTCAATAGGCGACTGCACCAGCCTCCTCCTAACTGGTCCTCCACTTCCATTCTTTTCCCCTTCAATCTATTGTCCACAGAGCAGTTAAAAGGCCTTGGTGAAACATAAATCTCATGCCCTTCTTAATATGCTATAATGTCCTCCCAATTATCTTAGGATAACTTTAATTTTTATTTTTATTTTTTTTTTTGAGAGAGAGAGAGAGAGAGAGAGAGAGAAAGCATGAGCTGGGGTGATGAGGGGGAGAGGGAGAGGGAGAGAATCTTAAGCAGGCTCCATAGCCAGCAGGGAGTCCAACACAGGGCTTGATCTCACAACTTGAGCCAAAATCAAGAGCTGGACACTTAACTGAGTCATGTAGACAACCCAGGATAATTTTATTCTTAAGTTATACATTGAATTCATTCATTCATTCATTCATTCATTCATTCATTCATTCATAAGTTCATTCAAATACATAAGAACATCTACTATGTGTCCAGCACTTTGTTAGGTGCTGAGAATACAAGGGTAATAAAGGAGAACTGATCCCTGCCATTGTGGACAAACTATTTTGAGATACACATATAAAATGAACAAGCAAATAAAATATGGCAGGTATGTATTCAGTTAACTGCTTAATATAGCTTATCGATGATGCAAATCTGGACCCTTGCTCACTTCTAAAATTTCACCTAATGTCCCTCTTTTTCTGATTATCACACTATGGCCAAACTGGCCTAGAAAATGTTTCTTCCTGCAATATCAGGTTTGCAAATACTACACCCCTTACCTGGAATGCTCTTCATACTCTGCAAATGACTATCTCCTATTCATTCTTCAGGTTTCAACTTAGTCACTTTCTCAAAAAGACTCTCCCAGATTCACCGCTTTAAATTAGAATCTCCCCCACCATCATTCTCTTCATAGTACCTTCATTTCTATTTCTTTATAGCATTGTTTGTGTCCCCCAGTCCCCCAACCTGTCCAGCACCTAGGACAGTTCCTGAAATTTAGCATTCAAAAAAATATTTTTTTTTAAAGATTTTATTTATTCATGGGAGACACATAGAGAGAGGCAGAGACACAGACAGAGGGAGAAGCAGGCTCCATGCAGGGAGCCTGACGTGGGACTCAATCCCGGGTCTCCAGAATCAGGCCCTGGGCTGAAGGCAGCACTAAACCCCTGAGCTACACAGGCTGCCCCAAAATATGCTTATTGAATAAATGACTATCCTTGTCAAATCCTACGGTATATGACAGTATACTTTACAATAAACACTCAATCGTGGGTTGTTAAACTGCTTAACAATATATCACAGATAAATTGACTTTTAGCCAATTCTGACTAAATCCAAGATCATTTTCTCAGTCTTCATTGTTATACGTTAAGAGTAAAATAAGGCTGGATCTAATAGGGTCATTTTGACAGAAGATCAATGTAATTAAGAGTCTGTTCTGTGGTTTTGTTGGTTTAAAATCTTGGTTTTATCAGTTTACTCCATTAATATTCAAGCTCCGAGAGAAGTAATTCAAGGTAAAACAATTCCTTTTTTTTTTTTTAAGATTTTATTTATTTATGACAGACACACACACACACACACAGAGAAGCAGACACATACATAGACAAAGGAAGAAGCAGGCTCCATGCAGGGAGCCTGATGCAGGACTCAATCCCGGGACTCCAGGATCACGTCTGGGCCAAAGGCAGGTGCTAAACTGCTGAGCCACCCAGGGATCCCCAAGGCAACACAATTCCTAAGAGAAAAACTTATCAATTCCAATGCAAGAGTTAAGTCACAGTTGAAGGAAGTTTGGAAGTCTACTAGGTAGAATGTCCCATAGGCAATTAGGGGATGAATAATTTCATGAAATACTCATATAAGACTCTAAAAAATTATTATTCCATAAGGGACACAATTTCTACTGATTTCAATATAAATATCCAACAGAATTGAAATGAATTGTGCTAGAAATATTCATGGTTACTTGAGAAAAATGCTTCTTCCTTCCAGACTTTTTAAAATAAACACTGACAAATTCTTACTACCCTCCCCCCATTGATGACAGAAAATTAATATTGTTAAATCATTTACTTCATACCTGATATTTCCAAGTTATTTCTCCTCCTCCTTTTTTTAAATACCAATTTTATGGTAGCTGTTTCTTTTCTTTACTTTTTTTTTTTAAAGATTTATTTATTTATTAGTGATAGACATAGAAAGGCAGAGACACAGGAGGAGGGAGAAGCAGGTTCCATGCCGGGAGCCTGACGTGGAACTCGATCCCAGGACTCCAGGATCGCGCCCTGGGCCAAAGGCAGGCGCTACCCAGGGATCCCCCGTGGTAGCTGTTTCTTGATTGTCATGTGAAAGGTGTTGCTGAGGACTTTCATATCCTGTAACATTGGACTAGGTAATTCAAATAAACCTTCTTGCTGAAGTAGTGGGGGGCTAAAACTATAGTGAAGAATTTGAAGAACTGCCAGGCTTGGAAAGGATAAGGATAGGTGTGGGGGACCCAACATTTGGGGCCACTTTTCCTCTGAAGACATTTCTCTATTCCAGAATGGGTGACTGAGACCCTGAGTGGTGCTTCTGACAGCTTTACATAAGCAGGGAATCAGGGATTGGAGTCTGGAATCCCACCAATGCATGGGATCTAGTGAACCATCCTTGCTGTAGGTTGGGAACTCAAAAGAGCTGGAGGAGTGAGCATGAACTCTTTCAACACTAGCTGGATTGGACTTACTGTTGTGGTGACGTCTACATATTCTATGAGCCAATTAAGGGATTATCAGGAATAATTTTGCCCAAATTTTGTATTTAACATCAGCATCCATTGACTTTGAGCCGAGTAAGCTTCCAACTTCAAAATCATAGCTTTCAACCTACTTCAAATATTCAGTTGTAGAGTTTGAGAACATGGCCACTTAAGTCACTGTGACACCTGCTCTGATGTCTGAAGATTCACTAATGAAGTCCATTTTTTGAATACAAAGAAATGCCATCAAGTAAGATCAGAAAACTCTTCTTGGTGTACAGAAGGAATTTTAGAGGACAGAAAGGCAGAGAAGCAGCTGAGAGAGGCTGTCACGGAAGCAGAAAAAGGACTTGTTTGTTCCTCACAAATTCTTGACTTTTTTCCCCCCCTTTAACTCACACATAGGGAAATCTTAAGTTTAGTAAGCTTTAGGGAAGTATGTTCATGATACCCTGGCACTTGATTCCATCAGATAAATACCCTCAAAATCTATGAACACGACAGAGACAAAGGCAATCCACATTAGAACACATTTTTTTTTTAAATAGGAAAAGTAAGATGCCTACTTTTTTCTTGAACCTCTCATTCTTAGTCTTCGAGATAAAATAAGCATAGTATATACTACTGCTCAGTATGTAAGTCCTGCTCTGCAGCCTCTGCTGGATTACTAAGTAAGAGCACAAGTCACTCCCTTCGAAACACTGATGGGACAGGAAAGAGGAAAAAACAAAACAAAGAAAAATGGGTTTTCATCTAGTGGAGACGCTCTTTTTGTAAGTGATCTATTTATTTCATAACTAGCTCTGGAAACAAAATTTTCAAGATGTCAGGGACCTTATGACTTGTAGCTCTTTTTCTCACAATGCAGGAGGCCATTTCATAACACTTGAATTTCAATGTGAAAGCATCCTTTTCTATTTGCATTAGGTTTTTATAAAAGGTAGACTTTATTTTGCAATATTCACCCCTAATTGGTCTGAGTTCTCTCCTCTAGAGCCTTAGGGAATAAATCTACTTCATCTTTCACATGTTTCCCAGAATGTGAAGACGTTACATCGACCTGAGACCTCTTCTCTCCTTCAGTTCCTTCAGCTATCATGACAATTGTGGTCAGACAAGTTGGAGGGAAAAGAGCTATAGTCTTGGCTCTTTAGTTTTTCATTGTCTTACATGTAAAACCTTTATCCAAACCCCCAATGCAATATGACTAAAGCAGTGTACATTAACACTATTGCTTCCTTTTTTCTGGTTTAACTATCAAAATGCAACCGCTTCTGCAGCTCACGTCACATCACCCTGTTGGGATAGATTTAGAGTTAAAATATAAGTGCTATTTCTTCATCAAATCAACTACAGGAAATTTGGAGTCAAGGAAGGAAAATTTCAAATGTCCGGTGGTGTCAAAAAGAAACATTTTCATTTCTTCGGTCAAAGTCATTTAAGATTCCATCTACAGAGTGAGATTTGGCAGATGTTGACACCCTAGTC
The DNA here is from genome assembly GCF_905146905.1 of Nyctereutes procyonoides. NCBI lineage: Eukaryota > Metazoa > Chordata > Mammalia > Carnivora > Canidae > Nyctereutes > Nyctereutes procyonoides. The sequence continues at coordinate 21,098,900 of NW_026575037.1, read as the reverse complement.
AAAGCAGTGGCCTATTAGCTTTTGGTGATAAATATGTAACCTGAATGTGGTGGCTGTTCACTGGCCCTCTGTCCTCACCCCAAAATACGCTCAGACAACAGTATTTTCACTTCATTTATTTCTTCAAAACAAGTCACTTCATACAGCATTTGGTATTTAAAATCACAGACCTCATAAATAAAATCAATTCATCTTAATGACAATGGCAAAATCACATAAGAGTTGTACAAAATGAAGTAAGACATCTCCCAGGTAGCAGCAGTGCATTAACTTTGAAAAAAAAAATGCTGGCAAATAGACAAAAGAACATTTTTAAAACAAGAAAACACTGTCCATCTTAATAAAGAAAAATATGCCAAGAAACAGACTTCCTTCTGTTCTGCCCTTCGCAACTACTTTTACAAGACATGTTCTAAGCTCTAAATTTGACAATCTGGGGTTTCCTTCTTGCTTCACGAATCTCCACCTCTACTACATCAGTACAGGAAATAGAGGACTATTGTCATTCTCTATTCCTTTTGACAAACTTACACATATTTATTTTGCACTTTAAGCTGAATTCAATACTTTAAAGAGAAAAATTACTCTTTGCTATGGAAATTATATTTCCTGTAAACAGCTTGAGTCATGAATGGCACCAAGGTAGACTGGAAACCTGACAAGAATTAGGTGCCCTGGTCCTTTTAAGTAATTCATGGACTACAACTTACTGCATATCCTATACCAGCTCTAAAATCAGGCTCATGTAATCTTAGTAGAAATTCTAAAACTTTCTTAGGTTAACCTGTTACCTACAACTTAGACAGATCCTATTTTCACATCCATAAGCGCCTTGATGTGGGTATTTTTAAAAGACAAGTATAAAAAGGCATCATAGCAAAATGCTTCTATTTGTGGTTTATACATTAATGACAAACTTCTCAGTTATGGCCCTGCTACATTCTATGCCAAGAAAAGGGTGAGGAGGGTTAGGAGGACACAAAGGCATTGCTTGAAAACTGTTATTCGTGACTAAGGAATGTATCCATTTGAGGATCTCTTCTGGAGAGATGTATCCATTTGAGGATCTTTCTGTTTATCCCCTTTCCTCTTTAAACGAAAAGAGTAATCTCCTTTAAATTCATATGGACCAAGACCTAAATCAGCACCCCACAACTCAGTATCAATGTAACAATTTCTTCAAAGCCAAATATTCAAAGCACTGTAAACAAAATGTCAGCTGATTTTCAGAAAAGAAAAAAATAATAATAAAACCCTTTCCCAAAATCAGGCAAGTTTTGTAGTCTAAGTTGAATTAGATGTGTTGCAATATTATAACTCTTAGTAAGAGAACATTGTTAGCTAATGAACTAGCTTATTCAAAATCAAGTGTTGCACTTTAGACTTAAAAATGATACTTTTAAGGCTAAAAAATCAGCTCCCTTAAAATAAGTTTGCTTAGAAATAAATGAAGAGTTTTTAAGAATTTAATCTTTTCCAAGTTGGTATAGTCATCCTTGTGCTACAAGAACAAATTTGAATACTGCACTGCACAATGAATGATAACGAACAATCACATTACGGAAACAGGTAATTTTTGAATGCTAGGGCACAGAGCATGCTCCTAAGTTACTGAAATCAAGTTCCACTGTAATCAAAACACCAGAATGTTGTACCACTGGATACACTATACACTGATGGCAATTATTGATTAAGAAGAGCTGATTGTTAGCAGGTCAAGAATTATTTTTTAATGCCTTTAACAAGATCCCTGGAGAGGGCTAAAATGTAAACTTTTACTTCATATTTTTTTAAAGTGCTGCAAATAATAACAAATGCGTGTCTCAACACATGAAAGAACATAAATCTTAATATATGAAAGTTTTCGGAAGGCCACCTGATCCATAAAGAAAACAATTATTCTGCTAATTTTACATACTCCTCCTTCTAACTTTTTCAAAAAAGACATAGAAAAAAACCATGTTTAGCTAGGGCAACTTGCAACATATGTTTTAATGCCTACACAGGATAGGAAGAATATGCTAGATAAGCAAGTTGGGCGTGGGCATTTAGGGGCATTTATAGTGAGATAACACATTAATGCGTTCCTGACTATGACTCTGCTGGGGCTTGAACTTTATGGAATAATCAACTGGCATGATTATATTAGTTTTTGCCAATAGGGTCAAGCTGACCAGCAGCCAAACTTTCAAGGGTACCCCTTGACTATGCTAATTTTCATTAATGCGAAATAATCAAGAAATCAACTAGGAATGATTAACTAAGAATGTACCACACTGATGGCCTTATATGGCTATCACATCACAAAATTTCCAGGGATATTAATTTTAACCTCTGAAAACATTCTACCTAGAAGTGCATCTTCACTGCCATATACCAAATCTCTAAATCCAAAGAAGAGTTAAGGGAAAGAAAAAATAAAAGAGGAGTGGGGGACACTCCTTCACTCAGCCACTAATGTAAACTATCCTTATTTGAATTAAAAATTTTCCTTCACTCAGCCACTAATGTAAACTATCCTTATTTGAATTAAAAAAATATTCTGGTATGGCACTCAAAAACGGAATAAATAGGGAGAAAGGTTTCATTCTGCTCAAGTGCAAATTTAAGAAAAAGTTTTGGATCCTGCTGCAAGTACTAAATCCATAGGCTTTCAAAATTCTGAAGATTAGAATTTACACACATTAATAAACTAATTTCAAGAGTTTCATAAGTGCAATTAAAAAAAAATCTTTAGATTCTGTGAGGTTTATAAGCTTGAGTTTTAGAAAGAGCACAAGTTTAGGTTTTTTAATTCGCAGGAACTAAATCAAATTGCCTGCAAATAATGCATCATCTTGGATTTTCCATGATCAGAACATTCAAGTCCTAGTGCTGAATTTCAGCAACTAATTAATTTAGAACTCATTACTGAGAGCCATTTGACTATCAGTGTCCAGTTGGTGAATGGACATCCTAGATAACAGGTAAAATTGAGTACGATCCCCGGAATATCTGACACTTGCTATAAAAGTATAAGCTTAAATATGCAAACAAAAACACTTAAAATGAAAAAGTTTACTTTTATAAAATATCATGTTCTATTTCTATTTGTTAAATTAATCCAATGTAGGTAAAATATACTCAATTTTAAAGTGACAGAAATTTATGTTGGAAAACGTATCAATACATGCCTGGTACATTATAAATTACCCAATAAATATTTGTTGCATGAATAAACTTCTCTAAATTCCAGTAAGCAAATGTCAAGTTTGGCTCCTGAAGTACCTAAGACAGAAAGGCAAGCTTTATGAATAATGATGTGTAAAGCTCAATTTGATGTAGGTTACCCCGTGGTATACTCTTAACTTCTAGTTTTAAGTGTAATTATTTTCGGGGGGAGGGGGTGGGGTGGGGTAGAATAAGGGATAGAAAAATCTTTAGACCAAGAAGACAGCCAGGTACAAAGAGATTTTCAAACACACTCATTTGTACATATTATGATTGCCAAACGTTATCGCAAGTTCACAAGTGCTATTTTTAAGGCTCAGTAAAATAGAAAATTAAACACTTTTAAGTTACACCGATCGGTAACTTATATCTTAAGCAGCTATTCACAAAATAGGTACTCAAGAAATGTCACCTAATGATTTCAAGCATACTTTGGGAATTCTTCCTTAAAGGAACTTGTTCACTGAATTGTTCACATGCTCCTTAATTTTATATGGCCACCTCCACCACGTGAAAGTGCTAAAAGTAAATCTCAATTTTAAAACGTTTGCCAAGAAGATATGCTGAAAGAGCCAGAAGTGCTTTAAAGTATACCATTGGTTTTGTAAGTGAGATACTTCATCAAAAAATGAGACCAAGATTACAAAACTTCACTACACTAAGCCTCTTCACATTCTGTGAGATAATACATAACAAATTATAATTTAGCATCCCTGATCTTCAGAAGAATTACGAAAAGAGGTAGAAAACTTTTATCTGGAAGATCTCATGGTGGAGCTAATTTTAGAGGATGTGTCTTGCAGGTTAGCCCACCAAACAAATGACTACACGTCTATTATTAGGAAGAAGCAGAATTCCAAAAGAGCTGTTAAATAAGGCAAGGATTTAAAAACTGTCGTTATTTTGGAAGTGAAATAAATTCATTCAACATTATTATCCCAACTACTTTAAAACTCTTTGAAAGTCAAAGTAAAAGATTGTAGATGAGCAAAGTGCTAATTTGCAGAAACATTAAATTACTCAAAAGCGCATCAGTGGCCAGATAAGGCTGGCATGAAAAAAAGAATACTGTTTAGGTAAGCCAAAGATCTCACAAAAACCAAGTCAGAGCACAGCATTATCACTTTAGATGAAGACTGTTTTTTAGGAGTTGGAGAAAAAGCTGAGAAAAGTTAATCCCTCCAGACAACTCTTTATGTAAAAAAGCAAAAACCAAGCACTCAAATTTCAAGAAACTTCAATTAAAAAATAAATACCCTGCTTAATTTAAAATTTTTATCCAACGTGACAAACGTCAATAAATGAGTTGTGTTAAAACACGAGGCCGACGGTCTTTTAAAGCTTTAGTAAGCTGCTCAGGCACCTTTTCCCTCATACATTCTGCTTTTATACACTAGAAATCCTAAATTGGGCACTATCAGTTCCTTAGGTAATATTCTTAAGGAACGCACTCATCCCTGTAAAAATTGCTTGCAATGTACCTATAACTGGTTAAGTACACATTTATAAAGTCTACCAAATTGCAATATAAAATCGGTTTTGACAATTCTGAGTGTCTTCATTTGAGGAATCAATTCATAATTTAGAAACAATATTAACTCAGGCAGAGTTTTTAAAAGGATTCAATTACGGAGACACTGTAGTTTATGTCCAGTGGCCTCATGTGAGGCCTTCCGCATTACTCAAAATACGAAGTTGTTTTCTTCTAACAGGTTAATGCTGCTGGGTGCCAGTTTACGGTACTAAGATTCAACTCCTCAGGTTACTGTCGGTAGGTAGCAAGGACCACCGCTTCTGTCACCCCAGCAGAGAAAGGGCATGGATGTATCACCACTGTAGACACACACCTGTAAACTTGCACACTAATTTTAATCTTAACAAGGAATTTCAGTGTCTTAGTGGTTTTAAGTTAAAAAGATGGTTCAAGCATTGTCCTTTGTTCTTTAGGGGTTACAAATAGCTTATTGGAAAACCCAGAGCCTTCTGGATCTGTGAGGTAGTAGGCGGCAATCCTCATCATGCATAGATCACACTTCTCCAAAGTTGGTATGGCCTGTCTCCTTGGCATGGTCCCTTGCTTCTGCTTGTCCGGTTAATCCCTTCTGACATACCATGCACCTCAGGGTGAAGCGGTTTACATCAGTAAACTGTCTCTTTCTTCTGGCTTCATCTGCTAATTCCAGTGCTTGTACAAGAACAATATCATCATTAGAGGAGAAAATGGTCAGAGGCGGGGTGTCTGGGTCAGGGAAGTTCCGCTGAAGCGGATCATAGTGAATGCCATCATAAATAAGCAGGACCCTTTTGGTGTATCCTGCATCTTCCCCAAAACGGTCAATTCTTACTGTCTGTGTATCCACTACACATATTTCACATTGATAAAACTTAGACAGAATGGATATCTCAATAGCTCCTCCCCAAGTGTCATCCCTTTTGATCCAGTCACAGTACTCTTGATTCGTCTTTCCCAGTATTGCCTCGCTATAGAAGTCTGGATCGCTTGCTACAATTTGTGCTATGAGGCGTCTCATCTCAGGGGCGCAAGCAGGATTCAACACTCCTCCTTCCACGACATAGTACACACTGGTAAAGAGGCAAGAGTTGTCTGCTGGGACCACTGTTCTGCTAAGCACAGGCAAAGGTTCCCTGACGTAACTGGGAGCACCATGTTTTGTGAATGTAGGCGACTTTTTGGGCCTGGTTTGGTCTTCTTCCACGATCAGCATGTCGCCTGTTAGAAAATAAAACAAATCCAGAACTGCAGAGAAATCACAGGTGAGACGGGCTGTTCACTAGCCAAGTGTGCAAATTACACGCAGGAGGAGCTGAAGTAGGAAGAGCCTGGGTGACTAGGGAGAGAGAGCACGGCTCTGCAAACAAGCAGGCCAGGGACACTTGGGGTCCGCTCCATCTCCATAAAGATGAAAACAGAACAAAGAGAGAAACACTGGGGGCTGCGTTCCAGTTGAGGGAAGGAACTTTTTAAGCTTCTGGTTTAAGCTTTCGTATCGGCTTTAAAAAGACCTCTCCGACAACACAATTTCCTTACAGCTTCCTCTGCATCCTAAGAGCACAAGTCTTCCAAAAAAATGTGTTTACCCCAGACTAGACCACGGGGGGGGGGGGGAGGTCCTCGTTCTTCTCTGAAAGTTAACATCCCTAGCACGTGGGGGGTGTGCGTGTGAGTGTTTACAAGGATCCTCCAGACGACAGCTGAAAAGCCTTCAATGATCCATGTTGCTGGTCAGGTTTTAGTGATGGACAGAAACAACTGCTGTGGTTTAGGATTTGAAAGGGCCTCCCATGGATGTGTCAAAAGCATACTCCCAACTGAGCGTACCTGTGCAGCTACGTATGTACGAACGTGACGGCAAAAACCAACCGGGGCAGCAAAAGTGAAAAGGCTCCTGAAGCCTTGGGACCTGCTAAGCTTCCTTCAGGGACAGAGGGGGAAAGAGCTACCGGGACAGAGGAAATAGACCTCATTTTATTTTATTAACTTATTATTATTATTTTTCAGACTTTTATGGACGCAGAAGGAAAACAAAAGGAACGAGATGTTTTCGAGGTAGGCTAGAAAGCTGGGGCGGGGGGGGGGGGGGGGGGGATGGACTATGGGTTGGGCTCACCCTCTCTCCTTCAACCCTATACAGAGTGGAGGAGTTGCCAGCCCCGGCCCCTGCCAGAGTCCTCTAGTCTTCAATTGATCCTTAGCCCGTCCTCACCGCCCCCATCCTTACCCCCCACTCCTCACCCCCCCATCCTTACCCCCCGCTCCTCACCCCCCATCCTTAGCCCTGCTCCTCACCCCTCCATCCTTAGCCCCCGCTCCTCACTCCCCATCCTTAGTCCTGCTCCTCACCCCCCATCCTCAGCCCCGTCCTCACCTCTCCATCCTCAGCCCCCATCCTCAGCCCCCGTCCTCAGCCCCGTCCTCACCCCCCATCCTCAGCCCCGTCCTCACCCCCCATCCTCAGCCCCGTCCTCACCCCCCATCCTCAGCCCCGTCCTCACCTCTCCATCCTCAGCCCCCGTCCTCAGCCCCGTCCTCACCCCCCATCCTCAGCCCCCGTCCTCACCCCCCATCCTCAGCCCCGTCCTCACCTCTCCATCCTCAGCCCCCATCCTCAGCCCCCGTCCTCAGCCCCGTCCTCACCCCCGTCCTCAGCCCCGTCCTCACCCCCCATCCTCAGCCCCGTCCTCACCTCTCCATCCTCAGCCCCCATCCTCAGCCCCCGTCCTCAGCCCCGTCCTCACCCCCCATCCTCAGCCCCCGTCCTCACCCCCCATCCTCAGCCCCGTCCTCACCTCTCCATCCTCAGCCCCCATCCTCAGCCCCCGTCCTCAGCCCCGTCCTCAGCCCCGTCCTCACCCCCCATCCTCAGCCCCGTCCTCACCTCTCCATCCTCAGCCCCCATCCTCAGCCCCCGTCCTCAGCCCCGTCCTCACCCCCCATCCTCAGCCCCCGTCCTCACCCCCCATCCTCAGCCCCGTCCTCACCCATCCTCAGCCCCGTCCTCACCCATCCTCAGCCCCGTCCTCACCCCCCATCCTCAGCCCCCGTCCTCAGCCCCGTCCTCACCCCCCATCCTCAGCCCCGTCCTCACCCCCCATCCTCAGCCCCGTCCTCACCCCCCATCCTCAGCCCCCGTCCTCACCCCCCATCCTCAGCCCCCGTCCTCACCTCTCCATCCTCACCCCCCATCCTCACCCCCCGTCCTCACCCTCACCCTCCCCCATCCTGGCCTCCCGCCCCCGCGGGGCCCGCAGTCCTCCCGCCTCTGCCGACCGGGATCTCTGTCCCCCGCGCACGCCCCTCTCCGTCCTCCCAGGGCTCTCCCCGGCCCCAGGCTCGCCCCCTTACCGGACTGGATGGGCAGATCCCCTAGAACGGTGTCCTCGTCGCTGAGATCCAGGCCCTCGGGCGGGTACCCCACGAGGATCCGCTGACAGCCCGGCGCGATCCCGGTGATGGCGGCAATCTGGCCCTGGAGCTCCCGCACTCGGGTCCGGCTGGACAAGCCCTGCAACACATGGGTGCCATCCTTGGCCTTGCAGCGGAGCCGCCACATCGTGTGGGTCCAGCTCCGGGCAGCGGCGCGGCCAGCCCGGGTCCCGGCAGCAGGTGGGCAGACGCCGCCGGGGCAACCAGCCGCCCGGGGGACTCCAAAATGGCCACCCTTGGCCGGGCCAGACATCGCGAGAAACCGCCGGGGGCTACAGTTCTCGCGAGGGTTGGCTGCGGCTCGGGCCTCAGCCCTTTAAGAAGCGCGAACTCTCTTAAAGTGACAAGTCCCTCGGTGCCGCCGACCGCGCGCGAGCCCAAGGATGAAGACTTCGCTGTATACAGCCCAGGTGGCCTTGCTCCCTGTAGAGCGAGTGAGGTGCCCTCTTGCCTTGGCCGCATATATGCTCCAGGAAAGAGGGCGGAGGGAGGGGATCCTGAATCGGGCACCTCGGCATGTGACCTTGCCCTTGGTGAGGTCGGAAGCTATTAAAGTGTGTGGCTTGCAAACCACACCTGGAGAGATCGGAGTCACGGTTCGGGACGCAGACGAATGCCGAGAATGGTCAGTGAGTCAGGGGCAATCAGGCGCTCGTGAGCGGGCCCGCGGCTGCAGCAAACTGACTCATCGAGGCCGAGGCAGCCGGACGACCGGCCCCGCCACCTGCAGGGCGCTGGGACTTGCACCCGTGCCCCGGCCACCCCAGAGAGCGCCCGAGGTCGGCACCTGCGCCCGGGGCACTTGCTCCCTGGGGTGGTGGCCCCAAGAGCAGGAGCGAAGAGGACTGACCTGTGTCATCCGGACTCCAGGCCGTCCTGGGGTCGCGGCCAGGAAGGGGCCTCCGCGGCCTCCTCGGGTACCCCGAGTCCTCCCCGCATCGGGAGGCGGCGGGGGTGGGGGGGGGTGGGGTGGGGGGGGCAGGACCCTTGGCTGTCACGGCCACGCGATAATGCAGGACGCGGTCACCTTTCCAGCGCTGCGCCCCCAGCACCGAGGACCGCGCCCCACGAACGGCTGCTGGACGGATGGAGGCGGCCGCGGAGCCCCCAACCCTAAAGCTCCAAAGAGGAGATCCTGCCTGAGCTCTTTTTGAAGGATGAGTTTAATCCCCAGGTGAAGGAGGAATAAAGACCTCTCTGAATTCCTTCCTTTTCCAAGAAATCCAGTCTTTATTTACTTACTTATTTTTGCCCCCCTGGATTTCTTTCTTTTCCAAGAAATCCATAGTCCTTATTAATAATTAATATTAATTTTTTAAAATTTATTTTTGCCTCTCTGAATTTCTTCCTTTTCAAAGAAATCCATAGTCTTTATTTACTTATTTATTTTTGCCTCTCTGGATTTCTTTCTTTTCCAAGAAATCCATAGGCCTTATTAATAATCAATCAATTATTTTTGCCTCTCTGAATTTCTCTTTTCCAAGAAATCCATAGTCCTTATTTATTCATTCATTCATTCATTTATTTTTGCTCCCCTGAATTTCTTTTCCAAGAAATCCATAGTCCGTCTTTATTCATTTTTGCCTCCCTGAATTTCTTTCTTTTCCAAGAAATCCATAGTCCTTATTTATTCACTCATTCATTCATTCATTCATTCATTTATTTTTGCCCCGCTGAATTTCTTTCTCTTCCAAGAAATCCATAGTCCGTCTTTATTTTTGCCTCCCTGAATTTCTTTCTTTTCCAAGAAATCCATAGTCCGTCTTTATTTATTTTTGCCTCTATGGATTTCTTTCTTTTCCAAGAAATCCATAGCATTTATTTATATATTTATTTTGGCCTCTCTGAATTCCTTTCTTTTCCAAGAAATCCATAGTATCTATTTATTTATATATTTATTTTGGCCTCTCTGGATTTCTTTCCCAAGAAATCCATAGTCCTTATTTACTTATTTTTGCCTCCCTGATTTTCTTTCTTTTCCAAGAAATCCATAGTCCTTACTTATTTGCACGCACGCACGCACGCACGCACGCACGCCGCCCGGGATCCGAGGCAGCACACCTGCGTACCCTGGGGTTTGGGTTTATCAACAGAATCCAGCATCATCAGAAAAGGCCTGGGGGCAGCTGAAAAGTGCACGCGAAATTCGCAAACTCCCCCCTCTCACTCTCCCTACCTCTAAGTTTTATGAAAGCTTTTTGCCTTTTTGGACACCGTTCGTGACCCTGTGTCCTTCTGTTCGTTTCTGCCGAGGCAGTTTCCCCATCTGGTGCTCGGAGACGGCCGGCGCCGGGGGACCGCGGGGAGGGGGGCTCCTGCTGGGGCAACCAGAGTGGCCCCGGGGTCCGGCCTACCAGGGCACGCACGCGCCCCACGGCGCCGTCGGCTCAAGCACCTTCTCGAGTTTACGTTGCAGGTCACGGGCGTCCCGAGGTCCCCCGGGGTTCAGGGAGGAAAGCGTTAACCCCGCAAGGCTTTCCCGCTGCTAAAAAGTCCCAGCCCCTCCCGACCTCTGTGCCGTCCACTCTCGCGAGAGGAAGCCCCCCCCGCCCATCTCCCGGGGGCGGGGCGTCGTCTTGGTTGGCCCCGCCCCCAGCTCTGGGAGTTGCCTAGCAACGACGCAACGCACCTCCCGGGTGCGGGGACGCTCGGGAGCTCGCGAGCTCCGGGCTGCGCGGTTTCTCCTTCCACCTTCCGCGGCCGCCGTCCGCGGGGGCGATCGGAGCCCCGCCCCGGGGAGCCTGCGGCCGCCGGATTGGCGGATGAGCCTCTCCAGGTGAGGACCGACGCCAGGGTGGCGGGGCCTGGCCGGGGCACGTGATGTGCCGGCTCCCGTCCGCGGCGTCCCGGGGCCGGTGCCGGGGCCGGGGCCACTGCCGGGGGGAGCTGCGGAGGGCTCCGAGGGTGAGCGGCTGCCGCGCCGCAGGGCCCGGGGCGGGGCGGGGCGGGATGCCTCGCGGCGGCGGGGGAGGGGGCGGCGGCGGGTGCCTTGGCTCGGAGGGTCGGTGCGGTCCGCGGAAGGACCGTGCAAGGTGCTCGGAGCAGTAGGACCTTTGGTCCCCACGCGCTGCCTGTCTGGCTGCGGGGCGTGAGCTCGAGGCTCGCCCACCCCAGCTGGGAGTCACGGCTTCGCATTCAGCAGGTGACCTTGGGGAAGTCATTTACCACCTCTTGGCTCCCCAGTGTTCCTTACAGACTGCGAGCCGCGGGGCAGATGGGGAGAGGGTGCAGAGCAAGGGCTGGAGGGGGGGAACCCCGGAGGAGAGATGGCGATGACGCGCCGGGGTCGTCACCGGGTCCGGTCACAGCTTTTCCATCAGGGACCGTGTTTGAGCTTTCCCCCCACTTCTCCCGTTTTTTTGGCAGGACCGAATCCTGCCCTTGGACTGCAATGACTGACTTCACAATCACGGACTCGACCTATCTCTGCAGCCCATTCGCACACCCGTGACTTCTTGACTCGTGCCGCTGTCCTCCCCAGCTCCGAAAACCAGGATCTGAGGTCAGGAAGGAATGTGGATGAGCCACTTCATTTGACTGAATTCCGTCTTTCAACCTGTACATTTTGGGCGAAAGGAACAATGGTAGCCACCTCTGCCTTGCAGAAGTATTATTAGGAGGATTGAAGGAGCCAATTTATGTGAATGTAACTCCCAAGTCAGCATTAAAAGGGCAAGGTTCTAGTGCAACGGAGTTTACAGATGAAGAAACAGGGCTAAGGAGGACTTATCTAGGGGCATCGGAGCTATTAACCCGGAGCAAGAGGGCTGAACTTGATTCTTGGCCCAAGGTTCTTTTTTTTTTTTTTTAAACAACCCCCTTTTAAAAAAATGTTTTTAAAGATTGTATTTATTTAGGAGAGACAGAGAGAGAGAGGCAGAGACACAGGCAGAGGGAGGAGCAGGCTCCATGCGGGGAGCCCGACGTGGGACTCCATCCAGGTCTCCAGGATCAAGCCCTGGGCTGAAGGCAGGCTCTAAACTGCTGAGCCACCCAGGGATCCCCTTGGCCCAAGATTCTTTCACTGCTCTGCACCTGTCCTCTTCACGGAGTCTCTTGAGGGATGTCTCCTTCCTTACATTCCTTTTGTCCCTTTCAGACATCTCCGGAAGTGCTGCCATGTCTGGGAATATTGAATCTTCCTCGGAACAGAACAACAACAGCTATGAAACCAAAACCTCCAATCTTCGAATGTCAGAGAAGAAATGTTGTGAGTCTGGGGAAATAGGAGGGGGGCTGCTCCCTCCCGGGATGTTTCTCTTAGGGCTATAGTTGTAATGCTAGATTTTGATACCTGGTGGGAGAGAGAATTCTTTGACATGGGAACTGAAAACCCAAGTCTACCAGGGGAATTTCTTGTCTGAAATGAGTAGGCCCAGTGAAATGTCTGTCACTGGGGCCAGACTGCTGGTATATCCCCCACCTTTTCTTACTGCTTTCTCTAGCTGTCTCGTAGGGGCATCTGCACACTTGATTGATGTTGAAAGTTACCCACACAGAGATTAAGGCAGGGTGGCAGGTGCGGGGATTACTTAGGGCTGATACTGTTAACAGTTTCCCTTTATTTTGGGGCCGTGTTTTGTGAGGGTGCTGCGCACTGCAGAAATTGCAGGTAAAAGCCAGTAGTAGTTAATTTCGACAGGCCTCAGGAGAGTCAGGTTCTGACATCTGACCTCTCACTGTGACTTGGGCACCCTGTTTTCCCACTGGGCTAGCCTTTGCACTTTGCAAGCTGCCTTTCCTGCAGGTTCATTCCTCTGGGGACAGGTTTCACTGAGACAGTTTCCATTGCCAGTTCTATAAACAGAGACAGCAGGTGGGTTTGCATAGAAATGAAACATCGTTTCTTCTCCCTCTGCATCTGAGTTCCTAATCCTCATTTATAGACTGTATGGCCAAAAGGTCCCAGGCAACTGGTCCCTACAGTTTCTGGGGACCCTCCAGGAATGCTAACCCTTGCCCTTGCTTCCAGATGTACCTTTCCTTTGGAACCCTGTCAGTCCGTTCTCACGTCAGCGGTCCTGTATACAGCAAGTGGAAATAGCCGACCAGAATAAGACCTGGAAAATCAATCCTGTCACGATCAAATCTTTCCCCAGAGTCTCAACCTTGATGTCACCTCCTTGTCAGTCTCGTGACTGATGATGATAATCTGTTTTCATCTATCACTAATGAAGCTTGCTGGGCTTTGTGCTGCGACAGAGGCAGCTTGTTTGGATATGATACTGGGGTTGGCACATCTGCACGATTAGGGTCTCCTTCCTCTACCAGGGCCCGAAGCCAGGTACTGAGTGCAAGACCCCAGAAGAAAACTAGGATAGCATGATGTTTGAGTGCAGCCCTTGGAGTTGGACTGCCTGGGTTTGAATCCTCGTTTTACTCCTTTCTAGCTGCATGCCCTTGAACAAGTTGCTTATCCTCTCTGCGCCTTAGTATGCTTACTTGTAAAACGGAGATACTAATAGTGCCTCCCCGAAGAGCAGTGTGAGAACTAAATGAGTAAATATAAGTAAGCACTTAGAAGAGTGTTTATAGAGCGAAAGCGTATTATTTTTCATTGGTGACTTTTCGTTGCATATAAATTGAATCGTACTGTAAATGCCGTGCTGGGAGCTAACCATTTAAAAGAGCCCTGTGAAGGATTAGATTTTCAGTAAAGAATGTTTTCTCCTCTAGACAATACTGTAACCCAGATTTGGGAGTACTAAAGAGAGCTGCATTTGTGTTATTGGAACACTTGATTCAAAAGGTTATAGAGTGCAGGTGGCAACCTGGGCTGCACAGTGTCCAGCGTCAGCTTTATTCTCCACAGAAACCTGCTATGTGCCATTCAAACTCTTCTGCAGTTTTTCTGCCTTGAGGGCTCTTGATAGTCAAGGAGACAGTAATCCCAGGTCTCCCCTTTTGATCCTCTAGACCCTGATTCCTGCTCCGTGCTCTGATTTCTCCTCTCCAAACTCCATCCTCTTCGCTCCCACTAGAAGCATCTGGGTTGTCCTGACTCCACCATCATTCGTTTACTCTCTCTCTTCTCCCCTCATGGGTTGGACTGGGAGACTGCTGCAGCCAAAGTAGGAGGAGAAAAAGGTGTTTATTTCCTTCTCCCCATCGCTTGCCTGGTGTTGGAGCAGGCTCCCCTGGCTGTGCTCACACCTAGCAATTGCTTTATTAATAGCTCAGCCGTTATCCCCTTGCTGCCAATTACACCTTGTTGGCTAACTTCACTCAGAGAAGGACTGGAGAAGGACTTCAGGGAGCCAAAACCTCCCAAAGGAGCGTTACTGGGGAACAGCTGGCAGAGGTTCCTTTAAGGTGCTCAGATAGACTGGTTTCAGGCACCTCAGGAATTAGGCAGGTGGGGGCAGGGGTGAGTGTATACATGCTTTTCTTTGTTTCTTTTATTCTGTGGGATTTTGAGTAGGTCCGAAACGCCTTCCCATGTGTACCTTTCCTCATTTACAAAAAAGCAAGACATGTTTGTGAAAAATTCAAACAAAACAGAAAGTGAAAAGTAAAAAAATCTCCCACAGTTTCTCCTGTCCTTAAGTTCGATTTTTCTGACATCTTCTGGTGTATCCTGTTAATGAAAATAGATTCACACTGCATATATTCTGTTCTGCTGCAATTTTCCTTTTTTTTTTCTTTAAAAAAAAAAAAAAACAAACCTTACTATATCATGGGGTTTTCCTTGTGTTTGTAAATCCAGATTTACCTCTCTGCATAGTATAGCATTATATGGATAGGCCAGCTTCCTTCCTTGTGGACATTTTAATTGCCCTGTTTCCGGTTTCCCACTATCACAAACAGTGCTGCAGGAGCATCCTTGCACAGAAAGCTGCACGTTTGCACCAGCAACTTTTCCTATAGACATAATAGGAGGAAAGACAATTGAAATGTTGATCAATATTGCTAATCTATTCTCCGAAAACGTTCTGTATTGTTAGGTATTCTTAATATTTCAAAGTGCATGGATGGAAATCAGCATTGTCACCTAGAGCTGCAACGTTAACTTTCTCAGTGTTTAGCCACAGAACTTGGTTATTTCATGCCTATCAGTCAAATAGTAGGAGATAATTAGCAGTTTTATGACGTCTCATGAATGGAAAAAATACAAATGCAACACATTTTAATCAGCTTGCGTATTTCAAAAATATTGGGCCTGTTTAGAACAAACAGTGGAAGAAAGCCTTGTTCACCAAAAGGCTGGGAACCACTGACCTACTAGAGCACCCTTCAGGGTTAGATTAGAGAGCATAGTCATGCTCACCACATGGCTCCCTTCGCCAGGTGCTGACAAGATCTGGTGGCCGGGGCTGATGGGGCAGTCACGAAACCAGGAGTCCGGTCAGAGCCCTGACCTTGACTTTCTACTATGGAATTGTGGGCCAAGCTCTTCATTTGCCTGGGTTTGTTTCTGTTTGTAGGAGGGAAGTTCCCAAGCCCTCAGTTCCTCTAAGTGTGTTCGGGAGGCAGAGCCAAGTTTGAGAAAGTGAATTAAATCTTGTGTAAAGAAGGTAGGAGGAGAGCGTTTCAGGCTTTCCATTATATGCCAAGAGGTAGGTTATATTGTCTCTCAAATGAATCAGCTTGAACTATCTACTGTTCAAATTAAGGTGGCAGTGGTTTTGTTTTGTAACAGGCAGGACAGAACGTTCCTAGTTTTGTCAACGTGGCAGTTTGAGATGGGAAGTGAGTTTTAGTTTTGTACTCTGAAAAACGAGAAGCCTGGAGGTGGGAGGTGTGGTGCCTTGGGGAGTCCTTAGGGACCCCGGTTTTCTTTTGCTCTTAGCATTCTCTGTTCAGTTAGGTAAACATGCAGCAGCTGGTCCAATGTTCAGCTTCAGAGAAGCTCCCGAGCATCAGTTCATTTTTAGCTTTAGGGGAGAGCAAGAGGACCTTTGGGGGGAAGTGCCTAATGGGCTGGAAGTTGTGGACAAAGCAGGCCCAGAAATGCAGGTAATGAGGCAGATCATGAGGGATTGAGCAGAGTGTGGTGCTGAGCTGGAGAAAGTGAAGATTCATGAGGACTGTACTGCTGACACCTGAAGCAGCTTTCCCCGGGCAGACCTGTCGGGTCAGAGATCAGGGGTTCACATGAGCTGAGGCTGCAGGCTGATGTTTGCCTGCCTTCGAGCTCCCTGTTTGGACACAGATGAAAATCACTTACGTTGCTCTTTACCTGCTCTGGAGGAGTCCCTGCCCACGCCCAGGAAGTTTCCATGTGGGCCACGGGTGAAGGACCAAAGGCCAAGTCCTCTGACCCGGAGTCCGGGCATCCACTCCTCCCTCAGCACTGGGGCCACTCGTTGGTTTCTGGGTACTTGTTGCCCCACATCCCCAGGAAACGCTCTTCCTTCCGAGGTCAACTATAGATCCTTCTGCCCGCTTCTCCAGTGAGATCTGTTGAAAATGACTTTCCCATGCAAGTACCTCAGCTTTACTGAATTGTTTCTTAGCTTCACAGGGTCACCTTGTCCCAGAGCAGAGAAGCAGCAGCAACCTGCAGGGCACCTTTCGGAAAGCAGTGCTGGGAAGTGGAAAGCGAAGGCCATTTCTTTCTCCCTCCCCTCACAGGAGCCCACAGAGCCTGAGTCCTCCTTACCCAACCTCAGTTTGGGTGCTGGCCCCAGGAAAGTGGGCAGCTGCAATGGAGGCCCCTCTCCTCCCACCCCTCTGTGGCAGGATGGGCAGGGAGGAACCAGCCCCTGTTGAGCAAGCTGCGGAGGAGGCACAAGCTCTGGATTCTAATGCCAGCGCTTCCGTGACTCATCCTGTAGCCTTAGGCAAGTCACTTGACCACCTAGGTTGCCCTGCCTGTCGAGTGAGCCTTAGCTCTGTACGTGAGCGTTCCCGAAATAAGTCTCGTAAGGAAGGATGGATGAGTGGCTGTTCCTGCTTCTAAATTTCTTGTTTTCACATGGCCAACGAGGCCGACTGGCCATGATGCCCTTATAGGCTAGCTTTACTGTGAAGCTTCCTGAGGTCTACTCATAGACCTCAGGACGCAGATAGAACTTGTGTCAAGTAGGGTTTGCCACAGTCTGCATCCCACTGTGGTTTAGAAATTCTGGCTTAAGCTTGTCTTGAGCACAAAGGCCAAAACGGCTTGAGACCAGGCCCTTTTTACAGTGGGCAAGCTAGTTCTTGCCCATGGCTCTGAAGGGATAGATGGGATCCTCAGGATAGAAACCCTGTTGGACCTATTGTAGGAGTCAGGCTGGCTCATCACTGGAGAATCTCCAGGCACAAGGCGTGCCTCCACAGCCCTATTGTTCTTGTGTTATTAGGTATTTTCATGTTAAGGAAGGTGCCGTGGTTCTTAATCTTTCCATCCTTGCCACATTTGCCTCTCTTTCCACCTTAGGTACCTCTGTGGAGACTTTGTCCATGTCGGGAAGACATGTCTTGGTTGGGTACTTGGAAATTTATATGACCTTTTAGTTCTCTTTTAGGAGTTTGGTCTGATAGCTCTTCTCTTTGCCATCCTAGTCCTCCCCCTGGCTTTACTGAGGTGTATGAAGATTAAACGAGGTTATGGTCTATAAGTTCCTAGCCCAGGGCACAAACCTTCCGCAGCCCCTCAGCCATTCAGTTCTGTTCTCTTTCCATTCTAGCGTGGGCATCTTATATGACCAACTCCCCAACTCTCATCGTTATGATTGGCTTGCCAGCCCGGGGCAAAACGTATGTGTCTAAGAAACTCACACGCTACCTCAACTGGATTGGGGTGCCCACCAAAGGTAGGTGCAGGTCATTTATTCCTTGGGAAGGGAAAGGACTAGTTCTTGGGCCTCCCAGGCCTTTGGGAGACTCACTCTCCTTGGCATCAGGATTACGGGGTGCTCCTGGAAGAAATAGTAGTTGATTCCTGATTTACTAGATTTATTCCCTGTTTATAGACTTGTTTTCTCTTGGCCTGGGTGGACTGCCCTAGTTTTGAGGGCATGCCTTTGACGGTATAGGGCTTTACGTCCTTCTATATCATCTTGTCTAATCTTAGTAGTACTACTGTGAAATAGCCAAAGTGGCTGAGGAAATTGAAACTCAGACAGTTTAAGACTTGTTCAAGGTCTAATAAGCCTGAACTTGATTCTAACTTGACTCTTAAATCTGGTATTGTTCCCAGCGTACCATGGTGCTTTTTTTTTTTTTCCATTTCCTTGGCCACTCTGACGTTAGATCAAGAAGTCCCCTTTGGTGGGGCCATTGTATTTTTTCACTGCTGAAGGCTGTTGGTGTCATCTGCAGTGTTTAATCTTGGGGTATATCGACGTGAAGCAGTCAAGTCCTATAAGTCCTACGACTTCTTCCGACACGACAATGAGGAGGCCATGAAGATCCGCAAGTGAGTCTTCTTAGGCCTGACCTCCCAGCCAGCTCTTTCTCTGCCATCATAAGACTGGATGTTGCAGGGCTTGGGTTTTCCTTTCACTAAATATTCAGTAATATCAGTGGGAATTTGAACTGGAAGTTATTTGGTGGACAGGTCACGTTGGGCTTAGGTACGTAGAAGAACAGGCTCAGGGAGATGCATGTATGTTTGCAGAGTAAACCTGTAGAGGGATACCTTATATGCATGGGGCAGGGGAAGGGGAAAGATCTAGGCTGGTCCAAAAACAGTGGGAAAGTTGAAAAGTCTAGTTAGGGGAAAATTTTGACCACAGGGAAAACCAGGAGGGAAGGCACGTGACTCCCCCAGCAGCCCAGTGGTTTGTGTCTCTGGCTGTGCCTGAACTTGCCTGGCACTACCCTCATGATGTCCTCTGTTCTGACGGCAGACAGTGTGCTTTGGTGGCGCTGGAAGATGTGAAGGCGTATCTTACTGAGGAGAACGGGCAGATTGCTGTAAGCCTTCCCTGCTTCTTCCCCATCTCGATCTCCATCCAAGAGATTGCACAGCCTCACGTTAGGTCTGCCTTGGTGGGATTGCAGTTCTCCTAGCCTACTCATCTACTTCGTGGCCTCTCTTCCCAGGTGTTCGATGCCACCAATACCACCAGGGAGAGGAGGGACATGATTTTGAGCTTTGCCAAGGAGAATTCCTTCAAGGTAGGATCTGGCTCCATGCTGGAGGAAAGGGATGAGTGGAGGTGGGGAGTCAGGAGGGACGTGCGGATCTGACTCTGGCGGGTGAGGACAGGATTGGCTATCCGCTTTGCTTCTCTTGGGGAATACCCCCACTCCTTTTCTTTTAGGTGCTTTCTCAGCCCCTTAGCCTGTATGTCTGAGGCCCGGGGGATGTGGTAAGAGCTACTCCTGAATGAAGAGGCCTTGAAGGCCACGTCCATGAAAGAAAATCCTGGGGGCTGTGGTGGCTGCAGTGGGGCAGGCGTGAACATAGGCTGTTAATGAACAGCCTGGGCATTTTTGGCTCATTTATCACCGCCTTCTCTCCCTGGCCAGGTATTCTTTGTGGAATCTGTCTGCGATGATCCTGATGTCATTGCTGCCAACATCCTGGTAGGTGACACCCCTTGCATACCATCTCCTGTCCTTTCTCCCTTGGGTTATGTGTGTGTTGGTGGGTGATGGGGGGAGAGTCTGCTGGGTAATGAAAGAAAGAAAGAGACCCGGTTAACAGTGCAGGGTGATCTTTTTGATCTTCCAGAGCACCATTTTAGACATCCACGTTCTTCCCTTAGGAGAAGAAACTGAGACTTTGAGGAATAAAGGAAGAATGGGCTGTCGTTTGAAGCCAAGACTTAGACTGTAGGAGTTTTGGTTCTGTTTTCTGGGGACTAGCTGGATGCTGAGACCTGGGGATGTCTTCAGAGTAGATTAGTCTCTTCACTGTCTGTCAGGGCCACCATGCAGGAAAGTGCTCTGCCCACTGACTGTCAGTGCTCTATGCCCTGAGTGCCTCATGCCCTGTCCAGTCACGGTATAAACCAGTGCCCATCTGATGGGTTGTACTGTGCTATGTAAACCCGGTATCATGTAGTGCTCTCCTAGCAGTGTGGGAACTCGGACACGTCTAAGAAGAGGCATCTCGTCCAAGTCAGGCGTGCCACATCATGCACCCTATTCAGAGTGACCGTACGGAGAAATTGAAACCCATTCTGTGTACCTAGCAGGACCCATAAAGGGATTGGGGCCCAGGAGCAGTTTGAGCTGTGTGACTGTCTCAGTCCTTCAGCCAAGGGCAGGCACATGACTCCCAGTTGTCTTTCCTTTCTTGGTTGCCAGGGTCACAGGACAGGGAGGGGGTGCTTAGTAAACAAGGACTGCCAGCGTGCCAGCAAAAGGGCCCTTCTATGGACTTCCTTCTCTTTATTTAGCATTGGCTGTTTGCAGGAGGGTTGTTAAGGGCACACCTCTGACCAGGCCCTCCTCTCCCTATGATTCCAGGAGGTAAAGGTGTCGAGCCCGGACTACCCTGAAAGGAACAGGGAGAATGTGATGGAGGACTTCCTAAAGAGAATCGAGTGCTACAAAGTCACCTACCGACCCCTTGACCCAGACAACTATGACAAGTAAGGTTTGAGGCCACGGTTTGAAGGGCCTGAGGCAGGGGTCTCGCTTGAGAAAAGAGCCTTCCTCCCTCTGTCCGCATACTTTCTGCTGACCATCCAGGCCTGTAATGTTTCCATCATTCCAGAGAAACAAGGTATGGATTTGTGGCTTCTGTGTAGGTTGCATCTTATACTCGCACAGTGAAGTGTCTTCTATCGTCAGTTCTTCCTCTCTGTCCTCTAAAACAGGATTTCTCAGTCTCTGCACTGCTGACATTTTGAGCCAGCTAATTCTTTGTTATAGCCCTAGGGGGCCCTGTGCATTGTAGGATGTCCAGCAGCCTCCCTGGCCTCTGCTCACTAGCTGTCAGTAACACTCCCAACCTGCGACGACCCAAAATGTTTTCAGGTGTTGCCACGGGTCCCTGGGGAGCAAAATCAGTAGTTCGGATCTAGGGTGTTGTAGAGATGCGTCATCAGCTTTCGATCAATTTTAAAGTTTATTGTGTATATGTGTATGTATTTATACTCTACATATATATACTATATATATACACACACACTATAGCGTAACACACACACGTTAATGTAGAAGTACGCATGTTACACTTGGAATAGTAACAGTAAAAATGTATGTTTATGTAAAATGTACTGTACAAATATATATATACACAATATCATGTATAACTGCACATAATACAAATGTAAGTAAAAGTGTATAACAAACATATATAAACGTTATATATAAGATGTGTGTATGTATGTACAGATACGTGTGTGTGTGTACATACGCACACATATGTATATAAAGCAGGTAAAGTCCTTAAGAACATGCCTGGCTCATCAGAAATGTCTGATGGGGTGCCAGCCATTATTAATGTGGTAGTGTCTGTTGGCAACACAGTCCTCAGTGTGGGTTAACTTGGTGTGTGTGAGACGTAAGAGCCATAGTAAAATGACAAATCCATGTTGAAGGTGGTGAGAAAAGTGTGCATAGCCCTCTGTTCTGGTGTGTTAGTGGTCTGCTCAATGTTTTGAGTCTTAAGTTCCTTCAAGTCGATTGCCCAGAATGTTAGTATTGGGAGGTGTTCCTTCCTACAGAGGTTGAAACCATTGCTCTAGAAATGGTGTAATAGTATATTCTTCTACATAGAAGCCCTATGTAGGAAAACATTCTAGAACAGTGTCTGTAGGTTTATAGATAGTATTTCTGATGGTAGCGTTTGGGTGATTTTTGTTTGCATCATTCCACCTTTTTTTTGAAAGTTTTTTTTTTTTTGGAATATGCATTTATTATCTTTACAGTGAGAGAAATTGTCTGATGACGCAACCACTGCGGAAGTACCTCTGAGAGAGGCTTGATTAGGTGGATGCAGGGGATGTGTAGAGATCTCTAAGATTCTGCAGAGATCTTGCCTGCCTGTGATGCTGTCCCCGGGCCAGGTCTTGACTGCCTCACATGGGGGTTGTGCTTCTCACCAAACTTTAGGGTTAGCAAAATTGTGAGGTCACCTAGCCTAGCTCTTGAGGGAAAGCCTGGATTCTTCATATCATACTTACCTACACTACATGGCACACCATAGGCACTGAAGAAATGGTAGGTTGGCCAGAAGTTTGGGACATCTTACCTCCTCGGGTCTGAGGTGTAATCCGTCTCTTACTGCTTGGTTCCTTACATGGGGGTCAACTCTGACAGGAGAGGAGGAAGAGGGGCCTTGAGCCCACAAGTCGTTGTGGGAATCCTTCCCTTCCTGCTGTTCTCCTCAAATTATCAATCTCACGGGTTCTCTTTTTCTCCTGCTCTGTCCCAGGGATCTGTCTTTCATCAAGGTGATAAACGTGGGCCAGCGATTTTTAGTGAACAGAGTCCAGGACTACATCCAGAGCAAGATCGTCTACTACCTCATGAATATCCACGTGCAGCCTCGTACCATTTACCTTTGCCGGCATGGAGAGAGCGAATTCAACCTCTTGGGGAAGATTGGGGGTGACTCTGGCCTCTCGGCTCGGGGAAAACAGGTGAGATGTTCAGCAGTAGGCTGGATTTCCCAGGCTTAGAGTTGGAGGAAGGGCATGGTGGAGGTCCTCTCTCTTATCCCCTTACTTCTTCCTAAATCCCGTTGGGGCTTAGATGGTAGTTTCAGATGGTCAAGCAAATGCTGAAGACCTCTTCTCGTCCACTCATTCTGGCTGTGTTGTAATATGGTAACTTGGGAACCACTTCTGCTGTTAATTCAACCGTCAGTTATTTATTGGGCACGACTTGTATGCTTAGCACAGTACAGGATGCTCCAGTGGAAGTTCATTTCCTCTTGGGTTTATCATGACTGTGTAGCACTTTTTGGATTTTGATCATGGTCCTGCATATCATCCTTTACAGGCCGAGTTAGCAATTGTGAGTGTGTGTGCACACACATGCACACGCACGCACCTGTTTCTCTCCTTTGAAAATTTCTATCCCCAACCTCAGTTTGCCCAGGCTTTAAGGAAGTTTCTGGAGGAACAGGAGATAGCAGACCTCAAAGTGTGGACGAGCCAGCTAAAGAGGACTATCCAGACCGCTGAATCCCTGGGTGTGACCTATGAGCAGTGGAAGATTCTGAACGAGATCGATGCTGTGAGTAGGAACTCTGATGGCTACAAAGCCAGTAAGAGTCTCATATTCCAGCAAGAGCCCTCAGAAGTCATGATATGGGCGGTTTGACCTAGAAGACTAGAACTACCAGGTAGCACCTGTGCCAGTGACGGCCCCAAACCATTCTGTGACCTAGGCCCCCTGGCACCTGGGGAGAATGCAGCTCCATTTGGTTCCCTTGTATTTTTTTCTCTTGGGAAGAAGAAATAGCTGACAACTCACTTCTTTAGTTTCTGCTTAGAAAACTCCTTTCCAATTTTTGGCTTCCCCGTCCTTGAACACAAAAGCAGGCCTTTCTTTCTCTTTTCTTCCTCTGTACTCTTAACGCCTTCTGCAAGAATTTTCTTGTCCCTTCAGTTTCTTCTCCTCCCCTGCTTCCTGATCCCTTTATCCTGCTGACTTTTCTCGGACCTTTAACTTTTCTGAAGAGTCCGAGCAAGTGGCAGCGTAAGCTGGAGATGCCACGTCCTCTGTGTGGTGGCCCTCCTCCTGCTAGTCCCAGCCGCCCGGGCAAGGACCTGGCACAGTGCCTGGTGCGCAGTAAGAAGCTGGGATTCCTCAGTTCGGGTGGGCCGCGGGGGCTGGCCTCCCTCCTGCAGCCCGTGTGGCTCCCTGCAGGGCGTGTGCGAGGAGATGACCTATGCACAGATTGAGAAGCAGTACCCGGACGAGTTCGCTCTTCGAGATCAAGAGAAATACCTGTATCGGTACCCTGGTGGGGAGGTGAGGTTTCTTCTCATGTGGGGCGACTGCTTTAACTTGGGGGAAGGATCTGGTGGGAGGTGGGGGGTCTAGAAAGGGTAGTCAAGGCATCGTGTAGTTTCGTCCTCTGGCCTTTGGGTCACATTTAATTCAGCTTAGACAGTCGAATGTCTCTCCAGGGAAGAGAGTGCCAGGATGTCTTCTGTGTTGATTAGTTGTAGAATCAACATCTTTTTTTTTTTTTTTTCTTCATTGCACTCCCTAGGTCCCACCCCCACCCAAGCAGGCATAGGCTCGAGTAAATATATGGGGGATGAATGATTTCCCTGTCACCTTTTGTGTTTGAGGCTGTTGGCTGGCCTGAGCGACTTCATAGTCTAGAGCCAATGGGAGAGGTTCTGGAAACCCCTAGGAGCCTCTCCTTGCCTCATGCGCTGCCTGTTCGTCTGTGGGAAGGAAATATAAGACAGGCTGAATTCACATTTCCTCTTTTTGACCTGTAGTTTTCTTGACCTGACTGTTACTCTTGAGAGGTCTGAGTATTCTCGAGGGATCCCAGGGCTGGGGGAGTTAGCCGGTGACTTGAAGTCGCTGAATCTCCAGGAGGAAAGCCAGCTGGGGAAGGAGAAGTGGCCTCTTGACTCTGGAGCCAGCCACCGCCTTGGCTGCCAGCCTGAGCCTGGCCTTCTACCAGTCTGCCTCACTTCCCCCACAGTCCTACCAGGACCTGGTGCAGCGGCTGGAGCCCGTCATCATGGAGCTGGAGCGCCAGGGCAACGTCCTCGTCATCTCCCACCAAGCTGTCATGCGCTGCCTGCTGGCCTACTTCCTGGACAAGGGTGCAGGTGACATTTGAGGAAAGGGCCAGGGGACACATTTACGGGGAGGGGCCTGGATTCGGGATGGCACCAGGATCCCAGGCAACCGAACCTCCCCCTCTTCTACTCAAATTGGAGTGCATTCTTCCAGCAGCAGTGTGGGGCTCCCAGCAGCCACCGCACCAACTACTTGCTGAATTTACTCCTTTGGTACAAAAGCCCCCAGTGGAGAGTGGCTGCTGCTGGAGCTCCTTCATCCAGCTTGGCTAAAGGGCCGGCGTCAAACTGACTCTCTTGGCAGAATCAGAAAAGTGGTTGAATATTCCCAGCTGGTTGTTTGGCTGTAAGGAGGGCCGTGTCTTAGCATCTTCATCCTTTGGATGCAGCACAGGGTAGTTTCTGGGTAGAGCTGTAAGGAAGTTGCTGGCTTTTCTGCCCCTGCCCCTTCCCTTCCTCCTCTCTCTGAGCTGCTGGGAAGCCTGAGGATTGGACCTTTGGGACACCCAGGGGGCCACAGTCTTCGCTTCCACCGGGTCCTGGCTTCTGCACTTGTTTCTGTTCTGCTGCATGGAAAAATCTAAAATGGACGGATGTTAGCCTCTCAGTAGCTTGGGCAGCTTCTTGGTGGCCATCCTGATCATTGTCTGGGGTTTAGGGGTGGAGTCGTACAACCCGGGGTCAAGGTAAAGACAACCCCGCAAGCTCCTTAGATTTCCCCACCGACTTGACCTTACGACGCGGTACTGAGAGACTTCTCTCCCCTGCCTTTCTGCTTTCAGATGAGCTACCGTACTTGAGGTGCCCTCTCCATACCATCTTCAAACTTACTCCTGTGGCCTACGGTAACCATAAGCTTGGCGGCTGCTGGGCGGGGGGTGGGGGAATTGAAGAAAGTCAGGCTGTTTGAATCTTCTCTAGAAGCCTGTCATCCACCCCTGTGTACCAGAGGAATTGCATCAGTACCTTCCATTTTTGAAAGGATGTATGGCGGGGGGGGGGGGGGTGCCTGGGTGGCTCAGTCGGTGAGGCGTCTGACTTCGTCTCGGGTCAGGATCCCGGGGGCCTGGAATCCCACTGCGTGTCGGGCTCTGCGTCTAGCCAGGACTGCTGCTCCCTCTGCCCCTCCCCCTTTTGTGTGAGAGCTCACGTGTGCGTGTGCGTGTGCGTGCTCTGTCTCTAATAAATGAATAAAATCTTTTAGAAAAGGGATGTATGTATATGTGTGTTTGGGAATATATACATTCTTATGTGGTATGTTTCTCACACTGAAACTAAGGAATAGTTCTTGGAGCTTTTTTCCTGAAGGCCTTTCTCTTTCCTGTTTCCCCAGGATGCAAAGTGGAAACCATTAAACTCAACGTGGAGGCTGTGAACACTCACCGCGACAAGCCAGCCGTAAGTATTTTCCCACAGATGATCGTGCAGGCTCCCTGCCACCTTGAGTCTTTGAACCTCTGACGTCACGAGACTGGGGTTTTGTTTACGTACAAAAGGAAGACACATCCAGAACTCATGTCCTACGTAGTCTGCTTACTTCCAAAAGGAAGAGATGTTGGAATTAATGGCTTTTTAAATTAGTACCTCTTTCATGAGTTTTAACTTTGAAAGTTGGCTCCTGGAAATCCAGTTAAGTATGGCAAGTGTTTGACCGAAGTGAGATACAGATCCCCCACCCCGCCCCGTCCTGGGAGTGCTCCCTTTAGAAAGTAGGATCCAGAGGAGCCTGTAAGGTGGGGTCAGGAGGTATAGGGTTTGTTCCTAGGTGTGTCCTGATAATTCGTGTGATCTTAAATAAGCCCCTTCCTTTCATGGGCCCTCCTTCCTCCTCTGGAGTGTGATACTCAAGGAGCTTCTCCTTCTACAACCCTTTAGTGTCCTGGGACTTAGCGATAAGGCCATGGCCCATGTCTTATGAGAGACTCTCTCTGCAGAGGAGCAGGAGTGGAGAAAACTGTTGTGGTTACAAGCATTATTTAACCTTTATGAGTGAGCTTTTGGCTTGGCTTTCATTTGTGTGGTGTCCCTCCATTTCCAATCAGAACAACTTCCCCAAGAACCAAACCCCTGTAAGGATGAGAAGGAACAGCTTTACGCCTCTGTCCAGTTCGAATACAATAAGGCGTCCAAGAAATTACAGTGTTGGGAGCCGGCCCCTCAAGCCCCTCAGCCCTCTCCGTGCCCTGGACACGCAAGAAGGGGCCGACCAGCCGAAGACCCAAGTCAGCATTCCGGTGGTGTAACCGTGTGTCCCCTCCAGGCTTGGCCTCCTGCCCTTGTCACTAAGCACCAAGGAGTCATTTAACTTCCAGCCCCTACCCCCAGTGCTCCACCACGGATCTTAACACAGAACGTGAGCTCACGTGTTTCCAGACCAATCTTAGCTGTTCTCCAGTGTGAAACATGTCCCCGCCCAGGGGCCATTTGACCAGTGGGTATTTCAGGACACGTCCCCATTTGGGGTGGTCTGGAGAAGGAGGAAAAGGGATACGCTCCCCTGGGTGCTTAGCATAGCTGGGTCTGAGGTTAAGCCTGCCCCGTAGACTTGGTTCTTGTCCCTGGTGTCTAAACCCCTAACGTCCTTGTGTTGGTAAAGTGGGGGGTGGGGCGGAGGGGGACGCAGAAGCCCATTTTTCCTTCACCTTTGTCTCTTCGAGGTGTGCTCTACTCACAGCCCTTACTTGCCTGCTTTGTCCGCCCTCCCCCCCTCGCTCACCTCCCCTTTGGATTGTCCGGTGTGGTGCATGGCATTGTCCTCGTGGTGTCTGTGGAGCAAGGGAGGGGTGGCAAGAGAGAAGTCTAGGCTCTGTTGATGCTCTCGGCAGGGGGCCTCAATGGATCCAGACTGGGGGAGCTTTTTTTTTTCCCCTCTCCTTTCCTCTCAAGCCAGGTCCTGAAAGGGTCAGTCTAGGCTGTAGAACATCCACGGGTGCTCTGGAGCCTGCAAGTGGACATAGGGTGAGAGTACGTGCCTCCTTTCGTGAGAACTAGTCCTGAATCTACGAGGCCCTGGGGGGAGTTGGCTCTGAGTGTGTGCAAAATGTCTTGGTTGGTATTTTTCACTTCAAAAGCCAGGCATAGGTTGTTTTGGCAGCTGTAGAGTGAGGTTTAGGTGAAGAGGACATTCTCTAGCTCTTGCAGGTCTCTTGTAGGGCAGCCATGCCTTTTTTTCCAGTGGCTCCCAGCTTTGCCATCCACAGCAACTTTCCTGCCGAGGCCAGTGACCTCTGGGGCTGTGTAGGACAGAGTTAAGTTAAAGAGTCACCAGTGATGCTGGCATTGCTCAAGGCAGACAGCAGGGAAGAGGTCACTAGAGCTTATTTTCCTGTAATTTTCAACACTCCACTTTAGATTAAAAAAATTTTGCATGAGCAATGTTGTTGTTGTTGTTGTTTTCTCCTAAATCTGGGAGAGGCCTGATGATGAACTTAATCTTCTCACGGGTGTATTCTTTCTTCCATCTTTTTTTTCTCTCTCTCTTTTTTTTTTCTTTCTTCCATCTTAATGTCCCGGAGTCTTTGGGACCCTGAGGGGTCTAGCTCTGAGTTGTCTGGAATTGCCTATTTGCTTCTGTCATTTTATTTTCTCCGCAGGGTTAAACAGGAAATGTTTAGAGCAGGGGATTCTTAGCTCCTTGGTGGCCCTCCAATTGTGCATATAAAACATGAATATATGTGCAGTCTTCTGAGAGGGAAGTCCTGATTTCTCATGAGATTTTTACAAGTGATGGGATGAATCCCACACCTTAAAGTTATCAATTTGTCATTCAGAGGAAACCGGCAAAAGCAAGTGAGCTTTAGGCCAAGGGTGTTTTTGTTTGCTAATAGAAGACCTTTTGTCAAGATTCTCATCTAGGAGCATTCATTCGAATCCTCTTTAGAATTTTTTTTTAAAGATTTATTTATTTATGATAGACAAAGAGAGAGGCAGAGACACAGGCAGAGGGAGAAGCAGGCTCCATGCAGGGAACCTGATGCGGGACTCGATCCTGGGACTCCAGGATCGCGCCCTGGGCCAAAGACAGGTGCTAAACTGCTGAGCCACCCAGGGCCCAGGGATCCCCCCCCCCCCCCCCCCGCTCTTTAGAATTTTTGAGACATGTACGTGCTCTGGTCCACTTTAGACTTCACACAAATTCAGAATCTCTCGGGTTGGGGGTCTGGCTATGTATGCGTTGAAGTAACTTCGCTGAAGATTCCGATTCATACTCGAGTTCCACTTTAGCTGCGGGGAGAAATACTGGAATAGTTCCTTGGTCAGAGCATCAACCTAGAATTCTGAATTCTCCTTGGCTCTCAAAGGGCAATTCCCTGGAGTTAGACGTGAGAGCAGATCACAGTGTTACATGAAGTGACCCCCTTGAGGGCAGGCTGCTGTGTTTGAGAGGGTTGCTCTAGGTTCCAGTCCCATCTTTAACCCTTTGCGCTGCAGGGTGATGTGATTCACACAACCACTGTGTGAATAAATGCCCTTGGGTCATAGCTGGGAATTTTCAGCGCTCTGGTTAAAGGCACGGAGATAAACCTGTAGGATGGTAAAGGTTATCATCACAAGCAGCCGGCTTGTGACCTGGAGTCCTTTATTCTTACATCCCGAGTAGGACATCACAGTGTTTCCAAAAAGGTTGCATGCCTGGCTTCTGCCCCTCGTTGCATCTAAGCTGCCGTACAGCTTTGCCGTTACATCCCGTGTACGTAGGGTCTTCGTGAGGGCTTCGGGCTGGGTGGGAGGCAGTGATGATGGTAGAGGACAGGGAAGTAGAAGAGAAGGTTCTTGCCCTGAAGAAGGTTATTTTGAAGACAGGTTATATAATTATAACAAATGAACATTTGTGAAAGAGCAACACCTTGAGTCTGTAAGTGTGGACATCAAAGTGGAGTTTAGATTACTTCTGGCTTTTCTCTTGTCCTGTGAGACTAAAGGGGGTAGGAGGTGAGAATCCTCCTCCCGCAGGTGGGGATGAGATGTGATCTAGGCAGAAGGTGGGGCACTTCTACAAGCCCTTGTGGAACCTGAGTGGCCGGCAGCACCCTTAGGCCAAATGGTTATTCATTCAAGTTTTTTTTTTTTTTTTCCTGCTGTGCACTAAGAACAATTCAGAGCTAATGAATGACAAGCAGGAGCATTTTGATCCAAAGACTTTGGATCTGAGCTGTGCATACTCTTAGAGGAGGATTCTCCGGCGCACGAGCCTTGTGTTACCCTTTTTGTGAACCCCAGCGTGAGACACAGGTTGCCAGGATGTCCTCTGTGGCCCTCAGCCTGCTCCTCGTATCTCCACCGTCCCCCGTGCTAGTTTGCTTCCCCCAAAGGGAGAGCCCGAGGTGACACAAGAAATTAAGACACGAGAAATTAGAACTTGACGGTAGTGAGGCTCTCAGCACCCTTCAGGTTTTAGAGCAAGATCCCTCCAGAGAAGTTTGAGCAGCAAGAAGCCAGGAGAATAGAGTGGAACAGAGCTCTTGCTCCACACTTCAGAGACACTCTGCTTCCTGCCCTTTCTCTCCTCTTCTTCCTTTCTTACTGGAACATGTGTTAGTTGTACCTACACGTTACCATAATCACGTCTAGATCACAGATCGTACAAAGAAAGGAGGGGTCCCAGAGCACCTTTTGCTGAGGCTTTCGGTTTCATTGTGGGAGAAATCAGGGAAGGCTTTAGCCTGTTTAAATTATTTAATCTAGTTAATGGGGAAAGGAAAATCCCTGTATATTTTATTTTCTTGTTTGGAAGCTGAATGATGAATTTCGTGACAGACTTGAAAGAGGAATCTGAAGAGGATTGGGGAACTAGCTTCTCTTGTCTCTTAACCCTCAAATTAGAATTTAGTTCTTATTAATCTGTATTGCCTTTGGTTTGGTTTGGGTTTGATACGGAGAGTGTTTTACATTTAGCCCCAATATAGAGTAAGGAAATCTTTTAAGAACATTGCATTGTGCTGTTGGGTCTGTCCTATCTTATTGTCTCAGGGTTGGTTGGTTGGTTGTTCTCCCCCAAGAAGTTAGAGTTAGGAATACAATGTGTCTGTATTCCCAGGCTGAATGGATGAGTGTTTCCTGTGAGGTTCTGGGTGCTCCTCTTTGTAACCCACAAACGGATCTACAGAGGCACCAGCATTCTCAAGAAAGTTGACATAACTGTGGAAATAAATCCATCTTACGGTTTTTCTCTGAGTAGGAGGTCTCGGTTCTGGAGAAACCTATTGGTGCTTGGGGTAGCCAAAGGACAGGGGGAAGAAAGTCTAATGATTGAGGGAACTGTGTCTGGGTTATACAGTCTTACGGACATTCCATTGTCTGTGCTGAGTTCAGAAGCCGTGTTGTGTTTGTTTTCCGGAAATTTGACCAGTTTACCCAGGTTTCCTAGCATACATTTTGACTTGGTCGTGTTTTAAAATTTTTAATTTTAAAAAGATCTAACAGTTGAGCCAGGTTGCAGCATTGGCAGGATGGATCTCTGACTTCCCAGGAATTTAATTTAGACGCCTGGTGTCTAGAAGACTGTATCTGGCGATAACAATATGCTGGCTGACTGGCTGACGGACTCCAGTAGGTTTCTTGTCGTCCAACAGTCTGTTTGCTAATTGTACCCGTTAGTAGCAGATGCGTATTGCTAGAATTCTGTGTCTGTCGCATGTGTCCTTCAACAAAAGGACGTAAACACTTCACATGTTTTTTCAGGGGGAAGTTCTATACGCTATGATTTTTAATAGACATTTCATTTAGAGTAGCAGCCAAATTCTCATCATTTTGTAGCAAACGAAGATTGAACATCACTTGTGTATAATGTTTTGTGAACTCAGCGAAGGAGATGCCTGCTCAAAGCCTGAAATTGTTACCTCTGCCTGCATTCATTCCACTCACTCACCCACTTGTAGGCACGACTTGCCTTTCACCAGCGGCTGCTGACCCTGCTGTGTCCTCAGCTTCCCTGTCCCGGGATATAGCAGTGGATAATGCTGTTGTTTTCTGTCTCCCATGCATCTAGCTCTTACTCTAATAAATAAAAATGCAAAGGAAATCTTACATTTAAAAATGGATTTTAAGAGGTGGCAAAAGTATTCTTTCCAATCAGCCTTTCACTGGGGACCTAGGACCAATATCTATCAACTCAATGTTTTTGTATCTGAATTGCTTGTGTACATTTCTTTTTCATTGTGTTGAAATAACAAAATCAACTCGTCTGATATGGTGATGGTTTTACTGTGGCAAAAGCAAAGGACTGATCACCAGCTGTGCCCCTTGGAGGGATTAGGAAATGGTTGAAGGGAACGGACTGAATTGGGAACTCACGTACTAGAGTTATCCTGCGGATTTCCTAGGCGCAGCTCTGGTGAAACAGTAATGTGAGTCCTTACCAGCATCTGATTTAATGTGGTGACACGATATCAAAATATGCACTCACATCCACAGAAGGTGTGTATAACTATATCTGAAATGTGCTTTTGTGTGTGTGTGTGTGGTGTGTGTGTGTGTGTGTGTGTGAATAGAACGGGTAAATAAAATCATTGAGTAACTTGAACCTATCAGAAGGCTTCTGGGTTTTTTGTTTTGTATTTTGACTTGTGTTCTCCATCCACTCCCCCACCTCCAAAACTGTGTGCTGCTGCTCCATGATTGAGCTCAGACTCCTGAAAGCCAGTTGGCAGCATGACTGGATTCCTTGGTGTGGGCATGGCTCTCTTCCACCACCTTCTGGGAAGGATGGGTAGGACATTATGGAAGGCACGTGAACTCCGGTAGAAGCTGTGTGTACATTTTTGGCCCCTCTTCAAGAATCAAGAAAAAATTGCCTTTGCCTACACTGTACTATGACTCCCGTTAGCAACATGTAACTCATTATTGTAAAGAAAAAAACGTGGAGATCTCTTAGAATTTAGCGGGCCGCCCCTTCTAGAACCTGACCTGCCTGTTTCTAAAGACCTTGCAGTCAACAGAATGAAATGGCATTAAACTTCTGGGACAGGAGATACAGGTGGAAGTGTGTCACCGCCTCGCGCCTCATTCCCTGTTAGCCTCCCGAGGAGCAGGAACTCATTAGCTCTGCAGACTCTCGGCCCAGGCCCAGTCATCGGAATCTTCATCTTCACAGGCTTATTACCAAGTGATTCACATGCAAATTTAACACTTGGGATTCACCGCTCTAGGGGGGGAAGAGTTCCTCACAAAACGTTCCGCCCCAGCTTTTGGGAAGAAGCTGATTTCTGCTCAGATGGATTTCGGAAGGGACCGTAGACAGCCTCCTCAGAAGCCGAGGAGCCTCTGACTGCAGTGCCATTTGTCACCATGGTCTTTTGGTTGATAGCAGCCTACATGCTCTCCTTTTTACCACAGGGCTTCCCACAGCTTCTGCCTCCTATCTTGGGTATATAGCTTATGGTCTAGGTCTGGAAGGAGTGCCTGGTCCAACAAGGTCACGAAGGTTGGTTTCTCAGGGAAAGAAGCCCCTGACTCTGCTGTTGCAGATTGGTAAAGGGTCAAGGGGAGCACAACAGAGGGTCCATGCATGTGTGTGGACGTGGGGTCATGGGCAGTGGGGGGGGGCAGTGCAAAGGAGGGAGGGGAGGGGAGGGAGGGATTCTTGTGTTTTGTCCTTTGTCGGTGTGGTGTAACGGCTCTGTCTCTCTTCCCCTCTAGCTCCCAGGCGGAAACTGGGTTGGCTGTGCTTAGGCACTCACTCCCCTTCAGCGTCCCTCACCCCGCTTTGCTGACAACGTGAAGGCCGAGGCCAGACCTCTCTGGAGATCTACTACTGCAGAGCCTGGGGATGCCAGCTCCACGGGGGCTCCGTCAGGAAGTTAAGCTGGGATTGGACATTCCGGGTCACCAAAATGAGGCCTGGAAAAACATTACATTTTCTTCCCCTCGGGCCTAATGGGAATGTCTGTTACACAGGAAGACTTGACTTCCCTGTGCCTCAAAACATCCAACAGCCTGAGCCGATGAGTTTGTATTATCTCTGCTGGGGTGTGAGCCCAGTTGGCCAGTCTTGTTCTGTTTCTGTATGTCACTTCCCACCTGTGATTGTATCCCTGGCTGCCTATTCTTTTCTGAAATGTGAATGCACCTCTTGAGATGTGTTTCCAAGGGGAGGACTGCACTGCCGCAAGCCTGTTCTGTGCTGTGAGAGCTGGTCTCTGCATCCCTTCCAGGCTCGCGGGCGTGCGCACAACGGATGCATGCTAGCAGTCCCTTTTTTGTCACATTGGAAACGAGACAAACTCACCAGGTGAATAGCGGGTATCTGAGAAATTCAGTCCCTGAATTGTCTCTTCTGCAGTGATGGAAGAGCAGTGTCGGTCAGCCTTCTTGTCATTAGAGAAGTTTTTCCTTGTTCCAGGCCCCGTAAGGGTAGGATCATGACTGCGAGGCTCCCCAGAACGAGTACCCATCGTCAAAGTTCCTGTTTCACAAGTAACTACATCCAGTATTTTTGCTGGATGCTGTGTCCCCTCATAGCTGCAGAGGGCTAGGTCATCCTCCACCAGTTGGGAATGAGGGCTGGAGAGAAAAGTAGGGTGCCGTTGACATTACCTGAAGAATGAAAGAGGGTTCCTTGGGAGTTCTTGCTTCTCAACCGGTGCAGGGGGACATACATGACTTCCTGTGGGGTCTGTCACTATGATGTCTCTAAGAAAGCAGCTGGTTCTGATGCCTGCCTCCTAGCTAATTGTCACTATTGGGTCTGCTGGTCTCTTACGCAGACCTCTTATGTAGGTGTCTTATGCTGGAGGAGCAGGGGAGAGCCAAGTCCTTGGTGCATCCATCATTTGGTTTCCTGTGAAGTTAAGCCAGGTAGTTCTCTAGAGCAATGTGATTCTCTGTCAATGTGATTTAAATATGTCACTACTCCAAGGGAGGGTATGGAAGCTCCAAAGGATAAATATAAGCAAAATTCTTTTTTTTTTTTTTAAGAATAGTAAGTTTTTAGCTTTCTAAATAATTTTTTCCTTTCATGCAGATACCCACTTGCTGGGCAAGAGGGTAAGTAAAGAGAAAAGTAATGAAATGCAGCTTTTCATGGTTCTTTTATACTGTGGATGATACAGGGCTCTGTTACCTAAGATGTGATGAGCTGGGCTGCAGGCAGTTCAGCATCCAGCAACCAGGAGCTTATTTTATACGCACAAAGCTGCCTTCAGAAAGGCTCCTGACTCCGCTCTGTAGCGGGGGCTTTTCATTTGGCCGCTCGTAGCGTGCGGTACTGTGATGATTTTGTTCTTGTGATGCAGGTTTCATTCTGCATCTGAACGCAATGTCTGTTGATAATCAGATAATGTTTTTATTTAGCTATTTATTCATCCATGTGAGATACTTTTAAGTCCCGTAGTAGTGTCTGCATGTATGTTGATCGGAATGTTAGATAATTGGTGTTGTCTGTTTTTCAGTAGAAATTTAGGGAGGTTGAGATTTTAAGTCTGATGTCCATAGTATTACCTTAAATTAAATTTCCAGGGTCTAGGTACCTGCCTTCTGAAAAGGATGACAACTATGGTAGGGCATAGTGGATTTCTTTTGAATATTTTTCTTTCTCATTGATTTTTATTATAAGTATCAGCCAAGAGATGCATTTCTCTGGTGAGAAGTTTATCTCCTGGATAAATAAAAATCATGCTAAAATATGTCAGTAATATGTATTGCTTTGTAATAAGAAATAAAAGTTATTTTTAATTTAAAGATGTAATTACTTTTTGAAATCACAAAGTAGGATAGCATTTGGTGCATTAAACACACAAAATGTTAATAACATTGTGCAAAATGTCTTTGAAACTAGTTTCTTTAAAGTGATTCTCGAATTTTTAGATCATATATATATATTTCAAGCTAGTGTTTGAACTGGTGATTCCTGCCTTTATCAAGTTACATTAGCATTTCAAAATGATAAGAGTGAGATCATTATTGCCATGTAATTACTGACATTCTGGAGCTTTTAAAAATTTATTTAACAAATATTTAATGACCACCTATTGGTTGCCATGCACTGAGTAAAACCCAGTCCCTGTCCTCTGACCTTGGAAAGCTCTCCAAGTACTATTGCGAGTGTTATCTGACCCAGCGGTCAAGCCATCATTCGTAGAAGGATAAGCATGTCTGGGATCATTCTTATTTCACGTAGGTGAATGAACGCCTCTGTTAAGTGACTTACCTCAACGCTGATGGATTTTTTTTTTTTTTTTTTTTTGGTCAAATCCCATACTCAGAACAGGGTAAATGGTAAGATGTATAACAGTGAGGGTCCAACAAAGCTATAACTACTATTTTTAAATGTAGCTAGAATTTTAATCAAGACACCAGAATTAGGATATGACTCAGAAAGTCTCCAGTGTTGGGTGACGGTCATTATTTGCCTTATTTCTGTAGCCTTAATTATTTCCTCA
This sequence comes from Nyctereutes procyonoides, assembly GCF_905146905.1. Lineage (NCBI taxonomy): Eukaryota > Metazoa > Chordata > Mammalia > Carnivora > Canidae > Nyctereutes > Nyctereutes procyonoides. The sequence continues at coordinate 21,062,763 of NW_026575037.1, read as the reverse complement.
AGTCATCAGCCTCTCCAGGATCTTACTGAGGACTTTGTGAGGAGGCCAGCCTCACTAGCTTGGCCTGGTCAGTGACAACCCCACAGGCACGTTCCATGGCAGTCCAGCAGTCGCCCATCACCATGCTTTTCAGCCTTGAAGTATCCACACCATCCAACCTACATTCATTGTCTTGAGCTCATCTGAGAATTTGACAAAAGCTAAGGCCTCTCCAAAAAGATAGATGCATATAAGTTCTGCGTACAGTGGAGCGGGAGTCATGACTTCAGGGTAGCAAAGCAGGAACTAGATGATAATGTACACACATACACACACACATACACCATGTCCCTTTCTTTGACATTAAAAAAAAAAACTTTTTTTTTTTTTTTTTTTTTTTAATTTATGATAGGCACACAGTGAGAGAGAGAGAGAGGCAGAGACACAGGCAGAGGGAGGGAGAAGCAGGCTCCATGCACCGGGAGCCCGACATGGGATTCGATCCCAGGTCTCCAGGATCGCGCCCTGGGCCAAAGGCAGGCGCCAAACCGCTGCGCCACCCAAACTAAATTAAAAAAAAAAAAAAAAAAAAAAAAAAACTTTTTTAAGCAGAGGGGAAGAATATGTGGGATTCTGAAATGCTTACTTGTTTAAAATTGGACATTGTAGGCTATTGAGGAATTTGAATGGATTATAACAGGATAGAATCACTAACCAGGAGGGGAAGTTTGGGGGGGGGGGGATATTTTCTCCACAACCTCGAGGCACCGAGCACGTATGTTCTTGTCAAGCCAGTGCCACACTGTTCCAGTCACCACAGGTGGAACACCTCACTTGCAGGCTCCCTTCCGAATGCCCAAGGGCACCGAGATTCCCTCCTGGTGGTGTGCTGTACAGTACCTTCCCTGGGAAAACTCGATCGGCTCCGAGAGACAAGCTGCTCTTGGCAGTTGAGTAATTCCACCAGCACGGGAACCCTTGGAAAGAGCTTATAGGGCCTCGCCTCAACCCGGGCAGTGCCTTCCCCAAGCCTCCGACCCACTTTCAGGGAATAGCTTCTTTATCCCTTTGGATTTTCTTCGTTAGTGATCCTCTTTCCTCATCGTTCACATTCAGTTTTCATTTGCCAGAGTGTCTCCTCTTCTGCCCGTTCCCTTTTCAGAATTTGTGGGTGGAGAGGGAAACAGTTTGTGGGCACAATGTAAGAAAGCCTGTTACACATTATTTCCCGAGTTTCAACTCCTGGGTCCTTTTGCTCAAACCGTGGTAGACCTTCCTTTTGCTTGCATTGGTCAGTGATTCCAATCAGCAAGTGAAGGTGCTGGCAAACCCAGAAGAGCAGCAGCTTTTTTTTTTTTTATTAATTTTTTATTTATGTATGATAGGCACACAGTGAGAGAGAGAGAGAGGCAGAGACACAGGCAGAGGGAGAAGCAGGCTCCATGCACCGGGAGCCCGACGTGGGACTCGATCCCGGGTCTCCAGGATCGCGCCCTGGGCCAAAGGCAGGCGCCAAACCGCTGCGCCACCCAGGGATCCCGAGCAGCAGCTTTTATGTTACAGGTTACTCTGGCCTCACTGAGGTGTGGAGAGGAGCGGCCCCGGGCTGGAACGCTGCTTCCTCAGTCACCAGGACCTTCCGTCCTACAGTCCTTCTATCCCATCACGTTGACCCATCATCCTCAAAATGCACTGGGAGCCTACCCCCTCGCACAGCGTAGCTATCCAAGCACCGGAAAGGGGCCTCAAGGCCACACTAACTTCAGGCCCTGGTGCACGTCGGTCTTGACTCACCATCACAGCTCACACCACACAGTGTTTCACGAACACTTAGAGCTTTTAGACCTTTATATGCGTTTTAGTCTCATGTAGTCTGCGGAAAGGCTACTTTCCTGGCCCAGCTTGTTCCTGGTGAGGCATTCAAGAAACACCAGCTCAATACATTAAAAAAATAGTTGGAGAAGCATTTTCAATCTTTTCTGAATTATCTTGCCCAAGACCAAAGGGAATCCAATTGTAACATCCTAGAGACTTCTTAAAGTCCTCTTTTCCCAATTCTCTTGAAATCTCACACACACACACACTGCAGTCTAACTCCCCCCGCCCCCCCACTCTACTGCCAGCCTAGGCACCGCTGACTTCCCTGCTCACTCCCCCGTCTCTTCCACCAATCACGGTCTCCTCATTCCTTGGGTGAGCAAGCCAACCGGTCAGTACAGCTTCTATGTTTGGTGTGTTACCTCAGTTCTCCAGAAAACAACCTGGATGAGATCAAATTGCTGTTAATGTCCAAAGGGCTAGAGGGGTTTATGAATCCTCATTTAGTAATTTTTCTAAGCTTGGACACTCATAATAAAACATATAATCCTAAAATCCCTTATAGGCAATCCCCAAATGCACAAAGCTTTGAAAGCAAAGTTTTCTCCCATTTTATTTAACAGGAAAATCTGACCTAACCGTTGTGAGGATTTTTATAGTCTCTGTATATCTCACTTAAAGATTTTTACATTTCATAGAAAAATATTACTAAGATAATATTATGAATAATATAGTACCTTTCTAAGGCCCTAATTGGAATCTGAAATGAATTGAGGTGAAGAATTATTGGCAGTTACTTCCTGTAAGAATTGAGGAATTTCTCAGCAATGAAAGAATTCCTAATTTTAAGAGTAAACAAAATTTTCTTTCACTATTTTTTAAATCATTTATTTTACAGACATACACATTTGCATGCAGGGGAACTTATATGCCTCAAGAAGTAGAATATGTGATGTGTTAAGCAAAATTACTCAAAACCTGACAAAAGAGACAAAAAGAAATCACTGGAGAAATTTTTCAGTGGGTTACTGAGTATTGTTTTGAAGACCCTCCCTGGGATTATTGATTTCATGGGGGGGGGGTAATTTTTATTAACTTTCTATTAATTAGTCTTTTTTTTTTAAAGATTTTATTTATTCATGAGACATACAGAGAGAGGCAGGGACACAGGCAGAGGGAGAAGCAGGCTCCCTGTAGGAAGCCTGATGCGGGACTCCATCTCAAGACCCTGGGATCACATCCCGAGCCAAAGGCAGATGCTCAACCACTGAGTCACCCAGGTGCCCTAATTAGTCGTTTTTACAACTCCAGAAGACTAGAGGTTAATTTGTAGGAAATAGATGGGAATACAAATGATTCTTTCTGAAAGCAACGCAAAGGATTCCTAATAATGAGGCCAGTGAATTTTGTCCAGTAGAAATTCAATTAATTTCCATCTCCAATGAGAAAAGCTCATTCCAAATATTACAGTTTGTTACCGTGTATGCTATTAACCAGTTTGCCATCGATTAGGAAAGTCACCTCAGAAGGCCTTTGCCTTGAATACGTAAATCTCTGTTCCTCGCATTCTCTGAATTAGTTGTAGCATCTTCAAGGTTTTCTCATGAAGGAGTTGAATAAAATCTTTGACACGAATTCATTTTATATTTATAGGCCCGTCGTGTTGTTTACTCTTTCAAGAACTATACTTAAAAAGGTGTCTGCACATAGGAACTCATACAGTTGTTGAGTGAGGATAAGCTATGGAAACCCCATAAAGGTCAGTGCACAGCAAATGATAGATTATCAGTATGGATTTGAGCGGCTCTGGGAGAGTTTCTGTATGACAACTGTGCTCTTTTTATTGGTCCCCTGTTGCTCTTATTTACCTAGCAGACAATTCTGCTTTGCATTATGGAGTGCTGAGGAAGGAAAGGCATGTGGGACACAGTCCTTGTCCTAGAGTTAACAGCCTCACATGGGAAAAAGACATGAGCAAATCATCATAAGTAATGGTAATGGGCAGAGAGGAGAAAAACAGTTAAGACCTTACTGTGTCCTTAATGATGGACACAGTACTCATTATGATGCTTTATATTAGTTCATTACAACCTAAAATCGTGGAGGGACTTTTACCCCAGTTTCATAACCGGAGCAAGGACAACCAGCTGATCGCTGTAACAGTCATGAATAAGAAGGCGGGAGCCCCCAAACAATTTCACATGTTTTCATTCCTGAAACCAAGGTTTTTTTCCCCTCATCTCCCTCTTAGTTCATTTGGTTGACCCTGGACTCAGGCTCAAGCCTGAGGCCCAAAGCCCCGCAGAATGGGAACCCTGGTGCAGGCCTGGCAAATGAGGACCAGGTGTTGCTGTAGGGCTTTGGAGTTTTTCTCAGGTTGGGACATTATCAGGGTGGGCTCCTTGCTGGGAAGCCTCGGATCTGGAAGATCCAAGACCAGGTAAGGGTTAGTTAACTTCCTTGAGCCTTCCAGGCTGCAGTGATCGGTGCTGCTTGTAGACAACCTGGCATTTGAGAGCCCGGGGGGACGTGGCACTCAGAGCTGTGTTGCTCTCCTGAGAGCACTGGACATCGGCCTGCCCTCCTCCACCTGCAGAGCTGAAGGGAGTTGCAGAAGCAGGACTGGAAACGATAGCAAATATTGACAGAAGCGAGGGTCAGGGTAACACCCTCTGGCCAAGTCGGCTGCGGAGGGATAAACCTGCAGATCCAAAGGAACTGGTCAGCTGGATTTGCACAATGGACCCTGGCAAGTTCTAAAACTGAGTTTTAAAACTGGCAGCTCGTCAAGCCACCAGAATCCCTCCCTGTACTAACTTCCTCATAGCTGTTCTTATTTTCTGTTGTAGGATTTTTTTTTTTTTTTAATTCTTTCCAGGGAAGAGAAATCAGGACAACCTCTTAACCTCTTCCCTGGAAAGGAGGTATCGCAGGCAGTGTTAGAAGATCTGCTTTGATCCGAACAAGGTGTTGGCTGGTTTGGGTTAATCCCAGCCTGGCTCAAGCAACCGATCACGAAATGTTTTTTCGGTCCGTGTGCTATCTCGTGGCTGTGTGGCTGATTCCTGCCTCAGATGGTGCGTACGCCTGATTAAGATTGGTTTACAAGGCACTTGCTACCAGTTTGGGGGTGTATGAGGCATTCTGTCTTAGGGTTTTAATGAAACTTAAATTTCTGAAATGCATTTCCTTTGTTGAAGAATCTCATTACTTGGCCTAATGCTCGGTACTCAGTAGGAGCTTAGTAAAATTTAATGATGATTCTGCTCTATGAAGTGGGTGGTTAACTGTTTACTTTCCCTTTCTGTTCTGGGGGCAAAGAGTACCAATTTCAGAATCTTGAGAGATCTGTTGTAACCCCCCAAGACTGCTCCTTAGAAAGGGGACTGTTTCTTTAGGGGGTATATGACCTATGGCTGAATTTGAGTGAATCCTATTAGCCTTTCGAAAACACAACTTTGGGAATTATCGGGAAGGGAGGCATGTGGGTAGACCTGGACGTGGAAGAGGACAAGGAATCAGAAGCCGTATTCCTGCACGAAGACCCTTGGATGGCAATCTGGGGGGCATCCTCCCGGCATGGGGTATGTCTGGTGAATCCCTTATCTTTTTCCTTCCAACAGAGAGCTGTTCAGAACTTCCTCCAGTGGGAAATAGCATATTCGTTGCAGAGGAGTCAGAAGGACAAATTCAGGGTATTTATGTCTGTATCAAGGGCTACCACCTGGTCGGAAAGAAAACCTTTTTTTGCAATGCCTCTCTGGAGTGGAACGCCCCCGTTCCCACATGTCAATGTAAGTTTGAACTTTCTGTTTCTTCGTACAGCTTTTCATCCCACTCGATGCTTTCACACCCCACTTCCGGAGGCCATGTTCAAACTTTATAAGACAAAAATTATCAATTTCTAGGAATTCATTTTTAAAGCACTCTAGGGTGGAATGTCTTCTCTGAGAAGCTACATGATCAGCTCTTGCTCAGTACTGATGCAATTAACTAATTAAATGATGGAATGAATAGACACTATCAACCCTGCAGGAAGAAAAGAATTTCTTCCATGTATTAAAACAACTTTTGGGGGGCTATCATTTGCTTAGTATCATACGCCTTTAAAATGTTTATAAGAAATTTTAAGCATACAAAAGACGGAAGAGTAAAATCAATTCATATGGACTTATCACTTACCTTCAACAATTATCTACCTATAACCAATCTTTTCTACAATCCTATTTTGCATTATTATTTTTTAAGATTTTATTTATTTATTCATGAGACAGAGAGAGAGGAAGAGACACAGGCAGAAGGAGAAGCAGGCTCCATGCAGGGAGCCCAGTGTGGGACTCGATCCCAGGACCTTGGGATCACGCCCTGAGCCAAAGGCAGAGCCACCCAGTCGTCCCCACTATTATTATTATTATTATTATTATTATTATTATTATTATTATTTTGAGGTAAATATGTCATAGTCTATTTCATCCATTATATAACTTTTGAACCGAGAAAAATTCATGTTCTCAATATACAAATGTGATAACTGCGATCCAAGTGATTTGCTCAAGTATAGAAAACTCACTTGTGAAGTCTGTAGAGACAGAACCACTGGTCGATATCCTCGTTATTATTACTATTTTTAGGACTAGCTGGGTTCGTTCTCCCTTACACTTAAAGCACATCAATATGTCTGTCCTTTACTTGTATAACCAAATTCATCTCTCTCTGCATTCTCTCCTGTTGTTTCACCTGGGAAAAGCAAAACGAAACAAAGTGACTGGATGACAAACATTTGATTGGATGAAGGGGAAGGGAACACTTGCCTCAGACATAGGGTGCAGAATTTTCAGCAGTGCTTGACAGGAGGATGAACACACTATTGATCATTTCCAGTTATATGCTTAATTTCTTTTAGCAAGTTCAAGTACCAACTGCCAACTGTCACCCTTGTGCATGACTGAGACCTTTCCAGTCTCTCTTATGCCAACCTAGTCTTTCATCTGGCATTGACATGGTTTAGTGCCATGTACAAGTGCAGTTTGTAGTCCCTATGAAAAAATGCAGTTTTGGGGCACCTGGGCAGCTCAGTGGTTGAGCATCTACCTTCAGCTTAGAGCGTGATCTGGGGGTTCTAGGATCGAGTCCCACATTGGCTCCCTGCATAGAGCCTGCTTCTCCCTCTGCCTGTGTCTCTGCCTCTCTCTGTGTGTCTCTCATGAATAAATAAATAAAATATTTTTTAAGTGCAATTTTAGTTCTGATTTCTTTCTCAGTGAGGTCTGAGGAGGTCTAGCCTTTGCAGTGGTGTCCTTTCAGATCCCTTCCTGTTTTCTCCTTTAGTGGGCCACTGTCCTGTCCCTGTGCTGGTGAATGGTACCTCCAGTTTCCTGGGTCCTGTGAATGTGGGTGACAAAATCACTTTTGAGTGCAATGAGCACTACATCCTCAAGGGCAGCAGTTGGAGTCAGTGCCTGGACAACCACACCTGGATGCCTCCCTTGCCTACCTGTAAAAGCAGTAAGTATGAGAGAAACAAGTGCAAATCCAAAGGTACCAATTAGATACCAATTAGATATCTTTTTTTTTTTTTTGTACCTGGGAAGGCTTGGGAACTAGGAAGCAACCAAGAAACAAGTGGAGCTCACAGAGCCAAGTGCCACCTCAAACAATGTGTTTCAGTGAAAAGAATAGCTTCCAAACAGTAAATTATTTTTCTACCCCTCTCAAGTAGGATTCACATCCCACCCACTAAGTCCAAAACAAGGTTAGTTTGAGGCATCTGACTTTTTTTTTTTTTAATTTCACAATACTGACTTAAAGTACTTATTTGAGGAATACACAAAAACAGGGGAAAGGATCATAACTCATCCATTGCAAAGTTATATAATATAAGAGTTGAAAGTACTTCCTTCTGGGATGTCTGGGTGGCTCAGTGGTTGAATGGTTCAGCGTCTGCCTTAGGCTCAGGTCGTGAACTTAGGGTCTGGGGATGGAGTCCCACATCAGGCTTCCCACAGGGAGCCTGTTTCTCCCTCTGCCTGTGTCTCTGCCTCTCTCTCTGTGTCTCTCATGAATAAATAAATATAATCTTTAAGAAAAAATATAAAAAGAAAGTACCTCCTTCTAACACGGTAATTCACAGCTTTCAGAGGTACTTAGTTGGATGTGTTTGTTTCATGACTTTTATGTTTGTGCAGACATTTTAATAAAAGCATACTCACACATATCTACACACATATACACCTACAAAAATGGGACTTTATGTATTTTTTAATTGCTTTTTTGGTGTAACATTATACATGGGAACCATTTTCAGATCAGTATATGTTGCTCTATCCCCTGTTTGTTTTTTCTTAAGATTGTATTTATTTATTAATGAGAGACACAGAGAGGCAGAGACCTAGGCAGAGGGAGAAGCAGGCTCCATGCAGGAAGCCTAGAGTGGGACTCGATCCCAGGAGACTCCAGGATCACGCCCTGAACGAAGGCAGATGTGCAACCTCTGAGCCACCCAAGCATTCCTTTATCTTCTGCTTTTATTTATCTTTTTAAATATTAATTTGAGAGAGAGAGCATGAGCATAGAGAAAGAGAAGCAGACTTCCTGCTGGGTAGGAAGCTTGATACGTCACTGGATCCCAGGACCCTGGGATCATGACCTGAGCCAAAGGCAGATGCTTAACCGACTGAGCCATCCCAGGTACCCCTATATTCTACTTTTAAATAATAATATGGATATGCCATAATTGATGAACATTTATTCTATTTCTGTATTTTTGCTAATACAATGCTGAAATGATTGTTATATATTTGTATACATATACATATATCTTTATATCTAGCTCTTATTTCTGTAGTCTAGATTCCTAGAATGATCAATGGGTCACAGGGTAAACTTACTTGCCAAATATATTTAAAAGATCCAGAAATTCTACCAAAAAACTTTATTCTTGAACAAAAATGAATATTGAAAAATCAATAGTATTACTTGCTAATAATAGTTATGAGATGAATACTGAAACGTAAAATAATTTCATTCATGAGACCTATTTGAAAATTTACTGAAGGACATAAAATAAGACTTAAATAAAAGAAAATATATTCCATGATCCTGGATGGATGGATTACACATTACAATGTAATTCTGACCAGAATTTCAAATTTAAAAATATAAAATAAAAAAAATTAAGTTTAAAATCTCATTTGGAAAGGTCCCTATCTAACATTACAGATTTATTTATTTAAAGACTTAATTTTTTAGAGCAGCTTTAGGTTTATAATAAAACTGAAGGGAAGATACAGAGATTTCCCATATAATCCCTACCCCCACACATGCACATTATTGATCATTCACCAGAATAGTACTTTTTTTTAATTGTTTACCAAAGATGAGCCAATGTTGACACATCATGATCACCCTAAGTCTATAGTTACCTAAGGACTCACTCTTGGTGTTGTACATTCAGTGGGTTTGGACAAATGCGTAATGACACATATTTACCATTATAATATCATGCAGATTTTTTTGCTGCCCTAAAAATCCTCTGTGCTGTTTATTCATCTCTCTACTCACCCCACCCCTTTCAACCACTGATCTTCTTATTGTTTCCATAGTTTTGCCTTTTACAGATGTCTTATATTTGGAATCATACAGTATGTAGCCTTTTCAGATTGGCTTTTTCTACTTAGTAATATGCATTTAAGATTCCTCCATGTCTTTTCATAGCTTAATAGCTCATTTTATTTTATTAAATAATATCCTATTTCTGGATGTACCACAGCTTATTGATCCACTCATCTTCTAAAGAACATCTAGGTTGCTTCCAAAGTTTGGCAATTATGAACAAAGCTGCTATAGATGTAGCAGGTGCAGGTTTTTGTGGGGACAAAAGTTTTCAACTTCTTTGGATAAGTACCAAGGAGTGCAATTGTTGGATTTTAGTGTATTTAGCTTTGTGAGAAATCACCCAACTGTCTTACAAAGTGGTTATATCATTTTACGTCCCCACCAGCAATGTATGAGAGGTCTTGTTGCTCTACATCCTTGTCAGCATTTGGTGTTATCAGTGTCCGAGATCTTGGCCATTCTGATAGATGTGTAGTGGTATCCCATTGTTGCTTTAATTTGCATTTCCTGATGATGTACACTAATTTTCCATCTAAGTCTCTTCTTTGGTGAGGTGTCTGTAAAGGTTGTTGGCCTATTTTTTAATCAGGTTATCTTCTTGTTGAGTTTTAAGAGTTCTTTGTATGCTTTGGATAACAGTCCTTTATCTGATTCGTCTTTTGCAATTATTTTCTCCCAGCCTGTGGCTTATCTTCTCATTCTCTTGATATGTCATCCATAGCACTGAAGTGTTAAGTTTTAATGAATTGCAGCCGATCCATTATTTCATGGATGATGTCTTTACTGCTGTATCTAAAAAGGCACCACTATACTTAAGGTCATATAAGTTTTCTCCTACATTATCTTCTAGATTTTCATATTTTTATATTTTACAGTCAGGCCTATGATCCATTTTGAGTTAATTTTTGTGAAGGATATAAAATTTATATCTCAATTCGCTTTTTTGCATGTGGATGTTCAGTTGTACCAGCACGATTTGTTAAAAAAAAAACAAACTATCTTTATTGTGTTGCCTCTGCTCTTTTAAAGATCACCTGACTCTATTTATGTGGGTCTATTTCTGGGTTTTCTATTCCATTTCACTGATTTATTTGTTTATTCTTTCACTAATACCACACTGTCGTGATTATTGTAGCTTTATGTAAGACTTGAAGTCAGGGAGCTTTAATTCCGCAACTTTGTCCTACATTTTAAATATTGTATTGGCTATTCTGGTTCTTTTGCCTCCTTTATAAAACTATCATATAAACCTTTTGTTAGTATTCCTAAAACAATTTGGTGGAATTTTGATTAATATTGCACTGAAGATTTAATATAGATCACATTGGGAAGAGCTGACATCGTGACAGTATTGAGTCTTCCTAACCATGAACATGGAATACCTCTGCATCTATTTAGTTTTTCTTTGATTTCATTCATCAGAATTTTATAGTTCTTCTCTAATAGACCTTGTATGTATTTTTAGATTTATACATAAGTATTTAATTTTTCGTGGTTGCTAATGTAAATGGTATTATACTTTTAATTTTAAGTTCCACTTGCTCAATGTTGATAAATAAGAAAATAATTGAGCTCTGTATATTAAACTTGTATCCTGCAACTTTGACATCATAGCTTATAAGTTTCAGGAGATTTTTTGGCCAATTCTTTGGGATTTTCTACATAAAGAATCATGTAATCTATGAAAAAGACAGTTTTATATCTCCTCAATATGTATACCTTCTATTTTCCTTCCTTTTCTTATTGCACTAGCAAGGACTTTCAATATGATTGTTTGAAGGAATAGTGAGAGGAAACATTTTACAAATTTATTTTTTGGAAAATAATGAGTAATATATATATTTGGCTAGATAAAAGGGGAGGAAACACTTTATCAGATGATAAAATGTAAAACAAAATTACTATAAGTGAAAGAGCATTAAAATGGCAAATTATAGATGCTATAATTCATATATCATTAAAACAACTAAGTAATGACACAGAAATTAGAACAGTTTATTTTAAATTAGTGGGAAAAGTCTGTATTCAATGATAATGGGATGATTATTTATTTAGAAAAAACAAAATTAGGGATCCCTGGGTGGCTCAGTGGTTTAGCGCCTGCCTTCCGCCCAGGATGTGATTCTGGAGTACTGGGATCAAGTCCCACATCTGGCACCCTGCATGGAGCCTTCTTCTCCCTCTGCCTGTCTCTCTCTCTCTCTCTCTCTCTCTCTCTCTGTCTCTCATGAATAAAGAAAATCTTAAAAAAAAAAAAGAAAGAAAAACCAAAATTAGAACTCTACTCATGTCATATTAAAAAATAATTCCAAATGGGTTTAAATGTATAACTGAAAAAGCAAAATTATTGAAGAAAATATGAAAATTTATTATCTTGGATTGGAGAAGGTTTTCCTAAGAAGTAACAAAACCCCTGAAGTCCTAAAGGAAGAAAATGGACAGATTTAAATGAATTTTTTAAATCAAAACTTTTATCTATTCAAAGACATCATAAAAAGTAAAAGATAATAGGCTTAGAAAAATATTTGCAACATATTTGATGGCTAAGAAGTTAGTGTTTTTAATATACAAAGACACCCCCCCCTCCTAAAATCTGTGACAAATAGGCAGCCTAATAGAAAAATGGCAGATTTTAGAGATAGATAATTCCAAGATAAGCCCCAAATAGCATTTATATTCCTCAAATTTATGGAAGGACAGTGAATGTAACTAATAATTGCAGAAATGAATATTAAAATTAGATACACATGTTTTACTGATCAGGTTGACAAATAATTTAAAAATTTGATTTGATCTAACATCATTCAGGATACGAGGGACTAGCCACTTAGGTCAGAGAAAGAGATACCACTCTGTGGATGTATTTTGGCAGTAGCTATTAAAATAGTAGATAGGCAGTTTAAAAGCACAAACTAGAGCTAACTTATTTTAAGGAGTTTGTGGTTACTTAAAACGTGCATACGTGCTACATGAAGTTAAACTACAAGCATATAACATTATCATTAGCTGGACATAAGCTTGAAGTATTTATTTCTCAAAGACCTTTTCTGTTTTACTCTCTTTAATTTAATACATTCTATCCTAGCTCTAAAATGCAGGATTTCTGTCTTTTTATGTTAGTTCATTGCCCAATTTTAGGGGAAGCTTGTTGGGTCCCTGAGTAAAGCAAATCCTTTTCTGCTTAGACCCAAGATCTGTATCATCTCTTTCAGTTCACAACTATATTCTTCAAAGTCACCAGTAGAGCCCTGTATAAACTGGGATGCCTATGATCAATTCACTGAAATTCTTTTCCTTTCCTCTATACAGCTTTTGAACTCAGTTTCTTATCCTTTAAAAATTATTTATTAACTGTTCAAAGAAAACATCTGTGTTGTGGAAAAAATACAGAAAATAAAAGAAACATTTAATTATCTACAAGCCTACTATCCAGAAATAATAGAATACTTTGATATGTAATTTTCAGGCTTTTTTTTTCTGTTCATATATGTTTATGCATATTGTGTATTTTTTACAGAAATAGTATTCTATGCTATTATTATAATTACATTTTTATTTGTATGCATTATTATACATAGTATCCTATACTATGTACTATACTAATGCATGCTCTTTTATGCTTTGCTGTTTTTACCCAACTATTTGTTTTGAAGGCATTGGTTTCTATAGATATATACATACCTAATTATTCTTAATTTATCCTTTAATCTTGATCACCATGTTTAAACTCATAATGTCAGAGCTCAAAGGGACTTTAGAGGTAGTACTATTTAAACTGCTCATCAGGGCACCTAGGTGGCTCAGCGGTTGAGCATCTGCCTTCGGCCCAGGTCATGATCGTGGGGTCCTGGGATCCGGTGAGGAGCCTGCTTCTGTCTCTGCCTGAGTCTCTGTGTCTCTCATGAATAAATAAAAAAAATCTTTTTAAAAATAAATAAACTACTCATCTTACAGGTTAGGAAGGAAGCCAAGAAGGATGAAATGGTGGTTAGTGGAAGAACCAGAACTGAAATTCGCAACATCTAATACTTTGTTCAACTCTCTTTACACACTCCCCTTCTTTCCTCCCAGCTGTATTCTTCTTGTTTCTGAAGCTCTCATATTGCACAATTGTGTCCTACAGAGAATGTCAGCTTCCATTTGAACTTGTGCCATTTATCTCCCAACTTAGGGAGTTAACTTTTGCCACCTCTACCTCTGATTTGAAATTTTTTCTTTTTTCTTTCTTCTTTCTTTCTTTCTTTCTTTCTTTTTTTTTTTTTTTGAAGATTTTATTTATTTATTTATGAGAGACAAAGACAGAGAGGCAGAGACACAGGCAGAGGGAGAAGCAGGCTCCCTGCGGGGACCTCGATGGGGACTCGATCCCAGGACTCCAGGATCACACCCTGGGCCTAAGGCAGCCGCTCAACCCCTGAGCCACCCAGGGATCCCCTGAATTTTTTTTTTTCTTGTTCACTGACAATCTCTACAACTTAAACTTCCTTTCCTCAAGCTCATGCCAATGAAAAAGTACTCTTAAACTGTTAATGACTCAGAGGATAAGCAGGGGGAAGGAGTCTTTCCAATGGAAAAACGTGATTTTGACCAGAAGGAAATGAATGAAGAATGTGTCCCCAGATCCCACATGGACGACAGTTACACTTAGGGGGTACTATTAATTGAGTACAACCCATGACTGTCACCCCTGTACTCCTGTTTCTCAGGAAACTGTGGCCCTCCTGAGAATCCAGCTCATGGCTATTTTGAAGGGAGAGATTTCAGCTCAGGATCTACCATTACTTATCACTGTGAAGAGGGGTAAGTGTATGCAGCCTTTCAAATGCAAGATCTTGCCCATTGACTGCTAGCATTGTTTTGGCGAATGACCCAGTCCATCTCACCTAATGCCCTGATTTCCTACTGCCTCTGGTATCGGAGCTCATTCTGATTTTGAGAGCTGCTTTAGCCCATTGCCAGCTCTCCTCAATCTCTAGAAGACAGACTCATCCTCTTATTTATCCTAGCGAAGATATTTAAAATACATGTTTTTCTAAATAATCTCAGAACAAAAACTCAAAGAAATATAGAACATATGGAACTGCAGAAAGAGAATGATTTATTGTTCCATCCTGCCCCACCCCGATCTGGTTTCCCCGTTTGTAGTTACTTGAATTAAAAAAAATCCTTTAAAGAAAAAGAAAGATTTAGAGAATGATTTATAGAGCTTTAATACATCTTAATTAAAGGCTAATTTTAATTTAGACTACCCAGTCACCCACCTTACAGATCTATTCTTTCTTTGGCTTCAAGTCTTATTCAGGGTCATGTCTCCTTATTAGCATTTAAATTTCATTATATACTTCTAGTGGACTTTGCAGTCAACTTTTATGTTTTTCTGATTAAAAGCTGTAACTCCTTCATAAAATTTATTTGAGGGCTATCTCTAGCTTCCCAATCCCTTTTAGAGTATAGATAGCAGATGCTTTTTTAAGTTACTGAATGATGACAAGCTTTTTCCCTCACGCTCTCCACCCAACAACTGTTGTAAACACACACATTCAGAATCTCACTCCTCCCTGTTTTTTAGACTGAACTGGCACTTGGGTCCTGTCCACCCCCAAGGAGAATAGTTTTAGTTGATTACTGTTTTGTAATACTGAGAGAACTTAAGCATGCATTAAGGGTCGGGGGTGGATGCTATCACAGTAGGAAATAATGAAATACAACTACACAAAACCAGCCTTAGTTGCCCAGTTCAGAAGGTGAGAAGGCTAAATTCATTGCCCTTCTGATTTCTGTTCAGATACCACTTAGTGGGCACACAGGACCAACAGTGCATTGATGGGGAGTGGAACAGTACACTTCCAGTCTGTAAATTGATCCAAGAAACTCCCAAACCGACTCCACAGACCGAGTGTGAGAAGACAATTGTAAGTAGTAGGCTTTTGTCTGTCTTATTCACAGTTGTATCCCTAGAGCCTAGCATCATTTCTGGCACATGCTCAGTAAATACCTGTTCAATGCGGGATGTTTTTGAAGGGCTGTTAGAAGGGGGCTCATGAGCTAGTAACTCATATGTGGAAGTTCTCATTTGCCACCATCATCACAAATACCTCATGAGGGCCTATTGGTAGGAGTTGTCCCATGGACTTTAGAGAACAAGTTTTATGAATTCATGTCTTAGACTTGTGTGTATTGCTGTGAAAAGTCTAAAATTCTTCTAGGATCCAAAAACCACTGAACAGATAAATTTCCATTGAAATTCCCTCTTTTATTTATATTTATTACTGCGATAATAATAAGTATATAAAAGCCAGCAAATTTAAATGATTCATCATGTTGAAGACTCCGATTTGTCTTTAAGCTAGCCTGGTTCTGAGCCCCCAGTCACGAGCCTGAGCACTACTCATTAGCTTCAGACCATCCAGCTGGATCTCAGTTATTACATTTTAACTTAATTTTTTTTCTTTTTTTAATAAATTAATTTTTTATTGGTGTTCAATTTACCAACATACAGAATAACACCCAGTGCTCATCCCGTCAAGTGTCCCCCTCAGTGCCCGTCACCCATTCACCTCCACCCCCTGCCCTCCTCCCCTTCCATCACCCCTAGTTCGTTTCCCAGAGTTAGGAGTCTTTATGTTCTGTCTCCCTTTCTGATATTTCCCACACATTTCTTCTCCCTTCCCTTACATTCCCTTTCACTATTATTTATATTCCCCAAATGAATGAGAACATACACTGTTTGTCCTTCTCCGATTAATTTTTTTTCTTTTCTTCAGTTTGCCTTTCAGAAGGACATAGAATATTGCAAAGCCATAAAAGACTTTATGCAAAGACTAAAGGGAAATGGCTTAACAATGGAGGAGCTAAAACATTCTCTGGAAATAAAGAAAGCTGTGTTGGTGGCCAAAATGTCCTGACATTGTAGCTGAGCAGACTGGGTAATAGAAATGCATCTACGAATAAATTTTCCTCTTGATTCTAAAACTATTTTCAATTTTTTTTCTCATTAGATTGGAAAACAACTTCATAGTAACAACGTGTGTGTGTGTGTGTGTGTGTGTGTGTGTTGTTCTCACAATGTGGAAAGATCAAGTATAGTGGTTGTCTGTTTAAGACTAGAATTAGCAGCACATTAATGGGGAGTGAAGGGTCTAATTTCCTGTCTGTAAGGAGAATGGGAAGCTCAGATCACAGCTAAGGGTATGTCTCATATTTTAATGAGACACAAATGATGAGGCAAAAAATAAATTCAAATTAACCAAAACTTATGAAGCAAAAATTAACCTCTCAATTTGGGAAAATAGATTCAGGATAGTTATATCCTTAAAATGATCTGTTGAGACAAAAGTAGAATTAGGACCTAAACTCTCTTCTGAGTCTCCCCTATATCCTGTTTAAGGAACCAAGTTCCTAAATCTTCTGCAGTAATACTGCTTACCACCTTTGGATGAAAACCAGCCCTGCAAGGTAAATTTGAGATGGTGAAATATAAGTGAATGTATTTTCTTCTCTTTTTAGAGGGCAGAAGAAGCAAGAATCCTGAGGTAGTGTAGGTTTTCCTATCAGGATGCCATATTGAGATGATACGACAAGCTTCTCCCATCTCTCACTCTGACCTCTACCAAACCACATAGGAAATTTGGATGAAATACAAACAAAATACAGAAGAGAACTTGAAATAATGGAATCTCCCTAGATGAAGTTATGAAGAAGAATAAGAAACAGGAATAAGAAATTCGCAAGTAGGGACACCTGAGTGGCTCAGCAGTTGAGGGTGTCTGCCTTCAGCTCAGGGCATGACCCCCCAAGAGTCCCAGGGTCAAGCACCCCCCCCCCCCCCCCCCGTCGAAATTGGGCTCCCAGTAGGGAGCCTGCTTTTCCCTCTGCCTATGTCTCTGCCTCTGTGTGTGTGTGTCTCTCATGAGTAAATAAATAAAATCTTTAAAAAAAAAAAACTCTCGAGTAGCCCATAGTCTACTAATAGACACAAGACACATATCATTAATTAAGGGTGGTTCGAATAAAATTAACACTTTTTACAGAACAGTGTGCTAAGGGAACTCAGCTTTGAAGAGGAGGAGGCAGGAAAATTGTTAAGGAGAGTCACAGTTATTGGCCCTTTAAAAGTAAGTAGGATTAAGAGACAAAGATTAGTGCAAAGGATATTACAAGTGAGATGCAGTAAGAGCATCATAAAGAGTCATAAGCTTTTGAACCAAGTAAATCTACTCCTCAGATTGTTATTTTTAGTTTGAAGCTAGTCATTCTATCATTGTATATATTTTCTGTACTGGGAGACCTTGTGAACATTTGAAATGTCCAATCTTAGGAAAATTTTTAGTATATTATGGTACATCAAATGTAATGCAACCTTTTACAAGTTACTTATGAACAGAAAATCTTAAAAATATAATTCTAAGTTAAAGCAGAATACAGAATAATAAGAACTTATGATTGCATTTCTATAAAACCTTTCTTCTTGTAAAGACCGGACAATAACAGGCACAGATGAAAACCGTTGTCTTAGGATGATGAAACTCAAAAAAAAAAAAAAAAAAAAGAAAAAAAAAAGGATGATGAAAATCCAGGTGTTTATTCTCTTAGAATTCTTTAATGTTTTAAGTTGAGTTTTTAATAATAATTAAAAAAAAAAAAACGTGCAGAGAGGCAAGGGAGATGGAGCATGTTTAGGGAATGGGACATGGCCTAGGTTGGCCTGGATAAAGCATGAAGTGATGAGAAAGAAGTCTGGACAGACACATTAAGGCCAGTTTCTGGAGGCTTTTAAAGGGCATGTTAGAGAATTTAAACTTTATTTGGTACTCAGTGAGAAGAGATTGAAGACATCCAAGAAAGGAAGGGATAAGCACCAAACACAGACTTGGCTCACAACAGTTTGTAGTACCTGTAGAAGTAGGAAAAGAATAGAGAGAAAGGAACCATTTTAAGGGCTACTGCAGTAGTCCATGCAGGAGACAAGGATAACCTGAGCAGCAGAAACAGAGAGAGAATATGTGAGGGACATTGGAAAATCAAATAAAAACAAATAATCAACTCATCAAACATTGGAGGATGAGGGAGAGGAAGGGTTTAAAGGTGAATTTGAAATTCCATTCCTGGAAGTCCAAATTACTGTTGGGGTCAGAAGGTGAAGCATCTTTCTGGGCAGGAAATGAGAAGTTCCCCTTTGGATGTGCGGCATGTAAGGTGCTTCTAAGGTGTCCGATGGGCAACAAACACAGTAAGTCTGCATTAAGGAGAGTGATCAGAGATACAGAGGTGGTCATGGGGTAGTTCTCTTATAAGGAATAAAGCCATGACGGCAGGTATGATAAAGGTAATGAAGAGAAATATTTTTGAAAAGAAGAACCTGGGACATATCTATACGTAGGGATGAGAAAGAACAAGAAGAGGTAAGAACAACTAAGCATTTTGTAAAAGAGGTGAATCAGAAAAGTTCATGAAAATGGAAATCAAAGGAGAAGAGTTTCAGAAAGGAGATTATCATCAGGACTGATAAGAAATCAGGAGATAAGGAATTAAGAGCGTGCCTGAAAGAGGTATGTCCCTAAGCGAGGGAAGAAGCCAGAATGGGAGGCCACAACAGGAGGGGCGGAAGGAGGGGGATTAAGGAGAAAATAAGCAGGAAACTCAGGAGACCTAAGAACTTCATTATCTCATGATTGAGCAAAAATGGAATTTGAGGTTTTGGCAAGATTTAGGGAATATTTCAGGATGAAAGATGCATTGAAAATAAGAAAAGAACAAAGAGATCTCTTCTGAAGCAAGAGTGACTAAGAGGTGGCACCTGAGTGGCTCAGTCGGTTAAGGGTCTGCCTTTGGCTCAAGTGTTGATCCTGGGTTCCTGGGATCCAGTCCTGTATCCGGCTCCCTGCTCAGCGGGGAGTCTGCTTCTCCTTCTCCCTCTGCCCCTCCTCCTCCTGCTCTCTCTCTCCCTCTCCTTCTCATTCTCTTTCTCAAATAAAATCTTGAAAAAAAAAAAACTAGGAGAGAAATGTGAGGTGAATAGAAGCTACTGTAGAATGATTGTTTAGTGGACTAGGAGGCAAGATCACCAGCTGAGAAGAAAACCGTTCGGTGACCTGGAGAGAAAAACTTGGAACAGTCACTGTGGAAAGGAAAGCAAAGCACTCTGTAGATTTGGGAAATGGTATTTCGAAGACTCAGCTTTAAAGGTGGTATTTCCTTCAATTTAGCTCTCAAGATTTGGCATAATCTGGAATCCTCCTCTACACTCATTCTTGGCAAATCAGCAAATCAGCCTCACCTTGTGACTTGGCCCATGTTCTCTTTACCTTCTCATTTTTATCTAATAATTTTGCTACTTTTCATTCAAAGCCCAGCTCAAATCTCGTATCTCTGTCAAAGCTTGTGAGATGCTTCAACTCTGCTCTTTTCTGAGACCCTTACGAGACTTCTGGTATTTATGACAGAAAAAGTGAAGTTTTCAGGAAAAATTCCCCTTTAATAGCCATCTCCCAAGCACACAAACCTTGACTTTGAGGAATAATACCTTAATTAGATAAATGTCAGAGTTTGAGGTTCTTCCTAGATCTGAATGATCACAAACAGCGCTCCATGACAGATCAACTTCTGGAAGTCATTTGGTGTCCGACAAATGTAGTATTTAACGAACATGTGTTGAATACTGATTATATTCCAGGCAACTGGGCACATTGCAGAAATTGGGTAAATTTGTTAAACTCCCCCACCACTGTGCTTTCTTGGGGTGGAA
The DNA here is from genome assembly GCF_905146905.1 of Nyctereutes procyonoides. Lineage (NCBI taxonomy): Eukaryota > Metazoa > Chordata > Mammalia > Carnivora > Canidae > Nyctereutes > Nyctereutes procyonoides. The sequence continues at coordinate 21,042,608 of NW_026575037.1, read as the reverse complement.
TGAAGATCAACAAGGGCAAAGTCATCAGTCACTGAGCCCCAGGAAGGCCTGCTGGACCTAGCATCGTGGAAAGTGGATCAAAGTGGACCTAGTCTCAACCCTACAGTACCCAAGTTTTCTAGGCTAGCTGCATTGCAATATATATGTCTACCTTGTATTTATGAAAAGAAAAAAGAATCTTGGCATCAAATTCATATTGCCTTTCCACTTAGGGGAAATGCTTGGCAGAGAAGAAAACAAATGATTGCAACATGTTATCAAGAATAAGGGTTAGTGCCCAGAAAAGGAGATTAGGTAAATACCAGTGCTTTATTTCTGTTGTTAATCATTCACTGGGCCAGTAGAAAGTCTCTGCCCATCCATTACAACTTAGCCATCCCTGATCAGCCAATCACATGCCTGGAATTCAGGGACTTTGTGGTGGTGCAATTACCAGCTAGCTTCAGGGGACTCTGGTAAACTCTGATCTGGGGAGGAACTAAAATTATTAGAGATCCAGACCGTTTTTTTCCCTGGAGAAACGACCCAAGGCCCCACAATAGAGTCTTCTACTTCTTCTTCAGCTACCTGCAGGTCAGTGGGTTACTTGGGGTACCTTGAGGAAAAGGCCGGTGTGTTTGGCCTTTTAAGGAGGACAAGATTAGAAAGATAAGACAAACACTTGGAGGGTATTTTCAGCTGAAATCTTTTCAGGAGTACTGCATTAGTGGATTATATGACTTGAAAAGTACTTCTAATCCATTTGAGCCTCATTTTTTAAATTATAAATGGGGAATAATAATGCATACTAATAAACTAAAGCAGAAAGGAAGTGAAAGGTGACTCTCGCTATTGTATCTAAAAGTCAAGAGTGTTGGTTCATTGATTCTTTACCATCACTCCACATAGGAGTTGAGGCAGGAGGTAAAGCAGACTTTCCAAAGGGTTTCACAGAAGACCTGGTTTGTATAGGCTACAGCCTAAAAATTGGTGCAATGCCCTTTGAGATTTAATTAACCCCCCTCACATCCTCTCCACCATCAACAGCAAAGATCTTTTGATTTGGTAATAAGAAGGATGTTGGTCAGCCTCCAGTTAGCTTTCTGAAGCTAGAAGCCTTAGTTGTTCTCACCTCCTTTCTCTTCCTCACTTCTGTGAATTCAGCAATGTTGATTACTCTTCTTTCTCGAAGTTTCCTTCTCCCTTGGTGGGGCAAGACACAGTACTATTCTTGTTCTTATTTTTGACTCCTCAACCACTCTTAGCTGATTCCTGTTCTGTCTCTCTAAATACAGTATTACAAAGAGAATGAAAAATAGAATATCCAGAATGAGCAGAAGCATCAGAGAAGGTTTGGCTTAAGTGTAGTGATACACTTGAATATAATATGAGCACATAAGGAAGAAGCTGATAGATAAAGAGATTCCAGGAAGGAAGTGAAAGTGTGTAAGCAAGTTCTTTCTGGGATCTGGAAGTGATGTGATTTGAGTGAGCAGCTATAAGAAAGGAGCTGAGACTGGAGAAAAATATTACCCTTTCCAAAGGTAGGCAAGCTTTTTTCCTTTTTTTTTTTTTTTTTTAAAGATCTTATTTATTTGAGAGAGAGATAGCGAGATAGAACATGAGCAGGAGGGAGAGGGAGAAGCAAACTCCCCTGTTGAGCAGGGAGCCCAACCTCAGGTCTCAATCCCAGGACCCTGGGATCATGACCTGAGCTGAAGCTGCTACTGCTACGCATAACTGACTGAGCCACCCAGGCACCCCAGGAGGTATGTAAGCTTTAGAGTGTAGACAAAATAAATACATGGACTTAAAAAAGTAATCTTTAATGGAAGGAGAAAGTTGGGGGCTGAGGATTTTTCCAGTGCCTCTCAAATTGTGCTGCACTGTGCAAGCCATCAGAGACCTGCCATGTTGGCTATAACTCTTGAGTTGGTTTCACTTCTATAGGAATTTAAAAGGTGAAGATGTCATCAAAATATTAGGGCATTTGCCTGGGAAGTCTAAGCTTTTCAGTGGGCAGCTAATAGCATTCCAGACTTTGTACGGAATGGAAAGATGATCTAAGTTTACTGTCATCGTTTGAGAGTTGAGAAACTAAGACCCACGGAGCTGACATGGCTTCTTCAAGATCATAGAATTAGACTGTAGTGTGACTGGGGCTCTAATTAGGGTCTCCTTAACTCTCAAGTCCTAGTTTCCATCCCCATCCTCTGTGGTTTGCTGAATCCTGTGCAGGTTCGACTGACGGACCACAGGCATCGTGATGGTGAACTGCGGATGCCACCCCTGGCCCACTGAGCCACCACACAACTGGAGAACTAGTGAGGGAAGTGGGATCACTGTATTATTTATCTCTCCAAAATTTATGAAACACTTCATAGACATCATTCCACTTCGTCTTCAGTAAGGCAGTTAGTTAGTCATTCTTACTCTGAAGATAAAACTATATTGAGTTTTATTTATTTCACATTTATTGGATAACTATTATAGTTACAGTATCAGGTCAGCAAATTAAGAAGTTGAATTAACATCTTCATGTCTTCATGGGACCCGCAATCTATTTTAGGAAGTAAGTGAATAGTGAATAGAAACAATACAATGTGGTATTACGATTAAGGTATCAGGGAAATACTAGGGGAGCATAGAAGTGAGTCATATTTCTCGATGGGTTTGGACAATTCTTCATTAAGGAGGTGACATTTGATCTGGACAGTGAATCAAGAGCATCCGTGCACAAGAGAGGTTATATGCAAATGCTTGTAAGAGTCAAAAAAAAATCCAGGATGGGGCAATTGGGTGGCTCGATCCATTAAGCATCTGTCTTCAGCTCAGGTCATGATCCCAGGGTCCTGAGATCCAGCCCCAGTGTTAAGCTCCCTGCTCCATGACAAGTCTGCTTCTCCCTCTCCCTCTGCCTGCTGCTTTGCCTACTTGTGCTCTCTCGCATGCATTCTTTCTCATAAATAAATAAATAAATAAATAAATAAATAAATAAATAAATAAATAAATAAAATCTTTAAAGAGATCCAGAATGTGTTTGAGAAAGATAAAAACCTTCATGAAGTTAAGGCAGAGTGTTTCAAGTGAGTAGAAGCAGAGGAAGGTTGGGAGAGATATGGAAACCTAGTGAATTTGGGACCATTGGAGTTTTTAAGTAAATTGCTTTTTTGGAATCAGCCTACAAGCTGGTTTACAAATGTATAGGGGCTTTAGTAGTGGTCTAGGGTGGGTGAAGGAAATTATAAGTACATAAATCCAGATTATGGAAGGGGGGTGGGTGTAGGAAAGAGTGCAGATTCTAGTGCTGCTATGGCCAACGTAATGGGACTTGGAGACTGAACATGGGGGGCAGGGGTGGGCAAGAGAGAGGAGGCCAGGATGGCTCAGGTTTCTAGTCCAGGATGCTGGATGGAGATGATTACCTTAGCCCAGACAGAAAACACAGAGGTCAAGTGTGTTGGAGAGAAGATAGTGGGTTTCCTTTGGGATACATTGGATTCAAGGGGCATGGGAGATACAAATGATGCAGTTAGAAAACGGATGTAAACCTTGGGAATTATACCTTAAACGTAAAAAAAATTAAAAAAAGGATTTTTGCTTAAATAAGAAATTCAACAATCGGTTGCCAGGGGTTGGGGGTAGGGAATAGGGAGAGCTTGGTAAAAGGATACAAATTTTCATCTGTAAGATAAAGAGGTTCTGAGGATCTAATGTAAAACATGGTGACTATATTTGATAACACTGTACTGTATAATTAAAATTTGCTAAGAGAGTAGAACTTAAATGTTATCACACAAAAAAAAGAGATAAATATTGAGGTGATGGACATGTTCATTGACAAAATGGGTGGCTGAAAGGGAGGCAGTCCTTTCACTAGGTGTACCTGTGTCAAATCACTATGATATACACTTTAAATATCTCACAGTTTAGGCACTTACACCTCAATAAAGCTGATATTTTAAAAAAGAAATCTAACAAGATGCCTGAGTAGCTCAGCTAGTTAAGCATCAGACTCTTGATTTCAGCTCAGCTCCTCATCTCATGGTCTTGGGCTTGAGCCCCAAGTCTAGCCTGCCTGAGATTCTCTTTCTCCCTCTCCGTCTACCCCTCCTCCTACTCAAACGGCTCACTCACTAAATGAGTAAATAACTAAACAAATAAAATCTTTTAAAGAAAGAGAGAAGTCCAACAAAGAGAAAAGTTTGAGTTTACTTTCAGGACTTATTTCTGGATTTGCAAAGAACACTCACAGGTATTTGTCACACTCAAAAACAGAAATGTAATTTAAATATTATCCCAGACAGAAAAGTAATTTGTGAAGATAACCAGTTAGAATGATAGACTTTTCCGGAGTCTATAATCGAAAAGTTTTGTTCAAGTGGCAGAGCAATGATCTCTAAAGTCCCGAAATAATATTTGCAAGGTCATCGTTTTGATGAGGATGTCTTCTTTTGTGCAGCTACAGGGGAAGACAAAATAGCTTCTCCTTACTTTGCTGGGATTTCTTTCACTGATTTTTTAGAAATGTTCACTATTTCAAAGCTAAACACTGGAATTCCAGTTGCTAGTGACAAGATCAATGGAGGTGGGCCCAAAGACTCAAAATTTATGTATGGGACTGAATAGGGTCAAGTAAGATTTTTATTAACAACTGAGTTTATGAAGCCTGTAAGTTTTTGCACTTATAGAAGACAGCTGGGCCCAGAGGTCTGTGAGTGATTCATGGGTGATGGTCAATGTTGTGGGACTATGTGAGTTTCCCTCAGTGAAAACTGGGGAAAGAAGAAGCCCCAGGACAGGCCCCTGTGGGCTCCAGAGTCTCTGCTTTGCAGGTGGCCCTGCATCTCACCATCACCAAAGGCCATGGTGAAGACCGAACTGATGGCTTCTGGCCCAAGTCCAGTGGGCTTTCCTCTGCACTGGAGTTTAATTAAGTACCTGGTGATGTAGCCAAATGTCATTGTAATTTTCATCACTAATTTTTTTAATTTTATTTTTATTTATGAGAGAGAGAGAGAGACCAGGCACGGGGAGCAGCAGAGGGAGACAGGCAAGCAGACTGCACTGAGCACAGAGCCCAACTCTGGGCTCAATCTCAAGACCCTGAGATCATGACCTGAGCCAAAATCAAGAGTCAGAGGCTGACTGAGCCACCCAGGTGCCCCATTCATACATCATTTTGATGATGATGTTTTGACTTCAGGTCGGGTTGGCACGTGGTCCCAATCCCTTCACTTTCTTCTCTGACATTTCTTTTGAATGTTTTCTGTGTGCCATCTGTGCACCGAGCCAAGGTGGCTCTCAGCAGTTCTGAGAGATGTGTATATTCCTCATTCCCATTTTATAAAGGAGGAAATTGAAGCTTAGTGGAGCGGAGTATCCTGCCCAGGGACACCCGGTTCCCATCTGCTGGAGCCAGGATTCAATCCACATAGCCTGGATCTGACTCCAGAGTCCATGCCTCATAGTCTGGCCACATACTGTCCTCTTGTGTCTCCAGCACTGTGTCTGTGGCCTCAGTGTGAGGCCAAGTGACATGAACTCCTCAGCACAATGGAGGGTCTGTATGGATGGCTGCCTTTTCTCCTCTTTCATAACCTGTGGAGGGAGGAGAACTAGTTTTTGCCCATTCCTTCCCTCCTCACTGTCCTCTGGTGAATGAGCATATTATAATTTCTATCATTTTAAATTTCAGTTTAATATCAATAAATAAAAACACAGTTTTCATATTTCAAGAAGCTACATTTTAGCCTTCTTATTAAAGTCCATATAACAATCTTTACCTTCGACACACAAATTCTTTAAATCTTAACTAATTCCTATTAACATAAAATGATCTTCAAATCAATATTTATCTCTCTTTTTAAAAAATTAACTTCAAATACCTTTATATGCCAAAAACTATTTATTCATTTATCATTAACAATTATTTTTCCTCGTCAATAATTACCCCCCCAATACATCAAATTACCATATTTCTATATTTTAATACCTACAACCTCATTCATTTAACTGCCACCTCTTCACAACAATATAACCACCTATATTTAAAAATCAAAATCATATTTCATTCTCCATTACTAAACACATTATAAAATCCTTTCATAACTATAATTAAAATTCTCTTCAATCATTTAAATATATCATTCTTATAATTTTCATTTTTATTCTATACATTAAATTAATTTTACAAATATCTACACCATTAATACATCCCCTCCCCCCCCCACCCCCTCCGTCGCCGCCCCCGCCGCAACCACCCCCCCCATACCAATCCTCCCCCCAAGCCATATCATAATCATTATCAATCCCACACATCATCCACCCCCTAACTCTATATAACCTATTATCACACAATAAATCCTATTTGCTCAAACATAACTGAACAACCAATTTTAACTCTACAATATATGCGTCTAATTCCCCCCATTCATATAACCAAAATCACTCCCCCCTCTTCTCGAACCACAGGAACACCTGAATAGCACCAGCTTCATTCCCTGATAGATTTCTTTTCAATTCTTAAAAGTAAGGATGTAGTCTTATGGCTATATTTTTATAAATATACTCATGAGTATATTATACTGAGTATATGAGTATATATACTCATTTTCCTGAGTATATACAATGTATATGCTTCTATTGTGAACATAAGAACTGCAACAATTCATATGGGCAATTTGCACTTTATACTATCAGCCTCTTGAGTTTTTACAGTCAAATTCTATGATGTCAATATATTGGTATTTTTATTTTAGTTTAGTCATCTTCATTTTTTAAAAAATTAAAAACAGTTTCCAGCTTATTTTGAAAATTTAAAAAAATACTTGGTATATTTTTGGTATATTTTTATATTGGTATATTTTTATTATTCTCTATTTTTTAGTGGTATATTTTTAAATCTCTCCAAATTCACTGAAATTCAGCAACCATACCAACTCTCTGAACTCATAAAAAAGGGAAAGAAACTCATTTCTATAGGTTTTACAATTCATAACAGTTTTCATTGGATGGGAGAAATTTATATTTTGCAAATTTCATGGATGATTTAATGGACTGGGTTTCACTACCTGGAACTACCCTTACCCCCACCTGTCTTCCATCTCATCTGGATTGTTAAGGCAAGAGGAAGAGAGTCCAGAGGTTGGGAGAGGAGGAAGGGGCAAACAAAAAAGAAAGGAGGTGTGTCAGGGCCCCAAATGCTGATCCTGGCTCCTAACACCTCTTTAGACCACATCAAGGTATTCAGTACAAATTCTGTAAACGTATTTTAGTAAGCGAACGCATTTGGCAAGTGGATCATCAGGTTGAACTTCTTTTTTGGTGGAATTGTCCTAGTGGCCACGTCCAGAGCTCAGGGGTCAGGGTGTCTGTCAAGGTAGACTGACAGTCTTTGGAAGAATAGCTTTAGCAGAACTGAATTTTAGAAAGATAAGACTAAATGAGTCATTACTCAATGAAGAAGTTAGGTCCACCCCTATGGTATGAAGAGTCATTAGAAACTTGTCTCTTCCTGTAAAATGTGGGACAGAAGCATCTTTGAGGGAAAATTTGAAGGCCCTCAAAAGATTCACGCATCGTATGAATTGTGAACACATGGGGCATAGAGAATCGCCTGGTTCTAACAGGTATCAGAATAAACAATGAAATTCAGTATTTCTTTGGGAGTTAACTTTGAATATTGCTTTAAGGACAAGGACTCTTTCTAATGTAAATTTAAGATAGATTGTTTTTCCCAAAGGGAACAGGAGTGGCAGTGAAAAGGGGTCTTCGTGATTCTGCTTTAAAGAAGTCTTTACGTGGATGGAACTGGAGGGTATTATGCTGAGTGAAATAAGTCAATCAGAGAAGGACAAACATTATATGGTCTCATTCATTTGGGGAATATAAAAAATAGTGAAAGGGAATAAAGGGGAAAAGAGAAAAAACGAGTGAGAAATATCAGAAAGGGAGACAGAACATGAGAGACTCATAACTCTGGGAAACGAACTGGGGGGGGTGGAAGGGGAGGTGGGCGGGGGGTGGGGGTGACTGGGTGATGGGCACTGAGGAGGGGCACTTGATGGGATGAGCACTGGGTGTTATTCTATATGTTGTCAAATTGAACACCAATAAAAAATAAATTTATATAAAAAAAGATTCTATAAAGTAAAAAATAAAAAATAAATAAAAATAAAGAAGTCTTTAAATTTTTTGATCAAATATGAAAGTACAATTTGTCATAAATATTTTTCTTTCTCTTTATACAGCTGCATGTATAACTACACATACATATATACGTATCTCTCCATAAACCATTCTCTTAAAACTGCAAATTGCATGAATGTCTATTGCCTCTGTCGACAGTTGTCATGAGGAACTCTCAGTACTCTAAAGATTTGACTCCTTTTCTCCTTTTCTCATCATTTTCTTGCCTTTTGTGATTATTTTGTCTTCTATTTGTTCCCTCTTCTCCACCTCCTCTGCCATTTTCTTGGTCAGACCATCTCTGCGGCTCACCTGGACAATTGCAATAGCCTTCTTCGTCAACCGTCCAGTTTCTTCTCTTTGTTTACTGTGGTCTATCAGGTACACATCTGCCACAATGATCTTTTTAAAGTGCAATCATGAGTCCTTTCTTAGCTTAAAAGCAAACAAAGGGATGCCTGGGTGGCTCAGTGGTTGAGCATCTGCCTTTTGCTCAGGTCCTGATTCCAGGATCCTGGGATCAAGTCCCCCTTGGGCTCCCCACAGGGAGCCTGCTTCTCCATCTGCCTGTGTCTCTGCCTCTCTCTGTGTATCTCTCATGAATAAATAAACAAAATCTTAAAAACCCAAAGGGAAAACAAAATCCAAAATGAAAAACAGTGGTTCTTTATTCCCTAAAGGGTAGCATCTATAAATTCCTAAACCCGCCTCTTGTGTCCCAATCAGACACATCTATAAGCTGTCCCTTCTTAACAACCACCTCCCCATCTCTTCTCTGAGCCAAGGCTGACACCCCCTGCCTTGTGTTGGAACATTTATGTACATGTGCTTCCTTCTACTCCAGGCCATGATTTCCTTGAAGATGTGGACCGTCCCCATAGTATTTATCCTCATGCTTTATGACAACTAGGAATCAATGACTGCTGATTAAACTGAGTTCTTTTGGCAGAAAAATGTGGGGGAATCATCAGGTCAAGCACCTCAGAGCTCCAAATGGGATCCTTCACAGAAATGAGAAAATGGCAGCTCGGCCCTTGTCTAGGCTATGGAAAGTCTCTGATCCAACTCTGTTCCAAATGACCTTGGTCGCTGCTCTATTGGCTACTGTTCTTGGTGAGTAATAATAGAGAGATAAGTTCAGATCAGCAACAAACATTCAAGATCATCCACCCATTTGCTTTTAAGATGAACAGATGATTAAGCTTTTGATAAAAAGCCACCTTATTTCACCAGGAATTTGGAATTTGGCATTTAAGGGGATTTGGAATTATTTGGGATGTAGAGAGAGAATTTGTTTTATCCACAAAAGGGATAGTTTTCTAGACTAGAATACCCTCTAGCATTTCTAGAATGCCCCCTAGCATTTCTCCTCCAGGAGTTTCCAAAACAATTTGTCTCCCAATCATGACTTAAAACAAGTGTGTGGGATCTATCAGCCCAACTGACCAATTTTCACCGCCTCTAGGTCTATCCAGAATAGAGAGGAGAAATAAGTAAAGACTTCTCCTAGGTCTCCTGTGAGGTAATTTAGTCCCCTATTTAATTCTTGCAAGGAAAGCTGAATTAACATTTTTATGTTTCCAGGACTCCATGCGTCTTCCTTTGCATCATTCAACATCCAACATATACAAAAAGATGCAGATTAAAAATGTGGTTTTTATCCATCTCCCAGCCACCTAGTTTCCCTTTCCCAAGACAACCAATCTTACATAATGTTATTATTGATTAAATGATGTTTCTGCTGAGGAAAATTGTAGGAACTACTGGCTTTGTCCAGCTATCTCTGGGTCAGCAGATAGAAGGAATCTGATGGGTAGAAAGTCTGCCATCCTTTAGATAAATTATCTCATTTACAGTAGAAAGGGAATGAAACATTTCTGCCTTTCATCATTATCATTTATCAGCAAATGGACAATAGTGATCACTCACTGGATCATTGAACAATGGGGACAATAGGAGTTGTTATTTTTCTTAATTAGAGGAGAAAAGCATGGACCTTGATCTAAAAATCATACTACTGAAACATTAAGATGCTGTGTTTCAAGCCATAACTGCTGGTTCTCTTTGTCCTTTTTACTCTCCAGGAGATTGTGGCCCTCCACCAAATTTAATCTTTGCTTTTCCAATGACAACTGTGGCAAATGAGACACACTTCTACTCTGGAGCTACCGTGAAATACACCTGCCGTCCCGGCTACGGTAGGGTTAGTTATAAAAGTACGACTGTTACCTGTCAGGATGACACATGGAACTACTCTGAATTCTGTACCAGTAAGTATGAACATTTATTTTTCTTACCTATACTTTTCCTTTCTTTGCAAAGTTGTCTCAGGAATTAAGAGAATGACCAGATGAGAATCTTTGATCACTAAGAAACCATCGTTGTTTAGTCACTGATTTCAAGGTACATACATGTGCTGCTTTTTGGAAAAGCATAAACAAAAAAAACAAATAAAGCAGAAATTACGAATTACCTAGTTGCAGTGAAAAAGAAGCTTATCCTTTACAGTGTAACTCACTAAACACTTCCTTCTGAGATGAACTACAAATTGAATTTTAATATTTTGAGACCCAGATTCATTCTCTCCAAAGTTACAAAAAGTTATGTAGCTAGAGAGAGGCAGTGTCGTTTCCAAAGAAACTTCACCCAAAATATCTGCTATGTTTGAGAGAAGATTCTGTGATTCACTTATAGTTGAGAATAAATTCCGTAATGTTCTCCCAACAGTGAGGGTATGTACACTTCGTGTTGTCCCTTTTGTGACCAAGGACATGCATGCCTCAATATGAAGTACGTACCACAGATCCAGAATGGAGTGTAGCTCCCTGAACAATGATCAACTATCCTGGACCACAGACTCCATTACCACAGAGTTTTAACTGTTTTTCACTGTTGGTGAAATGTACCAGAAAAGCATGAGATCAAATTTTGTAATCATTTATCCTCCAAAGTAAAAATTCAGTGAGTCGGGATCAGACATAAATTTGGATCTCAACCTCCAGATCTTTCTGGAAGCCTCTGTCAAAGCTAATCACTCGGTCTTCTTTTCTAATGCCTTATCTGTGAGTACTCGGAATCACTAATTATCATTTTAATTTTTCTGTCAGAGAAACGATGCAAAAACCCAGGAGAATTACAAAATGGGCAAGTGATAGCTAAGCCAGATCACTTGTTTGGATCACACTTGGAATTCGTTTGTTCAGAAGGGTGAGTGTGAAGCCGTCTAGATACAATGCTTTTAAATTAATTTTTCATAAATAGCTCATATTTTTCAAAAGTAAAAATGATGTAAAACCATATACACTGAGAATTCTCACTTCTACCCTCTTGCCATCCACCCCATTCTTTCATGTCCTTATACAGGGATAACCACTTTTATTGGTTTCTTACGTATCTTTCTGGTGTTTGCTTTTACAAATGCAAGCTAAAAATTAGTACGTTTTTATTTTACGCCTCTCCAATGACAAGTGTAGTTTTGAATCTTGCTTTATTTTTGACTCATCAATATGCATAGGACATCGTATCGCATTTGTGCATAGAAGTACCGCACTGATTTGCCTTTACAGCTTCATAGAATGTTATCCTGTGATGTGTCGCGGATTAACAATCTGATGGATCCACAGATGTTTCCAATGTTTTGCTATTCTGATCGGTGCTCTGATGCATCATTTTGTACATGTACAATTTTGCACAGATGTAGTTATATCAGTAGGGTAAATTTCTAGAGTGGGTTTTCTGGGTCAATGAGTACACATATTTGAAAGTTTGAAAGATTTTTGCTAAATTGCTATCCTTAGAAGTTACAATGTTTTACAGAGTATGTAAACGTCTGTCTCTTCATAAACTTTCCAACTGTGTTGTCAATCTTTTGAAAATGTGAAATTTTTAAAAATTTTCCAATTTAAGAGGTAAAAATGAAATCTTATGGTATAGTGCCAAGGTATAGTTCTCTTATTATGAGTGAGGTTGAGCATATTTTTTCGTGTGTTCAAGAGATATTTGTATTAGTTTTTGAACTATTTGGCATATCCTTTGCCTATTTTTTCAATTAATTTCATGAAATTTTTATTAATTTCTAGGATAGATACATACATACATGAACATATATATGCATATTAGGGTTTAGGACTTGTTTCTGGTAGGAGCTGAGTATATTATTTTTCTTTTGACTTGGCTATTGATACATTTTTTCTTTTCAGGGAAAAATTGTTTTATGCTTTGAATTTATAAAATTCTCTTTTTAAAATGGCTTCTGGATTTTAGGTCTTTATTTGTTTATTTATTTTTTCTTAAAGATTTTGTTTATTTATTCATGAGAGACAGAGAGAGGCAGAGACACAGGTAGAGGGAGAAGCAGGCTCCATGCAGGGAGCCTGATGTGGGACTCGATCCCAGGATTCCAGGATCATGCCTTGAACCAAAGGCAGACGCTCAACTGCTGAGCCACCCAGGCGCCCCTTAGATCTTCATGTAAAAGCCCTTCTCCAGCACAGGATTTTAAACTATTTGCCTAGAATTCTTCTGCTATTTTTATGTTTTCACATTTTTTAAATGTTTAAAGCTTTGATCCATTTGGAGTCAATATATAATTTACAGTGTAAGGTAAATATCCTAGGCTATATTTTTCCATATGACTTTCACATTATCTCAAAAGTCCATCTTCAGTTCACTGATTTGAGGAAGCTTTTTAATATTATACTAAATTCTCAAATGTATCTTGTATGTATCTGTATATGTTCTATTCAATGCCATTATTTTGTCTACATACTCATATACACATTTCAGTGACCTACTATCAAGGCTTTATAATATGTTTTAATAGCCAATTTGAGTACTCCACCTTATTGCTTTTTAAAAAATTTCCTGACAGTACTTGTTTATTTTTCTATATAAAGTTTAAAGTTAGGCATATTTTAAAATCAGTGCTGGATTAGTGTTTAACTTAATTTTTGAAGAATAGAATTTTTTTTTTTTTTTTTTTTTTTTTTTTACATTGAATCTCCCTGGACAAGAATAGGCTAGTATAAGGAAGGGAAAACTTTTCCTCTATGCTCTTAGGGTCTCTGACTGGGCTTGAGAATTAAATTGACATAAAGCAGATTAGCAGAAGAAAAGCACACAAATTTTATTTTTGATGTACATGGGAACCTTCATGAAAACTAAGACCCAAAAAGTGGTTAGGCCACAGTCTTTATATAGTAGATTGAACCAAAAGTAGCAATTGTGGAAAAGGAACAAAAATCCGTGGGAGGGCCACAGGAAGATAAGAGTTATTTTGACGAGGTCTATTTGTACAGATTTCTCTTGGCTTCACCTCCCCATCTCTGGTGATAAGATTATTCTTTTCCTCCTGTATAGGGAGAGCATCTTTCACAGAGTTTTATCTCCTGAATTCAGGAAGAAAAGGGGAAGTCAGGGTGCCCTTCCTTTGTGTATTTTATGTGCCTTCACTCAAAATGATCTTTAGTAATTTTAGTTTTTTTGACACAGGCCATTGAGTTCAATACTTTGTTGCTATGTACTGCTATTTTCAAATGTAGATTAAGTATTATTTTATTTCTCTAAGGCTTACTTGAAATACATTTTAAAATAGCTGTTTTGTTCTGTTTTTTGTTCCTTCTTCAGGTTCTCCAACTAAGTACATGCTGATTGTCCTTTGCTTGTCATCTGCGTTTAACATTTTCCTCTAATGTTGTTTCCTTTTGTTTGGTTTTCTCACATGAATCCTTATTTATCTCTTACTGTGTATGGCTCCCCAGATGGAAAGTGAGACGATTCAGAAGGGAAGTGCTGTTGGAATGTTGAAGTGTTCCTACTGGAATAACCGGAAACCATACCTTTCCCTTGGTTTCCTGGGTAGTTTAGAAAACTTAGATTTTTAAGAAATTTCAAGATAAAGAAATGCTTGATTCTCACTGTCTCGTATCTTATTAAAAGGTTCATTTTTCTTTAAGTTATTACTAAATAAATCCCAGGGGCTCTAGTTTGCTGAAGATAGTATTCAATCATAGTGTACATTTATTCCTTGATGATTATCATTTTAAAACATACGGACAATGCTCTTTCTGTTACCATGATACACAGAGGGCAGTAAGACAAACTGAAGAAGGCTTAGAACTTGCCAAGAGCCATAAAAATGGGGATCGTGAATGGGGGAGTTAAGGGTATATTGGAGAAGGTGAGATCTGGAAGTCAGAGGGAGGCTGCATGTCAGAGGGCCTGAGGGTTTGGGGCTGGTAACCTGGCTGCTACTGTCATTTAGACAAAATTGTGGAACACATTCAAATGAGTCTTTTACCCGACATTGTCCTGGTTGAGCTCTGGATGAGCTCCATGCATAATATATAGCTGCTCCCCAATAACAGATTCCAGAATACAAGAGGGAATGAACACACACAGCTCATTGCAATGATGAAGTTTTAGTTATGTGGAAGGCTCAATGGCAAATGTTCTCTGGAAAACATTCTTTCTTCCTTTTTACTATTGAATAACCTGTTTATTTGTTCAGACCCTTTTATCCAACTTAATTTAGGGTAAGAAGAATTTCATTAAAATCTTCAATCCTATCTCATTCAGATATATTTTAATTGGCCCAGCTACTAGTTATTGTGAGATCCAAGATAAAGGAGTTGATTGGAGTGATCCTCTCCCACTATGTATAAGTAAGTAAAGACTTTTTCTGACTTAACTGTAAACATAAGCCATGTTAGAAAATAAAACTCTAGTGCATCTTTGTTGCTTCTTGTACCCTCTGTTAGAATTTTCAGGGGATTCCCAGGTGGCTCAGTATGCTCAGTGGTTTAGCACCTGCCTTTGGCCCAGGGTGTGATCCTGGAGTCTTGGGATTGAGTCCCCATCAGCCTCCCTGCATGGAGCCTGCTTCTCCCTCTGCCTCCATCTCTCTCTCTGTCTCTTTCTCTCTCTCTCTCTTATGAATAAATAAATAAAAAATTTAAAACAAAAAGAATTTTCATCATGAATGCTAGATGCCACGATAGATACTAGATGCCCTGATTATTTCTTCTTCACTCACCCCCAGTTGCTAAATGTGAGCCGCCTCCAAACATCGACAATGGGAAGCACAGTGGTGGAGATGAAGATTTCTACACATATGGCTCGTCTGTCACCTACAGATGTGACCCCAACTTCTCAATGTTAGGCAAAGCCTCCATTTCTTGCATGGTGGAAAATAAAACAATAGGTGTCTGGAGCCCAGGTCCTCCTATTTGTAAAAGTAAGTCAGAGTGATGAATTTTGGTTTGAACTGTTTGTTTAAAAGAAAAAGGTAGGTAAATTTGTTGGGAGAAAGGGAATAATTCCAAGATGAATTATTGCTGCAACACAGACATTTATTTACTCAACCGATATTTGTGTATGATGTACTGGTGTGCAGTAACAAACAGCACCGATATCTCATTGGCTTTGCAAAGTACAAGTTGATTTTCATTCATATGGAGTCTGCTGCTCATCCAGGGCCAGCTGTAGTCTAGAAGTTAATTTAGTGAGAAGTTTAGCAATCCAGGTTACTTCAATCTTATGGTTTTTCCACATCAAAACGTGCTTTCAAAATCTGTTCAGTAGGTGAAGAGAGAAAAGTAAATAATGCCCTGGCTCCCTAAAAGAGCTTTGGTCTGAAGTGAACACCTATCACTTTACAGCCTTTTGTTCCAAACTAATAATGTGTAGACCCTACCTTGAGGAAACTGAGGAATATTGCCTTTTGTCTGTTCAGGGAGAGGAAGTGGGAATATTGCTTAGTGGTTATAATGTCCATCTCAAGTGCTTATAGGACAAGGCCAATGGTAATTAAATTAGAAGCTCTATTGTGTATTGTTAGTTGGCTAATATGAGGCATCTTCCTTTGCTCCTAAGTGCCTACGGGATATCCCTTACAATTCTGATTCACCACAGAACACGATCAAATCAGGGGATGATAAAACATGATACTGCAGACGATTCAAAATGCCAGGAGTCCAGACAGCAAGAGGTGGAAATGGCAGAGACCGAAATAGGAAGTTAGCAGAGGCAGGTTACGAAGGGCCTCATGTGTCACTCTGAGGAGTTCGGAGCAAAGGTGAACATTGAAAGGCTTTAACCAGGGAAGTAAATGTGTTGCGTTTCAGAAAGACAAGTCTGACTACAGAATGGACAACGATTCAAAGTGGGACAAAATTCAACACAGAGACACTTGTTGCAACCATCTAGCCGAGTTGCAAAGGTAGCTTCAATCCTAGCCATGACGAATCAGGGTGGCAGGACTGATATGGTAGCTGGTGGGCAGTTGGTTCTTTGTGAGAGTACCGATTGCTGATGCCTGGCTGCCTCCTCCTCATGACCACCATATCATCACCATGGGCCACTGTCCCATACCGAAATCATGCAGAAAAGTAGGCCACCGTGAGCGGAGGATTTGAGGACTTTGAGGGATGTGTTTCTTCTAGGTTATATATGGCAAGTTTTCCTTGAGTAAGCTGGAGTTATTCACAATCGTATCATAACAGAACCAATATGAGGGGGCCTCATTTTACCGCGGCTTTTAAAAGCTGGAATTATGTTTGCTGTAAAATGTTTTCCTTGTGGATACCTGGATGGCTCAGCAGTTGAGCGTCTGCCTTTGGCTCAGGTTGTGATCCTGGGATCCTGGGGTCGAGTTCCCATCGGGGTCCCCGCAAGGAGCCTCGTTTTCCCTCCACCTGTGTCTCAGGCTCTCTGGGTCTTTCATGAATAAATAAATAAAATCTTAAAAAAAAAAAGTTTTCCTTGTATCTACCTGACATATACTGTTTGAAGCTTTAGTGTTATAGTTGAAACTGGATTAGCAATAGCAAGTACCATTCTTATTGCCCTTTCTCTTTTACAACCCACTTCTCTTTTCTTGTGATTCTTTAGAAATCATCTGTTCTAGGCCAGAGGTTAGAAATGGAAAAATAATCTCTGGACTTAGACCCACCTATAATTACCAAAACAACATGATATTTGAGTGCAATGAAGGTTATATTCTCAAGGGAAGCAAGTTAATCTATTGTGGAGAAAATGGTGAATGGAATCCTCCTCCTCCCACTTGTGAGCTCAGTAAGTATGGCCCATGAAGGAATTTCAATGTTTGGCATCTAAATGACCCAGAAATGTTGGTGGGGGCATACTTGCGTGCCTAAATTCACGTGAACCACAGTAAAAATTTAAATTTAGAACAGTAATTGGGTTTATTTTTTCTAGTTGTTGGAAAAAAGAAAGGTTACGGTACACCGGGCAAGGACTTACATAATATCACAAAAGGCTCCCGTATACAGTTGTACAGATTGTGAACACTCCAACCCTAAAGGGAGACATCAGCATTGTAGACATTGTGGATTAGTGTATTTATTTCAATAATTTTCTTGCAATTAGTAGGAAACTGTTTTGTTCTAACAAAATCATTACATTATGATAATTGACTTGAAAGATAAATAGCAAAGTGATTGTGGGGGAGATGCCTTTTTCTAACTTCCACAAAAATATTATATGGACTAGCTATGATTCTGACACTCTGCAACTATAAACCATGTGGATCATTAAAAACTATGTTAATAGTGATAATGATAACTTGGTGCTAGTTTGTTTTTTGATGTGGCTGCTGCATCAGCCATGGCAAGAGGGTTGCTGCACAATGAACACATAGCATCCTTTGATAGGATGGGCTTGGTGATGATCACTGTTGCATCCTCAGTAACAACGTCTTTTCCCTTTGTTTTTCCTTTACGAGCAGATAGTTGTCCTGAGTTACCAAACATCCCAAATGCCTACTGGGAAAGACAGAACTCGTTCTTGTCAAAAAAACAGCGAATATATAGTATTGGAACGACATTGAGCTACAGGTGCCATTTTGGCTATGAACCTGCTTCAGATGGTCCTACAACTCTGACCTGTCAGAAAAATTTGACTTGGACCCCACACATAGAATGTAAGGGTGAGTCTCTGTTTCTTCAATCTTTTTGTATATCAAGTGCCCAGCATAGACTTTTTTTTTCTTAAAATGAATGCAATTTTATCTTTTGAGATAAATTCAGCATTATTATAATTCAACAGAAGAGCGAAGTATTATTGTCAGAAAGGATCATGAAAGTCTTGGAGGAGCTGAGAAATGATAACCTTTCCTTATCCCGTTTCAAAATCAAATGAGACATGGATACACAGAAGGAACACAGAAGCGAACCATTATGCAGATTGAGTATTAGCTTCATCACTGGTGAAAGTAGCATGGAGAATACTGCTCAAGAATGACCAGAGCCAGACCTCCATCATGACCCTTTACTCCCCAGTGTAGACTTTGGGGTGCTTAATAGAAGGAAAGTCTGTGAAACAGCCATGAATTCAATCAGCTGCAAAGTAACTTTGTGTCTCATGTCTTTGAGCTATGGGACTGTGGGCTGCAGGAGCTGGGTCTTGTGACCTGCCTCTAGAAGACAGACCCTGACCCCTGACCCCTGATCCCCGACCCAGTACTCCTGCCTCAGAAGGATAAAAAGGAGACTTTCTTCAATCTCAAGATGTCTTTTCTCTTTTTGAGAGAATGTGTGAGGGGCTGAAAGACAGGCAGACGCAATTTTATGGGCTTCAGTGGAATTGATGACAGAGGGAGAAAATGTTTCCTTCCACACACCAGAATCTTGCCATTTTAGAGGTGAAGACACAGAGGCCCAGTATATAGAGAACTTTGGTCTGCAGATTGGAACTTGAAAAGTGTGTAAAATGAACAAGTAATGAAAAACAGTAGTTTAGATCAACCCATTGGAAGACCTTTCATTTCACAGTAGGACTTAAGGCTTAATTGCAGTTATTTAGACTCATTTGGGGGGCAATAAACTGAAAAGTTTTAACAAAATTACTGAATTAAAATATATTTAACAATGATTGCCACCACTTAAATAACAAAGTATTAATAAGTATTAATAAGCCTTTGAGGATTCTCCTTAATGAATACAAAATAGCGACTTGTAATTATACCCTAATTTTTCTATATAAATGAATATTTATTTATACATGTTTAAAAACCTACTTCTTTTTTTCTCCATCGTTTTCTTTTCTTCTTTCTTATTACTGAGGTGTAGTTGACATACAATGTTATATTACTTTCAAGTGTACAACAGAATTCAACAATTCTGTGCATTACTTAGCGCTCACCACAAGAAGTAAAGTCACTATCTGCCACCATTTGTTATTACAATATTACTGGCTATATTCTCTATATTCTTCTGTACTTTTCATCTCCATGACTTGTTTATTTTATAACTAAAAGTTTGTACCTCTTAATCGCCATCACCTTTTTCTTTTTCTTTCTTCTTCTTTTTTTTTTTGCCATCACCTTCTTCACCCATCCTCCAGTCTCCTCTCTGGCAATCAACAGTTGTTCTCTGCATTTAAAAGCCTGTCTGTCTATTTGTTTTGTTTTGTTTTGTTTTTAGATGTTACATATAAGTGAAATCATATGGTATTTGTCATTCTCTGTCTGATTTGTCGTTCTTTGTCATGGGCCTTCTAGGCCCATCCATGTGTCACAAATGGCAAGATTTCTTTTTTTTTTTTTTTTTTACTGAGTAATATTCAATGATCTACATCTTCTTGATCTGTTATCAATGGACACTTGGGTTGCCGCATATCTTGGTTGCACCAATTTACATTCCAACTGGGAGTGCACAAGGACTCCCTTTCCACTGCATCCTCACCAAATACATGCTATTTCTTATCTTTTTGATACTAGCCATTCTGACAGATGTGAGGTGATATCTCATGGTGGTTTTGATTTGCATTTCTCTGATGGTGAGTGATGCTGAGCGTCTTTTCATGTGTCTGTTGGCTATCTGTATGTCTTCTTTAGAAAAATATCTATTCAGGTTCTCTGCCCATTCTTTAGTCAGATTATTTGATTTTTCAGTGTTGAGTTTGATAAGTTCTTTGCATATTTTGGATATTTACTCCTTATAGAACATATTGTCTACAGATATCTTCCCCCATTCAGTAGGTTGCCTTTTTGTTTTGTTAATGGTTTTCTATACAGTGCAAAAGTGTTTCACTTTGGTGTAATCCCAATAGTTTATTTTTGCTTTTGCTTCCCTTGCCTGAGGAGACAGATCCATAAAGATGTTGCTGATGCTAGTGTCCAAGAGATTAATGCCTATGTTTTCTTTTAGGAGTTTTATGGTTTCAGGTCTCACATTTAGGTTTTTAGTCCATTCTGGGTTTACTTTTGTGTATGGTGTAAGGGAGTGGTCCAATTTCATTCTTTTGCACATATCTGTCTAGTTTTCCCAATACCATTTATTGAAAAGACTGTGTTTTCCCATTGTATATTCTTGCCCCCTTTGCTATAGATTACTTGCCTCTATAAGCATGCCCTTTACTCCCCAGTGTAGTTCCAATTTTGGAACTCTCTATTGTGTTCTATTGATCTGTGTGTCTATTTTTGTGCTAGTACCATACTGTTTTCATTATTATAGTTTTGTGGTGTGTCTTAAAATCTGAGATTGTGGTACTTCCAGATTTGTTCTTTCTAAGGATTGCTTTGGCTGTTAGAAGTCTTTATGGTTCCATATAAATTTTGGGATTACATGTTCTAGTTCTGTGAAAAAATGCTATTGGTATCTTGATAGGGATTACATTAAATGTATAGATTGTTTTAGGTAGTATGGACATTTTAATTATAGTAATTCTTCCAAACTATCAGCATGGTATATCACTCCGTCTTTGTGTTGTCATCTTCCATTTCTTTCATCAATATCTTATAGTTTTCAGAGTAGAGGTCTTTCACTTCCTTGGTTAAATTTATTCCTGAGTATTTTATTCTTCTTGGTACAATTATAAATGGAATTTTCTTAATTTTTCTTTCTGCTACTTTGTTGTTAGTATATAGAAACACAATACATTTTTATATATTAATTTTATATCCTGCAATAGTTCTGAATTTATTAGTTCTAATAGTTTTTTTGGTGAAGTCTTTAGGTTTTTCTATATACAGTCTCATGTCATCTGCTAATAGTGACTGCTGTACTTCTTCTTACCAGTTTGAATCCCTTTTATTTCTTTCTCTTGTATGATTGCTACAGCCAGGACTTGCAGTATTGTGTTGAATAAAAGTGGCAAGAGTGGGCATCTCTGTCTTGTTTCTGATCTTGGAGGAAAAGCTTTTCACCACTGAGTATGATGTTAGCTATGAGTTTTTCATATGTGGCCTTTGTTATGTTGAGGTATGTTTTCTCTACACCCACTTTGTTGAGACATTTTGTTATGAATGGATGTTGTATTTTGTCAAGTACTTTTTCTGCATCTTTCGAAATGATCGTATGTTTTTAAAAATTTTCCCTCTTGTTAATTTGATGTATCACATTCATTGATTTGCAAATATTGAACCATACTTCCATCCCTGGTATACATCCCCCTTGATCATGCTGAATGGTCCCTTTAAAGTATTGTTACATTTGATTTGCTAATATTTTGTTGGGGATTTTTACATCTTTGTTCATCAGGAGTATTGCCTGCAGTTTTCTTTTTTGTGGTGTCTTTGTCCGGTTTTAGCATCAAGGTAATACCAACCTTGTAGAATGAATTTAGAAGTTTTCCTTCCTCTTCTGTTTTTGGAACAGTTTGAGAAAAATAACTATTAACTTTTCTTTGAATGTTTGATAGAATTCGCTTGTGAATGGTGAAGTCATTTGGCCCTGGAACTTTGTTTGTTGGGAATTTAAAAACCTATTTTAAAATTATATTTATTTTAGAAACTATAGTTTTATTGATTTAATTATTTAATAAAGGATATTTTTTAACCACTTAAAAAGCAGAAGTGAAATGGTTATTTGTCCTAGGTATCAGAAAATCTGATTCAGTGTGGATTTGGATTCATGACTTAAATATTGAAAAGTATCTTCTACAGTATTACATATACACTAATGTTATAATTCAGAAAACATGAATATTGGGTATTTTATTGTAATTCACAAATAAATAAGTGGTAATAATATTTGCATATGCACAAAAGACCCCTATTATATATAGAGCTAGTCAAGCTCCTTATGTGAATAGGGCATTTTAATCTGCTCTGATACTTTCTCTTACATCAAGCGATATCAAGTTCTACCTGAAAGTATTTTTACTAATGAATAAAAAATATCTTCATAGCAGTTCTTATTGCATTAAAAATGAAATTTGAGTAGCTATTTCTCTTATATTCAGCATCAAAAAAGTAAAATCCTGGTCATTTGCAATAATTTAAATTTATTTTTGTGCGTTAGCTGTCAGGTGGATATAAGCTTTCAAGGACATTTTTCCTCCTGTGACTGAGGAAGTGTAAGGTATTAGAGAGGTTAATAATGATGTAACCCTAATGAAGCCATAAGCAATGGATGATGTTATTTGTCATTGCTTTTGAATATTTCTGAAAATTTACATTTTCATGCAAGTTTCTTTCAATGTCTCATTTTGGAGGCTCCCAGTGAAATTATTTAGCTGGAGGGAAGTGACTTGGTTGGAATACCTTAGCAATCAGGGACAGTGAAAGCAGACCCAAAGTGTCTCAGGTCTCCTTTTCTGTTTCCCAAATCTCTCTTCAGTGGTGAAATCTTCAAAAGGCAGAAATGAGCTTATTATTATCCATAGGAGCTTCGTTGCAGTGATTTTACTAACCATTAGCCTCACTTTTTATTTTTTTTAGAGATATGTTGCCCAGTACCAAAGCTGGAGAATGGTGAAATCGTTAGATCAAGAACTAGTTCTAGGAATAACTGTACTTATTTCCTTGGAGACACAATTTTATACAAGTGTTATAAGAAATATCAACCTGAATCTAGATGCCAAGGAGATGGCACGTGGAATCCCAAAACACCAACATGTGCTGAAAGTAAGAGCTTATGGAATCTTATGTTATTTTTTTCTTTTCTTTTCTTCTTTTAAAATTTAAATTCAAGTTGGTTAACATAGAATGTATTGTTAGTTCTGGGGTAGAGTTTAGTGATTCATCAGTTGCATATAGCACCCAGCACTCATTCCATCAAGTGCCCTCTTTAGTGTCCATCACCCAGTTATCCCATCCCCCCATTCCTCCTCCCCTCCAGCAACCCTCAGTTTGTTCCATGTTTCTTCATATCAAAGTGATGGAGATTGTTAAGGGAAGGCTTCAAATTAGGTAAAAAGAATTTGTATGCCCCGCATGATTTTTGGAGTGGATAAATTTGTTAAAAAGCATTGCCCACCCCCCTGGTCCAAATTTCTTCCCCCTCCCCCTCTCATTATTTATTCCCATTCTCTTGACCTTGCTGCTTTTCTTTTCTTTTCTGGATCAGGAAAAATAGGCCACATCAAATAGATCAGCTGAACTTTTCCATGATTGCCTTCTGTTTCTTGGTATTTATTGTCTTCTCTTCTTTCTGTCCATACGCCTAAATCTATGGCTGAAGACCCACTCACATTTCTTCGAACCCATTTTTCTAAACTTGCTTCCTGTCTTCCTCAAACTTCCTTCCTTCTGCTACCTCTAAGTCCTCCTTCAGACGATCCCCCAGTGTGAGATACCTATCCCTCACCAAGAGTACGTCAGTGCTAAACACAGTTCTACCTCTCCCATTGTTTTTCCATGGCTCTATCTCTTGATGACCAAGAACAATTACCCCTGCTGAATAGCAATGCTTTTTCTTCTTGCCTTGTGTGTAAGTAGGAGCCCAAAGGAGATCTAAAGTGTTTCAAGATACTGTGTTCTGAAAGATATGGCAAAGTCATATTGTAAAGTCTCATCACCATTAAATATTGCCCTTCAACCCGCACTTCAGCTGTGCCTTTATCAGACCATTCCAATGTCCAACAGGTCTACAGGTTCTGGGTGATGTAGTCTGTAATGTGAGTAGTACATTCCATGGCCATAGTCTCAGTACCACACCTCTTTTGCTGTGAGTAGGTCTTCTAGTCCCACATAGTATAATTCTATGTCAATTATTTAAGCACTCTAACCTTCAGATAACGGTGCCGACTGAAGTCCCACAAGCAGAAAAGGCAAACCTGTACCTAGAATACTTGTCTATTTCTGTCAAAATAAATATTTGTCCCTTTCAGGCAGAAGGGGTCCAATACAGTCAACTAGCTACCAAGTGGCTTTGTGGTTATCTCAAGGGCTGGTATCATATTAGGGGTATGTGGCTCAGCATTGTGGCTGGTTAGAAGATTCAGTGACAGCCATGGTAAATGGGAGTCCATGTTGTTGTGCCCATGCTTGTTCTTCGTCCATACCACCGCTTTGCTCCTCTTCTCCTTGTGACATCACTGGTCAAGTACAGAATGTACTGCCTCGATAGTCTAGAAAGTTCTACATGATGTTATACAAGCTTTTTTGTGGTGCGATGTGCACATCCCATTAGTTTGGATGGGATAGCCTAGCAAGCCCTGAGTCCTGGACCTCTAAAGACTGTATTGATGTGGCAACCCTGGAATCCTTATCTTCTATATTCTGGAGCATCATTATGGGAGTTGGAAAAACCCAGGCTTCCCCTTCACTTCCCATGTTTTTCTTGTGTGTCTCTTTTACTACTCACACAGAATACTCAACATTTCTGGTGATCAAACGGTTGAGGATTTTTTTTTTTTTTAAGATTTTACTTACTTATTCAGGAGAGGCACAGAGAGAGAGGCAGAGGCACAGGCAGAAGGAGAAGCAGGCTTTCTGTGAGGATCCTGATGCAGGACTCAATCCTAGGACCCCAGGATCACAACCTGAGCCAAAGATAGACGCTCAACCACAGAGGTCCCCAGGTGCCCTGAGGGTTTTTTTTTTTTTCTTCTCACAACAAAGAATTCTCTACAACACCATGTGGGTGTGCTATAATTTAACTCAATTCCAGCACTATCTACCTGGAGATAGTGTCAAATCCCACAGGTTAAAGGCTCAGTCTCATGAAACTGCCCCCCACTATAGATGCCAATTATGGGTAGTATGTCCCCAGGTTATTACCAAAGTCTGTTCAACTTGGCTAAAATTGGAGGTTCCTATGACTCCCTTCTTGAATTCCATTAATTTGCTAGAGTGGCTCACAAAACTGAGGGAAATATTTACCATTTTATTAAAGGATATAATGAAGGATACAAATGAAGAGATGCATAGGGTGAATTTTAAGAGGATCCCAAGCATAGGAACCTCTGTCCCTGTGGATTTGGGGTGTATCCCCCACCAGTACATGGATGTGCTCACTCACCTGGCAGCTCTCTGAACAATAGGGAGATTTTAGGAAGGTTTGCTCACTATAGGCCTGACCAATTATTAACACTATTTCCAAATTCTCTCCCCTCTTTGGAGAGGAGAGAAGGCCTGAAAAATTCTAAGCTTCTAAGCTTTTCATCATGACTTGGTCACCAGAATGGTGACTAGCACTAATCCAGGAGCCACTAAGCGTTGCCTCAAAAGAACAAGATGTTCTTAGTGTTCTCAGCACCTAGGAATTTACAAGAGTTTATTTTAGGAGGTTTGCACCAGGAACTTGGACAGATTTTATAGAATTAACGTGATGCCATTGATATACTGGATCAATGTAGATGTACAGATAACTGTAGTATTTTCAGACTCTATTATGACAAGGGCAAGTGAGTTATTGTACCCACAAATGTGTGATTTGATCCTTCTGTGTGTATGCAAATTGTTTCTGGCCCTCTTTTCTGATAGGGATGAAAAGAAGTCATCTGCTAGACCAGTGGCCCCCATCTACCTACAGATACAAAAAAATCTACTCTAACAAAGATACCATATCTGAAACGAGAACTAAAATGTTGTTGAGTTTTCAATAGTCTACTGTAATTCTCAAAATCTTAATTTTCTTGTAGACTGATTGGGGAATTAAGTGGCAATATGATGGGAAGGCAGCTTTAGTTCTTTAAGAATGGCACCAAATTCCTCCATTTCATCTGCCACCTTGGTATATGATTTTTTTTTTTAACATACTGTCTTTGCTTCAAGGGGGTTGGATAAGGACAGTATCAGTGGTTTCTACTTGACTTCTTGGATATGACAGGTCTTACCCCATAGGTCAAGAACACAATGTGGGGGTTGAACAAAGTAGTAATTTTTTCTATTCTCATCATATTTTTGAAGATGTTAGAGATGACCACCAAGTGGCCTAATGGTGGGGCCATGGTAGTTCCTCAGCCTGAGGCTTACAGGAGGGTAGCACAGGTCTTGGTTTTGGCTGAATGATCCTATGGATAGAGAAGATGACAGGACAGAATGAAACCTTCTAAAACACACAGATTCTGGGATGTCATTTTTTATATTCTACAAGCTCATGCTCTCTCACTTTTATCTCTCACCATCAAGGTTGTGATTATCCTCCTTTTCTTCCCCATGGATATCATGAACGAGTAAATGGATTCAATGTATTCAAGAACGAAGAAGTGATATATAAATGTTACGAAGGATACACTTTGGTTGGGGAGCCTAGACTCTCTTGTAGTTACTCACGCTGGTCACCTGCAGTCCCTCAATGTAAAGGTAACTCCAGCTCCCTTTTCAGTCAGGTGGTGGAAGTATCACAAAAGCACAGAAACATTTGATTTGATTTGATTTGGTTTATTTGAAATCATTACTATGTTCAGATAGTCAATCCTTATAATCCTAGCCTGTTGTCATGTCTTTTTTTCTTAGATTCACATATTGCTTAAAACCATGTTTCCATTGTAGCTCTGTGTCTGAAACCAGAAATAGCCCACGCAACGCTGTCCATGGATAAGGATCAGTATATTCAATCCGAAAATGTCACCATCCAGTGTGACTCTAAGTATAAGTTGGTTGGTTCCCAAAGTATCACTTGCTTAGAGAGCAGAACCTGGTACCCCGAGATGCCCAAATGTGAATGGGTAAGTGGCACGATTCAAAAAAATCTCCTGTGCTATCTAACCCTAAAAATGAGGCCTCCCCCCAAACACTTTCCCAGCCAGCAATGGTGAGATCTGACTTGTCGGGAGTCATCTGAATCCTTCAAAGGAACTCCCTTTTTTCTTGAAGCCCTGTGGTCAGGTGGGAGTGATGAGTATTCCTCTCTCACTGGAAAATAAGGAAAAGCTGAGCCCCTCTGGTCTCAGATGCCTGGCAGTACTGAGTCCTAACTTGACTCTTCCTAGACTATTTAATAGATTGTGTTCCATTTCTGGATGGTCTCAGACACAGCCTCTATCCTCACAGAAGCCCCCTGCGAAGCTGTCTCAGAACAGGTCCCTATCCCTCTGGAGAGAATGGTGATGGGACCTGCTCACCAGGCAGTCCTGGGCTTGGTCTTGACCCTGGGCCTGTAGTCCTGTCATTATCAGAAGATCCCCCTAACCCTGCTCCTTCTTGATCTGGAGAGAAGCCACTCAATCCCACTCACACCTACATCTCTTTTAGGTGGTCCCTGAAGGCTGTGAACATATCCTCAAAGGCAGAAAGACGATGCAGTGTCTCCCCAACCCAGAGGATGTGAAAATGGCCCTGGAGATATATAAATTGTCTTTGGAGATTGAACTACTGGAACTACAGAGAGACAGGGCAAAGGAATCGACTGCGCAGTCACCAGTCTGATTTCCCTCAAAAGAGGGAGAAAAATGTGCTGCCTTCTATACAATACAGACCACTTTGGGTTTCCAACTCTCCTGTCCCCTTTGCACCACCATTCAAGGCAATAAATGTCTAGAAAGAATCACTTGTTCACATCTATGCTTTGTGACTGTAAACTTACTAATTATCTTGTAGTTCATGCCTTTGCTTCTGGACACAAAGTGCACATGCTTTTCCAAGTAAAATTTATGGGTCAGAGATGATTTTGTCTTTGTGGTCATTAGGACTCTGTCCTTAATGAGGTCCCCACACAAAGCCATTACATAAAGCTAAAACATTTCCTTTCCTGTAAGGGCCTTGGACACGGATGTGGGCTCCCAGCAAAGCATTTCCCCGATTGCCTCCCTGAACACTTCCACAGGTGCAGATCCTGAGATTTGCGATTAAAGGTCAACACCCTCCCTAATCCTGTTCCATTCTCCCCATTTGAAGGGAGTCATGCCCTTTACCAAACCCCATGCACTCGCCCTCTGCCTCACTAATGCTACCTCTCAACGTCTGCCTCACAGGAGAGGGATTCATGTTTGTGTCTGGGCCTCCTTACTCCACTTTGAGAGAGAACAAACTCTTGAAAGCCTGATGGATGAGGCCCACATGGTGGCCCCTGTGTGTTCCCAGCTCCTCCATCTTATCTGGTCCCCATTCTCCTTAATGGAAAAGTCAAACGGCCTGAGCAAGTATCCCACTCATGAGGAGCAACCCCCATCTGTATAGCTGGATACCTATATATCTTGGGGTATCCTGGAGACTCTTGTTCCTTCTACTCACCACCTCCTCCAGGGCTTACCTCCTCTGAAATCTCTCATTCATGTCCCCATTCCTTCGGTTGTCTCTTCTCTCTTTGTAGACACACCTCTAGGGAGGAATGTTGGCCTCTTTTTGTTTTAATTTCACCAACTATACTCTGCAGAGAGTATACAAGTGAAGGAAGGAGCTTTTTGGGGGGGGTGATTATTTGGTTAGTTGACAGGATTCAACAATGCCGACCGTGCTCTGAGAGCACGTGGGACACAGTTCTGAGTAGTCTTTCCAAGGCGGAGGACCTGAGGCATTTGGCTACCAATTCCCTCCTCTCCTTGGTGGAGATTTGCTCCAACAGCTTGGATCGCCAACACTGTGGGCCCCCGGAACAGGCTCCTGTGGACAGGGATCCCCATCTGGTGCAGAGACACTGGTATCCCAGGGCCCGATGGCACTGCCTGCTGTAGCCTCCAGGGCAGGGACATGGACAGAGCTCTGCTGGCCTCTACCACAGTTGCCTCTTCTCTCTGGCTCTCCTCTGACATCTCTCCTGGCCTGTCTCTCTCTCTACGCAGACCTCTCTCATGATCAGACCTTTGTATTATGTGCTATTAATTGGCTCCAAACAGAATTCTCTTCACTTTCTTAGAGAGTCATTCAACTTTCCATCTCCCATTGGACCCTGGGCTTACAGATGTATCTTTTGTTAACTGCTGCCTCATAAATCAAACATTTCCTAAACCTGCCTGAAAAATACCTTGAGTAAAATTTAAAAATAAGTTAAAAATCCATTATGACAAAGAGTGAGTTTTCCTTGCTGGTTTGGGGCAAGAGGATGTCCCATGGGCCCCTGGGGTGCCTCAGCCATTTTCTCAAGAGGAGGAAATCTGCTACTTGTTGTTTAAATTCGTATGCATTTTAAATATCATTGTCCACTTTATTTCCTGAAAACCAGGGTTGTAGGTGAGGCTAAGGAGGCACAGAAAAGCCTTCTCAGAGAATTTATAAAAGAGGAATTTGTTCTGTCTGATGCTCAGTGATGCTTGGAGGAAGAGGAAGGGAAGGAGACTGAATAATTTTATACCAAATATTAAAAATAAATTTTAAAACATACAGAAAAATCATTGCCTTTTCTTTACCATGGCGGTAGGGGGGGCAGCTGTATCACATTAAAAAACAAAAACACAAGCAAAACTGGATTGCCAGTGTAGTTTCATGTTAGCAGGAGCTATTTTATTGTAAGCCAAGGAAACTCAACCAGATGCTCATTTTATTTTTATTTTTATTTTATTTTATTTTATCTTATTTTATTTTTTATTTTACATATCACTCTTTATTTTGACAGCATCTACTAGAAGTTCCCACTAACAAAAATAGTTGCCCATATTGTATATGTCAGGCATGGATTTAAGCTCCTTACATGTTTTTTCTCAGTTAATCCTGGTGATGATCCCAAAAGGTTAGAATTATTAGTTCCCTGAATCCAATGAGGGAGCCGAGGCTCAGGAAGTTTGTGAGATGAACCACAAAAGGTGGATAGGAAGGACATGAGTGCGATAATCTGTTTCTCCCCCCTCCCCTCCTCCCCCCCCGGGTGGGGGCACTCACAGTTGATGCCCTTGTTTCTGGCTTTAGAACTGCCTGCACATGGACAAACAGTCCTGAATCTTTGCATTCACCCTCCTCGGCCTTACTGAGCAGCCGCTGCAGAGTGGGGGCTCTTTGCTCTGTCCTCCAGCCTGCATCTGGTTGGGTGCGTGGAGAATCTGCCCCCTATCCTGGCCATCCTCTTGGACCCTCATCTCCACAGCCTCATGTACTTCTTCCTCAGCGACATGTCTCTTCTTGGTATCTTTTGTATCTTTTTTACCACTTCCACCATCCCCAAGATGCTGGAGAGCCACGTGTGTGGCCACGCCACCGACAGATGTCCATTTTATGTATCCAGCTTCCTGCAGTGGTGCTTTCTATGTACTTCCAAGGTCTGCATAGCCTGGAAAAAAGAGGATGTTAACCAGTTCCTTAGGGTTAGATATGAATAACTATCTGTTTCATTTACTTGCTCTCACTAATTTTCACTTATCTTCTCCCACGAGCCAGCGTGACTAAACCCTCCCCAACTCCCTCTTGTTGCCTCCAAGCATCACCCAGAAGTCTTCAATCATTAAATAATGATTTTTAAAGCCACCGATTTTCTCTGTTAGGTGCTTTTGGAACTCATTTTATGTCTTAAACAAAGTATTTCACTGTTCATTTACATTAGAATAAACTTTCTTCGAGAACAGTAGTTTTCTTCTTCATTTACATTAGAATAAACTTTTCCGAGAAGAGAATGGAAACCTTGTATTTTGTGTTGTGTCATACTTCATTCTGCTTGTAAAAACTCATTCTTGAGTTCATTGAGTGTTAGATAATTAGAAAATTGATATTTTAAATGCGTTATATATTCAGGATACTTGAATACTTGATGGATAGCTATATATGTGCTCAAAATGTTTGTATGAATATTTCAGAAATTGAGTGGAGCACTGAGACAGAGAAGGGAAGGGAGCCAATAAGAGGTGCATTGTCAAGCCACCCACCTCTGGATGAACTGAATCCATGGGGAAACTATGAAGGGATGTCACATACCTGAGAGCTATCCCGCTCAAAGGGCAAGGGAGCTAGGGTATTGATACAGTGATTTCTATGGATATTAAGGATATTAAGGTCTGCTACTGGGAAGTTTTAATTACCTGGTATTTTTGACCTGCTCTTATGTTGTCAGAATAACCTTCAATAGTTCTTGAAAAAGCCTGGACAAGCAAAGCAGATACTAACTTCTAGAAGTTGTCCAGAGTGTGCCAAAGCAGTAGAGCCCTAGTGATATCAACAGGAACTTGACAGTGTCTGCTACACACTTCAGTATGAGCAGGTGCTCTCACATCTGTAATACTCACCTTCCTGCTCTGCTTTTGCTTCTTGGATTCACATTTGCTTCTTTCTTGGCTTATTTCCTCTCTTTACTAGAGAACTTCCTCAACGAGCTGCCTAGGAAATGGTCCCTAGAAAGTAAAATACTGAGCTTTTGCATATTTGAAACTGTCTTTATTTGAATAGCCAGTTGATAAGTTCATTGAGTGTAGAAAACTGGTTAAAAATAGTTTTCTTTTAGGACTTTTCAAGAGTATCTACTTTGTATAGTAGTTTCCAATATCGCAACTGAAAAGTCAGAAGCCATTTTTATTATAGAGTGTACAGGATTTTTTTTCCCTCTTTCTCTCTTTTCCTCCATAAGGAAACTCATTCTTTATTTCTGAGAAATTTTCTTTGTACAGTTTTTTCAGTAATTTTCTCTTCTCTAGTATTTCTCTTTCTTTATGGATATCCTACTGGTCACATGTTGGATCTCTTTGTCAAGCCTATAATTTTTAAATTTTTTCTTCCTGTTTCCTATACCTTCGTCTCTGTTTTGCCCCTCCCCCATGTTCTTTGGGAATATTTCCTTGTCTTTGTATTTTTTTTATTTTTATTTTTTATAAATTATTTATTTATTTATGATAGTCACACACACACAGAGAGAGAGAGGCAGAGACACAGGCAGAGGGAGAAGCAGGCTCCATGCACCGGGAGCCCGACGTGGGATTCGATCCCGGGTCTCCAGGATCGCGCCCTGGGCCAAAGGCAGGCGCCAAACCGCTGCACCACCCAGGGATCCCTGTCTTTGTATTTTAATTGTTTTATCAATTTTATAAAATGTTTACAAGCTATGAATACATGGACTACTCATAGATATTATAGAATATTGCTAATAGTGTCCTTGGAAGTTCCAGTCTTAGCAAACTTCTGTTATTGATGATTCTATATCATATGTTCATTCTTATGTCCACATAAGATGATTTAAGTTCTATGTATATGAGGAGACTAGACAGTAAGCTATTCTTTTCTTTCAGGGAGCTATGGCAGAGACTGCTAATTGTTTCCTGGTATCCATTTTCTGGATTTACCTCCTTTAAGTAATAGAAATACTCTCACTCCTTTAAATGTCAGCAGTGCACATGATCCTTTGGAATAATTTCCTAGTCATTTTCTTAAAAAGGAAGCTGCTTACTTTATGTCTTTTACTTTGAAATGCCTACAGGGTGCTGGTGAGTAAGCTTGTACCGTGCTGATGAGGATAACGCCCAGGGGATGTTAGAGTGACAGGGAAGCAGGGGCCTCATCCCCAGATGACCTCCTTGAACAGAGTGGCTGACCACCCTGAATATGTCTCTGCCTCTAGATTGTTGCATAAGAGAGATATAAACCTCTGCCTTTCTTTTTAGCAACTTAACTTAGACCCTAACACATTCAGAGGATTCCCCAAATATCAGTGTTTATTGGTGTCTTCTCTGTTGCCGTTTAGTCTCTTACAAAAAAGATCTCCAGTTTCCTGCCTGCTTCTTTATTAACTAGAATTTTTTGCATGTAAAATGGCATTACTGCATCTCTGCTTCTCCCTAAACCTCTTGGCCTGTTTTTTAAAGATTTTATTTATTTATTCATGACAGACACATAGAGAAAGGCAGAGACCGAGGCAGAGGGAGAAATAGGCTTCCTGCAGGGAACCCAAAGGCGGACTCTATCCTGGGACTCTGGGATCATGACTTGACCCCTAAGCCATAGGCAGAGGCTCCATCACTGAGCCACCCAGGTGTCAGCATTGATAGGCTTTACTATCCTTCTTGAAGTGATTTCTCCCATGCATAGAAAGTATCTTGGGGAGAAAGAAGTTGGTAAATCAGAAACTTTCAGATGAAAATTTATTTACGACAATAAAGAATATATGAATGGAGACTATGGACTGAGCTGCTATTTTCTTTACTCCTTTTTTATTTTTAAGATTTATTTATTTTAGAGAGAGGACGGAGAGTGTGCAAGCAGGGCGGGGTGGGGGGCAGAAGAAGAGGGAGAAAGAATCTTAAGCAGACTCCCCGCTGAGTGTGGGCCCAACACTAGGCTCCATCTCAGGACACTGAGATCCACTGAGATTGACTCATTGAAATCAATAAACAGACGCTTAATGACTGATTCATCTAGGTGCCCTGAGCTGCTGTTTTCTAATGAGGGATGCAAATGGTCAGAAAAGGAACAGGGTTTTCCAAAAATTTATCCAATTCAAAAATGGTCCTGTGAATGGCTCCTAATTCTCTATTCCCATCGTTTTAGCAGATCATCAACTGTCTGATACTGATATTTTTAGGCTTAAAAATAACATTGTCAAAAAAATAACATCATTCACTATAAATATTTATAATTAACAAATAATGCATATTTATATAACTGAAAATTTTTCTTGCTAAAGAGTTTTCTTAAGTAGTTTTTCTTTCCTCTGTGTTTAAAACTCAGTACCCAGTAGAAACAATAATTTCAAAAAGAGTTAGAATATATCGGTTTATAGTAGATATGCATAGTTTAAATTGCTAAAATAAAAATGAAAAATCAAAATTATGAAAGAGATAGAAGTTAATTTTCTTTTTTAAAAAAAGATTTTATTTATTTATTCATGAGAGACACAGAGAGAGAGACAGAGAGAGACAGAGACACAGGCAGAGGGAGAAGCAGACTCCATGCAATGAGCCTGATAAGGGACTCAATCCCCCTTGAATTACCTTTCTAAATTTATACTCATCTCCTTCCCCTGACCCATACCTACCACTTGGTAACTACTAATATCTTTTCCATTTCTATCATTTTGTCACTTTGACAAAGTCTTACAAAATGGAATTCTATGTTGTGTGATCTTTTGGAAATGGCCTTTGTCATGTAGCATATTGCTCTTAAGATGGTAGTACTTTTTAAATTTCAATTTCCAATTTTTCATTGCTAGTATATAGAAGTACAATTGACTTTTTTATATTGATCATGTATGTTGTGACCTTATGAGATTCTTTCATAAGTACTCGCGGATTCTCTATAAATTCTTTGGCATTTACCAAATAAACAATCATGTTGTCTGAAAATACAGTTTTGTTTCTGTCTTTCCAAACTGATTGCTTTTTATTTGTTTTTCTTGTCTTATTGCGTTAGCTGAGACCTCCAATATATTGCTGAATAGAAATGATGAGACTAGATATCCCTGCTTTGATTCCTAGTCATAAGGGAAAATCATTCAGTGTTTCAGTATTAAATATCATTTGTAAATTTTTTTACATGGATTTTCTTACTTTGATAGCTCTCTTTCCAAAGGTCAGAGAACTAATGTGAGTGTCCTACAAACTACTACAAACTATATACACTTAAGAGCCACAGAAATGACTGCCCTGTGGGCCCATATACCCAATGGATCATTGTGAGATAAACATGAACTAGGGATCCTTTCATTGCCTGGCTCCTGTAGCTCCTATTTTAACTGGGGTCATGGAGATACTTTTTGTTCCCAGGCATTACAGACAGCTCAGATCCAACAAGTTCTCTAAAATATCTTAGTACACAATTACTAGAGTAAATCACTGAAGTTTCCTTTGGGAAAGGATTGGAGAAATACTACTATATGTACTTCCTATGGTGTTACATGGTCCTTCCCCATAGGGATCTGTCCTTACTTTAAGCCTGAGGATGGGGGGAGAAAATTGCCAAGTTAAAAAAAAAAAATACTTGGGCAAGAGATCATGACTTTTATTGGAATGGCTTATCTCAGTCTTTAGATCATTCATTCTTGGCCTTTTTTGATCATACAATACCTATGTTGGCAGACCTTTACCCTATGGAACACCATATTCTATTAACCTTCTTCAGAGATTCCTACAGGTCAGGATGTCCTCTCTCCTGGCTGTCTCCCAACCCTGCTGCCTTACATTCCTTATTCTGAAGCAGGCACTCATTCTGGGGCTCAGTACTTGCATAGCCCTGAGAATGAGTGTCTTCTTTGATTTTGCATCTTAGGCACATTCTTGCATCACTTAGTCCTGGCCCTTCAGTATTTTTCACCTAGTCTGCTTCTGAAGCTTAAGTGCTATTACTTAGTCCTGCTATCCTTGAGTTCTATAATCCCCACTGCTATTAGGCAGCCACATTTGATAATAGCATCTCTTATTAAAAATGCAGCCTACAGATAGGTAGCCAGAATAGAGTTGCTCTGTGATATTGGTCCCTGCCACTGGTACATTCTTTATTGTCCTGGTAAATGGTATATCCTAGGGTTCTCATGAAGAAAATAGCTGGCAGATCTTCTGGTTTTAGAAAATAAATCATTGGGGTTTTTTTTTTGTTGTTGTTGTTGTTTGTTTGTTTGTTTTGAGAGAGAGAGAAAGAGAGAGCAGAGAGAGGAGGAAGAGCAGACTTCCCACTGAGTAGGGAGCCCATCTCAGGGCTTGATCCCAGAGCCTGGGATTATGACCTGAGCCAAAGGCAAACACTTAACTGAATGAGCCACCTGGTGCCCCTAACATAGATCATTCTTATGTCTATAAGTCTTTAATCATTTTCTACTTAGTTTGCCTCAGCAGTTCTGGCATCTTTATATCATTTTTGACCATTATTTTCCCTAAGCTTCCAAAAGCATCCCAGAAGCACACAACAACTGACTCCCAGGGCACTTGCACTGCTATCTTGTGTTGTGGAACAGTGTCTCCATCCTGAGAAACTCTCCCTTATAGAGCTTTATGATCCCCTCCTAGGCATACCCTACCGAGTCCTAACACATGCTACTTTGGTCTCACCAATCCTGCATATGATTCCTCTCCTCTCTTAGCAGACTCAGCAGGTCCCCAGTCAGCTCATACCAAGATTTGATTTCAGCTATTGGTCTGATGTCTGGAGGTGA
Organism: Nyctereutes procyonoides; assembly: GCF_905146905.1. Lineage (NCBI taxonomy): Eukaryota > Metazoa > Chordata > Mammalia > Carnivora > Canidae > Nyctereutes > Nyctereutes procyonoides. The sequence continues at coordinate 21,006,324 of NW_026575037.1, read as the reverse complement.
GACGGTGGCAGATCTTGAGGAGAGTAGTTATGATCTCATAAGATATCCGATGTGTTTTATTCCTTTGCATGGTCTTCAAGCGGCAGGAGCACTCTCTTACAACAAGGGAAAGTGGGCCGATCATATAAGCTCTTTGGGCTTAGGGAAATCTGGAGTTCAAGGCTCTGTGGTGCATCTACCCAGATATCCTAATGCCAAGTCTAGAGACACCACTCCTTCCATGAGGGTCTTGACTTTTAGTAGAGACTTGCTAAGGCTAAGAATTTATTTTTTACTGAAGTTTTACTATTGTTTTAAGATTATATCTTATCCCTAGCTCATAGCATAATTAGTCTCTAAGCAAGCTAAGATAAGAATTTATTTAAATACTAGCTGGGAGGGGGGTGAACTCCTGGATTTCACACTTGGATTTGAATTGTGATTGATTGCCTTGAACTTTCATTTTAAGCTAAGGGGTGCTGAGCTTGCATCGACAGTACTCAGCCACTCAATTTCACAACTCTTTTTCACAATCCTATTTCCACTGCACTTCTCAAATGTCAGAGATATTTCACTAGCCAATGCATCTTTTCCCATCTATAGTTCATGACAGTTTACCAGGTGAAAATGTTCATAGTTGCAACGCCACAGTAAGACAGGGCTATGGATACTTTACATCTCACTAGTGATGGAGTCTTGATTGTCATTTGGCTGGTGGGTGATCGCATTCTAGAATCTCATTCTTAGTTTGCTTTTTAGATCCATTTGTGGCATCAACTGTCTTCAGTGAGTTTCTCTAGAAGGGATTCACATGCATATGAATTTTTGATGTGTGCTTTTCAGGGGAGAAAAGGAACAAGAGGGTAGCTGAGCAAAAATGTACTCACAGGTTAGTGTAGACTTCACCTGATCCACTGTGGGCTCTAAGGCATCAATTTTACCACAGAGTCATACAGACTTGAGGCAAGGAATCAGTGCTTTTGTATCCTAAGCTCAGTCAGGCATTGGTTTCTCCTGGGGGAGCGGGGTGTAACTTCCTATATCAGGAAAGAGGTGGCTTCTGTCTTCACAGTTCATGTTTTGGAGGTCACAAGTCTAAGTGCAGTGCCAGCAGTGTCTGGAGGATGGGCATACCATTGGGTAAAAGCCAATAGTGTTGATTTACTCCCAAATGGCTGGTTCTGTGTCCTGACAGGAAATCATTATTGGCCAAAAAGTACAAATTATTTTGGTTTAGAGACAAAACTTGGATTTTAGTATAAATCTTGGGTTCAGAATTTGACTTAGCCACTAATTATCTGAGGAGTCTGGGGGAGATGGTTTACTTAATTTATCTGAACCTGTTTCCTCTATGCAACAAGGAAGGCAAGAGCCATGTCACATGTTTCTGAGGATTCATTATAATAATTTATGTAAAGTAATGGTACTCTACATGCTTAAAGATTAAAAGTAAGTTAATGCAACATGTTGACTGATCATTTACATTACTTCTTTTTATTGTGGTTCCTTGTTCTAAAGGAAGCAACCATTTAGTGGATTTACTTGCTTTCTTTTTTCTTTAAGAAGTTGAAATTTAATTGTGCTTCCCTCAATATTCCAAAGAATTTTGTTCAGCTATATTTGGTAATTCTTATTTCTGAGGAATAAGCATTTTGGCTATTGCTGGTATGTAGCAGTCATTCCAGTTCAGCTGAGTGGTGAAGCTCATGTTAGGACAATTTTCACAGTTTACTCTTTTGTTCAGACAACCATCTCTGTCTCTTCCCGGAACAGATATCCACAGTTGGTGGGCAAGAAGTAGAATCCCAGTTGGTAGCTTCATCTGTCCCACTTCAGGAGACTAAATTTAGGAAATGATCTAGATGACTAGCCAGGCTATCCCAGAGAGTTAAGGGAAACTTAGACTTGGGGTTAACAATCCAAGACGAGTAACAGATGTGCCTTCCATTCAGCTGTCTTCCATGCTTGGAAGCAAAATACTGGGTTCTCATCATTCAGATGAGTCATAATAAGTCTTTCTTTCTCCTTAATTAATCATCCTCAACCATTTAACATTCAGTGCATGCTTTTTCTGTGTTGCAAACACCGACTAGAACAACTTCCATACTAGAACAGTTTCACATAGTGAATCATTTGGTGTTTTATGTACCTTATAAAACCCAGGAATTAGGGAAAAGCAGTGCCTACTGAAGTACTGTAATTGTAATTGTAACTGCGTGGACTGGATCCTTGAGTATTTTCACACTGAGAGACTCATACTACTCTGTTCTGCCTAGACTATGTGTGATCTAGAAAGAAATTTAATTTTCAAAATTTAAAAAAAAATCCATTCTTCTTTGGGAAAGTTATACCTACTTCTATTCACAGAAACCATTTCCCAAACAGGCACCACTTCTCAGACATTCTATTGTGTCTCATGCTATGACTTCTAATTCCTGTAGAAGCCACCACATACACTGTGCCTTGTGAGCCACAGTGCCTTGTGCCTTTTTTACTCTTGTTTACCCAGAGAGGAATCATGGGTATATCCAGAAAGGAACTCAACAGGTGCTCCATCTGAACAGCAAGGGAGTCTGAGGATTACAACAGTAACTATAGACAGATCCCAGAGGACCTCCCATCTCTCTCTCCAAGAAGAGGACCTTATCCGTTTACTCCTGTCAGAGCTGTGCTTAGCACCTGGTCACTCCCCCGTCTCTCCCCTTTTGTGACACACAGTTGGGCTTTGCCAAGGCTGGTTAGTTTGGCTTGGGCACCATTTCAATTGTTACTTAGAATTCTTTTCTTCATATTGGTTCAAGTGTCCGAGGACACTGAGCCTCTGAGACTCTGTGCCACGGCCCCCAAGTTGCAGAACACCTTCCCAGTTCTGTACCTCCTTGGGGTCTTGACCCTACTGCTGTGCCCTTCTGGCCTGTGTGGTGGGTACAGTAGTTATGGGGAAAGGAGAGTAATTTCTCTATGATATGGAGGATGAGTACCCAATTAAGAATTAACTGAATATAGTCAAATAGTACTTCATAATGTTTTTGAGAGCATCTAATGAGCTGTGTATTAATAAAAATGAAGACTTTTTAAATATAAAGGAAATTGTTTTAATTCAGCTGTTGTTATGTCCAGAATAAAAAAAAAGTGTTGTTGATATGCAAAAATACTTAAGAGGCTTTAGGCAAGGAATAATCTTGAATTTTCAGATCAATTTCTTATATTTCAGTGCTCCAAAATCCTTCAAACCAAACTTCTTTCCAGCTACGTTAATTATGCCATCCCCAAACTTGGTTACTGATTGATTAGAAATAATTTCCATCTGAAAAGCAAACCTATTTTCTGTTGTCAGATGGAGCTAGAGAGGATAATGCAAAGTAGAGTAAGTCAGAGAAAAACAAATGCCATAGGATTCACCCATATGTGGAATTTAAGAAATGAAACAAAGGAAGGAAGGAAGGAAGGAAGGAAGGAAGGAAGGAAGGAAGGAAGGAAGGAAGGAAGGAAGGAAGGAAAAAAGAAAGAAGAAAGAAAGAAAGAAAGAAAGAAAGAAAGAAAGAAAGAAAGAAGAAAGAAAGAAAGAAAGAAAGAAAGAAAGAAAGAAAGAAAGAAAGAAAGAAAGAAAGAAAGAAAGAAGAGACTCTTCATGCTAGAGAACAAACTGATGGTGACTAGAGGGGAGGTGGGTGGGGGACGGGTGACATAGGTGATGGGGATTAAGGAGGGCACTTGTCCTCATGAGCACCAGGGTGTCCTATGGAAGTGTTGAGTCACTGTATTGTACACCTAAAACTAATCTTGTATGTTAAGTACGCTGGGATTAAAAATTAATGATAAATAAAAATTTTAAAATACATTTTCTGTTATTCAAAGCTGAGTAAATTTTCTGAGATATTATTACAGGGCACATTGTGAACTGTAAACCACTACATAAATGATAAGACATTGTTATGGAAATGTAGGGAAACCTTTGCCAGACTGAGAAGCGAAAGTGTTGGAGAGAACTCATCAGAGCAAGATGGAAGGCCTGCTGCTGTGGAAATTAATTTGTTGCTCTGTTATTTAGGTGGAAACGTCCTTTAAGCAAAGTGGCATTTTTCCTCTTTTGTTAACTGGCATTGTTTATCTGAGGTCGTTAATTTTCATACTTAAAAATATTTATAAACATATTCTATGAAACAGCTATTGTGGCCTAAAAACTGAGGATCTGACATAGCTTAGAGGGAAAACCCTGACCCTAACATAATTAGCCGAATGCTCCTCTGTGAGGTGGCCTGTTGATATAAAAATGTGGAAGCCATGCTTTCCTCATCCCTGAGCGTGGGCAGGGGGGAAGCATGGGCTAATTAAGGAAGCAACATCTGGGAGAAGATTTTCCCCATCAGAAGCATGAAAAGTATTGAGCGGCAGTGTTGATCTGGGTGGTAGAGTTGTTACGGGATAAAGGGTTTTGTGCTCAGGGGATCTTGCGGTCCTCCAGCCTCATCTCTGAGTTCCCTTCTCCTCCAGTCTGAGGTGGCAGAGGAAGGCCTCATCGAATTTGTCACGTCTTTCTATTATTTCTTCAGGTTTCCATTTCCCTTCCCCTTTTCCCTTCTGTTCCCTCATCTCGTCCCAGTTCCCAACTGGGAAGGCCCCAACCCTCTGAAAAGGTACTTAATGACTGACCTGAGTCTCCCTTTGGTCACAGTAACCAGCTCCTGATGCCAGACTCTGCTCCCTGCCCATACTGCTCTGCCTCTCCTATCTTATCAACCACTCAGCTTCCACCCGGCGGTCAAGGCGTATCTCCAGCTTACCCTTGGAGGCCTCCCCTCCATTACTGTGAACACCATGATAGTACCTGAAAGTGGAGTACAGAACTCTCTATGTGTGCTTGGTCATAAATTAAGAGCCATTTTTTTTCTATGTCTATGGAAGGGCTTAATCTGCAGTTTAAGAAATGCTATATGGAAGCTGTTGACTCATACACAGGTGAATTCCTTTTCCTCTTTACTAAAAGAGACTTTTCTATGGAATTACTGCTCTTATGTTTTCTGAACGCCTCAGAGTTGAAGCTTTGAGGGGAGCAGAGGTAAGGGAAACAGTGCTTGAGCTGCGCTGATGCTTCACGTCAAGAGTGTTTCAAGCTTGCTCTCGCTCTTGTGTATTTTTGTTGTTGCTGTTGTGGTTTGCCCATGGGTCCTTCATCATCACCGAGGATCTGCTAACTGCAATTTTCTGGTCTGCTTGATCCCAGGATCCGTCTCCGACTCTGGTTGATCATTTCCTCTTTCCTATCTCCTAAATACCTAGTGACTCCTGGAGATTTTCTTTTACTGAGGCTTTCTTCCCACCTTAGGGGGTCCTTTTGCACAGGCCTGAAGGCAAAGCCACCAGGGCTGTCCTTTTCATGGATCCCATTTCCAATTCACTGGAACTACTTGCTCATTCTTTATTCCCAATAACATCAGGAGTATAGGCCAATCTCCAAGCAACAGAAATCTGTCCTCCACCCTCACCAGCAGAGCCCCTAAGGCAGCCCACTCTTGCATTTTAGATTTCCCAGGCAGGAGCTTGATGCGAAGCCACTGTGTCTGATGTAACCTCCAAATTATAAGAGATATATTGGCTTCTCTCAGCGGGCTCCTCGGAGCCCCTCTGTCAGTGTGAAGGGGAAATGTACCCACACATTTGCCTCATGTGGGACTAATCTGAATTTAAACAATTCCTAATCTTCCTGTACCTTTGATTTGGGTGAAGGAGTTAAGAGTTTTCTAACAGATTCTGAGCTACCTACTTCATCAATTATGGGATGTTACTTGACGTTGCATGAGTATTGTTCTTGAACCAAAACTTCCATTTTATGGCCTTAAATATCCATTGATGCCATATAAAGTAAGTACCCAATGATTGCTACAGAGAGCAGAAAATAGTCGCATTCAGAAAGTACCAGTGGACTTTGATACAGACCTCAGCTTAATCCCTAAGTTTGATGGATGTTACCTGCACTTACCAGCTGTGACCCTATGTGGGATATCTGACCCCTTTAAGGTTGTGTTTCCTTGGGATGATGATCATACCACCTCAGAGAGTTAGAGTGAGGATTAATTGGCTTAACATATATAAGATGATTAATACAGCAAGTAGCTAAGATCTCAGTAAATCATTCCTATTGATTTTGTCAAGGAAATGAGATATACCTCTGCAGTATAATTTGATTTCACTCTATCAAATCGGAAGAGTCCCTCACTCTGAATTGTTAATTAAATTAGACTCTAACTCATTGTCTCCCACCCTTCTCTTTTTACCATTCAAAATTGTAGAGTAGTTCCATGCATTGCTCATGGATCCCATAAAGATGTTAGTTCGTTTTTCTCCCATCCTACCGTGGTGCCATATGAATGTGACGAAGGATACATTCTGGTTGGACAGCCTAAAATCACCTGCAGGAACTCCCACTGGTCCTCTCCAGCCCCTGAATGTAAAGGTAATTTACATTCAAACTCACTAATGGCCCCTGACTAAAACCATGGGGCCTCCGTGAAAGTTCTGACCATACAGTCTCTTCCCAGCCTAGGGAAACACTTAATTTTTTTTTTTTTACCGTATTTGTTCATTTCGTGTAGTTAACACATGCATAGGGTACAATATTTTAAAAGTCTGAACCATCACCCAGCTTATCACTCTTGGAAGTAACCATGGTTACCAATGCGCACCTTTTCAGAGGTAACCTAGAGGACCACTTTTCGTTTGTTTTAATAAAAGTTTCAATTGAAATGTAACATACTACAGAACGGTGTGCAAATCTTAGGTGTGAAGGTGAACAATTACCACAAGGGGAACCCACCCTTGAAGCACCACATGTCCTCCTGCAGTGACTCCTGACTCTCCCCCCAAGACGTCGCTATACCGACACCACGTGTAGGAGTGATGACAATCCTGACCCCATCTTTGGCCCCACCTCTTGTTCATGTTCGCTTGATGCCCTCCCCCGGGGTATGTGTGTTCCTGGCTCATCCTTAGAAATGCCCACCAAGGCCCCTGGAGGGGAGGCCGCCTTTGGCCTCCCTGGAGTCTTAGAGATAAAATAGTCTTTCCTCTTACTGACCTATAGATGGCGCCACAAGATCTAATCAATCAGGTGCATGGGCGCCCTCCATCTCCCTTCAGTGGCCCATGCTACATCTGAAAAATAATGTGGACTCAAGGCCAGACTTTCCAGAGAATAGCTGCGCAGGGCCTGGATTGTTGTCTTCCTGATTCCCCTCCTGTCTGTAAATTATCCTGAATAAAACTGTGTAAAGTGCACACAATAGCTTGCTCTCTCTCTCTCTCTCTCTCTTTTTTTTTTTGGTTTCAAAGTACCTTTTCATCCTGGGAAATCCTCAATTGTCTCTCTCCCACCCTCTAACTCCATGGATTAGTCTTTGCCAACTTTTTAGCTTTGTATAAAGAAAATCATGCTTGTACTCTTCCGTGCCTGGCTTCTTTCTTCATTGCTTTTGGAAAGTCATCTATGTTCTTACACATAGTGATAGTTTTTTTTTTTTTTCACTTTCATTGCTTTATAATGTTCTTCTGGATGAATATGCTACATTTTAGGTATTTTTATTTTATAAAAGTCTGAGTTTTTCTTGTTTTAGGCTATTATGAATAATGCTCTTATGAACACTTTGTACATGTCCCTTGGTACTAATGTGTGCATATTCCTTTTTTTTTTAACATTTTTAAAATTTAGTCATGAGAGACACAGAGAAAGAGAGAGAGAGAGAGGCAGAGACACAGACAGAGGGAGAAGTGGGCTCCATGCAGGGACACCGACATGGGACTCGATCCCAGGACTCCAGGATCATGCCCTGGGCAGAAGGCAGGTGCCAAACTGCTGAGCCGCCCAAGGATCCTCCTCATATTTCTGTTAGGCATAAACTCAGGAGTAGATTTGCTGTTTTGTGAAGTGTACACATTTTCATCTTTCGTAGATGATGCTGAATTTTGTTCAAAAGGGATCATAACAATTTCTATTTCTACCCATAGGCTATGAGTGTTCTAGTTTTGATAAACGTAAATTATAAATTCCAATTTATTTCAAATTATCAATATTTTCCTTGATGTTAGAAACCTTTGTGTCTTGTTCGAGGAATGTTTCCCTACCACAAGGCAATATTCTATACAACAACAAAATACAACAAAAAGTATTCGCCAATGTTCTCTTACAGAGTTTCATTGTTTACCTTTCACAATGGTATCACCGACCCACTTGACATCCCTATGTGTTTATAGTAGAAAGTGGGGGGTGAAAGTTTGGTTTTCCCCAGTGGATAATCAATTAACTGTGTACCTCTTATTAAGTGAACCGTAGTTTCCACCGCTACCTTTGGCATAATGCAAGGGCCTGTGTATGTAGGCACACAGAGATAGCGATTTTTGATTTGAGACACTCGGTGAGGATTTAGCAACATTTTAGTAAGTACTGATCCGTTTTAAATGACTACTCTTACGGATAAAATCCAAACCTCCTTGAGGTGTCTGCTATCTCCATTAGGGAGCCTCATGCACGCCGTTCATCTTCTCATGGTGAGGTTGACCTAATAAGAGATTTCTGGCTGACCACCAAGGTGAGGTGTGCCTTTCTAAAAATCACACTGCTAATAACAACGCAAAGGGCTAATTTCCCATCATTATTTTCATTTAACATAAGAAGATGTTAAGAGTATGTGAGTAAAAGTCACATACTTAGGATCATGAAAAGAGTGACATTTTGAGATACAGTAGTTTTAAAAACTCAAATTCTAGGACCACAGTACTTAGGTTTATATCATAATCATGCCACCTAAAAGCTATGGAACCTTAAACAAGTCACATAAACTGTACCTAATTTTTTTCTCTAGCCAAATGGTGATAGTTATAGTGTTTTATGGGGCACCTGAGTAAGCTCAGTTGGTTAAGTATCCAAATCTTGGTTTCAGCTCAGGTCATGATATCTGGGTGATGAGATTGAGCCCTGAGTCAGGGTTTACACTCAGTGTAGAGTCTGCTTGAGATTCCTTCCCTCCCTCCTGCCCTGCCCCTCCCACCCCCAGCTTGCATGCTCTCACTCTTTCTCTAAAATAAATAAATAAAATCTTTAAAAAAATAATAGTGTATTATGTTGAGAATAGAATATAAAATAACATTATTATTATTATTATTATCATCATACAATTAATGGAAGTAGAGAACATCTCTCAGCATGCAGGTATAATTTATTATCAGTGTTTCTCACCCCCTCAGGATTCTTCACTTTTATAAGATTTTATGCTGAGAATCATAAGATGATCAAAATTGTGTTTCCATTACAGCTCTGTGTCTGAAACCAGACATGGAAAATGGAGATCTGTCTGTGGATAAGGACCAGTATGTTGAGCCTGAAAGTATTATTGCCCCGGGTGACACTGGCTATGGTGTAGTTGGTTCTCAAAGTATCACCTGCTCAGAGAATGGAATCTGGTTCCCAGCGGTGCCCAAGTGTAAGTGGGTAAGTGGCACACATTTCAGGATGTCCTACCATGGTCTCAAAATCGTAGCCAGTGTCAGAGCCCTGTCAACCAACATGGATGGACTCTGACTTGTATTAGGATTCACGAGTTGTTTAGATCACCTTGGAAATCATCCTCACAGCACTTGGTGAGCTCCTTAAAGCAAGTCCTGATTCTCTCATTTTATAGAGAGAAGAACCAAGCCCCGAGGTAGGAGGGTTCCATAGATCCAGGTGACCTGGCCCACAGTCCTGTATTTTCTACAATGCGTGCTATGCTTTTGCACAGAATGGTCAGAACCATTCCTTCAGTTGCCTCCTTCCTTCCCTGTTTCAATTGTTATTCACCCCATCTGAGGAGTGCTGGTGTAGTGCTGGGCACTCTGCCGAGACTAGCTATCTTCGGATTTCCTTCACCAGTCCTGAGAATGGGCTTGATGTTCCTTTTCCTGTCATCACTGAGGCATCCTGAAGAAATCTTATACTTTCACAGTTGGAGTAAAGTCTCCAAATCTATCCTTTTATCTCTTTTAGGAAGTCCAGATGGGCTGGGAGCAAGTGCTAGTCGGCAGTAAGCTCCTGCAGTGTCGCCCCTACCAGAGGACATGAAAAAGGCCCTGGAGGGGGCATAAGCTGTCTCTGGGCTAATCATTCCTTAAGTACTGTTTGCTAAAAAAAAAAAAAAAAAAAAAAAAAAAAACAACATTGTAGAAGAATCTGTTGATACTCTAAGTGCCACCAATAATGTGGAGCTATTGATTTGTATCTTTGCTCAGCCTACGCTTCTGCTGTCCAGGACATGGTGGAATGACAGAAATAAATAACCACTTGTCAAAAATCCAGGGCCCCTGTTTTCACCCTGATACCTGTAAAATGAAATATTAGGGCCCTATACTAATCACTTCCTAATGTTTCTCTAGTTAACTTCCTTTCCTATTTTACTGTATCACAGAGTGTATATCGTCCTCGAAAATATATACTTGTGCCTCATCTGAGTTGTCTTGACCCTACATCTTTACTTCCTACCCATCCTTCACTGCCAGGGCCGAACGTCACATCTTCCTCCAGGTTTTCTGCTTTCCTTCTCTATTTGATCACCAGTATTTCTCTGGAACAACTTATTACTTCTTTACATTTGGTTTTGCTTGACATCCCTTCCACCCAATATTAACCACCTTGCAGGTCTTTGAAAGCCTAATCTTGGTGCCACCCAGTACTCCCCTTGGGCATGGCCAAGGCTTCCAACTCTCTTCTTAATATGCCAATTAAAATGGCTTTAGTGTCTCTCTTAGATAAGATTCTCCAGAAGCAGACCCTGAGAAAAGGAATCATGTGCAAGTAATTATTAAGGAGTTGTTCTAAGGAGAAACAGGAAAAGGAGTAGAGTGAGCAGGACAGGACAGGGAAGGACCCTAGCATGGTGATCAGGGAAAGTCCTACAGAAAGTGGCTAGACTTGTCCCCAAAGGGAACTCTGGATCATGAATTTGCTTAATTTGTCCCAATTCCAGGTAAAAGAACTGGGCTTTCATTCTTCAGTACCTGTCAGATACTGGTGAAGGGCCACCCTGGGTGCACACAAGTGCCTGGGGCATCCAGCTCTCTCTGGGAGGCAAAACTGTTTAGCAGCCTGAGGGGAATGCCCTCAAGAGAAGAGAAGGTAGGACCATGAGAAACCAGAACCCATGGAAGCTTGCAGAGGAGCCCACAGAAATGCTAGGAGGGACCGAGGGTGGTAGGCAGAGCTCCTGGGGGCTTGGCCCTCTTGTATCCCTCTTATAGCTCTGGATACTCTTGGGAAAGTTCTGTTTCTGATGTCACCTCTCCTGCCGATCCTTCACCTCCTCTGAAGTCGCATTTCTACTCATGCTTGCTTTCCTGGTCTCTGCTTCTCCAGTACATCTTGATCCGTAATACAGAACATCGCCTCTTTTCTTGGATTTCTTTAAAACAGCTGTCACACGAGAAAGTTTTGTAGAAGACTTTTCCTAAAACTTCAGAGTTCGCAGAGGGCTAATAGGGCTGACTACACAAGACAGGACTTCCCCAGTGAATGTTCCAGACCGGTGATCTTAAGAGACCGTTGCCTTTTCCTGCCACCAGGAATCTCTTCTGACTATCCCTGCATGACCTTGTCAGCCTCTGGGCTTTTCGGGGCTGCCAATTACCCTTCTCAAATCTCTCCTTGTCAGACTTTATCTATCCTTGCTACCACTGCCCCAGAAATTCATTTCCCTTCACTTTATTAGGGAGAGCAGTTTAGCTCACCATCTTTCCCTAGTCTCAGGGCTTTTATATCCAAAAATTCATGAATGTACACAAACAAAGGGCCATCCATTCCAGGTCTGGACACCAAACTGTAGAGAAGATTCAGGAAAATCTCTGAAATATGAACCTTTCCATGTGTCCTTCCCTGCAGCCTTCTGGAGGGCTTTGTGGAGACTTTTTCACACTGATGTGAATTACGTCGTAACCTTTGTATTTGTTAAGTCCAAATTAATTACACATAATTATAATATATATATGTATATATATTTATGAATGAGACCCAAAGCCTTATGAAGGTATATATATAAAAAATGAAAATGAAATTCTTCTCTCCTTCTGCCTAAGTCCCATTCTGTTTTGAGTTTTTCTACTGGTGAACTTATTTATTCTGAAGAGGAAGCACACACTATGTCATTTGGCTTTTTCTCTCTAACACAAATATTTTGATTTCCTGCTATAAAATGATCAGTCTAGCTCTGATTTTTCCTCACTTCTCTCTCTCCATTGGTCAGTCTCATTTAATTTTATTTTCTCTTATTGGTGACTTGTCCTTACGGCTTTAAATAACTGACTTAAACCTCTATTATTATTTATGCAACTCTAATTTTTTAGTAATTTACTGTTTTACTAAAGTAATACAAGCAAGTAGTTAAAAAGTCAAATAATCAATCCAAAAAGATTTGTAATGGAAACTGGTATTTTGGCAATCCTATCTCTTGGTCGTATGCCCCCAAAATAACCACTTTCAACTCCTTTAGCACTTTCTTAGGGTATTTATCTACAGGTTTCCAAATGATATTCTCATTCTACTTATGTTTATTTTTTTCAACATTATGTATCAACTTACTATCTGGAGAGAATAGAGTTTAGGTTTTTTATAATTATCATCTTCCCTCAGTGTAGTTGTATCCTACCCCTTGATTGAATTATACTCAGTGTTTACCTTATTATGACTGAGCAAATTGTAATTTCTGCTAACACACAGTAAGCCAAGCAGTGACTTATGAATGTATTTTGTTACCAGAAAATGCTTTGATTTTTATGACTTGAATATTTTATCTTGCTTTTTGGCTGTTTTCTGCTTCTGTTATTGATTCTTGCTATGTGCTCCAATAGATCTTTTATAGTCTAGCAATTAATTTCCGAGTATGCTCAGATATTGCAGATACCATTTTAGTACCACCTCCCTCCATGCCACTCCTCTTAGAGATTTCCTTTCCAGGCTGTCTACTCAGTGGTTCTGAAATGAAGTGTTTACTTTTAAATCTTAGGTCTTCCCTTCGCTATGCTCTTCATTACTTTGATTCCAAGTCCTCATGTATTTTGGTTTATTTCCTCCTTTTTTTTCTGGAAAAGATCCTTCACAAAATGCCTAAGGTGCCTGAGAATTAACATCCTTACATGTTTTAAAATCTGTCTTTTTTTTTTTTTTTAACCCTCACGGTTAATTGATAGATTACTTGTACATAAAAGTCCAGGTTCTCTCAGAATTTTTTTTTTCTCTCAGAATTTTGAAGGCATTTCTCCATTGTCATTGGCTTTCTGGTGCTGCTATAAAACAGTCCATGGTATTCCAATCCTTGATACAGTGTTACTGATCTTTGTACCTCCCCCCCACACCCCAGCTCCAGTGATTTTACTATATACTCTTTATCTCTGTGGCTTTGCTCTAGGGTGCTCTTTGTGCATCCACATGGGTACCTTCTGGGAATTTTTGATCTGGAAACACATATGTCTTAGAATTTAGAAATTTTTTTCTGTTATTTTCTGGTTTTATTTTGTCTTGTCTTCTTTGTTTCTGTCTTCCTACCTCCTGCCCCTGGAATTTGCTTCAGTAAAATATTGTTTTAACCTTTTCTGCCTTACTTCCCATATGTATTTTTTTTCTTTGTGTTCTACTTCTGGGAGATCTTCTTGATCTTGTATTTTAAGACCTTAACTGAAGTTTAAAAATCTATTTCATTTTAATTCCCAATAGCCTTTAGTTGTCTCTACATGTTCCTTTTAAGTGGTATCCTATTCTTTCCTAATGGATACAATATAATTTTTTCTGTCTCTGAAAGTATTAAGCATAGGGTGGGGTTTTTTTTTTTTATGTTGTTGGCTTTCTGCTCATTAAAAAGAATGAGACCTTTACATATTGACTGATGTCTCTGAATGAATGAGCAAGGCTTTTCCAATGGTGAACCTCTTTGTAGCAAGATGGGCAGCAAGAAGGTTTAACTATGTGTATGTTTTTTTAAAATTTTTAAATAGGACATATATCTATAGGTGTTTTTCTTTGGGGATGCTCATTATCTCCTGAGATTTCTGTAATTCCCTCTGGATTGATATATCAAACTCATTCTTTTCTCTTGAGTTTCTTTCTTTCTTTTCTTAAAAAACATTTTATTTATTTATTTGAGGGAGAGATAGAGCATGAGCAAGGGGGAGGGGTAGAGGGAGAAGGAGAAGCAGACTCCCCGCTGAGCAGGGAGCCTGATACAGTCCCTGATCCCAGGATCCCAGGATCATGACCTGAGCCAAAGGCAAATGCTTAACTAACTGAGGAACCCAGGTGCCCTTGAGTTTCTACTACCTATGTGTACCATGTAAAATTTAAAAAAAAAAAGAGTGCTTCTAAGTCTATATCCAATTTCACTGCCCTTTACACCTGTCAACTTCTGTCTACATACTATTATTTTTATATTGCACATTTCTAGCTCTTTGGTTCTACTGAACACCTTTGGCTTGACCACTATTCATTGATGGCAGAACTAACCTTTGACACAGTACACTTATTATTTCATTTGTGGGCTTTGTTCACAGTAAGTGTTCAATAATCATTTCATAAAGGGATGTTTAAAGTTCCATGAGGTAAGACTTAGAACAAAAGATTAGTTTTAAAAATTCTCTGCTGAATGTAATTCCTTCTATGATACCACAAACCAACAATAAGTGATCTGTTGTTCTTTTCTGGGTTTAACAGGAAAGCCCAGAGTCATGAAAAGGGCCAAGAATCATCAAGATAATCTTGAAACAAAACAAAGCTGGAGGACTAATGCTGCTTGATTTAAAGATGGGTTTATAAAGCTAGATTAAGATAGTGTGATGCTGGTACAAATAAAATCAAGCTGATTATGCAACTGAATAAAAAATCCAGAAGTAAATAGATTAAGGCAAATATAAATTATATATAATATTTAATATAATATTAAATTGTGACAAATTCAGTGTGATGGAAAGGATGCTTTTTTCAATTCACATTTTCTAGGTCAATTGGAAAGCCACATGGAAAAATTGTATCTCAATCCTTACCTTACCTCTGCCCAAAAGAAATCCAAAGTGGATTATAGATCTACATGTGAAAGGTAACATATGGAAGAAAAAATTTATGACCTTAAAGTAGGCAATACCTCTTACACTCAGCAATATAAAAAGTATTATCAAAAAAGTTATAAATTATCCCATATTAAAATAAGCATTTCTGCTCATTTAAATCCACTATTAAAGTTCTCCAAAGAAGACATAAAAATGGCCAATAAACACAGGAAAAGCTACTCAGCATCATCAAACAAATCAAAACCATAATGACACCCCATGTTCCACCATCTTGGATGACACTCATACATTGTTGGGAAGAATGGAAAATACTGTGGCTGTTATAAAAAAACTGTTTGGCAGTTCCTCAAAAAATTGAAGTTACTCTATGACTCAGCAGTTCACTTGTAGTTCTACACCCAAGAGAATTGAAAGCATATCTTCATACAAATACAAATATTCATAACAGCATTATTCATAATAACCAAAAAGTGGAAACAAACCACCTGATAAGTGGATAAATAAATCGTGACCTATCCATGCAATGGAATACTATTCAGCCATTAAAAACAATGGAGTTCTGACACCTTCTACAACACAGATGAACGTTGAAACATGATGCTACATTAAAGAAGCCAGACACAAAGGTGATGATTGCATTTATATGAAATGTCCCAAATGGGCAAATCTATAGAGACAGAAAGGAAATCAGCTGTTGCCAGGGATTGAGAGGGGAGAGAATGAAGAGTAACTACTAAAGGGTCTGGGATTTCTTTTTGGAGTGATGAAAATGTTCTGGAATTAGTGGTAATGGTCACACAACCATATGAATTAAGCACTATAAAATGGTGAATTTGTGAAATGTTAATTATATCTAAAAAAAACTCTCTAAAAAAATTGGGCTAAATTGCCCCCTCCCAACACAAATTCATATGTTCAAGCCTGTGGTGCTCTAGTACTTCAGAATATAACTGTATTCAGAGATAAGGTCTTTAAAAAGGTGACTAAGTTCAAATGAAGTCTCTAGAGTGGGCCCTAGTCCAATATGACTTGTGTCCTCATTAGAAGAGGAAATTTGGACACATACACACAGAGCTTAGTTAGCCATGTGTACATGCAGAGAGATGACCATATTCTGGAACAGAATTCTCCCTCCCAGCCCTTGGAAGAAACCAAACCTGCTACACTTTGGTCTCAGACTTCTAGTCTTCAGAACTGTGAGAATACAAATCTCTGTGGTTTAAGACCCCTCATCTGTGATAGTTTGCTATGGCAGTACCAGCACACTACTACAGACACCATTAAGGGAGTGAAAAGGCAAGCACCAGGCTGGGAAGTGGTATTTGTACCCATGTCCAACCAAGGACTTCTGTTCAAAATATATAGAGAATTCTTCCAAATAAATAAGAAAAATATAATCAACCCACCAAAAGAATGGAGAAAGACCTGAAGAGCTTCCACAATAAAGGATATTCAACTGGCTTATAGACATATAAAAAGATGATCAATTTCTTAATTGCCAGAGAAATTAAAATTAAAACAACAGTATATGGTTG
This sequence comes from Nyctereutes procyonoides, assembly GCF_905146905.1. Taxonomy (NCBI): domain Eukaryota; kingdom Metazoa; phylum Chordata; class Mammalia; order Carnivora; family Canidae; genus Nyctereutes; species Nyctereutes procyonoides. The sequence goes on along the minus strand of NW_026575037.1, from coordinate 20,989,741 downwards.
GACTACCACATGGATGGACCTCAAGGCCATTAGGCTAAGTGAAATAAGTCAGACAAAGAAACACAAACACCATATGATCTCTCTTATATGTGGAATCTAATATACATATAACTAAGCTCATAGATGCAGGGAAAGGAATTGGCAGTTGACAGAGATAAGGGGTAAGGAGGGGGGTAAGAGAAATGGCTAAACTGTTTTTTTATTTTAAAAAAATTGAATAAATATCTTAAAATAAAAAAAACAAAAAGCCCTTTAATATGAAAGCATAAACATCATAAACTGATGAGATATTTTTCCATAAATATGTATGCAGATAGCAAAAGAACAAGATTTCAATATACCACAGGGCATAAAAATTGCAAAAAACAAATGATCTCTCTAGAAATGCATTTGCTTATTTGACTATGAACTTTAAATGTAAAATAGCTTTGCAGAAATAAAGAAGCTGCAGCTGAATTTTGTTTTAGAGAGCAAAGTTGGGAGAGAAAAATTTGGTTGGATGTTTTAAGTGTTTGTTGATTTTCCTAAGAATTAAAGTTGGTCAAGAAAACACACACACACACACACACACACACACACACATCCCCTACTTATAAATACACCAGGGATCAGGCTTTTTCATAAGAAATTTCAAGTATAGATACAGTGGTTACGTACTGAGAAAGAATGAGGGATGCCTGGGTGGTTCAGTGGTTAGTGCCTGCCTTTGGCCCAGGGCATAATCCTGGGGTCCCAGGATCGAGTCCCACATCAGGATCCCTGCATGGAGCCTGCTTCTCTCTCTGCCTGGGTCTCTGCCTGTCTCTCTCCGTATCTCTCATGAATAAGTAAATAAAATCTTAAAAAAAAAAAGAATGAAAAAGCAACTATATAAAACAAAACAACCCATGTATCACTATCCTGGTGAAGAAACAAAACCCAGTATCCAGAAGTTTTATCTGTGCTATTTTGGCTGCCCCCTATTGGCCCACTGATTTTCACTCATGCGGTAAACAATAGCCAGGGCATTCAATTCTGTTGGTGACCTTCTCCACATTATTCCACTAGACCAGATCCTTAGGACAAGGGGTATAGTTTTTATGTCCCACTGGTAATTTCTACCTCCATTTAAACATCTTAAGGCTTTAGGTAGCTCAAACTACGGATGGTAAAATAATCCGGGTGCACAATAGCATATTGCTTCATTGTCCCAACTTCTTCACAGAAATTTAGACATAATAAAGGTAGAGACTCTGCATCATTCTTACTGTTAGCACTAATCTACACAGTGATGGTATTTATAGTATTGACCATTATTAAGAGGAAGTCCAGAATGATGAGAAGGTCAAATGCTTGAATAATCAAACCACGTACTTACAGAAAAGATACAAATATGTGGAAGGAAGTCATCGAGGTCAGGGCATAGGGCAGAAAGATCAGTCACATTTTCCAAGTTAGGCAAAGGTCAAGTTTCTAGACTTCGAAATCACAGTCAATGTACTGTTGAGATCATTTCCTCAGAGCAGGAGTCTCATCAGAATTTCTGGAAATTCAAATGTTCCTTTCTGAGCATTGCCTTGTAACATTGGAACAGTTCTCCCCACTGGCTGCTTTTGATAAATGCTGAGCCCGCTCATCTGGGCCAGGTGTACCTCATCAGTATACAAGGTGACCGCAGGTATGAAGATGGAGAGGGCCTCCTTGGCTAACAAAGCCCTGGCTAATACTTCCTGAATGAGAACAAGGGTTACTGACACCTTCTGAAATCAAAGGAACAGGCCATTAGGCCTATCCTGATAACTCTCTGCAGCCAAGTTATTATATTTCTCTAGAATAGTACCATTCTCTCCATGACTAATGATCACAGGTTGCATGACATCGTCTCTTTCTTGCCCTCTATATCTAATCAGCCATGCGATTTAATTGCTTCTTCCTTTGAAATGTTTTTGAGAGAATGGGAAAAAAAAATATGTTATGGGATTATGGGAATTTTTCTATAATATGGCTTTATTGGTTATTTGTTACATGTTTATTTTATTTAGGCTTTGTAGTTTCTTTATATGTTGACTAGTTTTGGATTGTATCCTGGACATTAGGAATGGATTCTGTGGTAGCCCCCTAAAAGGAAGGGGTTTGTTTGTTTGTCTAAGCAGACAATTTATTTGGATCCAAACTGAAAATTCTGTTTTAAATAGCAGCTCCAATCTGTTCTTTTTCCTCAGCTGGGCCATTTTCATTATGTCCCCCCCCCCATGAGCAATTTAGAAATCAGCTGCCATTTGGGCAAAGTTTCTACACAGTATGGCCCCCCTCTCTGGCTCTTTAATTACTAGGTGTCCTTTCATTTTGCAGTGGCTGTTGTTGCTCCAAACTCTTTCTGTCCTGAAGCAACAGGAACTTTCTTCAGGACAGAAAGACTACTGATTTTCCATTAAGTTTTAGCCATCCCTCACCATGCCAAATGCCATTTTCTCTTAGCTTAGCCGCCATAACAAATGGGAAACACACTCTGTGTTGGATCACGCTCTGGTCCCTTCAAGTAGGCTTTCCCCTCACCTTCTATCATTTCTAGAATTTTTAACAGTTATCTGTGGGAGGATAAAACTCACAGAAACTCACACACATATTCTCCAGACTCTTACACCTACGTAGTTTTTAAACTTGCAGGACATGTTTTCTCTTCATGGAAAAATCTCCCCTGGATATTTGCATAGTTTACTCCCATATTAATTTAAGTCTTTGCTCAGATATCAGTTATTCAGAGAAGCCTTCTTTAACCACATTATTTCATAGAGCTCACACATGACTGTCTACCACCTTATGTTATTTTAATTCCACAGTATTTCTTTTTCTGACTTCGTTACACACTAATTTCTATTTCTGTTTAGATCCTCTTTTCCGCTATACTATAAGCCCTATGAATATGGGAATTTTTGTCTGCTTGGGGTGGTGTTGCCTCCTCAGCACCTAGAATTCTTGGCTTATAGTAGGGGCTCAAATAAATACTCATTAAATTAGTAGCCCATGCTAGACAATAAAGAACAAATTTACACACAAATATGTTCAACTGATTTTTGACAATGTAAAAACAAATCAATGGAGGAAAGGTAGCCTTTTTGACAAATAGTGGTATGCAACTGGACATTGAGAGGCAAAAAATGAACCTTGATCTAAACTTCACATCACATATAAAAATGAACTCAAAATCAATCTTGGACTTACATATAAAACATAAAAAGAAAAACTTTTAGAATAAAGCACAGGAGAAACATTATGAATCTAAGACTTAAATGTAAATTATAAAACTGTAACACTTTTATTTATTTTTTATTGTTTTTTAAAGATTTTATTTATTTTTTTTGAGAGGGAGAGAGAGAATGAGCAAAAGGAGAGGGAGAAGCAGACTCCCTGATGAGCAGGGAGCCTGACACAGGGCTTGATCCCAGGACCTGGAGATTATGACCTGAGCCAAAGACAGATGTTTAACCGACTGAACCACCCAGGTGCTCCAAAACCGTAACAGTTTTAGAAAAAAATATAGGAGAAAATCTTAGCATATATGGCTAAGCCAAGAGTTTTTAGAATTGACACCAAAAACACAATTCACAGATGGAAAAATTGGACCTCATTAAAATGAAAACCTTTTATCTGCAAGACATCATGTGAAAGCGGCAAAAGATGAGCTACAGTCTAGGAGAAAATATTCTCAAAGCGTATCTGACTAAGGACTGTTATTTAGAATAGATACAGAACTCTCAAAACAATCCAATTGGAAAATAGGCAAAAATCATGAATAGACATTTCACTGAAGGGAATACATAAATGGCAAATGAGCAGGTGAAAAGATGTCTGACATTATTAACCATTAAGGACGTGGAAATTAAGACTCCAAGAATGGCTATCAGAAAGGCTAAAATTAAAAAGGGTGACAACATCAAATGCTGGCAAGGATGTGGAGAAACTAGGTCATGTGCACATGTCCATAGTAAGGTAAAATGGTACAGCTGCTCTGGAAACAGTCTGACAGTTTCTTAAAAACATGAACATGCAACTACTACATGACCCACCAAGTACATTCCTTTTGTTTGTCCCAGAGAAATGAAAACTTACCTTCACACCAAAACCTTACATGAATGTTCTTATCACCTTTATGCCTACTGGTTAAAAACTAGAAACAGTGCAGATGTCCTTCAATAGGTGAATGGTTAAACATACTATGCTACACCCATACTGTGGAATACTACTCAGCAGTTAAAAGGAACAGACTATGGACACATAAAATAACTTGAACGGATGTCAAAGAAATTATGCTAAGTAAAAAAAAAAATGAATTCCAAAAGATTACCATTGCATCCTTCTATTTCTATACAGTTTTGAAATGATAAATTTTTTTAAAGATTTTATTTATTTATTCATGAGAGATACACAGAGAGATGGGCAGAGACACAAGAAGAAGGAGAAGCAGGCTCCTCCGGGGGGAGCCCGATGCGGAACTCGATCTGGGGACTCCGGGATCATGTCCTGAGCTAGACACTCAACCACTGAGCCACCCAGGAGTCCCGAAATGACCAGATGTTAGAAAAGGAAATCAGATTCGTGGTTGCCAGGGGTTAGGGCTGGAGAGATGGCCAGGAGGGAAGTGGATGTGGTCATAAAAAAGCAACATGAGGGATCTTCGTAGTAATGGAACTGTTCTGTGTCTCGACTGTCATGGTGGATACACACACTTACACGTGTGATGAAACTGTACAGAACTGCATAGACTCACACACGAGTGCAAAGCTCTGAATAAGAAACAGTAGATTGTATCAATGTCAACATTCGCTCAATAGCTCTTGATTGAGTCCTTTTGTGGTTTGGAGGAAGGAGATAGTGTTTCTGCATTCTGGATCTTAACCACATTTTCCTGTGTCCCTTGTCTCTAAATAGTTATCTATTTTTTTGACAATTATTTACATTATTTTAAAAGTACTAGGTAATGGTGGAAAGCGTGTATCCAGTTCAGATTCTGGCTCAGCCACTGATTGTAAAGTTTTTGACAAGTGTTACTTAACCTTTTTTGAGAAAATTTTTTAAAAAATCACATGACTGGAGCATCTGGGTGGCTCAGTCAGTCAAACATCTGACTCTTTATCTCAGCTCAGGTCTTCATCTCGGGGTGCTGGGTTCAAGCCCCACATTGGGCTCCACGTGGGGCATGCAACCTACTTAAAAACAAAATCACAGGATTGTTGTAAGATTAAATGGAAATATTTGTAGAAAATGCTTAGAACATATTAGGTGCTTAGTAGAATAATTCAAAATAGTTTAGTGAGTATTTTTAATTGCTTTTTTTCTAACTTATGTTTAGTATTGTCTTGGATACTTTTTCTAAAGTAAAGCAAATTCCTAGTGAATTTATTTGCCTTTCTTTCAGGAAGGTTGAAATTTGACTGTGCCACAACCAATACTACATCATAATTTACCCACTTATCTCTAGGGAGAGCTAAGCACTTTGGATTTTGAACCCTATAATGGTCTGCAGCTGACCTCAGGAAGATTGTTTCCAGATACTTACTATTTGTTGCTTTAGCCAGGGACATAACATAGGACTGGGTATATCTATCTATTGGCCAATTGAACACATTCCAAATATTCTTAAGGTCTTACGGAACTTTCTTCTCTTCATAGTTCACCACCCAAACCCCTTCAATGTCCTGGGCTTGTTTTCTTGATGCTTCAGGCACCACCGTTCCTTATCTAACAGACTAGAATGGCACCCGAGGGTGCTTCATTAGGTGTCTTAGGCAAATCAGGAATAAGAAAAATGAATGTCCCACTCAAAGATTGTCCAAGGAAATTTTTTCAGGCCAGCCCGTATGCTGAGTCTTTTCTGACTTCTCTCTCCCTACTAGGCTTTAGAATTTCAGGAAAGAGGTTTAACTTTCTCTAACATTTTGTTTTGTTTTGTTTTGTGTGTTTTCTAATTTCATTCTGCTGCTGCCAGACCAAATGCGTCACTGAAGTCACACCTTTTCCTGATACTTAATGCTTCTCAGGAATAGCTTGCTCTCCTACTGAGTTTCAGACTCCACTGGACTTAGCCCTCAGCTTGATCTTACTCAAGTTTTGCTCTGGGGGTTGCTGAGGCTGCCCACTCTGAACCAAAGTGCTCTTTTACCGTCCCTTGTTTATTAAAAGGAAATAAATTATTTACATTTCTAGATAGCGATTTCTCACTCCTACCATGAAAAGAGTAGGGTTAAACTTCTAAATACCGCCAGAGTCCTACAAGTCTGCATGCACCTGGCATCCAGCCACGGATGCTGGCATAGAGGTTTCAAGTGCTCTTTGATTCAGGTGGTTCCCAGAGCCCTAATTCTACCCCCTTCCTCTCAGCTTGTCCCTAACTCAGACCTTAGTCTTGGACTTTGCCCTAGGGTTTTGCTGACAGGGTTTTGCACACAGTTCAACTCCAGTTTGGCAAGTGTTGCCGCTCGTTGACTCTCTTTCTTCCAGATAAATTTCCAGGGGAGATCTGACACTTTGAAGCTTCTGTTGGTGCAAGGTCCACAGAAGTCATGAGGCCTCTCTAGGGAGCCACTCCGCACCTCTCTCCTGGGGCGGGCGGGTTGTTGGGCTTCCTCTACCCAGCCCGCCTACCTGGTAAGGCAGTTACTGGCTTCAAGCCCAAGACAAACAGGAGAGAAATGATCAACTAGAGAAGAGAGAGTAGTTTAGACCAATAATTGCAAATGTATTCCTTACTAGAAATTCTAGAAGTATGATCAGATTGCAGTATGTCAAACTTTTTTCAAGGTTGATTAATTTATGACAATGACTTACCAAACTGCAAGAAGTACAACTACAGTTATGGAATGTCTAATAGTTTACATAGGGCTTTTATACACATGACTCATAAATTTAGACTTTAATGAATTTTCTCATGATTAGTGAAAACAATTCCAATTTCAATTTTGCTTTATTGATGGTAAAAATGTGACAATTACAAACAAAAATAGTTGGGACAAAAAACTTAAAAAAATAAAGGAACTTTAAGCATTTATGAAATTATATTTATAAAGGTGAAGTTACATGCAATTTATACTTCTCTGTTTACAGAAGGAGGGCCCCAGGAATGTATATCAAAAACTGTTTTCGGGAAGCCCGGATAGCTCAGGGGTTTAGCGCCTCCTTCAGCCCAGGACATGACCCTGGAGACCTGGGCTCGAGTCCCACATCAGGCTCCCTGCGTGGAGCCTGCTTCTCCCTCTGCCTGTGTCTCTGCCTCTCTCTATCCTCTCTGTGTCTCTCATGAATAAATAAATTTAAAAAAAATTCCTAAAAAAACTGTTTTCTCTAGGAATGGTAGTAACATATGCCAAAAATTATTAAAACCTTTTGAAAATACTTTGGAATTCAATCTTTTCATTAACAAAGCGGACATTAATGAACAATGTATTTTACCATTGGTAAAACAATTTTATTGTTAATAAGGATTAGCATTAATAAAACAGGTTATACCTCCCACAAAGGATATATAAATTAATCAACACTGAAAAAATTAGACAGTCAGTATCTGTAGGACTCCATGGGGAAATATGGTGACTGAAATATTTCATTAAGTTTTAAATAAATGAATATTTATGAATTAAGGGTGATTTTTTAAATTAGGCGATAATGATTACATTTTCCCCTCTTAAAACATACACAAAACTCCATGTACTCATGTCCTGACTTGAGTAATTATCAACTCAGGCGGCCCAGGTGGTTCAGTGGGTTAAGTGACTGACTCTTGATTTCAGCTCAGGTCATGATCTCTAGGTCATGAGACTGGGCCCCTCACTGGGTTTCTACACTGGGTATGGAGCCTGCTTGAGATTCTCTCTCCCCCTCCCCTAAAAAATATCATGTCATGGTCAGTCTTTTTTAACCACACCTACACTCACTGCCCATTCTAAGTTATTTAGAGGAAATCTTAGATATAGTATTTCAGCTCTAATTATTTCAATAGGTATCTCTAAAATCTCTAAAAGACAAGCATTCTGGGGCACCTGGGTGGCTCAGCTGGTTAAGCCATTGCCTGCAGATCAGATCATGATCCCAGAATCCTGGGATCAAGCCCCGCATCAGGCTCCCTGCTCAGCAAGAAGTCTGCTTCTCCCTCTCCCTCTGCCCCTCACTCATGCTCTCTTTCTCTCAAATAAATAAAATCTTTTAAAAAAGATAAGCATTCTGTTTTTAAAAGCATAACCACAAACTATTATCATACCTTAAATTAAATAAAAATTCTGTAAGATCAAATATCTAGTGTTCAAATTTTCCTGATTGTCTCATAAATGTTTTTCGAACAGTTTATTTGTTCAAACTAGAATCCAAATAGTGTCTTCATATTGCAACTGGTTGATACATCTCTCAAGTCTTTTTGAACTTATAGAACCTTCCTTTTCTCTTATGATTTTTGCATTAATTTTTAACCTGAGATTTAAAATATTTATTCAGAGATTCCCATACCAGCTCTCGTAGCATTAAAATACAAGATTTTGTATATGAGGGAAGATGTGCTGATTGATTCCTATAGGCCTAAAGAAATTAAAGTTGGAACTATCATTTTTTACCTATATTACCTATTGTCTACTCCCTTCTGACATTTGCCAGACTCTGCTTAGTATTTTGACTTAACTATTCATGTGCTGTGCCTTAGGATCCCAAAAAGATGCCAGCATATGCCTTAATATTCTTCATGAATTTTGGTGCAACAATCTTGTGTCCATTCTGTTAACAAAAATTTATTTTGTATGAAGCTCAGAAAATGCCATATTTCAGCTCTAGACTTCCTACACAGGTAACAATATCAACTTCACACAAATACATATTTGAGAATTACTCTTCTCAGAGGAGTATGCTAAGTGTCCATGGCATGGGGAGGTGTGAAATATGCTCCTTGCTCTCAAAGTGCAAAAGTTATAGTAAAAATCTGTCCATTTATTTATCTATCCATAGACATAGATGCACAAATACACACACACACACACACACACACACACACACACACACACACCACAACTCCCAAAATCAGTGAGACAAAGAATCTTGCTAAGAGCACAGATTATGGAGGCAAATAGACCTGAATTGTACTCCATTCCTTGAGTAACCTTGGGTGATGTATTTACTTACTCTTTTTATTTATAATTTATTTATTCTGTTAGTCTGTTTCTTCATCTACAAATGAGGACCATCGTGTAATACTTAACATAGTTCTTCTGAGGATTAAATGGAATATTGTAAGTGAAGTGCTTAACACACTGCTTGCTACGTAGATAAATATTCTTGTTTTTACTAGCAAGGTAGTTCAGAAAAACCAAAGATTGTTGCGTGCTAAGGGCAGTCGAGGAGGCTCACAGAGGTGATGTTGTAATTTATAAGAAAAACATCTATTTGGTCGTTCCGATGATCACTGTTCCTAGCTCAGAGTTCCGCAAACCCAGAGCTTTTCCTAAGTGATAACAAAAAAGGTATCTTGGGTTATGTAATGACTTTTGTGAAGTACCTCATGCTGGTTGCCTGGGGAACCAATCTTATGCTGTGAGTGTTGGATCTTTCAGTCCCAGCCCCTGACCTCCAGGGAAGGGAGAGGGTCTGGAGATTGGATCAACGCCAATGACCGATGATTTAATCAATCTTGCCTAAGAAATGATGCTGCCATAAAAACCTACTGTGACAGAATCTGGAGAACTTCTGGCTTGGTGAGCACGCAGAGATGGTAGGAGTGCCCTGCCTGGAGAGAGCATGGAAGCGCCTGCCCTTCCCGCAGGCCTCGCCCTGTGCCTCTACTCCATCTGGCTGTTCCTGAGTTACTTCCTTTTACAATAATGGTGATCTAGTAAGTAAAATGTTTCTCTGAGCTCTGTGAGCTTCTCTAGCAAATTAGTTAACCTGATGAGGGGATTGTGGAAACTTGATTTACAGCCAGTCTGTCAGAAGTGCAAGTAAGCACCTGGGCTTGAGACTGGTGTCTGAAGTTGGGGGCAGGTGCAGTCTGGCAGGATCTGACGCTATCTGTGGTAGGACACCCAGCTGGTGTTGGGGGGACCGCTTGCTGAAGGTATGGAGAATGGTTTCCGGGCCCCCGCGGCCCAAGCTAGCCCACCCCCCTACATGTTGAATTTGGGCCCAAGGACACCAAAAACAGTAGGGAAGGTAGGAATTGAATTAGATACTGGGAAGAAGGATCAAGGAAATGGTAGGGAGAAGGGAACTGCATAAGTAAAGATACAGACATAGGAACCCAAAGCATGATAGCAGAATACTGAGCATGCATTTTCAACAAGCAAGACCAGGAAAAAGTTTTTCTAAAAACCTCAGGGATGCACTGTGGTTTCAACCTTTTGTTTACAGAAAATACACAATTATGAAACCTTTCTTAATCTCAGTAAGACATCTTCCCTAAAAGCTATTTCTTTAAAAGTATCTGGATTTACCAATGCACTAAAATGTATTATTAAGTGCTCTAATAAGAGCTTATGAAATATTATACAATGTCTTTTCATGTGAACTCATTCTTAGTTCACCATTCAAGTAATTTAAAAAACCTCTCTCCCAAGATTCTTCTCTAGAAAAGATTCAAAACCAGAGAGCATTGTTGGCGGTGATGGAGAGGGAGGGAGGTGCTTGGGCGATTCTGGATTTGCACAGTCCTTACAAGTATTCACAGAGCAATGTCTCCTTGTCACAGGTATTTCTTGAGTAACTTCAGTTTCCAAAAAAAAAAAAAGAAAAAAGAAAAGGACTCCTTAGTGGCTGACTCTAAGCCTTATCATCTATAAGTTTCCTCTCTTGTCCCCAAGTAACCATTCTCTCAGCTGGGACAGCATATTTGCCAAGACCACAGCACCGACTCTGCTCCTGCCCACTCCATCTCTCTGTTGCACCCTTTGTAAAATGGGGATAATAATAATAATAACGCTTGCCTCCTAGGGTTGTTTGGGTTGATTAAATGAGTTAACATTTGTTAAGGGTTTAAAATGTGCACACTATAGTAAACATGCACACATTTTGTTGAAGACTTAAATTTATTGAAAAAAAAACTGTTCTGTACAAGGTGAGGAGTCCATATGTTTCCTCAGATATCCACCCATCCATCCATATACCCACTGAATTCACGGCCGCATGGTAACCTGGCACGCACCCCTACTTTGTGAATTATTCCAAGTTGTCTTATGGGGCAATGACATTGATTAGGAAGGATGAAAGTCTTCCAATAAATCCCGTTACTTGTGTGCTATTTTCTTTAGTGAGTCAAAAACCAAAATCAAGTCTCTCTTCCTCTTTCTTTTACCAATCAAGGAGGCAGCATCACCCAGAATGAAACAAGGACACTGTGAAGATACTAGTAGACTAAGCAAAGTGTTCCTAGGAAGGTTATTTGGGTCATTTTACTCATAGTGATTCCCAGAGCTGAGTTGCTGTCATTGCTTTCATTTTACACAGGGGTAAACTGAGGCGAGAAGAGAGGTCCAATGGTGCAGAATTGCTCAGAGTCTTGAATTAACACCCCTAAATTCACACTCTGGTTCTGCCACTTAAAAGTTGCTTTGTGATTTGGGGCAAGGCATTTAGCTTCCCTGTGCCTCAGTGTCCTCATTTCTACAATGGGAATAACCATAGTGCCTTGCTTTCCTCATGGCGTCTCTGAAGGCTTTCATGAAATAATACATGTAATGCGCAAAGCACATGGTGCTCAGTAAATATTAGCCGGTGGTAGTGTTGGTAGAGCTGGTGTTGTTGGAGGAAGTAGTAGTGGATCCAGTAGGGTACAAAAAAAGTAGAATTCAGCAATATTTCTTATCCCTTTTATGATGAAATTATCAGTGTTAAAAAATGTTTTCTCTGAGATACTCAAGATGCTAAGAAAATGTGTTTTGATTATACCTTTGTGCCTAAAACCAGATATACTGAATGGAAATCTGTCTGTGGAGAAGGATCAGTGTGTCTCCCCTGAAACTGTCACCATCTAGTGTGACCCTTGCTAAAGGATGGTTGGCTCCCACAGTATCTTTTGCTTAGAGAAGAAATCTTGGAAGCTGGATGTGCCCAAGTCCAAGAGGGTGAACTACACTCGTTCAATGAATTTTATGTCTTATGACACCTTGAAATAAATTACAGGAAAATAGAACGGTTCAGAAAATGGGAAAAGTAATAATATATCCTAAAGGACTATCTCAGTTCTTGGGGTTAGTTTATAAGGTGCTTACTGGTTCTTTCCCCCTTGAAGAATTGTGATGAGTCTGCAGTGGAAGCAAAGTTTATTGCATGGATTTTATCACAGATCAGCCTGGGTCTGTGAACAGGACAGTCTACTGACCAGGTATCCTGGCCTTAGCCCTCGCATTTTCCCCAGTATTTGATGTGCTTTTGTTCCATTTCTAGTTGGTCAACAGAACTGACATACCGCTTGTTCTCATAGATGTTTTCAGGGGATCTTCTCGCTGATTAAATTCCCTCTCTGCTTGAGCTGATTCTAATTACCAACGAACAGATGTGGCCTCAGCTCTCAGGGAAATATTTTGCTAAGGACCCAAAGTATTTTTCTGGAGTGTCCTGTCCATGACTCAGTCCTGTGGTCATTCTTCACCATCTGATCTTCCTCCTACCACACAATTTCCGGAAGAAGCACAACCTTTGAGAAATTTTGAGGAATCATCCTTTTGATTTTCCTTCTTTAGGAAGTCCCTGAAGATTAGGGATAGTCCTGAAAGGGGGGGAAAAATGTTTACCTTGTCTCTCAAGTCTCCAGAACTCAAAAGCGGTCCTAGACTTACATAAACTGCCTCTGAAAATTGAAAAGCTAGAGCAAGAGAGAGGCAAGGAGAAAATCATTTAGATAATGCTGCACCTTTTCCCCGAGAAGATGGAGAAAAGATTTGCTTTTGTCTACAGCTCTAGAAAGAAAACCTCGTTTATCAACTCCACTGAAATACCATCATTTATTCCAATATATAACTTTGGTAAAACTTGCTGAGTGGCCCTGGAATGTAGAACTATTAATACTTCATATCGCTCAGCTTAGAGTTGTACTTTTCTGGATTTGTCAGGCTATCCGAAGTAAATGATCACCTATTAAAAATCAGTTTGTCCTTCTTTTCTTTTTTTCTTTGTCCTAGTTTTATTAGGATATCTAGGTCATATAATATGAGTGCCCCGCACAAGTCTACTTCCTAAAGTGAGTTAAGTTTCTTTTTCATTTCATTATATCCTAGTGGTTGTAAAGGGCAATGGGTTTACCTGGTAGTGTTCAGGCGATTATTTCCCTCTTTCTGGACACCAGGTGCATATTCCTTAGCTCACAGGAAACTGTTATCTGTGGTGACTGTAAACATCCCTCTGCCTTTTCTTATCTCTTGATTGCCATTCCCATTTCCTGCTCTCCATCTTCCAGGAACCCACTTTAATTCAAGATAGATGCCCTCAAACACGCATACAGGTTTGGGATGTGAATATGTTTCTCATGGTCCTTGCTCCTGAATGCAGCATAATATTCCACACCTCTATCTCCTACATTTGCCTATTCACTTCCTTTGTGATGAGCTCTTAGCTCCCTTCAACTCCCCTGGACCCCATACAACCCTGTGATGAATATCCTTGTACGTGTCTCTTTATGATACTGCTTGGGGCTTTCTCTTGGATCTACGCTCAGGAAAGTTGCTGTAGAATCACTTTACTTCACTGTGTGGGAGACTTCTTTTTTGTCCACACTCACGTAACATGCTGTAGCATTTACCTTACTAATTTTCATAATGGTGATTTCCTTATCCTTTTCGTAGTTAGGGATTCTGTAGTGATGCTCATTCCTGATGTTGCTAATTCATAGCTTCTCCCGTCTCTCTCTTTTTTCCTTCTCAGCAGCCCGGCTATAGGTTTACCAATTTTGTTCATCTTCTCAAAGAACCAGCTTTTGTATTCAATTTATTTTTCTCTTTGCCATTTCATTGGTTTCTGCTGTGATTGTTATCTCTTCTGCTTACTTTGGGTTTAATCAGGTTTTTTTTTTTAAAGATTTTATCTTTAAGCAATCTTTACACCTAACATGAGGCTCAAACTCAGAACCCTGAGATCAAGAGTTGTGTGCTCTACCAACTGAGCCAGCCAGGCACCCCTTAATTGGGTCCTCTGATCCTACTTTCTTAAGGTAGATGCTGAAGTCATTGACATAAGTCGGTCTTTCTTTCTTTCTTTCTTTCTTTCTTTCTTTCTTTCTTTCTTTCTTCTTTCTTTCTTTCTTCTTTTAGAGAGAGAGAAAGATGGAGATGAGGTTGAGGGGTAGAGGGAGAGGGAGAAAGAGACTTTTAACAGGCTTCATGCCCAGAGTCCAACACAGAGCTTGATCTCACAACCCTGAGATCATGACCTAGGCTTAAATCGAGAGGGGGTGCTTAACTGACGGAGCCACCCAGGTGCCTCTCTTCTTTTCGAATATAAGCAGTTAATACTATAAATTTCACTGTGAGAACCTCAATACTGGCATTCCACAAATTTCAATACGTTGTGCTACAATTTCATTCAGTACAAAATACTTTCTAATTTCCTTTCCAATATCTTCATTGATCCATGGGTTACTTAGAAGTGTGTTATTTAATTTCCAAGTATTTGAAGGTCTTTCCAAGTGTACTTTTGTTATAGATGTCTAACTTAATTCCAGTATGACAACATGTTCTGTGTGATTTGAATCCTTTTAAAATGTGTACATGTTTTAAAGCTCAGAGTGTGATATCTTTCTAAGGTTCCATGTGCACTTGAAAAATACTTGTGTATTTTGCTGCTGTTGAATGGCATTTCCCATAAATGCCAGTTAGGTCAAGTTGGCTGCTAGTCTTCTCTATCCTTGCTGATTTTCTGTCTACTTGAACTACCAATTATTGAGAGAGGAATATGAAAATTCCCAACTCTAATTGTGGATTCATCTATTTTTCCCTTCAGCTTCCATTTTTTGCTTTATGTATTCTGAAGCTCTATTACTAGGGGCACCAATGTTTAGAATTTGTATGTTTTTTTGATGAACTGACCCCCTTTATCATTATGTAACAAACTTTATCTTTGATAATGTTTTGTTTGCAAATATAACTTGGTATTAATATATAGCACTTCACCTTTATTTTTCCTAGATTAAATTCTGAAATAAGTTCTGAGAATGAGAGTGAGCTACTTTGTATAGTTTTGTATTAGTTACAAAGAAGAAAAATAAAAATCAACAAGTGATATTAACTTTAATAATGTATTTTCTTTAACCCCGAATTTGTAAAAATATTCTCATATCACCATGTAACCAATATAAAAGTATTAATGTGATATTTAACATTCTTTTCTTCCTATCTTCAAAATTCAGTTTATATTTTTTTATTCACAGAACATCTAAATTTGAGCTAGCCACATTTCAAGTGTTCAATAGCCACCTATGGCTAATGCCTACTGTATTATATAATGCAATTCTAGGTTTTCTACAATGTAAATGTTAACAAATATTAAAATATGTGTTAATGTTTTCATATTTTTAGGGGGGTGTTTAACTTTTTAAAATGTACCTTGGAATCTGGAAGCCATTAAAGGAGAAATGTGCAGAGAATGTAATGCCAAGTAAAAGAGAGAAGTATATTTACCTACAAGTAGAATGTGAAATATTACAAGAATGCCAGTACCGTAAGTGAGGAGGTAATAGAAATTAAAATTCCTCACTGCTCTAATTCCTCCAGCTATTGAAAATGTACATAGTAATGGTGAGTTACCAAAACTTTAAATATCAAGTTACTGATTCAAAATCAATTTTGATAACTGTGAGAGTGACAGACTTTTATCCCAAGTCATAGAGAATAGCCGCTTAGTGCTATGAACATCAGTGCAGATTTGTGGAACTGGGTATGAGGCAGCAGTGACTTAGGCCTCTGAAGGGTCCTAGTGAGAGTGGAATGAATATACTGAGTGGATTCACCACCTCTCAGCAGGAAATCTGCAGAGGAAGCCTGAGGTCTGGGATGGAGACCACCTTCTTTATGGCAAATGGCAGAAAAATAATAATAAATTAATTTTAAAAATGGCCATGGCTGCTTTCTGTCACTGTATTCACATCCTTAATAATCCCTCCTATTAGAGGTAGAGTCTTTCTTCACCCTTTGAGGGTTTGGGCTGCCTTTGATTTGATTTGACCAACGGGACAAAAATAGCAAATATGATGTAAGCAGTCTTGCAAATCATTACGCAGGAGGATTATTGCCCTGCTGCTGCTCTTAGAACCCCATGTTCACCACCATGCAAATAAGCCCAGGCTAACCTGCAGGGTGGGGAAAGACAGGTTCCCCTTCTTTGCTCAACTGAGAGCGGCCAGTTGCCAGACACGTGAGTGGGCCACTGGGACGAGCCCGTCCCCAGCTAACTCACCAACTGACCACAGACACATGAGCTAGTCTAACCAAGACCAGGAGAGCCTGAGCCATACCAGAAAGACCACCCAGAAGTATCCTTGAGTATAAGTAGTTTTTTTAGGGGACTAAATTTTAGGATTGTTTTGCTGCAAAGGCCAATCAAAATACCCGGGTAATTTGCTAGCAGTTTGTTAAGCTAAAGCACAGAAAGTGTTGCAGTTATCAATCTGGCAGTTTTCAAGTATTTGCCCCAGATCTGTCGAGTATCAGCCCCAGGCATTTCACGGGGCTCATTATATATGGGACACATTCAGCTTACAAAGAACCAGTTGGGGCTTTCGCACATGAAATAATTTACTTTTTATTATTTTGTTCAAGTGGTGGTTGGTGTGGCCTTTGTGGTAGACTACTCAGGCAAAATTGACAGACCTTGAAGAGGTACTCACCCAACACATTCTTTCCAGTCACAGGGAGGGAGACCTGGGCTCAGGATGTGAGTGGGGATGGAAAGGAGGTGTGATGAAACGTTTGTTCTACTGTTGTTACAGAACCTCTGATACCAAGGAGTTTCTCTCTGTACTGGGTGGGACAGGAGTCCCCCAAGTGACTGGATTTCCTCATGGCAGTGACGAACCAGGTCCAGCGAGGGAACAGGAAACAAGAGTTTCAGAGACATTACGTGCAGGGCCCTGGTGGAACTGTTGTTCTGGGTGAGGGTGATGGGGGAGATAAGAATATGCCTGAAAATAACTGTTATATTTTGTCTTTTTGCAATTTCTCTGAGAGAGAAATGTGTAATAGACTTGTTGAGATAGCAATGTTTTGAAGAGAAGTAGCAGCGGGTAGAGAACATGTTTATCAGAAAAAGTCAGTCACAGAGGCTATGGATGGACTGCACTTAAAAGAAGAGTCATATATTGGGGTGCCCCGGGGGGCTCAGTGACTTAAGTGTCTGCCTTCAGCTCAGGTCATGATCTCAGGGTCCTGGGATGGAGCCCCATGTAGGGCTCCCTGCTCAAGTGTGGAGCCTGCTTCTCCCTCTCCTCCCTGCTTGTGCTCTCTCTCTCTCTCAAATAAATAAGTAAAATATTTTTTAAAAAGAGTCATATATCTGGAACATGGGCCCCATGGAAGGTGCCCGGAGTGCCCAGCCCAGCCTTGGGGGAAGAAATAAAGCAGTGGCCCTACAGGATGCCTTCAGAAGCTGTACAGCACCCAGTAAGTGTGTTCCTTCGCTATGTGCATTAGTTGGGAGGAGCTAGGTTTATTCCCATAGCAAAAAATCCCCAAGTCTCAGGGGCTTTAAAAACAAGGTGTATTTCTTACTAATGCTAAATGCCCACCTCGTGTTGGCAGGCATCGCAGAGAGTGAGGTGGGATCTGCGCTGGGACCCACGCAAAATGAGCTTCTGCCTCTGGGACAGGGAACATGACATGATCACCCTTATGAAGAGTCATATATCTGGAACATGGGCCTCTCTTTAAGAGGCTCTTTAAGAAGACTGCACATTTTACTGGAAAAAGCAAGTCACTTTAAAGGAAACAGGGAAGAACAATCCTACTATGTGCCTGGAAGGCGAGGAATCAGAATCACTGGTGACCCACACTAACGAGTACCACGTGTGACTACACAAATTTCCTCCAAAACCGACATAATCATACGTGCTTACTCCTCTTGGGTTTCTTGTTGATGCCAATTAAGGGCAATCTCTTGGCTGATCACGGAGGAAGCAGAGCCTATTTTAATGAGCATGGGCACAGGAGTCCAGGCAGCGAAAGTCAGGAGGATCTAAGGAGGCCGAGGCTTCAGTAGAGGAGGAATGGTCTTGCGTGGAGCAAAGCCAAGTCTACCGATGATAGCAATAAAGATAGCACTGAAGATAATCCAAATATCAACAGTGGACTGAGTTTCCAATACGATGTGCTTATAAACAGTGGAATTTATTCACTCATTCACCAATATTCAGAGTGTCTACTACGTGCTGGGCACTGTTACAGTCTCTGAAGACAGAGCTGTGAATATTAAAAAAAAAACAGTTAAAATTTAGTGCAGACATTAAGAATGAGATGTATTTATATGTACTGGTGTGGAAAGATATCTAAAATACATAAAATGAAAAAAGCATGTTGCAGAACAGCATGTATCCTATGATTCGATTCATGTAAGAAATGCTTTTATTTATTTATCATTATTTACTTATTTTAGAGAGAGACAGAGAGTGCACATGCAAGTCGGGGGAGGCCAGAGGGAGGGAATATTTAAGCAGACTCGTTACAGAGCACAGAGCCTGAGTTGGGGCTCATTCTCACAACCCTGAGATCATGACCTGAGCCGAAACCAAGAGTCCGACACTAACTGACTGAGCCACCCAGGTGCCCCCACCCCGTAAGAAATTCTTATGCACCCATGTCCATTACATGCATATATGCACAATTTCGTAGTGGTTATCTCCTGGATATGTATGTGAGGGAAGTCTGGGAAGAGAGAGTATTTATTTGGCATTTTATGCTCATGTAATATGAGTGTGTTTTTATATATAATGACCATAACTTTATATATACATAATGAAAACACTGGTATAATTTTAAAGACTAACAAAAATTGTATTTGGCTGCTAAAGAGAGTAAAGACAGAGGGCAGTAGCTGGAGTGGTGCATCAGGTTAAAGGGTAGATTGGTTGCACTAGACAGTGCAGTGTGGAGGAGACTGGCACAGGAGAGTAACATGGGTCTCCTGAGAAAGCCATAGTGGATGAGATTCAGAACTCTTTGGATGAGATTCAGAACTCAGTTGCTGAAAAGGACCTCAGATGGGAGGATGGGCATCTCCATTTTATGGGGGGAAAAGGGAAGAACAAGTCTGGATGCTGTTTGGTTGTATATGAGGTGTATGTTACGGCTTCTGTTTTCCCACTTAAGTAGGAGGGAAACACTTCCTCAAAGAGAGGGAAGAAATAAGGTCTGCATCTCAAGAAAGGAAAAAAAGCGTTAAGAGTGTCATAGAAACTATTAAGAGCAACCTTATTGAAAAGAGTTGAGGGCCCTGGTGAAGCCGGTAGACATCAATTTATAGTGGTACCAATCTGCCTAATGTTATGGGCTTTTTTTTTTTTTTCAGGACCTCTACTGATTAAAACAGCCCTGGTTCATTTAAGGCTTGGACTTTGTTAGATGAATATAACAAAGGGGCCAAAAGACAAAGCAGCTTAAGATATTAAGCAAGACTGAAATGGTGCGTTGACCCTTAGTCTAAAGAGTGGCTGATAGATAGTGATGTTGTGGGGAGAGACAAGTTCAATGGCAGGAAACTATTAGGGATGACCAAACTGGAAAGACAGAAGGTTGTAGTCATAGAATGGCATATCTGAATTCTTTATTCTTCGAGTAGAAGAGTTCTGGGTAATGACCAAGTCTAGGATGGCCATTGGAAAAGGTGCTGAGTGAGGAGAATGTCACTGGAGCTGACATTGGCACAGGAGAGTAACATGGGTAAAGACTAACAAAAATTAGTCTGGAGCTGTGGAACTCAAGGAAATGAGAGGCCAAGCGCTAGCGAGGGTAATTTCCTGATCCTACATCTCCCTGTGAGGGAGCCACACAAGGGAGCAGGGGAGGGGATAGAGTGATGACAAAGAAGATAGGGTGTATTTGGCAAGGCATAATTCAGGTATTCCTGAGTCCCTTGGGCACATGGCTCTTTATTGCCATCCAAATCCCTGAGTGGTCTCTAATAATGATATCCTTGGCCCTCTGGAGATCAGGACTCTCTGCCTTAGCTCTTGCCTCCTGGGACCTGCAATTCCATCACTGGTCTGTCTGGTTGAGTGCACCTGGTCCTCCAAAGGGGCTGGAGGGGAGCTCAGATATTTTGCTGTAAATCTATGTTTCCTTTATCATGCCATTTACTAAGTCTAGTTTGTGGCCACATTCTATTCCCTGCCACCTCCTACCCACCTAAAATATGATCCCAAGAGAGGATCAAGCCTACTGGCTCCAGGAGGTAGTAATCCTTGAGGGCTAATTAGGCAAAGTTCTGCTGGAGATGTTTTCCCTCTCATGAGTCCTGCCTCTACAGCCTCCCAACCCTCCCAGGGCTGCCCCTATTCCAAACTTCAGAGTTTGTATGGGAGGGAAATCTAAAGTCAATGTAAAGCTTATTATGCAATTCCTATCTTTTATGAGTAATATGGGTTTTTGGAATGATTGGAAGAGATGGTATTTTTAACATCCTGACTCATGGGGAAGGTGGAAGAAATTAATGGTTATACACATAGAACCTAAAGTTCTGCTCCCAGAGGTCACAGGTGGTTCTGAACACTATTTGGGTGCATGTCTAAAAGGGAGTCGTGACTAAGGCTATTATTTTTTTATTTCTACCAAAGTAAAAAGATTCATGGTAAACAATATTTGATGACTACTTACTTAGAACCTGTCAAAGGGTAATCCAAGCAATTAGGGTGCACTTACAAAATGCTGAGCAGGGCCCAGTGGGTCTCTGGTGATGTGCCTACTACTGACATCCTTCCATTCATTACTACTTCTGACAATGCACCCAGACCAGGAATGCATGCACCTACCCCGTTCATGTGTCCCGGAAACACTATCACATTCGATTTCACAATAGAGCAACTCCCCTCCAGCCCCTTTTTTACCATTTCAGTGGTACAGATACCAGAGATGCACCGAGTAGCCTCAGTACTTGATCATAATTTGCTTTTCAGCCTTGTCTGGTAAAAGGCCAAATAGCTGAATGCCTCTTGCAGTATAATTTCTGGCATGTCTCAAGGCTATATGTGATCACATCTAATCCAAATAACAGTGATGGTAATGTAAATAAAAAAGAATGTTGTTGAAATGTAGAGTCACTACTGAAATTTTTCTTTTAAATATGGGAGTGTGTACTGACTGCTGAACATCTTCTTTTAAATATGGGTAGTAGGTATTCTAGATGCAACTCGGTGAAAAGTCTCCTTATGTGCTTTATATTAAGATTCGATCAGTCTGTTGAAGGATATATACTACACACGTATTATTACAAATACGCCTTATGTGTATTACGGTGATAAGTCACTGTTAAACCTATTGATTTTATGTACAAAAAATGTTTGAATATTTAAATAAGTAAGGAAATAGTTTGACAGTTAATATTAAATATTGATAGTGCGTAATAAGGACAACTTTAAGGAAAACAGAGAGAAAATAATTTTCCAACCAACAACATCTAATGAAATTAAATCATTATACAAGGCAAAACAATAGTTTGCATCAGAGTGAGAATTGTTATGGAATAGCACTTATTGTGTTAAACAAAAAGATCTTTCATAGCTGTATTGAATTATTTTATTTCCTATAGGCCACTATGTTTTTACACAAGTCCTCGAGGAATTCACCAAAGCAGAATAGAAAGAAGAACGTCAATGCTGTCACTTCGAGCTTGACAAAAAGAGAAAAAAAAAACTTCCAAATCCTATGTGACATTCATGATAAAGTATCATCAAATCATAATATAATAAATTATTATAAGACACATGAAGAAAAGAAATTGGTAAGAAAAAATGTAGTTGCTTGCTTTCCTGACCTCGGTCAAAAATGAAGATCTCTTAAGTGTCACACAGAAGCAGCCCAAAAGCCAGAGGAACAGTCCAGCAGCTGACAGTGCTGATAAAATCTTGATAAATTTTTGTTCCTGTGTGAGATTAGTAAATATTAAATGTTTGACGATTACATTTTCATGATGTATTTGCAATAACTGTTACACTGTTTTGGCTTACCCAAAATAGCTAATTTTTTTCTCTCCAGCATCCAAATACATTCCATGGTACTCATAACAAGCTTTGGCTTCCACTTTGATCAAATATTATACTCTGACACTTGGCCTTTTGCCACCAGGCCAAAATAGATATTTGATGCGCCCTTGGAGACACCCTTTCAAAAGTACACTTCTGACCTTAAAGCCAAACTTCAAGCTTTCCCGGACACAGCTCATTCTGCTTCCAGGGGCCACTTTGCCACTTGAATGGCTTCACCTCTCAAGGCTCACAATTTATATATGACTATCCATTTTTAAAGCTCTCCTCAGAGCTCTCCACATCTGTGTTCACTGAACAGGGTCAGACACAGTATATCAAATTAGTGCTGGAATAATTCCTTACAGTTATCCAGAAAGCAAACAATGTTATCAATTTCCCAGCACAGTGTCTTTTTTTCTACAATGGTGTTGGAACTTACAGCCCCACCACCTGACTTCAGGGAAGAAGGGAGGGGCTAGAGATTGAGTTCAATCATCAGTGGTCAATGATTTAATCAATTGTGCCTATGTAATGAAGCTGCCATAAAAAAAAAAACAAGCAAACAAAGGACTGGGTCCAAGAGCATCTGGGGGGGGTGAACACGTGGAAATGCAGGTAGGTGGTGCCAGAGAAGGCATGGAACGTCCTCACCCCTTCCAACATACCTCATTAAATTTATACCAATAGGTCAGAAGCACAGGTGACGACCTGGACTTGTGATTGGCATCTAAGTGGGGGTGGGGAGCAATCTGGTAGGAATAACCCCTTAAAGTAGGGATCTAACACCATCACCAGGTAGATAGTGTCAGGATGGAATCGAATCGTCAGGTATCCAGCTGGTGTCGCAGAATTGCTTAGTGTGCGGAAACCCCATCCACCTGATGTCACAAGTGAAGTAGTATTATGGTGAAGTATTGAAAATAGAGAAGACACAGGAGGAGTATGTTTTTCTTTAGTAGAAAAAAATGCGTATTAGTTTCATCCTGGTGCATTTATATGCTGACATCCTTTAGAAAAAATGAACTCACTGGCCCTTGCTGGTTGTATCCTGTCTCTGTGGAGATATTTGTGACATGGGAATGCATGTTGCTAAAAGCTCTGACAGTAACCACTAAAAAGAATCATCTGGCTGACAATCCTTTGTATTTGGCAGTTAGAATTCTGAAACCATAGAAAGCATGACTCCGTTGCCTGGAACAAGCAATTTAGTTTATTATCTAAATTTAAACACCCTAAATATACTCCCAAAATAGTTTCCTGGTTTGGAAAATTACCACCACAACAGAGACAAATAAAACCTAAAGAGACAATATAAACAATGTTAAAAAGGGAAGCACCCTTTGGAACATAAAAACCAGAAATAAAGTTTCCTAAACAATATTTGATGTTTTCATGAGTTTTTAAATAATATTCAATGACTATATCTGTAAAAGGGACTGCTAGCCTTTGTGAGCAAGACTGATGATAATTCCAAATAAATTGCTTATGTTACTTTCCGTGTGATGTTAAGAAAGTAGATTCTGGAATCCTCCAAAATCTGAGTCCTCCAAGAAGGAGGCTGTATATGCTAAATTCTCTGTGTCTCATTTTCCTTACTGTAAAATGACTTAAAAATATTGTGTATTTCATGGAACTTTGGCTACTCGAGAAGCAAATATTTATAGAATTCCTACTACGTGCTTTTACAATCGGGTAGAACTTTTTTTTAAAGCGTGACGCCTTGTGGAATTTATATTCTGTAAAGAAAAGACAGAAAAAGAGCAGTAGGCACCATAAATAGATAAACGATACATTAGAATGGGATTGCTATCGAAAAGGAGAAGTATGGCAGGTTAGGGTGATTAGAAATAGCAGAAGTGAGTGGGGGTGTGACTTGAAGTGCGGTAAGAGTAGAATTAAATAGTCTGAGAAACAAAGGAAATAATGGATATAACGTACTTATCAGTATGTGATATATTGCAAACAGTATTAGCTAGGGTGATGGGAATACTCATGATGATATCAGAAATCCCATATTACAAGTTTTAACATAATTTAACACATTTTTTTATTACTAAAGATCATCTTCTTCCCATTTTACTAAATAATTACTGAACCATAGTTTAAATAATACCAACTTAAGGTGGTGCCAGTTATTAAAATACCCATGTGTCACACTCTGGTCCAGGAGGCTCAGAGAACTAGTGGCCCTAAGAGAGTTCTGGCTACTACCCCGGTCAGATCACATATAGTTGAAAAGCCATGAACCAGCCATCCATCCCCAGATATACTCTGTTCTTGCCGCAGTCATACTGGAATTTTTGTGGCATGACACACAATAGTAGAAAATACTTATGACACCTAAAAAGTGAAAAACGGGCTTCCCCGATGTGTGTGTCGAAATGGAGAGGATTATCAACTACCCCGGAAGGTGGTGGGCAGAAGCAGCCCCCTGCATGTAGATGTGGATGGACTGCAGTTTGGCATGGCTGGAGTGAAAGGTATGAAATTTTGAGTAGAACATGTCAGAAGGTAAAATTAGAACAATGCCATAATAAGTGACTTCCAAGCATGTGAGAGGATTAGAATTTACCCAATAGGTTACAGAGAATCATTAAACAATTCAAAGTGGGAAATAATATAATCATATGCAATTTAGAAAGATTATCCCAGCTTCAGCTGAGAAGATGGATTCCTTGAGACAAAAAGAAAAAAGAAAAAAAAATTGGAGAGCAAATGTGATCATAAGAGCCATATGGACTGTGTGTTTATATTCTGGAAGTAATTAAATCTAGGGTTGGAAAGACTTTACATGAAAGTAGATTGGTTTAAAGGCACAACAGGATATAAATTTCTCTTCTATCATAAAAAAAGTAGGAATAGACGGTAGGGATTTCATAAGACAAGGCAGTCAGGCATGAAGTGTTGTCAAGATAGCTTGGTTTCTGTTAAAATAGGAGGAAATAAAGGTAAACTCGTTCAACAGGCCAGTTGTGGGTGTGGGGTGTGGGCCTAGCAGTAAAGTCAGATGGTGGGCAGCAGGGTTGGAGTCACTTGGATTATTTTGAAGGGAAAACAGGGGTGATGGTTTTGGCCTGTTTGTTTTTGGTTTTGTTTGGTTTTGTTTAAGGTTGTAGGAGTAAGTAGCAGGGATGAAGGAAATTAAAAGCTTAAGTAGCAGGTTGGGAACAAAATTTGGCAGTAGGGCCAGGAAGAGAAGTGAAAGCAAATCCAATTGGCTAAGGGGGCTTGAGGTGGGTGGGCAGAAATATTTTAAGATGATAGATTTATTCATTGTTTATTATATAGCTCATTTATTCTGAGTTTATCCCAAATAATCACTCTTGAATTTAATTAAATATTTATGAGTTGAGCAACAAATGTCTTCTAGAGCTGTTTCCTTCTCCAATGAATAGAAAACACTTTGTTTTTGTTTGAATTCATGTTTATGAACTTGGTAGGGTTAATAGGTCAGAAGTCCATATCCTGCTTTTCTCAGGCTTCAGAGGCCAGAAGTGAGAAGTAGAGCCTTTTGTTTCAGGTCATATTCATCATTGTTTTTAAAGAACAGGAAGTATGGGGTGCCTGTCTGGCTTATTTGGTGAAACATGTGACTCTTGATCTCAGGGTTGTGAGTTCAAGCCTCATATGGGTGTGGAGATAAAAACAACTTAAAGACATACATAAAAAAATAAAGAGGAGGAAACTGTTGCCATAATTTAGCAGGTTCCTTTTTCCTACTCGTTAGCTTTCAGACATTTGTCATGCAATTAGAATGGTTATGAACTTAGAATGAGAAGCGCACATCCTCAATAAGGACCAAATAGCTAATCATCCATTTGGGGAGTTTGTTGGGTGTAGGGCATAGGGAGTTTCTTCTACTCTTCTATGTTCTTGTGACTGATCTATTAATCAAATTGACTTGAGCCCTGATCATGGAGAGAGGTGAGCGAGAGACAGGGAGGGGCAGCATATGGGGGAATCACACAACATAAACACTTCCCCAAAGTCATTGACTAGGAAAACCAGACACGCTGATTATCATCAGTTTTTCAACCAGCAGAGCTCAAAGGCTGGATGTCAGAAGTCAGTGCCTTGGCTAGTATTGAGCCCAGCAGGTACCGCAGTGCTCCTGTGGAGGAGGGCAGAGGCTCAGGAGTGCAGGGTGCAATCTGAGGATCACCTGGTATGGACGGGGAGAGAGAGTTCTCCCTTCTTGGAGCACATCTGGGAAGGGCGGGCATCTCAGGGGACAAAAGAGCTAGCAGGCACAATTGCACTGCCCCATTCCTTAGCATAGGGGCGGAGACATCTGCTGAGTGTGGCTAACCTGGACACCAGATTTTTGTTGTGTTTTACTCCAAACTTTAAGCTCCTGCAACTGCCTTGGGACAAACCATTACCAGCCCCAGCGAGGTGAGACCCTCCCCCAAAGCATGTGTTCACATCACGCCAGGTCCCTGAAGTTTGGAGTTTGGGAATTCACCTGGCCTGCCTGGAATAAAACACAGGTGCCCTGCATGGCCAGGCAGGCAGATGGCCCAGATGAAGACAGAATGAAGGCACAAATATGAGGGATGTCTGGGACACAGGAAAGGAGATTGTTCTTCTGGGAGGGCTTCTCAGACAGAAGGGGGGGTGCAAACTTCACTCTTTGGGGATAAAGGAGAGGCCTGGTGCCATTTTTCTCCCCCACCCAATAGCACAGACTGACTTCAGTGAACAGCACAGTGTCAACACTGGAGGCTAGGGCTGCTCACACCAAGCTCTACCTCTCTGTGCTCTGCAGGTGCCTCTTTACTAGGGCAAGTGTGCCTGAGAACTAGAGTAACAGGCTCCTCCCCCGGAACACCAGCACAAACCCCCAACACACATCATGTCTACTGACTATAGAGTGTGCAAAGCTTCAGCTCTAGCGGAAATATCAGCAGGCCTCTTTTAACAAGCAAACCAGAGTGCGCCTTGTTAAAACTCACCAGATTCTGGAAAAGGTTCAAACCCTCCCCACTGCAGGCAAAGAGAAACTCTGCAGAGTACTGACCTGAGGGAAAGAGCAGCCAAAGCACAGCAGCAGATCATACACCAGAAACACTTCCTGAAGCAGGAGGCACTAGACAGTGTTTGACCTCTTCTTAATAAAGCCATTACTCTCAGGAGCAGGAAACATAACAGGTTTTCCTAATACACAGAAAGCAAAAACCTAGACAAAATGCCAAGAGGGAGGAATTTATCCCCCAAAAAAGAATGAGAAAAGTTCATGGCCATGAATCTAATTGAAACAAATATAAGTAATATACTTGATCCAAAATGTAAAACAATAATAATAAGGATAGTACCTGAGCTTGAGAAAAGCATAGAAGACACCAGGCAACCCCTTACTGCAGAGATAGAAGACATAAAAACTAGTCAGGCTGAAGTAAAAAATACTATGACTGAGATGCAAAACCAACTGGAGGTAATGACCACAAGGATGGAAGAAGCAGAGGAATGAATAAATGATATAGAAGATAAAACTGTGAAAAACAATTAAGCTGAAGGTGGAAAGAAAGATATTGAATCATGAATGCAGACTTAGGGAACACAGCAACTTCATGAAATATAAGAACATTTGTATCATAGGACTCCCAGAAGGAGAGGAAAAAGGGGCAGAAGGTTTATTTGAGGAAATTACAGCTGAAAGGAGAGATTCCCATGCCAGAGGAGTCTTGAAAAAGAAAAGCCAAGCAGGAGGCATAAATCCAAACATCAAGCTGTATTGCAAAGCTGTAGTCATCAAGACTATATGGGAAGGGCACAAAAATAGACGCACAGATCATTGGAACAGAGTAAAGACCCAGAAATGGACCCACAACTAATGGTCAACTAGTCTTAGGCAAAGCAGGAAAGAATATCCAATGGAAAAAAGACAGTCTCTTTAACAGATGGTATTGGGAAGATGGGACAACAGCATGCAGAATGATCCTGGACCACTTGCTTACATCATACACAAACAAATTCAAAATGGATGAAGGATCTAAATGTGAGACAGGAAACCATCAAAATCCTAGAAGACAAGCAGCAACCTCTTTGACATCGGCCATAGCAACTTCTTACTAGACACATCACTGGAGACAAGGAAAACAAAAGCAAAAGTGAACTACTGGGACCTCATCAAGACGAAAAGCTTCTGCACAGTGAAAGAAACAATAAAACAAAAAGGCAGCCTCCAGAATGGGAGAAGATATGTGCAAATGGCATGACTGATAAAGGGCTAGTATCCACAATCTACAAAAAACTTATCAGACTCAGCACGCGAAAAGCAAATGATCCAGTCAAGAAATGGGCAAAAGACATGAATAGACACTTTTCTAAAGAAGACATCCAGATGGCCAACAGACACCAGAAAAGATGCTCCGCATCCCTCATCACCAGGGAAATACAAGTCAAAACCATGATGAGATACCACCTCACACCTGTCAGAATGGCTAAAATTAACACAGGAAACAGCTTGTGCAACCACTGTGGAGAACTGTATGGAGGGTCCTCGAAAAGTTAAAAATAGAACCACCCTGTGATCTAACAATTGCACGACTAGGTATTTATTCAAAAAATACAAAAACACGAATTCAAAGTGATACATGCACTCCAAAGTTTTTAGGAGTATTTTCTACACTAGTCAAATAGTGAAAACAGCCCGTGTCCATCAATTGATGAATAGATAAAGATGTGGCATATATACACAGTGGGGATGATAGCCAAGAAAAAAAGAATGAAATCATGCTACTTGCCAAGTCGTGGACGGAGCTTGCGAGTATTGTGCTAAGTGAAATACGTCAGAAAAAGACAAATACCCTATGATTTCACTTGTTGTAGAATTTAAGAAACAACAACAACAAAAATGAGCAAAAAGGTAAAAAGAGAGAGACAAAGCTAGAAACAGACTCTTAACTATAGAGAACAAGCTGATGGTAACCAGAGGGGAGGTGCGGGGGGATGGGTAAAATAGGTGATGGGGAATAAGGAGGCACTTGGTGCAGGCTCCCTATCTAAATTTTTTGGGGGAATTAAGGGCAAGGTAAAAAGAAAAACTTCTTGAGTCTTCTGTTTCTTAAAAAAAATCGGTCTAAAGTAATCCTCATGCCAAAGAGACCCATTTAGAGTGGCAGTTGTGCCCATGTTCTCCTGTCTGATTGCACATGGATTCTCCTTGCAAAGGCTCATCCAACCTTATCTAATAAATTCAGGGTCCTGTGTAGGTTTGAGCAAAACTGATTTCATGAGAACAGAAATAAAGAAAAGATTTTAGTTATGGAAATAAATATATACAAATAAATCAGTAGGAGTCGTTTTAAGTAAAAAGTATAGTGGCGGAACGGTCAGCAAGCCTCTCTGCTTCAGTGAGCCCTTTATGACATAATTCTACTGACGGGCTGGGGGGAAAGGACAAACGTGATACTTTCCAATGTTAAGTTGGGGGCGGGGGGATAGCTTAACTTGATTTTTATGGGCACAGGTACAGCTCTGGCCTTACCCACTCTCTTATATGGACCTGGGAATGCTGTGCTAATGGCACAGTCGTTTATGATATTTTATATCATTGGGCCTCTAAAGGATGAGGGCACCTGGTATGTGCAGGTGGGACAATCTCACCTCAAGAGTGGGATCGTTGCTGGCATCAATCAGTTTGCTAAAATGTGTGTTTTCCCCAGTAGAACATGGGAGGAGGCTCTGTTGGTACCGGCGGGGAAGGGAGGCGGGAAGGCCAGGGTGTTGAGTGGCAATCTCTCTCTTGATCTGGACCACCGTGTGGGGAAGATGTCTGGAAGGAGATTGAGGATGCTCAGATGACTTCCTCTGTAGGAAGCTGAGCCAGACTTTGGAAGTCACAACACAGGCGTAATGAATGGGGTTCAGGACACACCACCCCCAAATATGGCACTACTAGCCTACTGAATATCTTACACTGAAAGAATGTGAGGAAAAGGCAGAAACAGGAAGGTCACTCTGGTTGCTCCTTCCTTCCCAACGTCTTGTGGGTCTGCTTTTTCCTCCTGAAAGGTATCCTCCCTATATGAGGGGAAACATCCTTAACACCGGAGAATGGGAATTCAGAGCCAAGAAGGGTATTTATAAAGAAACCTTCTTACTGCTTCACCATTTACTACCCCTGCCCCAAACCCCTCTGGTTGTCAGTTCATCACATCTGTCTAAAAGGTATAAAGTTTCCTGCTCTGTTGAGGTCTTCAACAGTTTCCTGCTCTCCTGATGTCTTCATCGTCTTGGGAAGATGCTTTCACGTCCATCCAGCTAATTTAATACATTTGCATACTTTCCTCCCATGACTCTGCCTCTGTCCATTTAATTTTCAGACCCAGCCAGGGACCCTAAGAGGGTCAGGAAAACTTTTTCCTCCCCTATAGGGAGAAGGCTGTAAATTTGTGTCAGCTATTTGGGGTTAAGTAAGCCATCTCAGATAGGATGTAAAATAGGTCAAGGCCTATAAGCCCTCGGTGCACACCAGCACATATAAAATTAGGAAACTGTGGTTTATATGCCATAGTTTTCATGCATGTATATGTGTTATGTTCCTTTTCTTTTCCTTCTTTAACTGGTGTTTTAGAAAAGCTTTTGTGAAAGCTCCAATCTTAGCTGTGCTAAGGAGGAAACAAAGAAATGAGTTGGTGTCCACACTTTGGTCAAAATTAAAGGGCACAGAGTTCAAACACACATCAGCGTAAGGTGGCAGAAACAACCAAAATGTGAGAGCAGGTTGGTAGGTTGGGAGAAGAGCCTCTGGCTAGCAGTTGGGCCCGACTGAAGATTCTCTTACCAAATAAAAGCTTGGAAGTGATTTCATTCCTTTTACGAACAGATTTGGCTGTTCATTTCCAGGCAAACCCAGACCTCCAAAGTGAAAATATCATCACAGTCTCAGGAAAGATTCATTGCTGACCTTTAGTTTTTTTTTTTTTTTTTTCTTTTTTTCCCCAAAAACTGGATTGCCAAATAGCTCGGTGAGATGATCTCCTCCTTTAAAAATAAAATAACATGAAGTGATTTGCGCAACAGTTCTGACAATTTATTTCTGCAAGAGATGTTTATTACAGTCACAGCCAGCCTCATTAATACTGTTAGTAGTTTCTTACCCTTCAATTAAAAAAAAAAAACCCACATATCCTTCTTTAATCTGGAGAGGGCTAATGCTTGAATTTCTGTCATTAATAGTGTATTTGTGTTAATTATCACTGTTTCATTGCATCTTCCTTAAAGTATTTTTTTTCTCACAGAGGAAAAGTTAGCAAGTTCTGTATATATATATTTGTAACAGATTTTTTTTATATATATTTTATTTAACTGAGAGAGAGAGAGCACAAGTGGGGAGAGTGGCAGAGGAAGAGGGAGAAGAAGACGCCCCACTGAGCAGGGAGCTTGATGCCGGGCCTATCTCAGGACCCTGGGATCATGACCTGAGCTGAAGGCAAACGCTTAACCGACTGAGCCACCTAAGTGCCCTGTAACAGATTTTTTTTGAAGGCAGGAACAATAGTAGAAGATGGACAATTCATGACTGAGAAAGCAACATTGGCTTGGAGGCAGGATACAGAACAACAGCTGGACCCATACTTAGGACAAACTTTACCCGTGTCCAGCCTGCTTAGAATTGGTGATAGCTGTGCTTTGGACCAGATTTCTTTTTAGTTTACAAATGGCAATAACCTTTAGGTCTGTAATCCAAATGACATAGGAAGAGCACCATGTAACAAGGCTGGCTATTCCCGAGGTTAATCATAATTTATGTAACTTCATCACATTATCTGTTTTACTTTGTTTTCAATGACACGGTCATGAGGAAATGTGCCCTGTCCCTCCCTTCCTCTGAAGATTGTTGAAAGGTGAAGGATGAGGAGCTGCAAGAGCAAACTGAGCATCTCGTGTTGAGATGATCACTGGGCAGCTCTTCCCAGATGATGCCCATCTGATTTTGCCGCAGTCAGTAGGATTGTGCAGATTAAGAGCAGGACCACAAGAGTGGTTTAACCAGTCGGAGTCCAGAGTGTCAAACGTTGAGGGAATCAATTCAGTCTGATGGGACCGAGGAAAGAGAAGGCAGGAAGCATCATTCATTAAAGCAAGTATTTATTTAACAAGCGCTTAATATAGGCTTATTGAAGCAGGTGTTACTAGGAGATAAAGGGAAAGCTAAAACAAAGCCTCATCCCTCTAATGATCCAAAATCCATGTGGGGAAACAAAATGTCCTGTAGCAAAATAACTGAGCGGGAGGTCAGAGCTCTTGTGGTTGGACATCAGAGCCACGTATTCCTATATTCAGGGCCAACAGAGGGCATTTTAGCAGAAAGACTGTAGAGGAGGTGGGATTTTGGTTTTGAACTTTATGCTTAATAATTGCCTCCTTCTCTTGAGCATGCCTGAGAACTCTGAATAATGTCATTTTTCAAGATCCCTGGTAGTCCAGTTAGGGAGGGAACAGAAGCGACATGATACTCCTCTGGGTCAACAGGACTGGCGGGAAAGGATTGCCCGAAGCTGACGGGATTAGTTTACATTTACTCACTTCTGCTGATGCCCCAACCTCAGAAAAAACACAGCTTTTTTTTTTTTTTTTTTTTCAGAACAAAGCAAAAACCAATCTGTGTGACTCTGGGAACATATTTATGGACAGCTGGAGCTTTCCCAACTTTGCTTCATCCAGCTATGCTTGGAGCTCAGCTAAAGGCCTTTGGCAACACCCAGCAGTGTCTCATTCCATAGTTGGGATTTCAGATCAGACATTTCTCTCCATTCTTCACAGGAGCCTGTCCCTGTTGTGAAGCTGTGGCAGGCACGAGCCTGCCAACAGCCATACTCTTCAGGTGCTGGAAAGAAATACGCAGAAAAGGAACATTTCAACCATGTGAGATTTCAAAATGTCCTAAGCACAGGGAATGGCAATTCGAGGGACGCTGAGCACAGAAGAAACTTGAAGAAATGGAAGGATGACTTGTCTGATAGGGGATTCCCGTGGATTCTTCCTTATTCCTAGAGCAATGATCTTGGGTAATGGGTTCAGTGGTATCTTAGTTCTTATCTATGCATGAGTCTCCTATCTTCCCCTTCGATTTTTCTCTTAGCTCTAATAAAGAAACCATGTAGAGCTTTGAGGTCTTTGAAAGGGGGTGATACGCGTCCTGCTTCATGGTGCACTCTGTAAGCACTTTCCCAGAAGTGAGAGTTTGCTCTTGTGCCCCAACCTCACCTTCACCCAGTAACTCATATTTTTCCTGTAAAACTATTGGCAAGCCCCAGAGGCACGAGGGTGGCCAGGGTGCACTAGGCTTAGTGTCAAATGAGCCAGGATGGGACTACCTGGTTTAAGAGGGGCATGGTGGTTTCTGACTGGAATGTGCCCTCCCCAGAGCTCTGCACTTTGAATATTGTGGTAAAAGATTTCCCAGACACACAGTGAGATGTTTCCACTTGAGAGAAAATGTTGACTGAATCAGTGAAATGGAAGGAAGTGGCAGTTGGTTAATAGTTTCTTTGTGGCTCAGAGTCAATAGTGACTAGATTCCCATCTTTCTTTCTCTGGCAGTAACACTGCTGATTCCAAAGGATAGCTTCATAAAGCATTTATAACGGACACCATATGGGTGTGTGTCTCTTTCTTTAAATTCCCTCCTACAGAGAGCTTATATTTCCTTACTCATCCTCTTCTGAATACTGCTGTATCTGTTTAAAGAACTATAAATAAATAAACCAAATCCTCCCCATGAATTAGCCATAAAAGTCAGTTTCTTTCTTTTTTTTTTTTCTTTCTAATGGGAAAGATGATTTTTCCCAGAGACTTTTGTCTGGTTTACAAATGACAAAGGACTTGCTCAGTCAGCATAATTGTCTTTGGGTAGGCTGGTCATACTCAGGGATGCCACAGATGGGAAGAGGATAGTATTTCTGCTCTGAAATATTTTGTATTTTTATTCATTTTTTAACAAATTTAATTCCACTATAGTTAACGTGGAGCATTATATTAATTTTACAACAAGGGGTACAATATAATGATGCAACAATTTTATACATTATTCAGTGCTCAACATGGTAAGTCTACCCTTAACCCCCTTTACCTATTTCATGGATCCCATTTGGCTACTGTAAATAATTCTGCTTAAACATAGGGATGCATATATCTTTTCGAATTAGTGTTTTTGTATTCTTTTGTAACTATCCAATGGTGGAACTGTTGAAAATTACGATAGCCCTATGTTTAATTTTTTGAGGACCTTTACACTGTTTTCCACAATGGCTGCCCCAGTTTGCATTCCCACCAGCAATGCACAAGTCTTCCTTTCTCTACACGTCCTCGCCAACGCTTGTTTTCTTGTGTTATTGATTTTAGCCATTCTGACAGGTGTGAGGCAATATCTCATTGTGGTTTTGATTTGCACTTTTCTGCTGATGAGTGACGTTGAGCATCTTTTCATGCGTCTGTTGGCCGTCTGTAGTCTTTGGAGAAATGTCTGTTTGTGTCTTCTGTCCATTTTTGCATTGAATTATTTGGGTTTTTGGCGTCAAGTTGTAGAAGTTCTTTACATAGTTTGGATACTAACCCTTTATTCGGGTATGTCATTTGCATCTATTCTCTTCTACTCAGTAGGTTGTCTTTTAGTTTCATTGATTGTTTCCTTTGTTGTGAAGAAGCTTTTTATTTTGATGCAGTCCCAATCCTTTATTTTGCTTTTGTTTCCTTTGCCTCAGGGGACTCATCTCGAAAAATCTTGCCACGACTGATATTGAAGAAATTACTGCCTGAGCTCTCTTCAAGGATTTTTATGGTGTCAGGTCTCACATTTAGGTCTTTCATCCATTTTGAGGTAGTTTTTGTGTGTGGTGTAAGCAAGTGGTCCAGTTTCATTCTTGTGTATGTAGCTGTCTAGTTTTCTCAACACCATTTGTTGAAGAGACTTTTTCCCATTGCTTATTCTTATCTCCTTTGTCAAAGATCAATTGACCATATAATCATGGTTTATTTCTGGAAATATTTTCTACTTAGACCCTGCATCTGTTATGCTTAAATTAGCAAGAAAATGAATGTTTGTGTCTTTAGGGCCTGTAGTTTCTTTCCTGCTTTAAACTAACAGTACTTCCAGATTTTGCAACAAAATCCATTTGCAAAGCAGAGAATTTGTTGTGGAATGGGGAGAGGTTGCAAAGTCATTTGGTGCTGATAGCATGGGTGGATGGCCATCACCTGATGTTTGTTTAAATTGCACTTCTCTTCTAGACTAGGACTAGATATATTTGCACTTAAGAGATTATTTCATTACCACATTATACCATTCTGTAGTCCTAGATCAACCAGTCATTTAACAGTGTTCCTTCTGTCCAGATGACACCCTTTTCCAACAAAAAAATACGTTCCCTGCCAACTTTCCCATCTTTCCAGGAGTATTTGGAGGTGTAGGGACCTTTATAAACCACAGAAGTTGATAGGCCTTGATTTATCCAAAGACTTTTTAAGAAGATATCAGTTAATACTGGTATTATCATCTTCCAGTGGTCTATAATAGAGGTCGTTAGCTAAATGCCATAACGCTGATGACTCAGGGGATCCTCAAATTTGTGTCAGCATTTGCACCTGACCTTGGTGCTCCAATCTTCCCTGACACTCACATGGACACGGTATGCTGGAGTCTATGGCAGGCTTTAGAATCATGTTTAAGCTTCATGTTAACTGAAGACAAGCCTCTTTTCCCCTCCTCAGGCTGCTGCTGAGCAACCTTGGAGCATCCCAAGGGCAGAAGCAGCCAGCTGGGTTAGGCACGCCATTTGGCACATACACCGCCGGGACTCTGTAGAGCAGCACAGCCTATAATTCCCAAAGTGAGAGTCCAAGAGGGAAAGGGGAAATAAATAGATCTCAACTGAAGTACATTCTAACCAGTCACAACTCCCTTTGGAAGAAATCAGCTCAAAATGTCCCTAGGAGTTACCGAAGTTAGAATAAGTCCAGCTATTACTCCGTAAGGAGAGGCAAACATAAAAGGAAGGCAAAATTTGGGTGAAATGCCCTTAACCTGGCCCAGGTCATTGCCCAAATATGCAGTTATCTGGAGGAGAGTTTTTCAGATGTGGTCTATGTGTAAATGGAGGATTTAAAGTTGAGCTTTTAAAAAAATTGTTCCCAGCGGTGGCCATCTCCTGAGCCAGAATGAGGGTTACCAAGCAACAAGAGAAACAAAGGCAAGTTCCAAGAAGTTCATTAATCCTCACAGCTGCAGGGCTTTGCTTTACTGTTCTCCACCCAAGTGGAAGACACTCCCAGGCAGACCTGATCTCTCTTCTTGCTGTGTCTGCCCTCCCCACACCCTCATCTCTTACAGCACTTTGTTTATACTGTTGATTTCAGCACAGAATACATTTTGCTATTTTGCCGTCGCTTTTAGGTTGTCTATGTTTTCCAGTTAGATCACTGGCCCCTTTAAGGCAGGATTCATGTCTTTTTGTTGTCTTACTGACAAACAGTGCCCCAAAAAGTATCTTCCTCTGCTAATAAGAGGTTTACAATATGTTGAGTGTTAACTACATATTATATTTGCCCATCAATGTTTTTGCCCATATTATGCTTCAAGGGCTATCTCAACTGCTCCCTCTTTCAAGAAGCCTTTCTTATCTCCAATGCCCTGTCATTTCCCCTCTGAATTCCTATAGAATTACTTTACATCTTCTGCGAAGCTTATTTTGCCTTGTATTACAGTCATTCTAGTTTGGCTGTAAGTATGTGCTCCTTCGGGATAGACACCCTGTCTTCCTTGGCTCTATATCCTTGGATACAAAAACTTGCACAGACTTACTCATTCACTTATTCATCCATTCCTTCCACAAATGTAGCTGAGCAGCAACTATACGGATTCGGTTCTAGAGCTGGAGATATAAAGCAATAAAATGGATGTGTCTCACAGAGCCTGAAGTCTCAATGAGAATTTTGACAAGTAAATAGAAAATTAAAGCCCATGCTTTAATGGGACACAGAGACCATGAGATCACTTGATCCAATTCAGGGGATCAGAGACTTCCCTGAGCGACAGTCATGCTGTGGCTAAAGGAATGAAGGAGCTGAATATACAGAGACCAGAAAGTGAGAGAGACACTGGTATATTTAAGATGGAGGAAGTTTAGAAGTTCAAACTGGCTTTCAAATGGAGAATGCTTAAAATTTATATTGTTCTTTCTAGAAAACTGTCGTCTACAGGAGCAAGGCATAAAAACGAGAAACCTAAGTTCATATAGATGACTGAACTAGGAAGCTCCCAGCTCAGCTCTCTCTCCTTTAAATATTTCTTTCTACTTCTGCAAGAGGCCAAGCCTCTCTTCTATCACCACGCTCATGGAAATCTGTTGATGCAGAAAAGAAATATATGAAAGCATTTGATGAAGCTTAAGTTGCCTTAAGTCATTCTACCTTCTGGTTAAACAGTGACGCTCTGATGCTTCATCTTTAAGTAAGAGAAAAAGTTGTCAGAAGTAAGTTGGCAAACAAGTACTTAGAAGTAAGTAAATATGTGGGGAACATTTTTCCAGTCTGTGAACACATCCACCTGAATGTGACCTGGCAAAGTTGGTTTGAAACCATCTAGAGTGCTTTTGTTTTGTGAATCTACAAAGTTTCAACATGGAAAGAGGAAATGGAACTATAAATAGACTGACCATATAATTTATCATCCCAACTGGGAAACCTTGAGAGTCAAATGGAGAATGCAAAACAACTATGTGTCAAGAAAACAGGGGTGAACTGGGCCCACCCACATAAACTGGAACATATAATCATTCTATCTATAACTAAAACTTTCACAGATTTAGAAATCTTCACCAGCAGTTTTCCTCTCTTTGCCTTTATTTTAGTCTACATTTTACAGAAGATTTTCTGAAAATAGTTGATGTGCAAAGAATGTTCTTAACTATATCCTAGAAAACAGGAGAATCACATTCCCTTCCCTCATCCATAGTGAATTGGGTCTTTGATCTCTAATTATGAAATCTCTAAAAATTGCCCAACTGCATAGTCAATATTTATGAGTATGAAATAATAAACAGATGTATATTGATCTCTTCCCCTGATTCCTGCTAATATTTGGTCTTTGATTTCAGTTCCTATGACACAGAGCCCCTAAAACTCTTATAATTTCCTTAGCGATGGAAGTATCTGGCACAAGGCTCCTAAATCCCTTGGAATTTCCTAGGTAATAGGAGTGTCTTTTTTTCTTTTCTTTCTTTCTAATCAGACAGCTCTTGGTTGGCTCTTAAATAGAGCCTGATCACAGAGACCAAGCTATGATTAGAAGCTTGGAACTTTAGCACCACCCCACCCCTCATTCTCCAGAGAAGGGAGGGAGACTAGAAATTAAGTTAATAATCAATCATGTCTATGTGATGAAGCCTCCATAAAAATCCCTAAAGTGTGGAGTTCAGGGAACTTCCAGGTTGGTGAAAACATCCACATGCAGGGAGGGCATTGTATCCTGGCCCCACAGGACAGAAGCTCCTATGCTTAGGAGCCTTACAAACCTTGCCCTATGTAGCTCTTCATCTGGCTGTTCATTTGTATCCTTTAAAATATCTTTTGTAATAAATCAGCAGTAGTAAGTAAACTGTTTTCTTGTTTACAAGAAATTACCCAACAAATTACCAAAATTTTTTTGTTAGGTAACAAATTACCTAACAAAATTTCTTGTTTACAAAGAAACTCAAGGAGAAGGAACTCAAGGAGAAGGAACTTCAGATTTGTAGCCAAGTCAGACAGAAGGTATGAGTAACCAGGGGAACCACTACTTGCATTGGGTGTCTAAACTGCGGGGCAGTCTTGTATGATGAGCCCTTCACCTGTGGGGACTGTATTATCTCCACGCAGTGAGTGTTAAAACGGCTTGGTGTGGAAAACACACACCTCTGGTGTCAGAAATACAGCTAGTATGATGGAGGAACTACACTTAAAATTTTAATTACCGTTGATTTAAAAGTAAATGTAAACAGCTAATGTGGCTAGCAGCTACTGTGTTACATAACGCAGCTCTAGACTGCTGAGAGCAAAAAGAATGACAAGTGAATGGTACCAAGATAAAAACAGAACAACACCTTTCATTTCCTTGTCCAGTGTGCACACATACCACCAGGACCCTAGGAGGCCAAAGTCTTGGCCTTTCCTTTTGTTTGGCTCTGCTGCAAAAATCAATTTCATCTCTATTAAATACAAGAAAAGGAAAGACCTTAAAATATATGCATATCAAGAGTATTTGCATATATTTTAAAACAGAGCACTTATTTGTGTATCCATTTTACTTCAAACACTATGGAAAGAATTTATACTAGTGAAAAAGATGGTGAGCATGAGTAAGAAGTCCTTCCTTCCATCGTATATAATGCTATAAAGAAACGCAAATTTCTCAAGAAAGTCCTATTTCTGCCAGAGTCTTCTATAACAGCATCTTAAGGCCCCAAAACCCTTGCTCCAACATTTTATTCTTTTCAATAAAAGAGGACAAGGCTCAAAACAATTGGTAGTAGATCTCCCAATCTCCTCAAATGTATCCCTCTCTTCTGTCCTCTCCTGAAGCTCTTTGTATTTCTTCTGTGGCTCTTACTACTTTTTGTTTTGTGTTGGCTCTGTAACTAATACAGAACAGCAAGCGGGTGCCATGGAAAGCAGATTAATCATATTACCTCTCCTAGTGGAGAATAAGTGCGTTGAGTGCCAGGACTATGTTCCCTAGCATTAGGTAGGGTTCCTCATTCACAGTAAGTTTGTTAGGAAATATTTGTTAGTTCATTCAGAATTTTTTTTCTTTGTAGATAACTCACATTTTGTAAAAATTAACTTTTCAGAACATGAAATGGGATAAGGTAAATCCTTAACTTCGACAGCAGGCCTACTGTCAGAGAGTTACAGAAATTAAGGAGTCCCTTCCAATTGTAGTGCCTCATAGATCAGTAATGTAGATATCATAATTGTATATAAATTTGAGAGTGTGGTAGACTAATGTTTTTCTTTTTTTTTTCTTTTCCAAGAGAAAGACAGAGGGAGAGGAAGAGAGAAAGAGAGAGAGAGAGAGAGAGAGAGAAACATGAGCCAGGGGGTGGGATGGGGAAGGGCAGAGGGAGAGGGAGAGAGAATCCCAAGCAGACTCCATGCTTAGCATGGAGCCCAATGCAGGCCTTGATCTCATGATCCTAAGATCATGACCTGAGCTAAAATCAAGAGTCAGTCGCTTAACCAACTGAGCCACCCAGGCATCCCAGGACTGATATTTTTCTCTTAAAATAGTAAGCTGGTACAAGTCTTTTAAAAAGCAATATGGAAATTTCTATCAAAAGCCTTTGATATAATAATTTTGTATCTGAGACTCATTCTTTTTGTCTTTTTTTTTTATCTGACAACAGGAAGTTTGTATCTCTTTAAAAATTGAAGTATAATTAGCCTACATCGTTATATTAGTTTCAGATGTACAGTGTAATGATTCAACGGTTCTATTTATTATGCAGTGAAGGTGTTGATAAGTGTTTTCTTCATTTCCTTTGTCTTTCACCCATCCCTCTCTTCCCCTCTGGCAATCACTGGTCTGTTCTCTGTATTTAACAGTCTGGTTTTTGTTTGTATCTTTTTTTATTTGTTTATTTATTTTGTTTCTTAGACTCATTCTCAAAGAAATAACTTTTAAATACTCTATTGAGGTATGACTGGCATAACAAAACTGTACATACCTAATGTATGCAACTTGACCAATTTGGAGGTAAGTAGATACCCATGAAGTCATCACCCCAATCTATGCCATAAATGCCTCCACCATCTCCAAACGTTTCCTCCCATCCTTTTTACTTATTCGATTGTGTGTATGTAATCATATCACCTGTCTTAAGAGCCACCCGTCTTATGACAGCCAGCAAATGTTCAAGCATACAATACGGTATTATTTCCTATACACACTATGCTGTACCCTAGATTTCTAAGACTTATTCATCTTGCAGAACTAAAACTTTGCTTCCTTTGATTACTACCTCCCTACTTTCATTTCCCTCCAGACCTTGGGAATCACCATTCTTCTCTCTATTTCTCTGAATCTGACAATTTTTAGACTCTTCAAAAAAAGTATATTATTTGTACCCCTGTGTTGGCTTATTTCATTCAGCATAATGTCCTCAAGGCATCCTTGTTGTTGCAAGTGGCAAGATTTCCTTTTTTTTTTTTTTTAAGATTGAATAATAGTCTATTGTATGAATATCCTTCTTCTTTATCCATTCATCTGTCAATGGACCTTTAGGTTGCTTCCATGTCTTGGCTATTGTGAATAATGCTGCAGTGAACATGGAGATGAGATATTTCTTCAGGATTACGATTTCATTTCCTTTGTATATAAACCCAGAAGCAGAATTGTTATACCCTATGGCAGCTATATTTTTAATATTTGAGGAACTTCTATACTGTTTTCCATGGCGGCCATACAAATTTACATTCCCTGCAGTGCACAAGGCTCCCTTTCTCACCACTTTCATGGATATATGTTTTGCAATGAACACAGTTGATTTTGTTAAGAATAGTCATGCTAACAGGGACATGGTGATATCGCATTGTTTTGATTCACATTTCTCTGATCGTTAGTAATGCTGAGCACCTCTTCATATACATGTTGGCATTTGTATGTCTTCTTAGGGAAGTTTCCATTCAGGCCCTTTGCTCATTTTTAAACTGACTTATTTGGTGTTTTGCTATCGAGTTGTAGGAGTTCTTCATATATTTTGGATATGAATCCTTTATAAGGTATATGGCTTATAAATATTTCCTCCCATTTCATAAGTTGCCTTTTCATTCTGTTGATGGTTTCTTATGCAGAAGGTTTTTGGTTTGATAGAGTCCCACTTGTCTACTTTTGCTTGTATTGCCTTTCCTTTGGTATCTTATCTAGAAAAATCCTTGCTAAGGCCAATGTCAGGAGGCTTTTCCCTGTGTTTTCTTCCAGTAGTTTTATGATTTTAGGTCTTTAGGTCTTATATTTAAGCCTTTAATCCTTTTTAAATTTATTTTTCTGTATGGTATAAGAGTCCACCAATGAAATAATTTAAATACTAGGAAAATGTATATGGAGGATGTCCATTTCTGCCTTATTTGTAATGTGAAAACTGGAAACCACCAAGCATTCAACAATAGGAAAATGATCAATAAATTACTGACCAGTTAGAAATGTACTATTGTGAAACTATTTTAGAAGTTTTCATTGATATAAAAATGTTCACAATATAATATTAAGTAAAAATTATATAACCAAAAAAGTTGACAGGGAATTCATCAAGATACTGAATAATCACTTCTGATGGATTCACTCAGAAAGTGTTCCCCCCAGTCCTATATATTTTACTTAATGTCAATGATATTAAATATTTATGAATATGTAATAATAAATATTTATGAATATGTAATATGTAATAAATATTTATGAATATTTATGAATATTCATAATTAAATAATTATGAATATCATGATTTGATATTAAGTATTTTCTCTTTTTTAGAGATAATTATAACTAACAGAGACTCAGGACAATAGTCAAACTTCTAGAAAGCCAAGTACTTGAAGATTATATGTTTTATTTGTTTCTTTCTTGTGGAGAAGAGAAAGGTAGGTGGCTTGCTTGCCAGTTTTTAATCCAGCATCTTGATTTTGAGCAAGACTTAAATGCCTAATATTTTTATGGCAAGATAAATGAGAAATGGTCAGTAGTGAGTTTCAAACTGAAGAGTGATAAAAACATCAACACAAAAATACATCTCAATTATAATACATATTGATTTTTTTTAATGGGTTTTGTAAAGGTGGCTCAGTCAGTTAAGCATCTGACTTGGTTTTTGCTCAGGTCATGATCTCAAG
The DNA here is from genome assembly GCF_905146905.1 of Nyctereutes procyonoides. NCBI lineage: Eukaryota > Metazoa > Chordata > Mammalia > Carnivora > Canidae > Nyctereutes > Nyctereutes procyonoides. The sequence continues at coordinate 20,946,717 of NW_026575037.1, read as the reverse complement.
GTTGTGGGATTGAGTCCCCATCAAGCTCTGCACTGGGCATGGAGCCTGCTTAAGATCCTCTCTATCTCCGTCTGTCCATCCCCTCCTTCTCACACCTCTCTCTCTTAAAAAATGGATTTTGTAAAATAATAAATAAAAGAATATCCCTCTTAGGAAAACTAAAGCTAGTATAAACAATGGGATTCAATGATAGGTATATTTTTATCATAATGTAAAGCCTCATCTTCCAGCATAAGTCTTCCATCTTCATACCTCCCAGTGATGAAACTTGGGCTATTTCTGTCCAGTGGATTTTTTAAAAATGGTCAGTATTTGGGACATCTGGATGAGCTCAGTGTTTGGGCACTTGCCTTCAGCTCAGGGTGTGGTCCTAGGGTCCTGGGATGGAGTCCCACATCGGGTTTCCTGCAGGAAGCCTGTTTCTCCCTCTGCCTGTGTCTCCGCCTCTCTCTGTCTCTCATGAATAAATAAATAAAATAATCAGTATTTGTGTAGGACATAGAGAAGGAAAAAAAAACAGCAAGTGGGAGACAGGAAAGTCTGGGGAAGTCCAGACGTAATTGTACAGGTGATGTTATAGCTCTAGCAGTGTCTTTGGGACCCCAAATGCCCATCAATTCAAAGTTTGCTGCACAAAGCTTTGCAGAGAGTGGACAATCAATACATATTACATGAATTAAAAACAGAGGGGGTTCATGTTTCACCCATTTGGACCATTTGTTCTTTAGAGTTTTCTTCTGGTGAAATTTGTCCTTTGCTAAGGTGTAATTTAAAGCATTGGGGCTAAAAAAGAGTTAAAAATTGTAGACAACTCTGAGAAAGGTATAAACACAATCTTTTCCTGGAGGACTTGCCATTTAAAACTGCAGCTGTTTTTAACGCCGGGTATCCTTGGCGGCCAGTGCCTCATGAAAGCACAGAAGGTGCAGAGAACAGGGTTCAAGTGTTCCCTGGGGGCACAGCTTGTAGCTTTCCACTCATTATGGAATCAAACCTTGAGAACCGGTGCCCTGACTGAGCCCTTTGCACTGCCCCACCAGGCACAGAGAAGACATAAGAGGATCTGAAGAATATAAAATGGAAGACACTTGGACAGTGATTAAATTTAAGGGATCTAAAAATGTTTAATTCATCCCTCACTTGCGGATGAAGAAAAGAGACAGAGAATGTATCATAGGCAGGTAGAGAAGAGTAGAAATAAGGTAGAAGGAAATTTCCTGTTCAGTAACCTTGGGGGTATGAGGTGTATGAATGGCTTTCTGGTTCTCTTGTGGGTTTCAATAACATCAGAAGAATCTTTTTTCCCTTTGCTTCCTCCTGATTTTTCCTGCACTTTATCTCCTTGGTCCCTGATGGAAATTCAACGGTGGTCAAAATCATGCCCAACATTTCAAAATCATATTTAACTTAATCAAGCCTGTTTGCATGGGCAGAATAAAGGTTTGGGAGCCAGAGAAATTTGTATCTGGTCCCTCCTCCACTACTTCCTAACTGTGTGTTCTTGGGCAGCTCAGTCTCCTGAGATGGAAAAGGAAGATCATACAACCCACTTCTAAGGATTTGTTGTGTCTGGTAGTCCAATGCCTGTGCATAGTAATCACACAGTGGATTTCAGTTGTTAATATATCCTCAACAAATCTGTTTCAGGCTGTCTGCTATTTAATATACTACTCCTTGCCTTCAGAATCAAGGTAAGATCAAAGGTAGAAAAATACAGTGTAAGGAATATGACTAGGCCATTAGAAAAAGGAAGGAGGGAGGAAGAATGGGAGGATGGGAATAACAGTAAATAATACAGGAATCCAGGGGAAAAAAGAGATCACAAGGATAAGCCACTCTCAAACCTATTTCATCAGACCCTCACCACCATTTGGTGATGGTGATTGGTAGGAGGATGATGAATGCATTTGACAGGGTGGAAAAACCAAAGCATAGAAAGGTCCCAGCTCCATTTCCACTGCTGTAAAATAAGGCGATATATGAAGAAAATTCCGAAGTTTCTCTCAAGCCTGGAATTCCATTATTCTTTGACTTTCCTAATGTAAGCCTCCTCATTACTATGAGATTTGATACGAGAACTCACATTTCTTGAGTCTCAGCCCAAGACTTTGTGCCTAGGCCAGAAGTGCTTGGAAACTGGGAGAACCTCCTTCGGGGGAAAATGAAAATTTCAGTTGTGCAGAAATATCCTCCTTTCTGTTCTCCTGGCACCATCTTCACATGGGCTTAAAAAATCATAGTACAACGGCCCTACCAACATGTCTTCAAATGCACTCATGCCCGAGTAATGATTTCCTAACTTCAGACGTCAAAGTACTTTCACTGTGTTGTAATTACTCCTAGTTCCTACACCGACGATGACATCTGCTCGGTTGTCTGTCAGACTTCTCCACACTTGAGCTTCTGTCCATGCCCAAAGAGGAAAATCTTTTTACCTCTTGGTCTTATTTCCTTTCTTTTTAATTGTTTATTCTACTAAAATAAGTCAATCTTGCTTTCTAAAATAAATATTTAAAATTGAAGTTCTACTCTTCTGTCAAAGGACAAAATGGACACCCCAGCAGAAGAGCCTGTCACATGCCTAGAACAGACAAAGAGGAGACCAAGCGTTTACACTCGTGTGTAAGTGCATATATGAAGGTACACTACACCTGTGGTGTACTTTATGGTTGACTTCTTTAGACTCCAATTTGATCTGAGGTCCAAAGTGGCCTCAGGTCCCCAAAGACCTTAGGGCCTTATTTTGTTCCAAGAGACAATGCCATAGCAATGTCATGTTTGCCTGGTTACAAAGACTTCCACAGAGGCCAGCGTATTTCTGGCAAGATTTCACAGGCACTGAATTTGAAATAACTATCACATCTCTGTAATTTGGTTCTGAGTACTTTTTTTTTCATTGAATCTGTTAATAGGGATGTATGTAGGAAATCCCTATTATGTGGATAAGGGAAAATATACTTGACTAGCTTTTCTAAATGGAGAAATGACATTTGCATGAAAGGCAAAAAATTACTCGTGGGTATGCTAAGTCATGTCGTAAAAAATCCATTACTTTATTATACTTATTCTATGAGAAGCACCTCGATGTGTGGAACTTGTTCTCACTGTCCTCATCCAGTCCCTAAAATAGAAATTGGTGCAGAACAAATGTTACACAATGTATGTCCACATAAATACTAAAAGCAACAGGAGGTATGTATCATACCAGATACTATCCAGTGGAAAAACTAGAGGCACCGAGGATGTATTTGGGATCTAGGGTCTTCTAACTGGCAACCTGACCATGTCATCAATATGCTTCTACGTAAAGTGGTGGTAATAATAGCAATAATAGGTGTTATTGAGAAGACTTATGTGAAGTTTGCATGTAATTAAGGCATGGATGTGCCTTGCATAGTACCTGGCACATAATCAATGCCCAGTAAGGTTTGTTAAATCTGAACTAATTGTATTTCAAAGAACATCCTGAAGGATGGGCACAGTGAAAAGGTATGAGAGAGAATGTAGTTTAATAATTGGAGTGGAGGACAGATCTCTGAGATAAGCCAGGCCAGAAAGAAGAAGAAAAGAAAAGGTCCAGCACCGCAGGAAGGGAAAGTGGGTCCAGATGATAGCTGCGGATATGCTAAGGATGTCTCTGGATCATTGTGCTTGGTGAAGCCATTTTCTGACAAATTACTAAAATGATATTTATAATAAATAATAATAATAATAAATAATTTATAATATTTATATGTAGACACTATTAATTAATAAACTAAAATGAATTTTAGGGGCACCTGGGTAGCTCAGTGGTTGAGCATCTGCCTTTGGCTCAGGTCATGATCCCGGGGTCCTGGGATCCAGTCCCACATCAGGCTCCCCAGAGGGAGCCTGCTTCTCCCTCTACCTATTTCTCTGCCTCTCTGTCTCTTTCATGAATAAATAAATAAAATATTTTAAATCTTTTTTAAGAAAATAAAATAAGGGCAGCCCCGGTGGCCCAGCGGTTTAGCACCACCTTCAGCCCGGGGTGTGATCCTGGAGACCTGGGACTGAGTCCCGCGTCAGGCTCCCTGCATGGAGCCTGCTTCTCCCTCTGCCTGTGTCTCTGCCTCTCTCTCTCTCTCTCTGTCTGTCATAAATAAATAAATAAAGCCTTTTTTTAAAAAAAGAAAGAAAATAAAATGAATTTTAAAGCATCTCTGAATTCATGGTAGCTTTTTATTTTTCATGGTAGCTTTTTAAATGACTATATTTTTAATCAAGAGATTCTAAAAAATACAACTACTATTATATAAGGATCTAGATTTTGACATTCAAAAAGTTATGTACTGGGTTGGAAACCATTTGTTCAGACTGATAGTAACTGAGGTTGCTGATAGTGACTTGTATAAGGCCTGACAGGCCAAGCCCAAGAAACTCCTTGATTCAAGCAAGGCCATCGTGTGTGTCCTCCAACAGATCTAACAGCACACTTTCACAGTAGCACAAGTTACGTGTCAGCTTTACATATTTATACATGACATATTAAAACTGCACCCTGTTGATGATGTAAAAATGGTGTCAAATCAATTATTACACATTATACCAATCACACAGGGCCCTATATGGAACTGAAGCCAAAATGGTCTTCAAGTTGGAGAAGTGTCCTGAAACTGCAGACAAAGAGGTTGGAGAGAGTAAAATTGCCAGGAAATAGAGAGAGGTTTAAAGAAGCAGGACCTCTAGCAGGTAAGACCGAACTGCAGCTCTAGAGAACAAGGGGCCAATGCTATTCAGTGGGATCAATCCCTGAGGGCACTTCTTTTGAATAATTTGACTTTTCTGTTGTTTTCTCTTGAACTATGGTTCCAATTACCTTTAGCCAAGAGTTTTTATTGTTGATATCAATTTTGTTTTTTCTTGTCTTTTTATTTTTTATTTTTTTTTAAAGATTTAATTTATTTATTCATGAGAGACAGAGAGAGAGGCAGAGACACACAGGCAGAGGGAGAAGCAGGCTCCATGCAGGGAGCCTGATGTGGGACTCGATTCCGGGAATCCAGGATCACACCCTGAGCCAAAGGCAGGCGCTCAACCACTGAGCCACCCAGGAATCTCCCTTTGCGTGTCTTTTTAATTTCCTCTTACATAATAGGATTTCTGTGTGTACCCTCAACTCTTCAGAAACATTTGATGTGTCCAAATAGCTTTGTCTGCAGTTTTATATTATATTTTATTTTTTTAAAGTAGGCTCCATGCCCAATGTGGGGCTTGAACTCAAAACTCTGAGAGCAAGAGTTGCATGCTCTACCAACTGAGCCAGCCAGGCCTCCCTGTATTGGGATAACTTTACATGATGGTAATGTTGCAGGTAATAAGTGGATGGAGAACTTTTTTAGAAAGTTCAGTGTATGAAAATTAAGGGTATCAGAAAGAAAAATGGGGAAGTAATGGGCAAGAGACTATCCATCAGGAAAGGAAAGAATGAAGACAGAAGCTGAGAGGGGGTAGAAAGTCGAGGGATCAGTGAGTTGGAGGTCTCAGCGAGGACAAACAACAGCAGATTGGGAGTGACTCATTCAAGGTCATGTTCAAAGTCTGACATCTGAAAAAATGTTTTTAGAGCTGGAGTAATTTCAGGTGACGACAAGTTCCAGAGTGCATCTGTGGAAAGGATTGGCAGCAACAGAAGAAGTCATTAGAAATGACTATGTCAAGGAAATTAATGCCCCTAATGTCAAACATGGATATGATGTCACACAGAAAAACGGGTGGGATATTGGATGGAGAAGACTGTGAGGATGCCAAAGTCTTCAACAAATCAAGATCTGTGGCAAAAAGAGGTTTGCAGCGGATGATGAGCAGAAGGCATGGAACAGTGTTGCTACATGGAACTATCTCCACCAGGGAGGGAAATGTTTCCATCCGTGGGTGGAAAAGAAATTATCTGAAACTATAGTGCAGAACAAGCATGTTGTTTACTAATAGAAACCACAGAATTGGTGAGGTTGGGTTGATATTTTTAACTTTTTCTTTAAAAAGAATAATTTAAATGGAAAATGAATTAGCATCTTGTAAATAGTATACAATTTGTTCTCTTGCTTATGTATTTTCTTTAGTCATGTTTGCTGCCTGTGGAGTTCACCCTAGTTTGAGGCTGTCCATTGTTCTGCTCTGTGCCTGGTGGACCGGTTTACTTGTTTGTACAGCCCTGTAATATACTATGATGAAACCTATAATGTACTACACCCAGGTCCTTGTGACTCACAATTCTTGGGAAAGATGGAGAGAAATTAAATCATTCATTTATGGCTAAGTAATCTAATATATTATGATTATAATAATTGAGTTGAGTTACTATGTGAGTTGGGTTACTATGTACATAAGCCCTGAAACAGAAAGTACTAATGAAAGGAGAGACTTGAAGCAAATCTCTGTCCTTGACAGATTCAGTCATTTATAAGTTTATTGTCTCTTACACATGATGCACTACTAGATAAACTTAGTTGCATAGGGACATAGAGGTGATTAACTCTTGATTTTCTCCTTGAGAGGCCATGGTCTAGTGGCAGAAATAATAACAGATCTTTGTTAAGGGCTATAATAGAACATTGTACAAAGTGTTATGAATGTCTCCATGGGAAGGCTGTGGAGAATTTCCTGAAGCTGACAACAGTTAATCTGCATCTTAGCTAAAGGCCTAGTAGTTGAGGTGGAAAAGAGCACACAGCCTATAGAAAGAACCTGGGCTTTAGGAATGTGGTATAGGTATGTGGAGGGGAATAGTAGGTTGTATCAATGGGAGGGTATGGAGAAAGCCAGTCCTGAAGGGCATTGAATGCCATGCTAAGGAGTTTGGATTCTAATCTATAGAAAGTCAAGGCCACGTAGGATTTCACGTTTTTGTTTTGTTTTTCTTTTCTTAGATGGGAATGCTGGCAACATGGATTGAGAAGAGTAGGGATGAGGGTTGGGAGAATTCAAGGCCAGAAGATCAGTCAAGAGATTACTACAAAAGAAAAATGTACAGTTGTGTGGTAAAGGAAAAGAGAGAGGAGACTAGAAGATGTTTAGAAGGTAGAACTCCTAGGACTTGGTGACGGAAATGTACATTGAGAACAAGAGGAAAGCATAGGATTTCCAGGATGACTTCAAGAATCTGGCCCAGGTTTACTTGGTGTTCTGTGGGGGCTATCAGTTATGATTAGAAACACTGGAGGAGATGAAACTTTGGTCACAGAATAAAGAAGAAGTGAGAGTTGGGAGGGATTAGGGAGGGAGATGCAAATAACACTTTCACAGGATTGATTTGAGAGGATTCTAAGAATTCCCAGCAGTGGCCTCCATTAAGTAGTGGTTCTGCGAGTCTGGACCTCAGGAGAGAGTTCAGGCTGAAAGCACGAGATAGAGGTCAGTGTCTGGGTTCTCACTGAGGCCATGAAAGAAGATCCTCAACAGAATGCACAGAGCACATAGATGCCCAGCCTGAGGGACCAGAGATGAACTTTCCAGCATCCATGAATCAGACACAAATGAAACTACTTTTTCCCTTTAATTTCCTTCTTGCTACTTTGAAGATTGTCTTTGTTGGAAAAAAAAAGAAAAGAAAAGAAAAGAAAAGAAAAGAAAAGAAAAGAAAAGAAAAGAGAAAGAATTGTTTCCTTATCAACACGAGTAGGATGGGAGTGGGTGCTGCTGCAGACTCAGATAAGACACACTCATCACCAAGATGAAAGACAATGGGAATGATGGAGAACATGTTATCACCCAGGAAACAGCCCCATGCCACTCCAGGCAGTCTCTGTGTTGCCTAATCTTCTAATAGGTCAAGAAGAAGTGTAAACATGGTGTTTTTGTTTTTGTTTTTTAATCTCCCATTTTTGTTTATTTTTGTGTATTTTCTATTGGAGTTCGATTTACCAACATATAGTATGACACCCAGTGCTCATCCGTCAAGTGCCCCCCTCATTGCCCGTCACCCAGTCACCCCATCCTCCCGCCCACCTCCACTTTCACTATCCCTTGTTCGTTTTGTACCAACATATTTGTTGTACCAGAGACAAATCAGAGAAGCACAGTGTGTTCACAGATGGGCAGTAGCGTGGCTCACATCAGGCCATATTGTATTAGCACACAGTCTGCACTATAGGGACATATTCGGACCCTCACTCATTGTCTCCATCATTCAAAACATGGTGTTTTGTAGGAAATTTTCAGATTTTAAAAAAAACAAAACAAAACCCTGTGCGTGAATTCCTGTATTTATCAATAGGTGTTGAGCACGGACTGTGTTCCGGGTGCCATTGCGGGGCCTGCAGACTTTGCTGTGAGTTAGAGGAGGCAACAATCCCTTTCCTGGGTGAAGTTTATATTTAAGCACAGGGACACATAAAGTAAACAAAGGAAATGAGGAAAATACATAGGATGTTCGTTGGAGAGGCAAGAGTAGAAGACACAGAAAGCGGGAGTGTGGGCTGGATAATGTTGGAGTGGGCTGCAATGTCAAGAAGGGTAGCAGAGACGGGCCTTCCTGAGAAAAGGTCTGAGTAAAGGCTTTAAGGAAGCAAAGGAGCCAGCCACTGCGATAACCACTTCCATATTTACATGAAAGAGAACAATAAGTCTCCAAAGTAGGACTTTGCCCAGCGATTTCAAAGAGGCCAGTGCAGCAGACACAGTGACACTTCGAGGAAGAGTCTGGAAAGATAAGGGGAGAAGTGAGGAGGAGAGGCTGCTACTGGGTTGTTGTTGTTGTTGTTTTTTTAAGACTTAATTTATTTATTCGTGAAAGACACAGAGATGGGGCAGAGACACAGGCAGAGGGAGAAGCAGGCTCCCTGTGGGGAGCCCAACGTGGGACTCGATCCCAGGACCCCAGGACCCCAACCTGAGCCGAAGGCAGATGCTCAAGCATGGAGCCACCTAGGTGCTACTGGGTCTTTGTCGGCCACGGTGAAGGTCTGGGCCATTGTCGTGGGTGAGATGGGGAGCCAGTGGTCCTTCTGAGCTGAGGAGAGACTCCGTGCTTGCTATGGTGAAGGCGAACTTCCAGGGTCGGGGCAGGAAAAGGAGACCTGAGACCACCCTCCTGCAGAAACTCAGGCTGCAAGTGGCAAGACTGGTAAGGGAACCCAGAGGCAGATTTGGGACGTATTTGGAGGTCAAGACAACAGAATCTGCCACTAGATCCTCCGCAGGGTGTGAGAGAAAGCGAGGCATCCAGTAAGACTCCCTGGATTTGGTGAGAGGGGAAACAATTGCTGGAAGAATGCTCTAGAGCAGGAGACGTAGGATGGGGCCTGAGTGGAGGCCAGAGTGTGCAGAGGCCAGAGAGCGAGCATTGGGAGCAGGCCGCAGGCCACGTCCATTACCTGCTCATCCCGAAAATCCATGGGGCACCCTGGATCCTCCACAGCAGAAAAAGACATCCTTTGGAAATACGATCAATATTCAGATTTTCTTCTATGTAAACATTGCCAAACTAAAGCTGCTACCCCCATAAGTTGGTGGGACTTGGGGGACTCCTGCTCTGGAAATGAGCGGGATTTCGCGGGATTTGGCTCCACGAAGGAAAAACAAATTGACTTCGCATTGCCTCATCCACACTAGAGCTTGCATTTCTTTTACACATTTTGTTCTCAGCCCATGAGGAATAGGTAGCGACATCATTTCAGCTACCAGATTAAAACAACCGATGCGGGATCCCTGGGTGGCGCAGCGGTTTGGCGCCTGCCTTTGGCCCAGGGCGTGATTCTGGAGACCCCGGATCGAATCCCATGTCGGGCTCCCGGTGCATGGAGCCTGCTTCTCCCTCTGCCTATGTCTCTGCCTCTTTCTCTCTCTCTGTGTGACTATCATAAAATAAATAAAAATTTTTAAAAAAAAATAAAACAACCGATGCTTCTCAACTTGATTCGTTAAATACATGCTGTTACCGTCTCAGAAAAATTCTTAATTCAGAGCCCCTTTTGGAAGCTTAGACTCATCACATGTTTGAGATGGTGTAAACTTCAACTGGAAGTACAAACTTTAGTGCTCTGTGCACAGATGGAGCACCCGTGATCGCTGGCAACCCTCCTGGATTGGCTGGCTGAGAGAAGGAAGGCTCCCCGTGGAGGCCTATCACTTCATCCACAGGGACTACTCACCTCAAAAGGCCAGCCACCCCCGTTCCTGGCACAGACTGGAGGCATGATAAATAGTTGCTAAATCAATACATAAAAATTAACTGTCTTCTCCTGAAGCACTGCTACGTCCATTAGATCCTAGAATGTGAATTAGCATTTTTATGTGTGTGTGATTTTATTGAAAAACATGACTAGACCTCGAAGAGTGTCTTTCTTTCTTTCTTTCTTTCTTTCTTTCTTTCTTTCTTTCTTTCTTTCTCTTTCTTTCTTTCTTAAAATAGTTTTTATTTTAATTTCAGTTAATTAACATACAGAATTATATTAGTTTCAGGTGTACAATATAGTGATTTGACACTTCCATACATCACCCTGTGGCCATCATGATTATCTTTTATAAGTCACAGGTTAACGGGCGTTTCGGACGACAAATATTGATGCATTTTGGTTATTTAATTTTATTTAAAATCAATTAATTCACATATAGTGTATTATTAGTTTCAGAGGTACAGTTTAGTGATTCATCAGCTGCATGTAACACCCAGTGCTCATTACATCACAGGCTCTCCTTACTGTCCATCACCCTGTTGCCTCACACCTCCCCCCCTACAGTCCTCCCCCCCCCCCCCCAGCGACCCTCAGTTTGTTTTCTAGAGTTAAGAGTCTCTCATGGTTTGTCTCCCTGTCTGATTTGCATTTTAGGTCACATTTGGGATAAGAACAGCCCACTCTCCAAGCCATGCAAAAGGAAAGAGCTGATTTACAGTTTGCCTTACTTGCTGGGTGTGTTTTTTTTCCTCCCTTAGGAACAAAAAGATTTTTCAACTTATACTTCTGTTCCACGTTTTAAATTGACATCCAGTGTTTTTTCCAAGGTTCCTAGCCAGATGCTGAATAAATATTGGCTGATAAATTGGTTTCTGTTCTTTAGGTAATAATAGCATCCCATGAGATAGTGAAGCCATAAATACATATATTGACAGGGACTTCTGGCTTAAAATGATGAAAAATGAATATTCATATTTATTTCTATTCTCCCCAAATTCCACTAAAATGACAGTAATTTTTCCAAAGGCATAGGAACACAAGACGATGGGTAAGGAGATGCAGGAAGGTGTTTGAATGGTTATTGATTTAGCAGAGAGGAGAAACGTAATTGCCTGCCTAGGGAGGAGCCCGTCTTTTATGCTGAAGAACCTCATACAGGCTGAGAATTGGGGGCTCCAAGAACCTCTGAAGATGGGGGATGAGAGTTGGACTGAAAATGGGAGAACATGTTGAAAGACTATGTAAAGTAGCTGGATCCCAAGGACTCTTCGCATACTCAGAGCATCCAGGTGTCTACCCTGTAGGAGGCAGGGGGTGTTAAAAGGCAAAATCAAATCAGAGTAATTCTCATCTCTAGGATACCAAGGGGAAAGATTTTCAAACCAGAAAGTATGGAACAGGTATTATTAAAATGCAGTTAAATTGTAAGAAGTTCAAGTAGAGTATCTGCTTTTTAAAAAATAAGTTCGCATTACTAGAGTCGATCAGCTTACACCCCAGAATAATCAAATACTTCACAATAATGATCTTGAATCAGCTGGTAGGATTTCTTCTAAAATGAAAATGAAGATTTCTAGAATGAAGAGTAATATATGCTCAATACAGGAAATAGAAGAAAAAGAAAACATTTCATAATCCATTACAAATTTACTTGCATACATATATGTATACATATACATAAATCATTACATAACATTCAGTAATGCGAGCATAGGTATTTAACCAAATACCACTGCATTCTTTAAAAAGATTTATTTATTTATTGTGGTCGGGGGGGTGGGGTGGGCCGAGGGCGAGAAAGTCAAGCAGACCCCAATCTGAGCGCTGACCTGATTTGGGGCTCGATCCCAGGACCTCGAGATCCCGACCTGAGCCGAAATCAAGAGTCAGAGGCTTAATGGACTGAGCCACCCAGACACTCCCCCCCAAATAGAACGGTATTTAAGCACCTGCTAAATTTTCTTGTTTCATAGTATAATCTTTTTGCTTGAAATCTTTTTTCTATATTGCAAATTATTTTCTTAGTCTAGTTTCCTAGATAAAAATCTTTAAGCAAAACAATGGGCTGTGAAATAAATGACCATTTAAACATAACTTCTATTTACGTGGGGATCAAACAGTTAAACAGAAAAACCTTAGCAAGGTGACAAAATGACCGTTTCTTAACCACACTGCTGCCCCTGAGGACAAACGATAATGACTCTCGGGAAATTAACCAGAGCATAGAAACCATCCAAGGAAGCAAACTAAGGTTGATAATTAACACCAAAAGCACACTATATTTATATCTATATTTGTGTGTTTGGGGGTTGCGTTTAAATTTCTGTGTATCGCATCTACATTTAAGCTAAGAGTTATAGTACATTCTGAAATACAGGTGCAGTTTTTCTTAGTTCATCACATTGTTGTCTTAAAATTCTGAATTCATGGGAACAGCAGACATTATTAAGAAGAGATATCTGAGCCAGTTAGTAGCCCCTGATATGTGAGCCAGTTAGTAGCTTCTGGCACTAGTAGTGAAAATTTCGCCAAGTGAGCACTGGCGCCTGCAGGGATCAGCTTTTCATTCTGCAGGGCCTTGTGAAGTGTGAGGGGCATGGTGCACAAAGCCCAAAATCCACGGTCAGATGATTTGGGTTCAAGTTTTGTGATGATCATTACCAGATGTATGACTTTGGGCTAGTTAGGTAATGCTGGAAATTCGGTTGGGAGATGGTCCTAATATCTTCCTCACAGACTGGACCTGAGATTAGCTGGGACTTCAGTGAAAAACGCCCCAGAAGCAACACAATTCTGACCTTCGCTGTCAGCCTTTCCATCCTCCGTATTATCCTGACACGAGATTTAGCAGGGATTCACTGAGCAAGGGAGAGGTCATTAGGAAAAGAGTCAACAGCTCTCCTCCCTAGCTCTGAAAACATCACCGGCTACTCAGATGGAGTGGCAAGAGCAGACTGGGGTCAACACCATATGGGTCATGGAATCTCCTTGGTTCCTATTTGGTGGAAAGTCACCCTGGAAGTTCCCACGGTTGTCCTGGTGATGGTGAGTGCTCCAGTTCGACCCTGTGCCTCTCACAATATAGTAAACGACCAGGGTCATACCATCCAAAGCAAAAGGTTGATCTAACATGCTTATAATTGTTTTTGTCCTATTAATTTCCTTGCATCTATGCTACAATTCAGTTTTGGGGAAGTCAACAACACCCGCTAATCTTGTTCCATATAGGCTAAGACTATTTCACGAGCAACGTTAACACTATTTACAACCGACCTACTAAATTAGAGGAGCCTACGGGGGAAAGAACGTTGGATTGTGCTGTGCTTGGGGTAATGACTTAACTTGGTTCTGTTGTAGCTACAGCCCACAAGCTCCAGAACTGAAGTCTTCGATTTCATTTTCTGGTCTTTAATCCATTTGATGGAGGTGTAATTTACATAAAACAAACGGAAACATTAATTTTTTTTTTTGAGGATGGTTGACCCACAATGTTACATGCGTTTTAGGGGTGTGACTAGTGATTCAACAAGTTTATACATTATGCTGTGCTTATCACAGGCGTAGCTGCTGTCACCATGTAATGCTATTACAGTATCACTGACTGTATCCCTTATGGGTTTCACTGCCATGACTCTCTCATTTCGTAACTGGAAGCCTGTACCTTGCACTCCCCTTCACCCATTTTGCTCATCCTCCCACCCTGACCCCCCTGGCAACCATCAGTTTGTTCTCTGTATTTATAGTTCTAATTCTGCTTTTTGTATATTCTTTTTTTTTTCAGATTCCACATTTAAGTGAAATCATATGGTAAGTGTATTTCTCAGTCTGACTCATTTCACTAAGCATAATACCCTCTGGATCCAGCCACGTTGTCACAAACGGCACAGTCTCGGCCTTTTTTTATGGCTGCACGCTAGAGAGTAAAAGACACCAAGATAAATGAGACATTATACTTGCCTCAATAAGTTCAGATCTCCCTGGGATGTACACTTGTGCCTCAGTTAGCCTATATGTGGCAGCATAAACAAAAAAAGCACCATCAAGGAGAGTACAAGTGCCCTGAGACCCAAGGATAGGAGGGAGAAAGAAAGGGTATCCCAGAAATCTAGAGGTGGGGGTGGTCTTTTCCTCCTCTTGAGGAAAAGAGGAGCATTATCAAGGCTAATTAAAATCGTTGTTTGTTTGAGGCAAAGTGTCTTCTTCATAGCAGCGTGTTTGACTTTGTACAAGAAAGGGCAATTTATCCCATGGAAGTGCTCGTCATTTGGGTAAATGACTTCTATCTGACAGCTGAAAGAAAAGTGGTAGGAAAATATTTACCCACTAATGAATACTCTCGAGACATACCAAGGAAACATTTAGCCTTAATTATGCACCAACAACTATTATGGGACATGTGTCATGGAAGGAGCATAATTTCAGAGCTACTTAGACCTGGGTTCAAACCTTGGCTTTGCTATAGCTACATCTTCAAACTCATCATTTCCTCTTCTAATGTCTGTTTCGTTAAGCAAAAGTGGACGTTGTACGGGGCTACTCATGGCATCGATGTAACGGGTGAGCAGGAAGCTAGGGCCCAGAGTAAGAGCACAACGGTACGTGATCCTTAAACGCAAATTTCTTTCCTCTCTCCTCATCCTTGTGTGATTCTCACGAGTGTAATTTGGTTTCTTAATTTGAAAGATCATAAATCAAAGCCAACAAATGCAGATGGACGACAGTGGAGGGAGGGAAAGAGGACAACGTGTAAACAAATCTGGAACTTTGCAAATGATCTAATCTTTGCCAAAGAACATATTCTGCTGGGTGGGGAAAGACTAGAAGAGTAAGTGAATGGTCTCAACACTATTAGCAGCTCCTCCAGAGACTCTCTACTTCTTTAATAGATTTTTCAGATTCTGCGTCATGACATGTCCCTTTTTATAGGTTACGTGAGAAAGTGTTCATCCATGTCAGGCATTGCCATCAATTATTGCTAATATTTATTGAGCATTCACTGTGGGCCAAGCCACATACCAAATACTTTACATACATTATATCCAATTTATCCTTCACAGAAACTCTAGGAGGTGGGTAATACTATCATATCAGTTTTACGAAGGAGGAATGTGTGGTACAGAGCGCTTTGAAAACCAGGCCACACAGAAAGTAAGGGAGAAATGGAGTCAGTTTTTTTTTTTTTGAAGATTTTATTTATTTATTCATGAGAGACACACACAGGGAGAGGCAGAGACACACAGGCAGAGGGAGAAGCAGGCTTCATGCAGGGAGCCCCATGTGGGATCCGATCCCGGGACCCTGGGATCAGGATCCAAGCCCAAGGGAGACATTCAACCACTGGGCCACCCAGGCACCCCTGGAGTCAGTATTTGACACTAAGTCAGTTTGACTCTCAAACCCTCCCACTCTGTGCCCGTGCTGTGTTGTCACCCATGTCACACACACACACTCCATGCACTCACATTTACACACACACATATGCCACACACACAGGCAAATATGCATACAGTATACACACACATGCATGAATACACACACACACACAAACTCCCACACAAGTTTTCTGGTTCCTGCCACCACTTTCTCCACTTTGGCAAACATTCGCTCCAATCTCAGAAAATTAGGGCTTGGCAAAGAAACACATGCCTATGTGAGTCAGGCATTACACTTGGGTTGGTCACTGAGCCTTTCCTCGATGCCATCGCATCAGGAGGAAATGTCACACGGCAGGGAGCCTGCTTCTCCCTCTGCCTGTGTCTCTGACTCTCTGTATGTATCCCTCATGAATAAATAAATAAAATCTTTTAAAAAATACACCACTTATTCTGCACAGTTGAGTACAACTGCCCTCATTTGCAGCTGCATGGCAAAAATACCTCAATAAAAAGTTTTGTTTTTTTGTTTTGTTTTGTTTTGTTTTTCCTCGGCCGTGTTAAGATCACTTGGGAATCATTCTAGGCTGAGTTCTGAATGCAAATATGAAGTAGAGTGATCCCTTAGACTGGAGGACTGACAGGCACACTTTGGTAGTGTAGAGGAAGGGCCTGGGTCTGATGTTGTAAGCAAGGGAGCCTTCCCGGAGGAGGCGATGCCCGAGCAGTGTAACAGGAGCTAAATCTCTAAGTGCAGCTCCACCCGACCAAGCCTCGTGGTTTGGACCTAGTTACTTAACTTCCCTAAACACCAGTTGCTTCACCTATAACTAGAGTGATAATATTTGGTTCGAAGTTTGGTATCCCGGGTTTTCAGGAAATTGCATTATCTCCTCTTCTTTTTCCACTCCTCTCTCCTTCCCCTTTATTGTCTATACTCAGATGTTGGGGGGTTGCCTCTCGGAGTTTCGATTTACACTCTTTCCCTTGGCCACCCTGCCCACAGCCATGTCTCACCCAGGCGCTAGCTCAGTGTCCCTGCGGGCCCATCTCACGCTGTTTATCCGCACACAGACACCTGCCAAGGCATTTCACATTCAGCCAGTGTGCAGCCAAATTTGTTATTTCTTCCCTAAATTAGCTCCTGACTTTGGAATGGATAGTTCTTCTGCGTAGGGCCCTGGGTCTCACAGACACTAAACCTCTGAGTCATCCTTAACCCTCCTTTTTTTCTTCCTTGTTCCTTATCTAATCACTCACTAAATTCTGTGGGTTCTTCAAAACATCTTCGGTCAGAACAGGCAGGGACACTTATGTGGTTGTAGTAATTGTGTCAGGGGTTTTGTACAGCAACAAGACTGTGTCTTTCCTTTTTTTTTTTTTTTTTTTAAAAGATTTTGTCATTTATTCATGAGAGACACAGAGAGAGAGGCACTAACATAGGCAGAGGGAGAAGCAGGCTCCCTGTGGGGAGCCTGATGCGGGACTCGAACCCAGGTCCCAGGACATGACCTAAGCCAAAGGCATAGATGCTCGACCACTGAGCCACCCAGGTGTCCCAAGACTGTGTCTTTATTATAGATTTATTAATTTGAAAACCAAAATTAAAGACATTTCCATTCTCTAAACTTCACAGCATGGACTACTGCACAGTTGGTAAAATTGGTTTTTCCAGAGAGCGTCACTCCCCCTGCAGCATCCTGCACACGACCTTCACGCTAACCTTGAACTTCCCTGCTTAAGTTCTCCAAGAGTCCTTCGGTGCTTCTGAGTAACAGAAAAGGAAGAAACCTTGTGTTTAAAGCTCTCACGTCTCTCGCCAGCATATTTCTCAGCCTCCGCAACCCCTTCTTCCATTGCTCTAGTTCACTCCTCCACGTTCTCCCTTAACCCTCTTACTATTCTTGGAATCAACTGACCTTTTCCTGACTGCAAATATATGCTCATACCATTCTTATCACCTTTCATATTTTTTCCCTATTGCACTGATGTTCATTTATGACATTAGCTGAATCACTAGGCCATTGGCCTCCTCCACCCCAAATGCCATGGTCTTTTCTCTTTTTAATCCCCCACACCGCATGGGTTGTGGCATTCTTGTACCGTTTATCACACAAGAGCTCCCTAGTAGATTATAGATTCTTGAGCACAGGCATTGGCACATCCTTAATGTGCCTCTGAATGCTGTGTGCTCTCCAATTACTAAAAGTCTTTGGTTTAGTCATTGTATGGTTCCTGGGACAGGGGGAGAGCCGTGTTCCCTAACCTCCGCCGAAGTCATAGACCTATTTGCTATTTTTTAAAAATAGTTTTTGACCCAGTTACATACACTTATTGTTTTGGAATTGGAAAGCTCTACAGAGACCATCTCAGCCCCATACTCTTTTTTTGTCCCTGTAGGAATGAGGCTTTAATGGGTAGAGTGGCTCACCGAGAACACACAGCTAGATTTTGGAGGACCAAGTTTGAAGACCCAGGTCAACTGCGGACACCGGAAGCAGATGGGTTCCCAAAGCACCTAACTCAGCATCCTCTAACACACAGGAAAACTTTGCCAAATGGGTCCAATAAAAAGAATGTAGTATGGTACAATTGGAGACATATAGATTTTAGAATCAGACAAACTCGGTGTTGACTTGGGCCTGGTCATTTATTAGCTGCGTGGATTTTGGAAAATGACTTAGCTTTTCTGCTTCTTTCCCTCATCTATAAAATGTGGACGGTTATCTCCACATTGAAGAAGTGAAGTGGGGTTGGTGAAGCGGTGCAACGTGAAATGATTGGAACATAACACATTGAAGCCATTATTTAAAATAATCCTCAGTAAATTACAAACTTGCATATTTAATTTTTCTCAACGCATAGAATTTCTTCACAGGCCCTTTTCCTAAACTGAGTAAATGGATAGTGGATTTCTTTCTTTCCCTTTGCCCTCAGAATGTTGAAAGGTTTTTTGGTGGCCGTAGCATTACTAAAGAGTTTCCCAGCTATTCTCGGAAAAGTTCTTTATTTTTTTTTTCTTAAAAGTATTATCAAGAACAAAATATTTTGGAAGGTGAATGTGTAGAGAGAACTTAGCATAGCTAAACTGAGGGCTAGAGATTTTTTGTCAAAATGCACTTTCCAGAGCTGCTTGTTTTCCTGGATAAAAAGGTATTATATTCACCTAATAAACACGTAGAGAGCTCTACTGAGCTTTGAAGTTAAGTCCTCCACAGCTCCATAACTAGCCTTGACCTTCAGCTCTTTCCCATGATGCAGGAATGAAGACTGCCTACCTATAATGGTTGGGCAGAAAAGAATGGTGGTGGAGGTCATAGGGGACTCTTAAGGAGAATAAACAAAGATCAGATATCAATTCTAGAACACGGCTGGGCCTGATATGCTTTGTGTTCTTATATCACATACAGAAGTAAAAGCAAAGTGCTTTAATATCAAATATGAGGGTCATGCTAGATAATTTTAAAAGTCCCTCTACCCAACCTCTAAACTCTAGAATGTTTTAGTACAGATAGGTTTCCATGAAAGCCTATAGGAGTTCCTTTCCTGGAATCCCCATACAAATTGGTTCCATCATTGGGTGACACAGGTTCATTCAGTTCCCTACAGTAAGCATGAGCCAGAGAAACATTATTATTATATTTCCAAGTAAAGGATTTCATTTAACCAGCGAAGGTACTTGAGGGGATAGGAAACCTAGGATGGACTCTGCTAATCAGACCCAGGAGAATTGCTAAAGGGAAATCTTCTTGAGGTTAGTCTCCACGAAGCCCAGTAACTGGCCTTTCCATCAATGTCCTCTGTGTTTTTGACAAGGACAGTGCTAGTTTGTGTGTGTGTGTGGGGGGGGGGGGTGGACCTTTATGCTGACCAGCCCAATATAGATTCGTGCTGCCCAGTGCAGTCTCCTGGAATGCCTTAAATCATCCTGCCACTCCTTTTCCCATCCTCAGAGATTCTAATCGAAGTAGTCTGAGGGTGGCTTGAGCAACCGGATTTTTTTGAGCTCCCCATGTGATTCTAATGTGTGGCTAGTCTTGCAAACCACTGGCATATACTTAAGGTCTTCCAACAAACTTTCCTCTTAAAACCACCGCCCTATCACTTCGTTTTCTGGCGCTTGGGCACTTTTCTTCCCTCCCAACACACACACACACACACACACACACACACACACACACACACACACACAATGCACAAGTTTGGGTGCATTTCTCCAGCAGTCAGACTTGAATAATCCCAAAGTGGCATTCATGAGCCGTCCCTGGTCAACCAGGAGAACCCTGGTGAGGAAAGTGGCACCCCAACATAGTAGAACCACGGTCACCCCTTACTGCGTTGCTTGGCCCCGCATTCTTCGCCCCCCTTTCCCATTTGGGGTTTCAGAGGGCGCCCTGTGCTTAGAGGCCAGGCACTGGGGGTTTCCTGGTTGCTCGTTGGTCGATGGCATCTGACCCCTAGCTGCAGGCCCCGGGGCCCCAGGTGGACACTGTTTCTCAGGTTCCCAGGTCCCCCGCACCTTCTGCTCAGCCTGGCAGCTCTCAAGAGCCCCGAGTTTCCTCTTGGCCTAAATCAGATCCCCGGGAGAAGCGAAGCCCTGGCCACTTGGAGCCACCCGCCCCCCTCCTTTGCGCCCCCCCCCCCCCGTATTTTGTTCACTTGGAAAGCAGATACATTCACATTTCTGAGGTGGGGGCTCATCGCAGGCCCCACTCTAGCAAAGAGCAAAGGCGGGTCCAGGCGTCTGGCCAGGGAGCCCCTCTCCTGGGCCGCTGTCCCCCCGCCCCCGCCCCCGCCCCCGCCCCGGCCCTGCCCTGCACCTGCAGTGAGCAAAACTGCTCGCCGGCCTTCGCCCCACCCTCCGTGATTCAGAGCCCCAGCCCCGCCCCGGCGCTAATTTAACCGGCTCGCCGGCCGCCTAGACGCGGCTGCTCCCTCCAGCTCCGGCCGGCGGCTCCGTGTCTCTCGGGTGCGGGTCCCCGCTGCCATGGGCCTCCCGCGCGCGCCGACCCCGCCGCCCCCGCTGCTGCCGCTGCTGCTGCTGCTGCTGCTGCTGCTGCGTCCACCTGCCGCGCGGGGTGAGCGGGGGCGGGGCGGGGCGGGGGCGCCCCGCGGGGGAGCCCGGGGCTGGGTGCTGGGTGCTGGGCGCGTCTCCGCGACCACGAGGAGTCTGGGGACCCGGGTGGGGGGCGAGGAATGTGGGCGGGTGGATTGTTCCCGTCCTCCGCCCCCTCGGGCCGGGGCGCTGCGAGCGGGGTCCCCTGGGGCGGGCGGGACCCCCGCGGCTAAGCTGCTGTTTGGGGGGCGGGGGGCTTGCGGGGCGGGATCCCCGCCTGCAGGGCTTCAGGAGCCCGAGGGCCAAACACCTGCAAGCCCCACCGCAGGGATCAGAAAGGGATCCTCGGTCCCCCAACACACCTTTACGGGCGGGAGGCCAAGAGGCTGACCGCCCTCACCTTTTATTTTTTATTGTTTTTTTTTAAAATATTTTATTTATTTACTCATGAGAGACACACAGAGAGAGGCAGAGACACAGGCAGAGGGAGAAGCAGGCTCCACGCAGGGAGCCCGATGCGGGACTCGATCCCAGAACCCCGGGGTCATGCCCTAGGCCAAAGGCAGATGCTCAACGGCTCAGCCACCCAGGCGCCCCCACCCTCACTTTTTTTAAAAAAATATATATATTTATTTATTGGAGTTCAGTTTGCCAACATATAACACCCAGTGCTCATCCTGCCAAGTGCCCCCCTCAGTGCCTGTCACCCAGTCACCCCCACCCCCTGCCCACCTCCCCTTCCATTACCCCTTGTTCCTTTCCCAGAGTTAGGGGTCTCTCATGTTCTGTCACCCTCACGGATATTTTCACTCATTTTCTCTCCTTTCCCCTTCATTCCCTTTCACTAATTTTTATATTCCGCAAATGAATGAGACCATATACTGTTTGTCCTTCTCCAATTATTTCACTCAGCAGAATCCCCTCCATGGTATTGGAATGGTCCATGGATGAAATGGTCCATCCATGTCAAAGCAAATAGTGGGTATTTGTCGTTTCTAATGACCGAGTGATATTCCGTGGTATACATAGACCACAGCTTCTGTATCCAGTCACCTTTCGATGGACACTGAGGCTCCTTCCACAGTTTGGCTATTGTGGACACTGCTGCTATGAACATCGGGGTGCAGCTGTCCCGGCATTTCACTGCATCTGTATCTTTGGGGACTCCCACCCTCACCTTTTAAACAGGAGTCGGGGTGTGTGCTGCACGGGCCACTGCAAGTGCGCAGGCCTCGCCTTCCAGGTGTAACGTCCGTGGGGGCATCTGTCTTTCCTGTGGGTTCAGCAACAGCACCAATGTGGAGATCAACTCGAAACCACTCAAAAAATAATAATGATGAGAAGGAGGGCTTGATTCTGTCTTTATTTTAGTGTGAATTGATGACAAGACAGGCAGCCCGGCAAGTTTCTGGTGTGTCCCTCCTGCCCTCGGAGGGGATGTAACACGTGCATCAGAAGCCCTGGCTGCTTCCCTAACTCCTCTTGGAAAAGGAAATGTTGCTGTGAACTGACAAGCATTATTTCCTTCAGTTCTGTTTTTTGGTGATTTTTTTTTTCCTCCCTAGGTAATTGCACCTCTCCCCCAGTGGTACCTAATGCCCAACCAATTTTGGGAGATCGCGACAGTTTTCCTGAAAACATCACAGTAACATACAAATGTAACGAAGGCTTTGTAAAAGTTCCTGGCAAATCAGACTCCGTCATCTGCCTCGACAGCAAATGGTCAAAGGTGGCCGAATTTTGCAACCGTAAGTTCTTAATTTTGTATGTAGAAGAGTGACTGGTAATTGATAGTTTTCAAGCATTATGAAACCCCAGGGTATACCTGGCACTTCACACCACGGCTAATTGACTACATTACTTCCCAGAATAGGTCCTGCTGCTTCATTAACAGGCTTGGGTTGTTTTTTTTTTTTTTTTTTCTGTTGTTTTTTTATCCCCCGATGCTGTACATCCTGAACTAATAGAGAAATAAACAATAAGTACGACTTAGGGAGTAAATTATCTATGAATATGTTTGGCAATCACCTTGCGACACATTAACATAGGTCTTCTGTGTTCTTAAATTTCATTTTCATTTCACTTATCAAATACAACTCCATGGTGGCATTTTAAAAAGTTCTCTGTTTTCCTCAAAAATATATCATTAGATGCATAGTCTTGTGTTAACTTTGACATATATGAGTAAAGATAAAGATAAGACTTGGTTCCCAGCTTTGGACAACCTGGGGAATAGAAAGTAGAGTAAATATTGAAACTGCCACAAGTATTTTTTGAAACCAGGTGTGAAATCAGCTTTAACTCTTTGGTTAGAGAGAAGGCAGTGGGTTGAAGTACTTAAGCCTTTGCACACGTATCATGTTGTAGAGTTTATAGCTCTTCTACATATATTACTCCATTGACTCCTCCAGACAACCCCATGAGTGGAATAAGGACTCTAACCCCCATTTTTCAGTATGGAAATAGTCTGGGGAAATGGTCCTCCAGAATTAAGTAACTTCTTGAGATCAGAGGTCTTACACAGGAGAGCCAGGGTCCAAACTTGAGCCTTTGGACTATAAATCCAACGTCCCATCCACTGTAGCACGCCTCTACTAAGTCACATTTGCCCAGATATTTACCATTTGTAAATACTTGTATGTACACTACCAGTTCATGAGATCCATGGCCTTCTGGGTTGTTGTGAGGATTCAATGAGTTGATATGTAGAAAACATTTAGAAGTATTTGATAAATATTAGCTATTACTATACTGTTATTGTTGTTATTCAGGACGTTAGCCCAGGGTCTGGAAATACTAGTTCTTGTCTCACCTCTCCCTCCATAGGGCAGGCAAAGGTTAGTGCCAGGACTGTACCTGGCAATTAAAATGGGTTATATATATTTCCTGAATTGTTGGCATAGTGATATCTAGGTACCAAATTTACTAAGTAGAAAATTGAAGTATATATGTGAATATGCTTGATGCACTCTAAATGTCCTAGTGATATGAATATAGTTAAATACCAAATATGTACAAAGAAGTACAGAAAAAGGTGACGTAAGGACCAAATAATTCTGGATAATTAAACCTAGATTCTAAAATAAGGTGATATTCGTTATGCTGTTGCTTTTGTTAATGCCTTTAGGTAGCTGTGATGTTCCAACCAGGCTACTCTTTGCAACTCTCAAAAAGTCTTTCAGCAAACAGAATTATTTCCCAGAGGGTTCTGTTGTGGAATATGAATGTCGTCCAGGCTACAGAAGAGACTATTCTCTCTCAGAAAAACTAACTTGCCTTAAGAATTTTAAGTGGTCCAAGCCAGATGAATTTTGTAAAAGTGAGTATAATTTTAGAGTATTCTTAATCATATGGTATTTGGGGAAACAGTATTTCTTCTTTCATTCATGCTGGAAATCTTTGTGTGCATATTATTATTTAGAATGAGTCTTTTTTTTTTAAGATTTTATTTGTTTATTCAGGAAAGACACAGAAGAGAAAGAGAGGCAGAAACACAGGCAGAGGAAGAAGCAGGCTCCATGCAGGGAGCCTGATGTGGGACTCGATCCTGGAACTCCAGGATCACGCCCTGGGCCAAAGGCAGGTGCTAAACCACTGAGCCACCCAGGGATTCCCTAGAATTATTCTGAAAAGAGCCATCAGAGTAATTCTATAATTTTGTTTTAAATTAGGCAAACTAATTTCTTGTGATATAGAGGTATTAATTCACTCACAGATACCACATTTAATTAGTTTAAGGGTACCTAGAATATAATAAGCATATGTTCTAAATATGGTGCCTTGTTTGAAACCTACAAAACAAAGGCAAGATTTTAAAAGTCTAGGGATATGAAATGTCAGTAGTTCAGATGATGAATTTGCACAGAAGGGCCTGATAATTTAATGAAAAAAACATATCAAGTTGTTCTCTCTTCTAGAAAAATCATGTCCTAATCCTGGAGATTTAAGACATGGTCATGTCACTATACCAAATGACATATTATTTGGTTCATCTATCTCCTTCTCGTGTAATGTGGGGTAAGTTTTGGCATACTACACACTTATACTCTATATTTAACAAATTTAAAAATAAATTAGGATTTAAGACTGAAGTTTTTAGGTTTGTGATCGGTGTTTACAAGCTAGTCTCAATAAAACAACTCCTCTGCTCAAAGATCTTTCATCATGAGCTCATCATGGTTAAATTTAATAAAATGGAACAAGAAAGGACAATTTCTTATATCACCAAATTCTCTCAATTGTTAGATTTCGGTACATATATGATTCACTAAAAAATTTTAAATTTGATTAGTAAAGGAAAAACCTTATAATATGTTGGCACTTGTGGAAATTAAATCCTTCTAGTGTTCAAATGAAACCAATCCTTACTTCACCTAGCAGTGAATTTGCATATTTTTTTTTTCTGTATACAAACTGCTTGTTATATAATATTATGTGTTAAAAACATTTATCCCTAGTATGAAAATGTCATTCTGACCTGAGGTCTTTTCTCAGTTCTCTATGTAGGGAAAAGGAACTCACTCTGGGTATCATCAGTATCTGTCTCAGAGACTGCTGGAAACTTTATGTTCATTTTCTCATTAAATATCTGCATATTAAATTATGATATTTTACTCTGTGTGTCTGTGTCCCTGCTCTTTATAACCTAAAAATATCAGTGTCATGCATCTCCTGTACGAAACAGAGATGTTTGCATGGTTCATATGATTAATATTAAATTTGGGGAGTACTTTGAGCCTTAAAATACAAATATATTCTACTATTCTATGAAGCCTGTGTTGATCTTTTAGAACTCAGAAATATAAAATATTCAAGCATCTATGGCACTTTAAAATGTTTCAAAAACGCTTTCACATTTTCTCATGTGGGCCCACCCAAATAAAAAATGTGTTGCATATCTTGCATTTTTTTATCCTTTGGATATCACCTTTTTTAAATTTAATTTTTTTCTTTTCCTATTAACTCCCGCGTAAACTTTGATCAACCATTGTTTTGTCTCCATCTACTGGTGGAGTAAATATTCTAGGATGATATTTTGGAGAACTTCAGGGAAGCCAAACATGTGGATGGGACCTAACTTTTTTTCTCCCTTCATTGCTTTAGATACAGATTAGTTGGTGCAATTTCTAGTTACTGTGTCCTCGCAGACAACAGTGTTGAGTGGAGTGATCCGTTGCCGGAATGCCAAGGTGAGACTGAAAAAAAACCCTAAGCACTCTGGTTATAAGGCTGAATAATCAATGGTAAATTACTTTCTCTCATTAAAAATTATCCACATTGTGTATTTGGAGTACCCTCACCTTCCAATGTGAAAGCGTCTTAGCTAATTTAAAGATCTTTATCAGTAGTGTTTCTTAATTTATTAGCTGCGAAGATACAGGATTTTAAAAACCCAACAAACTCCAAAACAAACTAAACAAAACATACACAGCAAACAGGTATGTATTGTGGTTGGTCATTTATTATCCTACCTTTCCTTCTAACAGTCAAGCAAAATAGATGCAGGGGTTTTCTTTCTTCATAATTCCTAATTTTATGAATTAAAATACTATTGATCAGAGAGTCTGTATCATCTGACCCTACATCCCAAGATAAGTGTCAAGAGAAGGCATTTAACCCAGATCTCTGGACTTCATACCCATCATTTTTCCAGGACCCAGAGTTGCCTCTTTTAGGATTATGAACTGAGCTAATTATACATGTTTTGAGGTGTGATTTATTTTTCATCATTAGAGAAATAAGGTTACACAATAAAGAAGAAGTATTATTTCTGGACTTGAGAATCTTCTCAGAGGGAGATAGGGCATAGAAATAGTATCATAAATGCATGTACCCAGTCAAATTTCTATATTTCTCCTGAAAATAGGAGTAAAATATGTGTAACATACTTCTTTTTTCTTTCTTAATAGGAAAAAAATGCAACAACTTAAAAATGTAGGCATTATGTCTCCTATCTTTGCTAAAATTACTGCTCAGGTCAAGTTTTTGGTGTTTTGGGGAGCAGAAAAGTGGGATAGACTTAGTGTAATTTGTTAAGCACGTCTTGATTGATACACTGTGGTAGGAAATGTATGTATGGGGTCAGTTGATATGAAGACAAATAAAATGAAGTCTTGCCAACAAAGAGCTGGAGTAAGCTGGTCACACCCAAGTACACCACCACATGGCCCACCACCTTGTGCTCTACCCTCTTATGTCCGCTACTTCTCCGTTTTCTTATCATTATTACTTTGAAATTTTCACTGTTACCCCTCACTACGCACTTTTCTCACTTCCACCATTTAGTAAGGGATGTTGTAAGTGATACTAAAGTTAAGTTTGGACAGCAAACTTACTCAAATAGGTACCCCCTTTTGACTCTGTGAGGTCTCTGATGCGTGTAAATGGACAATTTGCCCTCCACGCCCAAGTCATGGACCCGGAGACCTTTTCCCCCACAAGACTGAATTTTGGGCTATGGGTGTACACATTAGCGGTATAGGCCATTCTCAACAATCTGGACCATGTGGTACATGTACTAAAATTGGAACGATGCAGAGAAGATTAGCATGGCCCTTGCTCAAGGATGACCTGCAAATCTGTGAAATACTAAAAAATATATATGGATCAGAAGAAAGGACCCTTTCAGGCTCTGCACGGGGAGTTCCGAGGATCAGTTCCTAGAGCATGGTTTACAATGAGGTGGAGGAGGAGCTCTCAGTGAGCATACCTTCAGCCCTGCAGATACCCTACCTGGTAGGGAGAAGCACAGTGAGAGGAGGGGCACAGCATGACCTCTAAAGTGTGGGAGCTGGGGCAGGAGTCCCACTTGCCTGAGTTCAAGGGTGACACTGATTGCAATGGATCCCATCCTCCGTTCTTGGGCTCCATTAATTTTTCATCCACACTCTACCCAAAGGGATCCATCTGAAACACAGATGCGACTTATCTCTTCCTTCTTCAAGCTTCTTCCTCATCACTTGCAATGCTTAAACTCCTTAGTAAAGCATACAAGAGTAGCCATGGTCTACCCACTTCATGCTTATGTCTTGCCCTCACACTTTATGCTCTACCCATGCAGACTGCCCTACATCTTTCCACCTGCTACTCTACCTCTGCCTGGAATGTCCTTCAGCCCCTTCTTTGCTTAGCTTTTCTTTTCTTCCTTGTTTCTCCTTTTTTTTTTTGTTTTTTTTTTTCCCCCTTTATTAAGGGTTTGCTCTGGTACTCCTTCTAGAAGCTTTCCTTGACCTCCCCTCTAGTTAACTGTTCTTATCTCTTTCTACGCCATGGTGCACACTTCTATGATAAGCCTCACTATTTTGTATTAAAATGAAAATCTTTGAATCTTTTTGTCACTTTATTTTAAGACCTAGGACTTAATATCTTATTTAGTTTTGCAATTCTGTTTACAGAACAATGCCTGGTAGGTGTTAGGTACTCAGAAAATCTCTGAACTGTACTGATGGTGATGTGTAGTCATCAGGCACCCTAGCCCAGTGTAAATCAGATTAATTTGCTCTTGCCCCTTGCTTTGATCAGTGGCCTAAAAGTAATTTAAACATTTATTGGTATTCTCTGGATACTTAAGGCCACTCGATGTAACAAAATTTGATGTCCACAAGTGATCACATTGCTTTCCTGCCTCTAGACAGTGTGAGCCATTGCATTTTTTATCAGGGCTACTGCCAGGTATGACTAGAGCCACTCTACTTATACCTCTTGCTCAATAAGTTTACTTTAAGTAAAAGACTGTGAGTCAATATTTGCTTTAAAAAATTTTATCCTGAAGGTCAAAATGTAATCCTGATACTTTAGATATTTTGCTCTGTTCAAATGATCTATTCCTGTTTCCTAAGTATGCCATGTGACTTCTAGGCTCCTTTCATTTTGGCATCATTTCCCTCCGGAATGCAGAGCAATGCCCTTTTCTCTGCCCTCTTAGCAGAAGGGTATAGCTCAGTTTTTTTTTTTTTTAAGATTTTTAATTTATTTATTTAGAGGCAGAGACATAGGGAGAGGGAGAAGCAAGCTCCTTGCAGGGAGCCTGATGCGGGACTCGATCCCAGGACTGGGATCATGTCCTGAGCCAAAGGCAGACACACTCAACCATTGAGTCACCCAGGCGTCCCGGGTATAGCTCAGTATTAAACTCAAGTTCCACTTCCTCCTTAAAAATCTCTGCCCTGCTTTCACCTCTGAACTCCGGCAGTATTTGCTTTTTCTTGCATAGTTTGGTATGTAATGTGTGAGGACTTTATTATAATTTTTGCTTTACATGTATGCTCCAAATCTTTTTTTTTTTTAAGAATTTTATTTATTTATTTATTTGACTGAGAGAGAGAGATTGAGGGAGCACAAGCAGGGAGAGTGGCAGGCAGAGGGAGAGGAAGAAGCAGGCTCCCTGCTGAACAGGAAGCCCAATAAGGGGCTCAATTCCAGGACACCAGGATTATGAACCAAAGGCAGACTTTTAACCAATTGAGCCACTAGGCTCCTCCTAAATCTCATTTCTATACTTTGATCTCAAAATTAGCATTCATGTTTTATACCATTTGTATCCAAAACTCCAAACACACTACTCATTACTTAATAGGTATTTCTAAGCTCTCTTGTTGATAATGCTGAATTTAGAAATGGTAGATTTTTTAATTTTTTAAACAAATTATCTAGCATATTGTAGTCCTAACTTATTAAAGTAAGTAATTGGCAGTTTTATTAATGTAAACTATGTTGGATTTTTTTAAAGAGATTTTTTGTCCAGATCCACCAGAAATTAGCAATGGATTAATTTATGATCCACAGAAGACTTACGTGTATCAACAGTCTGTAAAATATAAGTGTAAGATCGGCTTCACCCTGATTGGAGAGAACTCTATTTATTGTACTGTTAAAGATGATCAAGGAGAATGGAGCGGCCCGCCACCTGAATGCAGAGGTAATGAGTTTGCATAGTTGTATTTTTGTTTTATTTTTACCTTTTGGTCTATACTTGGACTACACAGATTCTATGAACTCCTTGAGAAATGAATGTAAAATGTGGTACATATGCATATTTGCATTTTTCTGGGGGGAGGGTACAATTTTTCATCAGATTCTCAGAGGGGTCTGTGATTTCCAAGGAACCACTGATATGGAAAACATGGGGTAACGTAAAATGTATGAATATATAAATACACGCATATAGCATATGATACACACACACACATAATATGTCTCACATTTTTAGTAAGTTCACTTAAATTTGCCATTTCTTACCAGATCACATTCAGTAAGTTAATATTCATACAAAAGGTGTTTTGTATGAATGGTTTATTTTATTAATAGTTGTGAGGGAAGCTTTTTGTATGTATGGTTTATTTTATTCAGTTGTGAGGGACGCTTAGACTAAGGTGAGGGATTGAAATAGTGACCCTAGCAGGTGGTATTTGTTTACACAGTGTTATATGTGAATGCCAGTGTGACTCGAGCAAATGCTGCTTTTATAATTATACTTAGAATTGTGTTAGCATGAATTGTGAATGTCAGTGCTCACTAAAAACAGTTTTTTGTTATAAATGGTATACATAGACAGTGAAGTAATATTAAAATCATGCAGAAGGGTATAAAACGGAAAGTAAAGTTACTAGACCTGGAGAGAAGCAAGAAATTATAACCAAATCAGAGGAAGATAAATCCAGATAATGGAGTTAACAGACGAGGACTTTAAGATAAGTGATTAATATGTTTAAGGTATTAAAGGAAAAAAAGAAATAGAGAATTTCAACAAAGAACTGGAATCTATGAAAATGGAGTAGATATGCTACAACTGAAAAATCTAAAATCTGAAACGAAGAGCACCATAGGTTTAACAGTGATTAGGGCACAGCATTAGGAACTGAAAGGAAGGTTCGTGAATAATGCCCAGAAGCACAAAGAGGGAAGAAAAATGTAAAGTATAGATAACATTTCAGGAGCTATTTGAGACATGTGAAACTGTTCTAACAGTTGTCTTAGGTTAGCTAAGAGGAGAGATAAACAGAATGAAAAAAAAATAGAAGTATTCCAAGAGATAATAGAATGCTCCAAATACATGAACCCATTCCAGAGGTTCTCAGGGATAAAAATAAAATCACTTTCTGGCATATCTCATGGCAAAAATTTTGGAAACTCAAAATAGTGATAAAAGCAGCAGGCAACAAAAAGACACATTATCTTCAAAGGAGCAATGCTAAAACTGATCACAGACTTCTCAGCAAAAATTATGGAAGCCAAAGACAATAAGAAGAAATCCTTCAAGTTAAGGAAAAGAAAATGACTGCTCACCTAGGATCCTTTACCCAATGCATATGTCCTTTAAAACTGAATGCAAAATGAAGATATTCTCATACGAAAACTAAGGGCACTTGTCACCAGCAGACCAGACCTGCACAGAATGACAAAGTAAAGGCATTCCTTCGAGTAGAATTAAAATAATCCCACGAAAAACATGAAAATGCAAGAGGAAATGAAGCACACTAGCAAAGTACACGAATATGGACTGTACAAAATGATAAATGCAGTGTCTTCTGGGGTTTGACTTGTATGTCGAGTACGAGTATATAATAGCAACAGAGCAAAAGGCAGAAAGAGGTCAATTGAATTTAAAAGTTAAAAGGCTCTGGCAATACTAAAAGGTTGTAAAATTGTTACTTTGCATAATTGACTTATCCTCTAATACCTACTGTAATCACTAGGGCTGCCAGGAAAATAATAGTGACAGAAAGTATAAATCATAAGCTAACAAAGGAATGATAATAAACACTTCATCCAAAAGGAAACAAGAGAGGAAGAGAAACATAAAATAGATGAGTGGGAGAGGAAGCCAATAGTAAGGTGTTTAATATAAACCCAACTACATCAGTAATTACACTAAGTGTAATTTGAGTAAGATTACTCAAGTGTAAGTGTAGTGTACTCAAACTCAGATTACACTAAGTGTAATTTGAGTCAGACTGGATTACAAAAATTAGACCTATTAGTTGTTTACAAGAGACACAATTTAATGATTAAAACACTGAATGGTCAAAAGTAAAGGATGGAAAAATATACTTTGCAAACACTTACCAAAAAGAAAAAAGAAGCTGGTGCCAGTTCTATTAATATCAAAGAATACTTTAAGATATGACAGTTCATAATGATAAAGGGGGTCCATCCAACAGGAATCTATCACGATCTGCGATCTATGAACACTCGAGAAAAAGCTTCCATCCACATGTAAAACAAAAACAAAAGCAAAAAACAAAAAAACGGACAGAAAGAAAAATAGACAAATTCCATGATTATAGTTTGAGAATTCTACATACCTCTTTCAATAGCTGTTAGAATAAGCAACCAAAAATCAGTAAGACTATAGAAGCAACAGTCAAAACTTTTAAAAAATTGACATGCTAAGAGTCATAAGGACATAAGGAAGCCCCACAAGGACAGATGGAAAAAAATTTTTCAAGTGTACATGGACCACTGACCATATGCTGGGCTCTAAATCATGATGTGGTTTGGAAGATTGAAATAGTTTGGAGTGCGCCGACGGTGATGGAATTAAACTAGACACCAAAAACCAAAAAAGGGCAACTGGAAGAGCCATTTCCAGGAAACATAAACTATGGTAGCATGTAAGTCTGCTGGACCAAAAATGAGAACCAGCCTAGTGCAACACACAATCAATGTTATATACGAGCATCTTAGAGGAAGAGTCCATATAAAATCCTACCCTAACATTACCATCCATCATTGTCTGCGTGCCTAAGGGCTGTGCTTCTGGCCAGGTGTTTTACGTGAGTTATCACTTCTCCACCGTCCTCAGAGGTAGATTCGGGAAGCAGAAATAAGTGACACAGCACCTGGGTACGTGGAGCAGAATGTGTGCGGGCAGTGCTGGTGGTGGCACACCTGAATGGTAAAATGGGTTGCTCCAGGGGCAGGCATTGTGTGAGATGACTTACCTCCGTTATTTCTCTCAGTCCTTACCATAATGCTCTCAAATTTGCTTTGTTTTTGTCCTCATTGCACCCATGAGAAATGATAATCAGAGGGATTAGAGAAATTCTCAACTGTCTCTAGTGTGTGGTGAAACGCAGCCCTACTCAGCTGCCCTAGAAGGGAGTTTGTAAGCAACCCCAATAACCAACAGGCACTGAAGACCTAACATTGTGCTAAATGGTTAGATTTGTGATTTTCAGAATAGGATCCTAATCCGAGTTCACTTCAGAGGTTTGTTCGCTGATCTGTAGTCTTATAGTCCCTTGAGGGACTAAACTCAAATGTGTAAAGTTGGCATCCGGCACAAGGGGAAAAAGAGTTAATTTATTCAGGTCAACTGTATTACTTTTAAAAAAAGAAGCAAAACAGAACAAGTTCCCAAGGTCACTTACATGTCCTGAAAACATTAGAAAAAGGAACCATGCTGTGATTATCTCTGCCTGTCCAGTGGTTATATCTGGTTCTTTGGTCCTGGCATGAGCAAAGGAAAACATTTTGTGAGAGAAAATACCTTAATTTGGGGTGTGTCGCAGAATGAGATCACCACCAACTCTGACTTTGGCTTCTTTTCTTTACACGGAAAACAGCTTAAGAACCTCAGTACTACTACTTTGGTGTAAACCTACTTTAGTTGGCCACAGGTATAATTTATATTAAAGTAAAAACAATGCATCATTTCAGTTCCCTGGGAAAATCACAATTAGACTTGGTTTCCTAGGTGTCATATTTGTATTTGGGTGTTTGTGGGAGAGAAAGAGAGAAGTCCTAGAGGAAGCAAAAAGTTCCTAAGTCTTAACTTGACCGCATTATTTAGCTAATTTTTTTTTAAACATTTTTCTTCCACATAAGGTTCTCAGACTTCTACAGTCACACCAGGATTTCAGAAACCCACCACGGCGAATGTTCCAGGTACCAAAGCTACATCAGCTCCTCAGAAATCCACTACAACAAATGTTCCAGGTGTCAAAGCTACATCGACTCCTCAGAAAACCACTACAGCACATGTTCCAGGTACCAGAGTCCCATCAGCTCCTCAGAAACCCACCACCATAAATGCTCCTGCTACAAAGTCCCCATCAACTCCTCAGAAAACCACTACAGCACATGTTCCAGCTACAGAAGTCCCTCAGAAACCCAACACAATAAGTTCTTCAGCTACAGAAGTCCTGTCAACTCCTCAGAAACCCAACACAGTAAATGTTTCAGCTACAAAGGCCCCATCAACTCAGAAACCCAACACAATAAGTTCTTCAGCTACAGAAGCCCTACCAACTCCTCAGAAACCCAACACAGTAAATGTTTCAGCTACAAAGGCCCCATCAACTCAGAAACCCAACACAGTAAGTTCTTCAGCTACAGAAGCCCTACCAACTCCTCAGAAACCCAACACAGTAAATGTTTCAGCTACAAAGGCCCCATCAACTCAGAAACCCAACACAGTAAGTTCTTCAGCTACAGAAGCCCTACCAACTCCTCAGAAACCCAACACAGTAAATGTTTCAGCTACAAAGGTCCCATCACCTCCTCAGAAACGCACCACAGGAAATGATTCAGCCACAGCCAAAAAGTCCCCCACATCAAATGCTCTATTTACAAAGACCCCATCAGCGGCCCAGAATCCCATCATGGCAAATGCATCTGCTACACAGGCCATCCCAGCAACCCATAAATCCACCACAACGAAAGCTTCATTTACACAGCGCCTTCCAGCAACACAAAAGTCCACTGCTGTACATGCCCCAACGACTAAGGGTCTCCACACAACAAAAAGATTGACCTTTGCTCATATTACAGCAAAACAGAGTTCAGCTGTTCCCAGAGCAACCAACACACCTAAAGGAAGAGGGACCCCCGGTTCAGGTTAGTTGACACTACTCAGGTTTTCCTGAGTGGGGATCTAATGTGCTATGGTGGAACGAGTTTTTCCTTTGAACACTCTTGACTTTCTTCAGAGGCAGATTGGGAGTATGTGAGGGTGAAACGTTCTGTAATAATATATAAAAAGAGTGGGGCTCCATGAAAACAATGCTACATTAAGTTTGGCAAAGAAACTCTGTTCTTTATCTGAGCTTTAGGGAGTCCTTGAGTTCCTCAAGATCCTTCAGAGAACCAAATATGTACCATCCTTATGGTTATTTTCGGGGTCTGGTTTATTGATAGAGACCCATTGCTTCAGCATGCTCCAGGATCTCTCTAGGTTCCGTAGAGTCGCTAATTTGGTAGAGCATGTCAACTGTGTCTTCTAAATAACAGAAAATGCAGAATTCTTTGAAATAGTTTATATTTACACAGGGTCTTTAAATGACAATTTTTAGAAAAGTGGAGTAAAATACTCTGTAGACTTCAGAAATATGCTTTGAGTGAACGAATGAAACCCTTCTTACTGATGACTGCTGCTTCGGGCTACCGGGATGTTCTTGCCTTGTCTATTAACTTGCCTAATGTAGAGCCAAAATTTTTATAGACATTCTTATTCCCTGTTAGAGAGACCCCCCCTTGTTTTTTTTTTTTTTCAGTTCTTTGGGAAATCTCAATAGGACTTTGAGCCAGAAGAGACTTCTTTTTTTTTAATAAATTAATTTTTATTGTTGTTCAATTTACCAACATACAGAATAACACCCAGTGCTCATCCCGTCAAGTGTCCCCCTCAGTGCCCGTCACCCATTCACCCCCACCCCCCGCCCTCCTCCCCTTCCACCACCCCTAGTTCGTTTCCCAGAGTTAGGAGTCTTTATGTTCTGTCTCCCTTTCTGATATTTCCCACACATTTCTTCTCCCTTCCCTTATATTCCCTTTCACTATTATTCATATTCCCCAAATGAATGAGAACATACACTGTTTGTCCTTCTCCGATTGACTTACTTCACTCAGCATAATACCCTCCAGGTCCATCCACGTGGAAGCAAATGGTGGGTATTTGTCGTTTCTAATGGCTGAGTAATATTCCATTGTATACATAAACCACATCCAGAAGAGACTTCTTTAAAATTGTTTTAACTTTTTAGTTGAAGTCAACACACACATACACACAAAATCTGCATAAAGCACCCATGTATGGCTCAGTAACTTTTCTGAAGCAAATATTTGTGTAACCACTACAAACATCAAGAAATAAAATGTTGGCAGCCCTTCCGACTTGCCCCCTTACTTTACAGGTGCTCTGTCGATGATCCTGAACTCCGTCCTCTGACTTCCCTCACCAGTAGGACCCTGGCTTCTGCCCCATACGCCACATGGCCGAGGGCCTTCCCTCTTGGCATATGGTTCTCCCTCTTTTGGCTTCGGCCAGCTTCTGCTTGTCTTCTTAGTTTCCCCACCAGAGCCTTCAAATCATTGTGATTATTGCTTTTCCATATTTTGTCCAAATTTCAGAACTGCTATGATGAAGCCTGTTTTACCATCATCACCCAGATAATTTTTAAGAGCTTGAAACATCACCTGTATCCTTGTTGAACTTTCCTTTATTTCTTGATTCCTTAGGTAAAAAAGCCAAGTACATGCATGTACACGAAACTTTAAACCATTCCTGCCTGCTTTTGCTCATTCTTCGATGGCATCAAATCACTGTGGGTTTTTTATAGCTCTTTTTAAAGTTGTTTTTTTTTTTTTTAAGATTTTAGTTATTTATTCATGAGAGACACAGAGACAGAGAGAGGCAGAGACACAGGCAGAAGGAGAAGCGGACTCCACGCAGGGAGCCCGACGTGGGACTTGATCCCGGGTCTCCAGGATCATGCCCTGGGCTGAAGGCGGTGCTAAACCGCTGAGCCACCCAGGTTGCCCTCTCTTTAAAGTTTTTAAAAATAGTTTTACGCATTATGACCATATCTTCATAGGGATTTCATTCATTTCACAGTTGTTCTCTTGAAGCCTTTTTTTGCCATTCTTTTCTTAAGAATTCGAACATTACAGATACTATGTCTTGTGCCACTTCCGTTTCTCTCCCTCTAAGGCACTGACTCTCCTGAGCTTGGTGCGTAAGCATCCTAGCTATGTTTTAATTTTTATGCTGTATGCGTGTATCCATTAGTAGTACATGATATTGTTTTGTATTTTTTTATGATTTACATGAGCAGCATGTTGTATGTTTCATTATCTGACTTCACTTTTGGCCCTCAACATCGGTTTTATAGCTTGTGTTGACGCTGTTAGATCTAGTTCATTACTTTTAACACTCGTAGGAGGTTACCAACTTCTCCAATTTTTATGACCTCCCTGGGCCTAAAGGTTTTACGATGAGTACACCTGATTTTTCATGGAGCAAGGCAAAGAGAAATAAGTTCCACTTTATATAAATTTGTTACAGTACTTTGTTGAACTATTTCTTTCTGCAAAAAAATACATATATAAGACAATTAAACAAATTTAAATGAAACCTGAAAAAAAAATGAACGAAACCTGAGTCAATAATTATGATGAAAATACAACCAATATTTGGAGTCAGATTTCTCTCTTTTGTGCAGTTAGCTTATTCTTTAAAAATCATATACTATTTTATGCTCAAATTGAAAAAGAAAGTCGCTGCTACTTGCTGGGTATGTGCCATAGTGGTGTGTACCATGCATTTCCCATTTCTAGACATGAGTCCTTGTGCCAACCTTGCAAAATAAGCCTTTCTGGCTTCATTTTATAGATGATGAATTAGAGGCTCAGAGATTAATTTGTATGATTCATATAGTGCTCAGCTTATAGGGACAAAGTTAGGAGTTAAACATCTATTTGCTGGCTCCAAACCCTTTGGTTTTTCTGCTGCATAATATCTCCTTGTTCTCAGTGGTACTTTGAGTAAATCTGTTCACTACTTAAGAGAGCAGCGTATTATTATCAATATATTTATTTGAAAGTTATTTTGCAGTGGCACCTCCATAGTCCTCGAAAGGTGTAAAAATTAACATGCTATGGTAATTTGAGCTTTTGATAGAGTCTGCTGGGAGAGACCTCAGTTTCTGATAGCTTCTTGGTCATGGGATTGGATTGTAGTTATTTACTCTGTAAGCTTTCAAACTTGTTTCTTGCCATCAAGTCATATAACTGAATTATATGGTGTTTGTTTCAGTATTCACTAACTCTCTATCATGTTTCATATTTATAGTGTTGATTCTGTTGAATAGATATAGATACTGGTATATATGTTGTTGGATTAAGTTAACATATAATTTTTCATAAATTTATTTACAATTATTTCTTTCAGCTATGAAAATCTGAGTTACTTTTGAACAAGTACATTCTGTGGATATATATGTTAAATTGCTAGCAAATCGTTGACTTTAAATTTATTGGGTTTTTTTTGTAATTCTTTTTTTTCTTTTATTTTCTTCTTCAGGTGCTAGCACCATTACAACTGGTAAGTTTGGTTCTTCGGCAGTTAAAAGGAATTGTCATTACTGTGGGCTGTACAGTCCATATCCCTGGGAGAGAATGTTGTCTTTTAAGTGTCTTAAGAATACTATTAAAATGCGATGTTTAAAGGTGTCAAAGAGAAGAAAGGTAAATGCATTTTATCGACATGTTTGCTGGACACCATTAGGTACTCGGTATATTCCTAAGTATTTCCAATCATGTTCTTGTTCCAAGGTAATTTTAGGGTGACTTAAAGTCATTTAGCCAGCCAGTCAAGTATTATTGAATGCCTATGGTGTCAATGCATAATCATTCTAGGGGCCAAAGAACAAGAAGAAGGAGGCAGTTATCAATACAGTTTTTAAGCCTCAAATATTTTATAAGTAATCGCAAACTACTCCTTCACTTCTCTTCCAAATAAACTGGAATGCTACCTTTAATTGCATCTTCTTCTTCTTCCTTTCCCTGTGATTTAAAGCAAAGATAGCTTTAAAATTATTCTGTTGTTATAGATAGGAGGACATATTTGTGTTGCGATTTCTTCTAGCCCTTATTCCAGTCCTTTTTTGAGTGTTCATAAATATATTATTTGATGGTACACATTTTAACAAGAAGATGAATAACCCCCAAGAAGATGGTGAAAGAAGCGTTTGTTAAGAAGCAATATAGCTAAGTTGGCATGTTAATAAATAATGTCCAATAGAAAATATACTCATAAAAAAGTGAATATTTTAAATTATGTTCTTATAAGCTAAAGTTGCCTATTGATGTATGCATGAATGACACAAGGGGCTGAAGCTGAGAATAGTATTTTAGTATTATTATTTATAGTTCTTTTATATTTTGAATGAACTTTTCCTTAGCTAAAATATTTATCTTGGAAGGTTTGAACAGTTGGAATTCACTTTGTTTGTTTGATATTTTAAATAGAAATAAATGTATTCTAAATGAAAACTTCATGATTTCATCATTTAATATTAACAATGATAAGTTTAGTGGATGGGCTTTTTCTCGCCTGCGCAGTGGCATCCAATGAAGGTATCAGGTGTTTATTTTCTCTGAAATTCTTGAAGTATGTATTATGTGATTTCCCAGAAACTTTCCCTTAGAGTTAGTCGTAATTCCAGTTTGTGCTCAAAAATAAAGAGGAGCTCTTTCCCTTTTCTTACATCAGACATGTGGCAATATTTTTCTTTGGGATCCCATACTTGTAAAATATGAACCTAAAAATTATCTTTATTTCTTCAATTTACTCTGTGAATTGGGTAACTTTTCTCATTTTATTTTTATTTATTTTTATCTTTTTTTTTTTTTTTTTTTAGAAATTTGAGAGTAGTTGCCACCCACACAGTGTTACATTAGTTTCGGGTATACAACATAGTGTTCAACAAGTGTATATACACTATGCTGTGCTCACTACCCTTGTAGCTGCCATCTGCTACCATACAATGCTATTACGATGTCATTAACAAAATTTCTTATGCTGCGCCTTTTATTCCTGCCACTTTTTTTTTTTTCATTTGGAAGATAAGCAAACTCAACTTGCAAGGAAATTGCTTTTCTTGATTACCTTGCAATGTTAATGACTAATGTGGATGACACTAGAACTTTGGAAGTATTTGATTTTTTCCTATTTAATTCTGCTAAGAAAGAGACTGACTAATCTCAGAACTTCCTTGTTTGCCACGTAAGTGAAGACTTTATTGTGAGGTTTAAAGCTATCCATTCAGCTGACTCTGTACCAGTGTTTCTCAAAAATAGTTTTTTCTTTATTGCCTTCTCCCCCTCACAGAACTTCTTAGACATTTTTTCCCCTAATAACCCCCACCATGAAATTTTACTACCATTGATATACTGTAAATCTATTTATATTCTGTATGTATATCTATACTTTATACCTTAAAAAAGTAAGATTTTTTTTCACCCCTTTGGGATACTCCTACCCCCATTGAGAATATATGCTCCACATAGTTGTATTTTGTTTTGGCTTTTATTTCTGGTTTTTTTTTTGTTTGTTTGTTTGTTTTGTTTTTGTTTTTTTTTATGCTGACATTGTGTAGAAGATAGGCTTATGTTTTGGAGTCGGGCCTTGAATCCTGTTGGTTGTTGGTTTTTGTTTTTGTTTTTAATTTAGTAATTATTCAACCCAGATGATTGAACTTAATCTTTCTGAGTCTCCATGTTCTCATTTATGATCCCTCTTTAAAGTCTTTGAAGCTTAATTCAAAGTTAAGAAATCAGATAACATAATCATATAATTTTTCATTGATCTGCTTAGGCTGGCCAGAGAGGCATTTGAATTTCACTCACTTAAAAAATATAGAGGCACAGAAAATCCAGTGATAAAAACAAAACCCTTTAAGGGTCCTATGGGTGTTGCTAAGGAAGTAGTCTTGAATTGTCATTTATAAATCTGAAAACTTAAGGTTTACTCAAGCACATTTTTTTCCCTTCTATAAAAGACTCTTTCTGGTGTGACTTCCACTGTCTACAGACCTCAGTTCCTTTATTCTATTAGGTTAAATAGGATTATAAGGAAGAACAACCTATTAACAACTTCTTTAGTTTTGCATATGAACTGCATTTCCACTTTATTATATATAAGTGAGACCTTTTGAAGTGACTGGACAAACCCACATTTCTTCAGAAATAGAATCCTTAAATTAATATCAGATCTTTTAGTGGAATTCTGACTTGGTTTCTTCAGGAATGGGGATGGATACTGTACATGTTAATTTAGTACCCATTTAATATAAATGGTATTCAAATAACCTTCAGGTGTTTTTATTGAGCATACTATGAACAATTAAAATTGTGACCAGAACCTGGGATTAGAAATCACTTTTTCTTTGGTGATAAACTATTCAACATAGCCTTTTTTGATCTCAGTTTTCTCATCTGCAAAATGATTATTCAATGCTATTTAATAATAAATATTTTCTAAACACTTCCTACTGTTTGCCAAGTACTGTGCTAGTTACTGGAGTAATGAGATACGAGGTGACAAATGGCTTTATAGTGTTTTAAACACTGTAAATATCATCCTATTGAGGAACATTGTTAAAATACTCCTTTTACTTGGAGAAAACTGTTTTCTAAAATTATATAATTTTCCTACCTAAAAGCTCTTCAATTAATGATTCAGAATGTTGGTATCATAATCATAATTCCATTGCCTCACGTATTCTAAGTCATAAGTCTTAAAATGAGACTGAATCAGTTGGGTTGGTTTTCCATAGATACCAAGTAACTTTTGAGATCATAGCTATTGCCTTTATACTCAAAGATATCTTTGTTTATAATTTGGGAAGTAATACTCTTATTAATTTACTGAGGAATCATTTATGTAGAATCTTGTTTCTCATATTTCTGTATTTGATCTAGTTTCCGGTGAAAACATCAGTCTCTGCACATATTCTTCTAGAATTACATATATCTGCTGGTCAGTGTTCTAAGAATAAGATTTTAGTTCTGTCATCCAGATACTTTGGGTCACTTTAAACTTTTCAATCTTCATTTATCATTCAAATTGAAAATGGAATGGTCTTACAATCATTGAAAATGATGGAGTTCATGGGAGTGGTGAAGGGAAAAAAAAAACAAATTTTTGAGGAGCCATGATTTATTTTATGAATACAGTCTTTCCAAGCTAACAATCTGGAGCTAGGGGATCAGTGAAAGAAATTGATTGGGTAAAATACTGTAAAAACTTAACCTGCTGTAGAAATAGCTGTTTTCTTCCATCATGTATCCCTATGACAATGCAATTGTGTGGCATGTGTGTTTTTGCTGATTTTGGAACCAATTTGGGATTTGGTCACATCAGCTTCCGTTGTTTTCCTGGTGTCATGTGTAATTTCCTTTGCAATACAGATCTAAAGAATAGAGCTCAAGGACTGTGTGGGGTGGAGTAGGGAGGAAAAGGGAGACTAAGAATGGTATGGGGAAAGGGTGTGTTTGGAGAAGAAAGATTGTGTGTCAAAAATCAAGCTATAAAAATTATTGTTGACCAACTTATTTGACCAATTATTTTTCTATCATTCAACTCAAAATAGTGCATTTGATCTTAAAAGGAAATGTTAGCTTTCCTAAATGGAATTTTATCTACAACAGACTAAACACTGAACAGCATATTCTGTAAGCAAAACATGTGCTAGCCTCCATGCACAGGTGATACTACCGTTCCTGTGATGGCAAAATGCCTACAGCTCTTATCTTTCCT
The DNA here is from genome assembly GCF_905146905.1 of Nyctereutes procyonoides. Classification (NCBI taxonomy): domain Eukaryota; kingdom Metazoa; phylum Chordata; class Mammalia; order Carnivora; family Canidae; genus Nyctereutes; species Nyctereutes procyonoides. The sequence goes on along the minus strand of NW_026575037.1, from coordinate 20,904,612 downwards.
AGGAACAGAGTAAATGGCTTCCCCATTAACCACATATGTAGCCCTTGCCTCTCTGAGACTCAGTTTACTCATCTACACAATGACAGCGAACTCCAAGAAACCTTCTAGTCCTAAAATTACATAATGCAGTCATCATATTGGAATGATCAATGATCAAAAAGCATTTAAAATTGAGCATGGTGGGGCTGAAATACTTCAGAAGCCTCTCCCCAACCAGTTAGATACATTTTATTTGAGCATGATGATGTTTTAAATATTTATTTCATTTTTCTTTTACCGAAAGCAAGATAAATAGCATGTAATTTTTACTGTCAAACTTGTGCCCTAAGAAAGCCACACACAGAATATAATTCCTGTCTCCTGTTTTTCTTTAACTTGGCTTGTTACCGGTGTGTTTGTCATTGTGAGACTGCATTGTATATTTATTTGCTCATGTTTCTATTAACTGTGTTACCAAATCTTTTCCTCCCTCAAGGACTTGTTGCTGGTACTGTAATTGTTATACTAATTATAATCAAAATTTTCTGGCACTATGGAAAATCAGGGTGAGCAAAAATTCTGATAATTAAAAAAAAATGTATTCTCAGCTTCTTTCCAGTAACACTTAACACTGTATCCGACCATAATTTTCTTAGCTTAATTGTATTTTTTGACATCCTATCTCTTGATTCCTTTTCTCTGTAATTTCCTAGGTGAACAGACTTTGTCTTTTTTTTCTTTTTTTTTTTTACTTCTTCAGTAGATTCAAGGACTTTAACGTTTCAAAGGAAAACAATTTGAAAGCCATCAATTAATCAACTCACCTTGTTTTCCCCACTCAGTACAATTTCTGGTAGTATCTGTGTGTTACACAGAAGCCAAAAACCTGGGGAAAAAAATCAGCCTCTAACAGACTTGTCAGATTGCCTGTGATTCGGCCTTTTTCTGGGTTGTATTCATTAAAACACGCCAGAACAGCTAAACAGTGGTTAAGAGGGCAGGCCCAGGAGCTTGACCGTTTGCATTGAATCCTCCTGGGATTCACCGGAGTCACCTGTGCCCGGGTGAAAACGGGCAATGTCACTTCTCTGATGCCTCCTTCCTTATTTGTAAAGTGGGGCAAATAGAACACTTACTCAGGGGATTGTAGTAAGGATCAAATGAGCTGCCACCTGTGAAGAAGGTAGACTGTTGCTTGGTACCTGGAAAGCCATCAGATGGTAAAACAGCAACACACAGAAAAAAAAATCAGTATTATTTGAAATATCTGACCTGCATTCAATGTGCGTGTGTTAAGAATAATGTCATAATTGGCTCTGACATATCCTGTAGACAGAGGATTTATTTAAATGGATCCTCCTCTGTTTCATGTATTTTACTATTCAGAAAACTTAGTGTAGAGTTCATATAAACTTGAATTATTTCTGAACTGCCCTAATGCCTGTCTATTTTTTTCTCATTAATTAAAAATGACTCTAATGGTGTTACTAAATGGCCTGTTTTAATTTAGGAAGTGATGTGAGCTATCTACTTTTTACCCTCTGTACTCTTACCTTTCTTCTTAACAATATTATTTAAGCCTGTTGTAAGCTAAAGTATGTAAATATTCTTTAAGTCACTAAATGGTTCGGGCTTATAGTAAAACTATCTGGCCATCGCGTCCTGGGCTTTGTGGGCTTTTAAATAGATACGTGTTTACTGTCAATAAAATGTTTTAGATGCTATATATAGTAAAGTACATTAATTTATACAGTATTAACTTATCTAAGTTAATATGTTAATTTCGGATTTTTCAGAAACGCTTTAAGAATGTGGCTTAGAGTCCACCAAAAACAAACAGAATTTAGAGTTCTATAAAGTGAGTTAAGTTGGCACAGATGCTTGAGCAAAGCTACCGTGGGAAAAAAAATAAAGCACTCATCTTATGTACTTCCTTGCCCTTGTTCTGGCTCTCCTTTTGAATTAGAGCTTTATGGGTTTACCTTCCAGAGCTAGTGCTTTGTGGCTTGGTAGGTGAGGCGGGTTGGTTGGAATGTGGAGCTCATGGGGCCCTCTCCAGGTGGTTTCAGTTTCTTTACACACTTTTCAGTAAAATAATTGGCCATGATGGTTCCATTGGGATGGAAAGTGTTGAAATGTAGAAGAATGGAATATTTGTTTTGAATTTTATTGGGGTTTCGCAGTAAACTGAATTCCTCTATTTCTGTCTGAGTCAGAGGAAATTCGTGCTAACCCCTAAGAAAGTATTTGCCTTTTTCGTGTGCACTTAAAAAACACTCCACTTGCCTTGTTTTGGAAATAAAAGCTGTTGAAGTTAAGAGCTAACTTCGTACATTCCTGGTTATGCTCCTGATTTCATACCAATATAACTAAAAGTTGGATCTGAATAGGGGCAGGGAAGAGAGTTGATGTAAAGGTGATCATGTACCTTCATCGGGTGAAGGCAAACCTTTGTTTGCCTATCAAAGGATTTACTTTTTTTTAGAAATGTTGGGTTTGCATATGTTTTAGTTCATAAAAGGGATGTGATTGTAAGGAAATGCTGATACTGCTTTTTGATGCAAGTTAAAATTATGTAATTCAATTAGTGTTTTCCTTCTCTACTATTCAGCTCTTATTACCCTCATGAAAACAGCAAAGCATTCAGTGCCGTGTTTCAAAATTTAACTGTAACTGGTATGCCTCAGAAGTAAGACCTTCTGCTAAATTATAAAAAGTATGTGGTTTTATAAAGTCACACTTCTGTGTCTTGCAAAATGTCCATCACTACAGCTGCTACAGGATTTATCCATGACTGTTCAAGAATAATAGGGGCCCAGACCTCTGTTATCTTGTCATACTGGTTTTTCTTTGTTGAGTGAATGACAACAGATTGGATCATTCATTAGCATGACATGTCATCCATTCTTCATTCATCATCTCATCTTGCATTTTGCACTCAGTTTATTGAAATGATTGGATGTTAGTAATGCCACCAATATTTGGGGAAGAAATTAGGGCTTACAAATAGGAATGCCTTCATTATGACTTTGCATCATGAGATGATTTGCTTTTATTGTATTTGTTTCTCCTTTTTACGTGGTGGCTTTGAGAGTTTCCAGTATATAGGAAATATTGAGATTTGTTTTATGGTATCTTTTATAAGTCATGTTTATAGATTTCACATCCCTTTCATGTTACACAAAATTATGACACAAAAATAACTTAATAGAAACATATCTAGGAGACATTATAGGTGTCTTCCTCAAGGTGTCTTTTGATGACACTTTTCTCTATTGCCCATGTCGGGGGTCTTCATTGACTTTTAATCTGGAAGTATCCGAATTGATTCTAACTTGGCCACTTAATTTCAAGAAACTGAAAAACTCAAGTGTCCTGTTTTAATCGCTGTTACTCTAGCTACTAAACCCTAGAGTGTACACTGGCCGAGACTGGATAACTTACTAATTTTGCATTTGTTTTGCATGCCATGTTAACCGATTAATTTTCACTGTTTATCATACGTGGTAACCAAAAGATTAATGTGTATCATCAGTCAATAAATTTATTTTGATTTTACTTTTCTTTTTTAACTTTCAGGACATGCATGTGTTACATTGACAGTCTTGTTTGTGACGCTAGTTACCATGGGCTAGCTGATTTATCCGAAGAAGAGTTAAGAAGAAAGTGCACACAAGTATGCAGAATATTTCTAGTTTCTTAGACCTTTCTGAAGGAGTGGACGAAATAAATGGAATAGTGCTCTTCATTCTGCATACTATCCTTGTCTTTAAGGGGCATAGGAAAATCAACAAAGCAAGGAGAAGTGAATCTGTCCTTGGACACTCCCAAACCAATAGAACAACTTGCAAGATTTAGAGTGATTACTTTCCTAAAAGTGTAGGAAAGTGTAGAGGTTTGTTCATACTTAGAATGTGAGCATGAAGAAAAGAAAATATCATTTTTCCCCACTAGATATGTACATTATTTTGTTCACAAAGAAAATTAAAAACAGTAGCTGGATATTGGAAAGAAACAAACAAAAAATCTAAAATCAGTCTCTTCTGAGCAAACTTGCCAAAAAGAGATGAATCCTATAATCCAAATAACCCTTGACTGGAGGGCATTTTCATCTTTTCTTATTCCATTAAAATGAGTCTGAATGGGGTGGCAAAATATCCTAAAGGAAAAACATGTTTATGACCCAAGAGTTGATTTTCTTGGGTTAGTTGGGGACAAAGGAAGAACATAGAATGAAGAAATAATTCCTTCTTTGTCACACAAGTACAGGTACCACAACAAGACTTAGCCTCTCACTTGTAAGTAAGATGGATTGGCTATAATTTTGTTTTAGGACAATTTTTTTTTTCACTTGGAGAAAGACCCCTATGAAAGCATGAAAGGTGTCTTTATTGACTTAATGTCTTTAAAAATATCCAGAGATGTTATGATATTAACATGAGAAAAGGGTGTATCTTTCTGAAGTGAGATGTTCATAGCCAAATTGTAAATCTTCTTTTGTAATATTGAAATTAATTTATTTATATTTATTTATGTTGGTGAATGAATTGGTTTTACATGTATAGGAAGAAAAGTTCAAGAATATATGTAAAGAAAAATCTATTTTCCCTAAATAGAAATAAATAATTGATCACATTTTTTGGTCTCATGTAGTATTTGAAATTTATTTTCTCAGATATAAAAAAATTATTTCTAAATAAGAAATCCTTCTCCTGCTTCCCGTAAGTAGTTTAGAATGCCGTCCTCTGCTTCTCCTGGTGTGAATCACTTTCAGTTACTTTTAAATTATACCTTATTGTACTTTCTCAAGCATGTCATATTCTCACAGTAGAGTTGTGTCACTTGTTACTAATTTCCCTAAGGGCAATCACATTAGTTTCTAGATTATTATTCATTCTTACCACCTCACCAATTATATGTAAGAGCTGGAATAGACTAGAATATACACATAACTAAATTTAACAATAGTTATTTTGTCTGTCGTATTGCTTCATCTATTTTGTTGTTGAAGTATTTTAAATTCCATATACATCATGATATTTCATTATAAATATTAAAATATGTATTTCTAGTAATAAGGACTAGTAATAAGGACATGTTTTCTATCTAATCATGATGGTCCCAACTAACAAGATTAACAATAATTTCCTAATAGTTTCTAATATTAGGAAGTTCTTTTAACTCTCCTAAAAGTTCTTGTGTTGGATATGGATAGACACATAGCCAAATACTAATTCATCTGTTTGTTAAATGGGAGGGCCTACTCTGCGTACCCTGTGACAGTCTGGTGCTTCCTCGGGGAGTAGCAAGGATAACACCGATTCAGTTATTCAGAAAACTACCTGCGAGCCAACAATGTTCAGGTTACTGTGTGCCAGGTGTGAGCTTGTCAGGATAACTATGATACAGCGGCTGCCTTCAATTTGCTTTTATTCTGTCACAGGAAAACCAAAATTAACACTTACTGAGACAAAGAGGATAGAATTACAAGTGTTCTAGTAATCGCCCGTACGGAATACAGGGAGTGCCTAAGCTATCTTTGCTATGTGGGTGAATGGTGGGCAGGGAGGTGTTCCAGACAGGATGTGAAATGCGGAAGAACAAATAGAGGGGATTCACAGAACAGAAATGGAACCTGCAAACAATGCAGCATGATAAAGCAGGAAAGGCTCAGAGAGACGACTCGTATTTAGTGTAGAAATAAATATCACAAGTTCCAAATATTTATTCTGCCTTGATTAAATTTAAAGCTGGAGTCAATGAGCACAGGTTGATAATAGCAAGAATTGTAGCCATTGGGAAATATTGAACTTTAGCAACACAATCCAGAGTTAGCCTTTACATCTTATGGTTTAGATAAAGGCAAAGCTGAAAAAATATTTAACAGGTATCTTGAAGATAGTAATATGAACAGTAGGCAAATTGTGGGTAATGGCATTTTCTTATAGGATTTATTATTGTTTTGTGTCCTGTTGTCATGAGCTTGAATAATTTTATTTTTCCCCAAGGTAAGCCCTCCATTGAGATTATACTTTGTGAAGATTGTGTTGCTCTTGAGACTGATGCTGGTTTGTTGCTGGATATTGTTCTTGCTTACCACAGAAATTTGCATTTTATTATATTTAACCTACTATCACCATCAAATTTCTTAGAACACTAAGCATAAATAGTTTTTGTCTTACCACACCCTAGCTTTTTAGGTTGGCTAATGCCAAAGTGGAAATGCCTTATTTTCTATTCAAACAACTTGAATGTTCCCTTCACCCCCTAAATTAAAAATAGCCTCTTCTGTAAAGTCAGTGCTTCCTTTGCAAACTACCCCAGTGGTGGGCTGGTTCACTTTCATACTCCATGTGCCTCAATGTTGAGAAGTATTCTTTTCCTTACTACCCACTGCTTCTACTTCCATCCATCTCAAGTTTCCCATATGTTCTTTAAAAAGAGTAACTATTATTTTTTAAAGATTTTATTTATTCATTCATGAGAGACACACAGAGAGAGGTACAGACATAGGCAGGGGGAGAAGCAGGCTCCCTGCAGGGAGCTTAATGTGCACTCAATCTCTGGACCCCAGGATCACAACCTGAGCCAAAGGCATACTCAACCACTGAGCCACCCAGGTACTGCCTAAGGGTAACTATTCTTTCACTCTAGTAGGGCAATTTACTAAAATGTTTTTTCCCTATAGTTTTCTCTCTGTCTCAATTCCAAGCAGGTAGCCAAATTTTGGTCTTCCTTGCTACAGAGGAGCATGATGACCTATGGAAGCAGAACCACTTAATGTCAACTTTCTTTCTTGCTATTCTTCTCTGATGTCCTTTGCTCTCATTGTGGACCAACTAAGCTATAGGGAGGGAGGTAGAAGCAGAATCAGGAAGAGAGAAGACTCCTGTGAACAACAAAGAAGACAGATGTTGCTCAAAGCCTCTGATCCAAGGTATCCTGACAGTTTCTAGGGTGAGGAGGTAAGGACTCAGAGGTGAGTGATGGGAAGTATAGTTATATTTTGCAGCTAAGACTAGCAGGATTGGTTAAAGGATTAGATGTCCAGTTAAAAAGGAAAGAGGAATTAAGGATAACATCAGGCAGTTTAGCCTGATCAACAGGAAGAGGGAGATTGTCCCTCTTCCCTAACCTTATTTCCCTTGGGGAAGACTTCTGTAACAGAAAGATCGGGAGTTTGTTTTTCTACACAGTAAGTTTGATATGCCCTTTAGACATCAAAGTGGGGGTGTTGTATAAATAGTTAAAAATACAAATCTGGAGCTCTGAAGAGGGTCTAGACTAGAGATACATATTTGGGAGTCCTCAATAAGAGAACACATGTCAATGAACCCAAATGAAGAAAGCAAGCTGGAGACTTACACTCAACATTAGGGTTTACGATAATGGAGGTCACTGGTAACCTTGAGCAAAGCTCTTTCAATAGAGTGGTTGTAATGAAAAACCTAGACTGAGGGGTAAAACAGAGACTGGGAGGAGAGAGATTGAAGATAACTAATACAGATGAATGTGGACAACTCTTTTGAGAAGTTTTACAGCAAAGTTCAGGCAGAGACATGTTTGCTCAAGAGAGATTGTATTTTAAAATATGGGGGAAACTGTATCAGGTTTTATGCTGATGGGATATGATGCAGGAGAAAGAAGAAAGAATTTCTAAAGCCCTGGATGAGGTGAGAGGTAACGGCCTCCCTCCTGAGAAGTGGTATAGCTAAGTGGTAAGAGCGTGGATTTTGGAGACAGACTGCCTGAGCTCAAATAGGACTCCTGCCCTTATACAACTGTGTGACTTTAGGAAAATGCCTTGTCTATGTACCTTAGTTATTAATCTATAAAGTGCCTCTCCATCTGTAAAGTGGGAATATATAGAATTTCTATGAGAATTAAGTTAAAAAACATAAAGTTCTTAGAATAGTGCAAACCACATAGGAAATGCTCAATACATTTTAGCCCTTGCTAGGGCACAAATGGAGAGGAATCTAGAAGTATGTAAAGCGGTGCTGGAATGAGATTCGTTGTATGAAGTTACCTTTCACAGCACCCACCACTCTGCAGGCCCAAACCTGTCTACGTATGGAATATCGGGGTTTAGGAATCCTGTGTGCTCTGCTTTCCGTCTGATTCCTATATTCCCAGTAAGTCTCATTACAGCCAACACCCTTTGTCAATAGTATTGTGGTTCCGCTCCAGGGAGGTTCCTTTTTTTTGTTCACTTCAGAATGACCATGAGTGGAGGTCAGGGGCTCCTCCGTTCCCTTGGAGTGTACAGCTGTTGCTGCCCACGTACTGCCCATGCAATTTGGGGCACCCAAAAGCTTGAACAGCCCAAGGTCTGCTAAGTCCAGGATCTTAAGTTCCTTGACTATACAATTCCCTCAAAAACTTAGTGGGCTCCTGATCTCTTTGTTTCCAGTACATACTATGGGACAGTTGCCACTGCCAAATAATTTACTAAATTAAATTCTCAAGCCTGATCTGTTTCTTTGCCTCCTACTTACCATCTCATTCTTTGCCTCGTTTCTGCAGGTTCTCACTCATGGAGGCTTACTTCCTTGTGTGTGCCTGGTTGCCTTTGACTGTGCTACCTGTTGCTCTTTGCAGACTTGCTTGCTGGGATTACCTAAAGCATAGGGTGAAGGTACTCTCTCCAGGGATACTTTAGTTTGCCATCCACCATATTTATTTGGCAGTATCATTTGGGCACTACCTTAACCCATGTTTAAAGTGTGGGCTTCCCTGACCCACTCAGGTCTTGTGAACTTGGACTGACAGTCCCTCACCATGACTGGGCAATCACCACAAATTCTCAGGGTTACATTTTTATCTTTGTATTCATTTTTATTTTCCTCTGTTCCATTCAACGGAATGGCAACCTTTCCTGCAATCTTCCAGGGTTGGGTTCAGAAAAGGGAGCCTTACTTTTGGTTCACTCTGAGCCTGAGGCTAGAGTCCTTTATAAATCCAGGGCAATGCTGGGACCCCACAGCTGATAAAACTCTCCACCTTGGATGGGTGCTGGACCATGACTTCTGTCCTCTTGCCCCTTGAAATTAAAAGAATAAACGTGAGCTTCCTGATATCAACCCTCAGGCAGATTTAATTTTCTTGCTAATATTCTCCCTTTCTTTCCTCGGTTCAGTTTTGCAATCAGTTATCTCTGACAATCCCCATGCTATTTTGTTGGCTTTTCAATGGGTTTAAGAGAATTTCTAATGTTTTAAATCCTGTTACCTTGGTTGCTTCTTAGTAATAAGTCCAAATCTTAGGCTGCCACTGTTGAAGTATAGAATTCCTAAGCACAATGTAGGCTCTCATCACATACCTATGAAAAATGAAATCGTTGAAAGAAAAGAAAGATACAATGATACAATACATGTAATACATGTAAATGTAAAATATTAAGTCAAAGAAAAATATATACAGTTGGGCTTGAACAACATGGGTTTGAAGTGTATAAGCCCACTTACATGTGACATTTTTTTACAGTACAGTACTAAAAATGTATTATCTCTTCCTTATGCTTTTCTTAATATTTTCTTTTCTTTAGCTTATTTTATTATAAAAATACAGTAAATAATGCATATAACATGCAAAATATGTATTAATTGACTATGTTATTGGTAGGGCTTCGGGTCACCACTAGGCTATTAGTAGTCATGTTTCAGGGGAGTCAAAAGTTATATGCGGATTTTCTACTATGTAGGGAGTCAACCCCTTACCCTGCATTGTTCACAGTCAACTGTAATTTCAAATGTTATAAACTGTGAATAGTTAAAACCATTTCAAACTGTACAAGAAAAATTTCCCATTGACAGCTACCATCAAGATTTTGAAAGGTTCATTAAAGGCTCATAATCAGGAATTATGTAGAGCATTTCAAGAAACAAAATTCCATATAAAAAGCTGCAGAAAAGCTACATGGATGCGAAAGCTGAAGGTTGGCAAATTGAACACCAATCAAAAATAAATTTATTATTTAAAAAAATTGAAAATATTTTATTTGGAAATTTCATATGCATTCAATATGCAAGGTCTTTCCTAATTCTTGTATTTTATTCTTATCATAACTATGTGATAGTTTTAATGTAATGAATTTTTTTTATCACAGTTTTCTTTTTGTGCCCAGATATGAAAACAGTTGGAAGTATTGGGAAAGGGAGAAATCGAGACCCAAAGGAAACGTGCTAATTAATAAATACAGAATTAGCTGATTTTATTATTGAGTAAAGCAAATATAATACAGGCCAGAATACATGCAGGTGCCCAACAAATGGCCACAGAGCTGGAGAGGACTTTCTGCTCTGTTTACATGAAAGTAAAGCTACTGTTGCTCTACACCATCCTAGTTTTTAGCTGTCTGCAGGAATTTATTTTGCATCAGTCATGACATGGAGTGTACTCTGAGACTCCAAGTCTTTCCTAATTCCTTATCAAGCTTGTTCTGATGTTCTGATCTTCGTAATAGTTTTTAAAAAGGCTTTTAAATTTATTTATTCATGAGAGACACAGAGAGAGAGAGGCAGAGGGAGAAGCAGGTTCCCTGCAGGGAGCCCGATGCAGGACTGGATCCCAGGACCCCAGGATGATGACCTGAGCCACGCAGGCGCCCGTGATCTTCATAATTCTTTATCAAAATCTCCTATGTTTGCCTCTGACAGTCTAACCAGTTCTTCTTATGAGTCATACCCTACAGCATTCTTTAGTGAGCTTAGGTTAAGCTCAGTTTCCGTACGGAAGCACTGTTCTAGGTAGCCGCACTGAGCCCAGCAGCACAGGAGAATAGCAGAACAGGCCTAACCCTGACTTTGAGGAACAAACTTCCTGTTAGAACATGCTGTTATTTCCATCCACGGTTTAGTGACTGCTGTGAACGCTGTTTGTTGTATAGTCTGCTGTGTAAGCTGACGGAGGTGTCAGCAGCTGTCTGCTTCTGCTTTTAGGTTGTTTGGAAGATAGAATGCCTATGGGAGCCCAAATAGGAATGATGCAGTGTAGGGGGAGCTGGAGCCTCAACTGTGCACAGCGTCAGCATCAAGCACGGAGCATTATTCCTGGAGAAAACGAGAAAGATTCCCACACTGGAGCTGGCAGGCACAAAGATAGGGAAAGGAAGCAGAAATCAGGCTGACCAATGAAAGGAGCCTCTATGGATCATGATGCTGGTCATCCCCCTTCTCTGCCCCACCAAGTATTGGAGCCACGGGCAGATGCAGCATTTGCCTTCCTATTCAAGCAGGGCTGCACTGAGTGTGTACAGGGCTGCAAGCAATTTGTTTTTTGAGAATCCCCTGTCTACAAATGCAATGAGGCTTAAAATGAATTTTTAAATTCATGGTCCCATATGAAGTACAGTCATTTATTGATGGAAATTTAGAATAATAAGTAGAGGGAAGGTGCTTATGTATCTGTTTATTGTCTGATCAATTCATAGTGTCCAGGTACCATCTCTATTGGTTTGGATCCTGATCCCCCACATTTTCTTAGTGCTAAACATGCCCAATGTGCTACTCAGGGTAGTTTTATATCTTCTAGTGGCAGGAAAAGATGGCAACATTGTGACTACACACAATGCTATAGTTCTTTAGAACCTATTTATATTGGTTTAGGTCTTCTTATTCCTGTGGTTCCCTAATACCATTTACTCCTGTTAATCACATCATTATTCATTATGTTGATCATTCATTGCACCACCTGTGAACCCTGGAGCTTCCAATGACATTCAAAGGTTGTTACTGTGCTTCATTGATGATAACACAAATGCAAGTGTTATCCATTTTCCAGGCAGTGAAAACATAAATAATACTTCATTTTCTATATGTGCTGTATTTACCCCTTGGATTTTATGGTATGCAGTGTGTCTTAACCTATGATATGACTCTTTAGGTCATAATCATTGCATTCTTGGAATGGGACCTCTTTCAATGTGGACTGCACCTCCGCCTTCCATCAGCTCCATCAGCTGGGAGAACAGGCAAGGGGCCTGTAGATGGAGTGAAAAAGCAGCCTATTAATACAAAGATTAAAAAAAAATAAATAAAAAATAAAAAAATAAAAAAAAATACAAAGATTACTCATTTCTTCCCAGCATAGCCTAATACTGACCAAGGACAGTATGGCATCTCCTCATGAGTTGGAGACAAGGGAAGGCATTGAAAGGAGGGGTCATTGGCTTTGTGGAGCAACAATTGGAAAATTCTAGTGAGAAATGTCATCACTGGAGATTTGCCTTCACATGGGCCAGCAGAGGGAGTGGGCGACTGTTCTGGGTGCCCCCAAGGGGGCACAGAATATAAGAGCTACCGCTGTCACCATCCTCAGGTGCCATATTCCAAAGGTGCCAAAGGTGGCACCACAATTGGAACAAATAGATGAAAGCTGTCACAGGGGCCTATGCACATATTCATCAGTCCCAGGGCAGGTGTCGATTGCTAGTCTAGAGCCCTAAACTAGAAGGATATAAATAATCTCTAGTAGATCTAATCCAAAAATAACACACAAGCACAGTTTCTTCGATGCAGTATTATAGAAACAAACACATAAAATATATTAGTTACCTACAAACTGCACTAAAAACAATTGGGTCTTTGCTGATTCAGGAGGAGCTGCAGATGTAGTGGAGTCTCAATGGTCATTTCATTGTGGGAATGTTGAGTTATCACTTGCAAGGTGGCTGCTAGGGACTGACTTGTGTCCACTCCAAATTTCTTATGTTGAAGCCCTAACTCCCCACTGTGATGAGTGTTTAGAGACTGGGCTTTGGGAGGCAATTAGAGTTAAGAGGTCACAGGAGAGGGCCCCCAGGATGGGATTGGTGCCCTTATAAGAAGAGACACCAGAAAGCTGGCCCCCTTTCTAGTCTCCCCCACCGACCACCACCATATGAATACGTAGTGAGACGGTGGCCAAGTGCAAGCCAGGAAGAGAGCCCTCACCAAAACCAACCACGCTGGCACTCTGATTTTAGGATTCCAGCTTCCAGAATGGTGAGAAAATTAATTTCTGGTGTACGAACCACCCAGTCTATGGTATTTTGTTATGGTAGCTCCAGCTAATAACAACAGCTAAATGTAGCATTCACTATTTATTTTGTGTTTGTTTACAGAACACTTGGTAATTTTACGCCCATTATATTTTAAAGGGACATCTTATATATTAATTTTTAAACTGAAAAGTATATTGAGATCTTTAGCAATGTGATTTTGTGCAATTTTTTTAACCTTTTTGTTTCCTCATCTATAAATCTGACAGTAGAACCCTGTAGGATTTTTGTAAGAATGAAATCTGTCAATATTTGTAGGGTTCTTAAAGTAGTGCCTGGCACAATATGCTGTGTATTTATTACATTAAATATAAGTAAAAATAAAGTGCATTTCTAATACTTAAATGTATATTATAGCTTTAAAAGTCGTCTTTCTACTATGAAAACTAATTTAGGCCTACTGCCTTCCATGGTTGTTTTTCTCCTTTGGCCTTTTCATGACTATTAATTATTGGAGTGTTGCTGATTAATTTATTGTTTTCAGTAGAAACACTGAGGCCTTTAAGCCGTAAGTTTTCCTTTTCTTCACCCAAAACCCCACAAAGAGAATAGAAAGTATTTATACCAGGACAGGAAAACACTTTCATTTTTAATTTAGATTTTTCTACAGCTAATGTGTATGCATTCTATTTCTCCTCTCATCAAAGTGTACTATTATCTTTAGCCAATGGTGTTAGAACATTTAAATCAACCAGTATTTTTATTTGGAAGGCAACATTTTCTTTTCTTTCAAGATTTTATTTATTTGGGATCCCTGGGTGGCACAGCGGTTTGGCACCTGCCTTTGGCCCAGGGCGCGATCCTGGAGACCCGGGATCGAATCCCACATCGGGCTTCTGGTGCATGGAGCCTGCTTCTCCCTCTGCCTGTGTCTCTGCCTCTCTCTCTCTCTGTGACTATCATAAATAAATAAGAATTTAAAAAAAAGATTTTATTTATTTATTTGACAAATATAGAGTGAGAGAGCAAAAGCAGGGAGAGCTCTAGGCAGAGGGAGAAGCAGACTCCCCACTGAGCAGGGAACCCGATGCAGGGTTCGATCCCAGGACCCCACGATCATGACCTGAGCTAAAGGCAAATGCTTAACCAACTGAGCCACCCAAGTGCCCCTGGAAGGCCACATTTTCAAATAGAAAAAAAACATGTTAAGGCTTTGTCCCCTGAATATTTATTTCTTTATCATGTGTAAATAATGGTTGTCTTTACAAACACAGTGACTGCAAGATAGGTGCTTCTGTTTTCTTCAAACTACAGAGGTTTTTCTTTATTCTTTTTTTGCTTTAATTTCAGAAAAAGCACATTTAAAACATTAGGAATATTATCGTGATTTCTTATGCTTTTTGAAGCCTTAGAGACTCTCCTCTGATTTATATATGCATTTAGTGGTCTTTTTGTACTGATATACCATCGCATCTGGAAAACATTATTCTCTTTCTACTAAGGCACATAAACTGTTCCAGATCAACGTTCCCTCCTTGGTAACTGGGTTATATTCAGAATATATCAGGATTGTTTTCAATATGCCCATTTCACTTCTCAGGAAATATGCATACCCTGAAAACAAAGTGTTTCTAGAAGACTGGAGACCCCGTTTTGGACTCACAAATTTCACCTGGATTCCCCAGTCCCTGTTTTGTAAAAGTTATGGACTTTCATTCAGGGAAGAAAAAAAAAACAGATCATCATCAGTAGTGGAACTTCATCAAATGCTTGGGCAGCAAAGTAGGGGTTTTGACCATCCTTTGTGTTCAAAGAAAAGAAAAGAAATAGCAAACTATGAATGAACTAGGGCAGGGAGAGGCTGTTCAACAGAGGATGCCAATCCCCCCCCAAGTGAAGCTGGTGAACCAGGCGGGTGCACAGTGTATCTATCTCCCAGGGTGGGGGGAGCAGCAGCGCTCCCTGTTGGGCCCCTCACATTACAGAAACAGAACCTCCTTCTGCTGGACCCCAAGCTCTCCCTACAAAAGAAAGAAATCTATTTCCTGCCTTTAGCCAGACTACGGTTCTAACCAGTTTAATAGGTGAAGTATCAAACCCAAAATGGGGAATTAAGCAGTTTAATCATTTTTCTTTAAGTTCAAAGGCTTGCAGATGTCCTCGTGTCATTAAAACAAAACAAATATCTGAATCCTAATGGATCCAACCTCAGCGACAACCAACTGCTGGGACAGATGGCAGCAGACAGATGGGTCTTCCCTCTGAGCCCCAGATGGTGGTGACTCTTACCTCTGTTAGCATGCACTCCACCTCACTTTAATCATTTAGTCCCCAGAGAGTTGTTAATTGAAAAGAGGCAAGGATTCTTGATTCTCTGTTTGAATAAGTAATCCAACAAGACTGCAGATTTTACTTTTTCTTTTGAATAATGGAGAAAAAAGAAAATTTCAAAGCTCTTCCCTAAAAATAAGGCTCATAAGTATTTATTTGGGGGGGGGGACTCTTAGGCAGATTCCATGTCCAGCTCCATCCCACAATTTTGATCCCACGACCCTGAGATCGTGACCTGAGCTGAAATCAAGAGTCGGATGCTTAACTGACTGAACCACCCAGGGCCCCCTACTCAAAAGTATTTGTATCTTTGACAAAACAGATATATGAATTTAAATATTATAACCAAAGCTAATATTGTTAAGGCAGCCAATCAGAAGCCCATACCTTTTATGTACTGTTACAAACTAGAGGACGACTTTTATAAAACATCATTCTGAAACTGCAAAAGAGATTGGGAGAAATACATTCCAACCAGGCAAGCATGCAGTTAAGCAGTCAGCCCAGGCTTTCCCCTACTGAAAGTCCCACTCAGAGAAAAAGATCTTTCTATGTTTAGGTAATTTATAATAGAACAGTATGCCACACTGCTCAGAGAAAACAGTTATTTACTGTAAGAAAAAAAAATAAAATCAAGACAATGGAACTATTCATCATGGAAAATGTATTTTTTTAAAAAGCCCTGTGTTGTGTTTAGGTTTCAGGAAAACGAGGAATCACCTAGATTTATCATTGCTGAGGCCTCAGAAAGAGGAACAAGTGAAATTGCTTATCCTCACTGTCAGGAGTCCAGGAGTTTAGCTGATTTTGAGGCTTATTGTAATTCCATAATAGCCATTGTTTTATATCTTAAATTATTTGAAATAAGGATTATCAAATTAAAATTAAATTAATCATGAAAGGTACTAATACATATTTAAGAATAGATAAACCAAGATAGTGAAATGTATGAGCAGAGAAAGAGATCTAACATTATACAGAAACTTAATTTAGGATGAACTTGATACTTTAATTCACTAGAAAAATAATAGATTATTTTATAAAAATGGGGCCAGCATAAATGCATATTGTTCTGGAAGACAGAAAGATTGCCGCATCCCATTATTTACGTAAGTAAAATCCAGATAGATTAAGTATCTAGAATTTAAATATGTATATATTATTTTATTATCTTTATGTGAAAGTATATATATGCGATAAGATTTGAGAATAACAATTGAATAAACTTGAACAATACCAGAAAACCAAAAATTCTAAAGAAAAATACTTGATTACCTTCAAAATTATATATGGCATAAATCACTATAAATGTAAGCCAGAATATATTTGCAGCCAGTATAATAGACAACAAACTAATATCTGATATAAAATGAATTCTACAATTACAAAGATAAACATTCAAATAAGAAATTGGATAAAGCAACAAAAACACAATTATAGGGGGAAATTGCATATACCTAATAAAAATATAAAAAGAAGTTCAATATCACAGGTATTCAAAGATGTGCAGGTAAAAATTATAAATTTTCAGTCATCAGGTAGGCAAAATTCTAAGCATTCAGTGTTAAAAAGATTTTAGTAAAGCAAACTTACACATCAGGGATTAAAGTGGCTGTTTCAACAAGTGGACAGTAATCTGACAGTATATGATCACATTTAAATATATATATAATGTTTAACCTGGGAATCTCATTTTTATGATCTATATCCTATAAATAGGTGAATATATTAATTTATAAAAACTTATGAAACACAGATACCACATAATAATGTACATAAAAACATTTTCATTGTAGACGATAACTAGAGAAATAATAAAGGAAGATGTTTCTAGTTTCAAGATAGTCTTGAATCTATAGAGTAAAAAGTTACAGAATTTAGGCAGAACTGATGAAGCAAATGCATCCATCTAAGGCTTATTCTGAAAGAGAATCTTTAAATTCCATGACAGAAAGTACTGCTAGATAATAGCTTTTATTAGATATTTTACTATTATTATATAAAAAACTAGATTCTAAAAAAAAACTAGATTCTATACATGGTCCTAATAACCTTACACATGCAATTTTACTATATTCTGTTTTCATAACTGACCATCTTCTGTTGTTCAGTCCCAGAGATTTGAGGTATTAATACGGCATCTGAAAATTACCTGGAACATTTACATGTCAGGCTTTTATATTAATGAAATACTAAAAATTTAAACAAGTATATAAAACTGTCAAAAAATGATCACATTGTATTATTTACATGTCCCTTTCTCTATGCAATTAGTGCAGAGTGAGGTGATTTTTTTCCCCTTCTTTTAAACAGGCAAGTGAGCTTTGATCTCTTATAGTTATGTCTCCATCTAGTGGTAGAAAAATATTTCAAGTACTTGTTTAATAAATAAGGCCATGGTCGCACTGGGAAACTTCTGAAGCGTTGAATAAATAGGAATTACTGTGGCTGCTATTGGGTAAATGTCATCAGGGTCCCCACAGTTTATCTCGTTATGTAGGGAGGAAATATTTTTTGCTGACTAAAAATTTTATTTAAATTTTACTTTATTCAAATTAGTGGTGTCAAGTCTTTAAAATATTAACAAGATCCTTTTGTATAAAGTCTAAAATTCTCATATAAAAATATATATTAAAGATGCTAGTGGTGTAGCCACACTGGAAAACAGTGGAAGTTCCTTAATAAGTTGGATATAGAGCTACCCTATGACCCAGCAATTGTACTACTAGGGATTTACCCCAAAGATACAAATGTGGTCACCCAGATATCCTTCGAGAGATGAATGGATAAAGAAGATATGGTATATGTATACAATGGAATATTACTCAGCCATCAAAAAATGAAATCTTGTCATTTGCAATGACGTGGATGGAACACAGGGTATTATGCTTAAGTGAAATAAGTCAATCAGAGAAAGACAATTATCACATGATCTCATGTGGAATTTAAGAAATAAAACAGGATCATAAGGGAAGGAAGGGAAAAATAAAACAAGGTGAAACCAAAGAAGGATACAAACTATAAGAGACTCTTAACTGTAGGAAGCAACCTGAGTGTTGCTGGGGGGGGGGAGGTAGGGTGGAAGGATGGGGTAAGTGGGTAATGGGCATTAAGGAGGCCATGTAATGTCATGAGCGCTGGGTGTTATATAAGACTAATGAATCACTGACCTCTATCTCTGAAAGCAGTAATATACTCTGTTAATTAATTGAAAAATTTTTGCTTATTTGAATGTGAAAAAAATAAAGATGCTAGTGGTTCTTATTTATGTGATGGAGTCAGCTAGCTATCTGGTCATTTTCTCAGGTTGGCCTCTGGCTAAATTTTAGAGCCAATATTATTCACACTTACATATAGCCCTCAAACTTTTTTTTACAAAGATTTATTTACTGATAAGAGTGAAAGCATACACAAGCAGGGGGAGGGGAGAGAGAGAATCTCTGGCAGACTCCCTGCTGAGCAGAGCCTGACTCAAGGCCAGATCTCATGACCCTGAGATCATCACCTGAGCTGAAATCAAGAGTTGGACAACTAACCGACTGAACCACCCAGGCATCCCTGCCCTCAGACTTTCTTAAAAATAAAATGGTTTCAGGTATGAAATGTAGATAACTTTGTAATGACTCTCCTTCATTTACTAAGTGAATCTTTTTGAGCCTTCCATTTTTTTTTAATCTGTAACAGTATCAACATTTGAAAAACCTTCAGTACTTCCCACATTTGTACACATGGTCTCACTCAACACTTTCCACAACTTTGCCAGGAGGATAGAAAAGGTATTTATGTCTCTGTCTTCTGATGAAGGAAATGTGGTGTAAAGATATCTTAATTAATCCAATCTCAATAAACAAGTAAATGTCAGAGATGGAAATGTGCCATAGATTTCCTGATTCCAAATTTAATGCCTTTTATAAGACCTCCCATTATTTGCAATTATGATAATGAAGTCAGCTAATATTTGTACAAATGCTTAAATCCAGTAGGAATATAAGTCACTGTAAATTTTTTTTTGCATTTTTAAAATTTAAATTCAATTTTCCAACATACAGTGTAACACCCAGTGCTCATCCCATCAAGTACCCTCCTCAGTACCCAACACCCAGTCACTCCATCCCCCCACCCACCTCCCCTTCTGCAACTCTTTATTTTCCAGAGTTAGGAGTCTCTCGTGGTTTGTCTCCCTCTCTAATTTTTCCCACTCAGTTCCCCTCCTTTCCCTTATAATCCCTTTCACTATTTCTTATATTCCACCTATGAGTGAAACCATATGATGAATTCACTGTAAAATTACATAATAAAGAGAACAACGAGATTTCTGAATATGAGAAGGTTATGAGGAGATAAAATAGAAAACTACTCCATAAAAGTCTATACATCAAGTTGAATTGGGCTGACCATCAAAAAATGTCCAGAAATTTAAGAGGCTTTACAAAAATACATATACAAATATATATATATTTTCTATCTTCCTGCACATTTTCTACAGCACCTTCTTAAAATACCATTGGGTCAATTATTGCTAAGTTAAGATTTCTGCCATAGATTCAAAGAATGACAAGAAGAAGATGCTACTTAGTCCAAGGAACATTTGTTTAGCAAAAAGAAAGAAACAGGCTAAGCATGTGTATTCGTTGGCTGTCTTTATAAGGCACCTTGTGAACGGAGTGTGCACATGGGGGCTGGAGGCTGACTCTGAAGACAACCAATTCCGGTTCTTCCCTAAAAAGTTCTTATTTCTACTGCTCCTAAGCTTCCCTTTTCCCTGTCAATTTATTCCCATCAAAGGAACTGTGACATGGATAAAACAATGAGACAACAGGAAGGGAGGCAAGATCAAGCTGAGTCAGATCCTTCTGTGTTCCCACCAAGGTTCCCCTACCATTTGAACAAGGAGCTCCAAGCCCACCTGGAGGCCCACCGTGCTTTGTAGGACCCTAGAAACCACCATGCATACCATGTGTAGAAAAGAACATTCTGAACATCCGCTATGTGGAAGAGCAACTGAATCATAGCCTCGATTTCTCTTAACTTTTACCACCTGCCCTCCCACCTCACACACTCCTCCCAACAGTAATGAGAAAGATAATCCAAAGATTTCGTCTCAAACTCTGTCTTCCTTCTCAGAAAGTATTGAACACAGAAGGGGACTGGGATTACTTGTGGTTCTAATAATCCAAACAGATATATTCAAAAAAAAATTGGAGATTGTTACTTTAGAATAAAAATTAAAATAAAATAAAAATAAAGTCTGAAATTGAGTATGGAAACTTCGACGTTCTTCCTTCCTATCACAGATAATAAGTAGCCCATATCTATTTTCCTGCCAGTGGAAAGGTTCCATTGCTGCTGAACAAGTCACTTCCCCACCTAAAGTCAGTACTTCCTTAATTGTCTTTCACAGGTAAGCCAGCTCTGAGTGTGCGCTCCATCCCAGAAAAGCTTTTGAGTTGTATCAGAAAAAAGCATGAGGCTGAGTGTCAGGACATCAGATTGCAGTCCCAGCTGTCATTGAGTGGTATGATTGCATGTCTTTAGGACTTCAAGGCTCTTTCCTGCAAATTAAGTGAGTTAAAATGAAGACTAGCAAAGGTTTCTTCTAGCATGGGTGAGCAGACTCTGCAGTCTAGTCAAGAGCTGGAAATTAATTCCTAGCCTTTGCTTCAAAAGTCCCTGGTACTGGAATGAGTCAGCTCTCTGGGCAATCCAGATGAGTAAAAGTAAGTGGACCAAGTTGGTATATGTTCTTCTGAGAAGGGATCCCTCCTTCCCTATGGGTTGAACATTCTGTCCGCAGAGTTAATGTTTTGTCTTACAAGTGCCAAAAGGATAAACTCAACTTGATGGATGTCTTTATCTGCCTCTGGAGAATCCCTATTATCATTGCTGGCTTTCCTCTTTCTTAATAAACTTTATTTATTTTTTTTTATAAATTTTTTTAATTTTTATTTATTTATGATAGTCACACAGAGAGAGAGAGTGAGAGGCAGAAACACAGGCAGAGGGAGAAGCAGGCTCCATGCACCGGAGCCCGACGTGGGATTTGATCCTGGGTCTCCAGGATTGTGCCCTGGGCCAAAGGCAGGCGCCAAACCGCTGCGCCACCCAGGGATCCCAGTAAACTTTAATCTAAGTTTTTAAATGTCATAGAAGTCACAGATATTTGGGTGTTTTTAGCTTTTTCCAATATATAGCCTGAGGTTTTTTTTTTTCGTTATGGGCTCTTCTAGAAGCCCTCTCTGAAGGAGGAGTTGCCCACAGGATGGAGCACTGTCCTCAGTTTGGCAATAGGGCCCATGAAGCCTGTTTCGCTCAGTGCTGAGATCACTTTGCTCTTAAACGTGTCCTCACACCTCGCTTCTGCCCCTCCAGGGATCCTGGATCCTTCTGGAGAGAGGTTTTCCCCCAAAATCTGGATGCAGGAAGCAGGCACCCAAATAAATTATTTCCCAGCTGTGCTCCTCAAGTGTTTCCCATTAGTGTCATGCCCCTCCATCTCTCTGCACCCCCGTCCTTGGAAAAGCCTTTTGAAAGAATATCCAGAGTCCCAAGTTTTCCAAAAGATTCATTTCTTTGCAGAAGCAAAAAGATATTCCTCCTTCTTCGGGAAGTCTGGGGCAATCCAGTTGCGTAAATTTCCAACTAAGGGTCTCTTAGGGATTTTCTTAAAATGAGGAGAAATGGGGTGCATCCAACTATTCCCAGAGTCTCTGGCTGGAGGGTCAACCAGAGGCCTCTCTAGTCCCCAGACAATACAGCTCTCTGGGAGGCACCACCTCTTGGGGAGCTCCAAGCAGCCAGTATGAGGGGGTTTCAGAGTTCCCTTCTTACAGATGGGGCCCCTGCCTCCACATCTTGCTCTGCTCTGGCTCCAGATCCAGAGGATGTCCCTGAGTGGTCCAGTAATAGACTCCAAGAGAGAGCACCACCACCCACTCCTCCCTGGCCCCCACCCTCATTGGAAGGTTTTGTTTTTTTACGCTGTTTGCTAGACATTTATGAAGTTTTCTCTGCATCTTCGTGTGTCTAAATTACTTCATGATAACCAATAGGATTTAAAAGGAGTGGTTCCATTTTGTCACTTCCTGTTTTAGCCAATTGAAGCATTACCTCTTTGAGGAGGTATTATCTTTTTATTGAGCTTTTTTCTAATGCTGTATTTTCTTTTCTTTTTTAAGATTTTATTTATTTATTCATGACAGAGAGAGAGAGAGGCAGAGACAAGGGCAGACGGAGAGGGAGAGAGAGAGAAGCAGACTCCATGCAGGGAGCCCAACACGGGACCTGATCCCAGGTCTCCAGGATCACACCCCAAGCCGAAGGCGGCGCCAAACTGCTGGGCCACTGGGGCTACCCAATGCTGTATTTTCTTAGCAGATTAATAGAGAAAATAAAAAATAGCTACTGGTTGAGGGATCGTCTGCCTACCCAACAGTTAGCTTCAGTTCAATAAAAAGGGTTTCATCTTAAAGAAATTGAACTTAATAAATACAAGTTCTTGGGATGCTTGGGTGGCTCAGCAGTTGAACGTCTCCCTTTGGCTCAGGTCATGATCCCGGAGTCCTATGATCAAGTCCCGTATGGGGCTCCCTGCATGGAGCCTGCTTCTTCCTCTGCCTATGTCTCTGTCTCTCTCTTTCTCTGTGTCTCTCATGAACAAATAAATAAAATCTTTAAAAATAAATAAATACATACGTACACACATACATACATACAAGTTCTTAATAAAGTCTAAGAAATTTTCTTTCTGTTCTTTTCAGCAGATATCTACTCAGCCCTGTGTTAGGCTGGTGTTGCTTCAGGAGTCCTGGAGCATAGAAGCTACAATAACATGCTCCATGCCACAAAAGCACCTTATAGTCAAACTAGGAGATGAGAAATTCACCACTAGCATCTAAAATTCTCTTTGGAATCAAGCAGAAGATAAATAACACATTCATTACAAGTGAAAGAGCGTGATTCCAGATACTGTATGACTCGAGAGGCCGTAAGGTGGAGTCCTCAATACCACACATCCTTCAAGCCAATATGGTGGACAGGACTGACTTTTGAAGCTTCTCATCCCATGCAAAAGGCTTAGAAAAACTGGATCCAGTAAACCTAAGTCACATTTTTAAAACAGACAGTTGAGCTTGAAATTGAAAATGGGAAATCCCCAGGTAGAAGAACAAATAGAATATTCAAAACCAGTGCAGTGAGCAAGACCTAAACCCAATGACCTATGGAGGTGCCAGAATGAAGTAAATCCCTATGGGGACCATGGTTTTAACACATACGAAGCTCTAGACTTGAGTCCAAAGTTTCAGACAAACATTGCCACCAAGAAATGGGCCCTTTGGTAAATCTGAGAACCAGTCCCTAAAATGGAAACTAGACTACCCTGCTCACTAAGCCAGTGAGGCAGCAAAGGAGCAAGAGGGTAGAGAAAAAAAGAAATAGGAAGCCTGCCCCTGAACTTTGATCAATGTGTTGTATGAATTTGCATTATCCTGTCTATGTGGAAAACCCCAAACGATAAATTCTTATAAACTGAAACCTCTGGGGCCTTGGCACACACAGTCAAATGTGATCCTGCCCCGCAGAGAAAATCTCCACACATCAGCACACTTGATCCCTGTGGAACTAGCTCCCACTGAAGAAGCATTCCTAGTAAAAATGTGTATCCCACAAGAGGAGACAAGGAAGTAGCAAAGAGGGAGAGTGCAGGGAATTAGATAAATCACATCCAAAGAAATACAGATAATAGAAAAACATGAGCGTGCCTTAATTTAAAGATGTTTACATGTTCAAAGGGAATCAAGAGTGGAAACCATAATGTAAGAACAAGGCGTAATGAAAAGGACCAGAGATGTTTTATTTTGTTTTGTTTTTTAAAAGAAATTCTAAAAATTAAAAGTACAGTATTTCACACTTCCAGATCTGGCCAGACCAGGCAACTCCACTAGTACCAGACCTGCCCTGATACCACAAACAGGTAAATTGGATCCAATATAGACAGCAATTTTCGGACATTAGATAACACCCGAGAGAAAAGGGGCTCTGGCTCCCATGTGGACACATGTTTTGTGTCACGACAGGAGGAGGGAAACCCCGGCAAAACACAGTGGGGTCGAAGTCTTTAAGAGCTGGGGATCTGTGCTCAGGGAGTCTGAAGCCATGGGAGTTTCAGGCAGAGTACCAGAGTGGAGAGAGCTACGCACGGAAAGAAATCCAGGAATCCCCAAAGGGATTGAGACGCTGTACAAGAAGCAGCCCTGGACTATGATCTTTGTGAGAAGGGAAAAGACAAGGTGAGCTTTCCCGCGGGAGCAGCTTGCTGTGTGGCCATGGTCACCAAGCTCCCATGCAGGGAGCCGGCAGCCTCGCCCAGTTGACAGGCAGAGATTGGAGTGTGGCAGGTGCAACGTGGCCAGAATTGCCGGGCTGAGCATCAGGGAGAAGACAAGCTGCGCAGAAATCAACAGAGGGATGCTCTCGAGTCTTTGGCTGGGGACCAGCTACACACCTACGAGAAATCACCCGAAGCCAGAGAAACAGGCACCAACAGGACAAAGGCAGAAAATTCCTGAGGCTCAGCAAACTAGGAACAGTCTGTGTTCTCACTGGCAAGGGTGGAAAGACCTCAACACATAGGGCATCAAGCAGAAACCCAAGAGGCTGTTGCCTCATCACAAAGGCTAACTTAACTCTAAAGACTGTTCTGAAGCCATTTAATAAAACTTAAGAATACGAAAACACAAAGTAAGTGTTTTTTAAAGGATTTTTTTATTGTGGTAAAATAACCATAACATAAAATTTACCATTTTAATCACATTGAAGTATACAATCCAGCAGCATGAAATACATGCACCATATTGTGCAACCAACACCACAACCCATTTCCAGAACTTTTTCACCATCTCAAACTGAAACCCTATGCTCATTAAACAAGACCTCCCTCCTCCCCTCCCTCCAGCCCTTGGTAACCTCTCTTCTACTTTCCATCTCTATAAAGCTGCCTACTGTGGGGACCTCGCATAGGTACGATCACACAGCATTTGTCCTTTTGTGTCTGGCTTATTGCACTCAGCATAATGTCTTCTAGATTCATCCATGTTGTGGTTTAAATCAGAATTGCAATCCTTTTTAAGGGCGAATTATATGCAATTGTATGTATATGTCACCTTTTAAAAATCCATTTTCTATTGATGGACTTTTGGGTTGTTTCCTCCTTTAGGCTTTTGTGACCGATGCTGCAGTGAACACTGGCTTATGAGCACCTGAAGGAGTCCCTGCTTTAAATTCTTTGAGGTCTATACCAAGAATTGCTGGGTCATATGCTAATTCTGTGTTTAACTTTTTGAAGAACTGCCAAACTGTTTTTCCATAGTGGCTGTACATTTTACATTCCCATCATGCATGAGGGTTCTGTTTTCTCCACATTCCTTTTTTTTTTTTTAAATCTCTTAAGTCAATTTAATTTTAATTTAATTAATTTAATTTAATTCTTCCTTCCAGCTGGTGGAAAATTCCTCTACCCATCCCAGGGCTGAATCAAACTCGAAGGGACCGAGTACTGCGGGTTGGGCCTTTGGTCTACACAGGTTATCACTGAAATGTCCTTTGCTGTTGTCTGACGAATTCAAAGATGGCAGCTTTCTGTTGCATCTGTACTATCTTTGACACACGAGACATTGTTGTTAAGGCGGAGAACCCCAGGGTCAGTAAGTTCTTCTTCCTATGAAGAGTACACAGTCATTTCCCTGAAATCACGCAAGACCCCAGCACTACCAGAAAGCTCATTCTGGTGCCCTGTCCTATGAAATGCACAGACCCCCACTCTCCAACCTTATAAATCACTGCTTTCTGGGGGGCAATTTTCACCCCTGTCCTCCTTCTGTTTCTTCCAAACCCCCAATTTCTCTTAAAGATTTTGCAAACCCTTATACACTCAAACAAAACACCGGAAGTCTTGCAGAGAACTTCTGCCTTCCTGCTAACCACATACTTTCCCAGAAGCAAGGTAACCCAGTTAGTCAGTAACCTGATCAATTGAATGGGGAAGGAAATGGGGAAATTTGGGAGGGTGGGTATCATTCAAACTTCAAAATACTATCCAGATAAACAACCAATCAAACTTCAGACAAAAACAAAAATAAAAACATATCCATGCTCATGGAGAAAAATCCGGGAAATGCAGTGAGTATAGAGAAAAAAGAGAAATTATTTATAATTATACCATCTAAAGGTAATGCTTTAAAATACATCCTTCTAATCTTTTCTCAGAACACAGAAGTCTGGGACCCCTGGGTGGCGCAGCGGTTTAGCGCCTGCCTTTGGCCCAGGGCGCGATCCTGGAGACCCGGGATCGAATCCCACGTCGGGCTCCCGGTGCATGGAGCCTGCTTCTCCCTCTGCCTATGTCTCTGCCTCTCTCTCTCTCTCTATCTGTGTGTGTGACTATCATAAATAAATAAAAAAATTAAAAAAAAAAAAGAACACAGAAGTCTGCTTTGCAACTTTAAGTTCATACAATGTATGCGTTACCGTTCAACATTTTAGGGTCACTCGTTCTTAAATGACTAAACAAAATATTTTAAGCTTCTATTTCATGTGATTTTCAGAAATCTAGGGCCCTTTGCACTAGTCCTGAGATTTCTGAATGACAGAGAACCTACTTACTTTCTTCTGATTCTATTTCACCCCTGGTTTCTAGTTTTCTCTAGCCTGCTCTGTGCTGTCTGATATGATAGCCATTAACCACATGTGCCTATTTAAATTCAAACTAGTTAACAATTTAGTCCCCTAGTCACTCTAGCCACATTGTAAATATTCAATAGGCAGTGGTGGCTAGAGGCAGCTATCATATCAGACACTGCAGATGTAGAACATTCCATCATTGCAGAAAGTTCTAGATGGCACTCTCTGGATCCCTAAACTCGTCTGACTCCTCTACTGCACCTGTTACCATTTCTCTTACCACCTAGCTTCCACTCCAGTATTCTCTGAAACACCAAAATTACATTGCTGCAGCATGATTTAAAAAAAAAAAATTATAAAGATTTAGCAATAGCAGAGGGGTATTATTGCAAAAAACAAAACAAAACAAAACAAAAACAAAAACAAAAAAACGACTTAAAAAAATACCAGGTGTTACTGTTGCCCAGGTTCACTAACCTACAGGTCTAGGTTTAAGTACAACCAATTGGCTAACCAATTGACCCCTCAGTTCTGTAATTGATGGGTAAAGCAACCATCATGTTTTTAGTCAAATGTTAACTGATTTTTAGTATTTATCATGTTCTTATCACTATGTCACAAACTGCAAGTTTGTAAGAAATTCAATAAAACTTCTCACCAGGACAAAATGAAATTTTTGTAACTAAAAAAATATTATGCATATACATATACATGACATAAAGTTAAAAATTAAGGTCAAGCATTCTTATGAAATTAGATGTTCATTTTCATTACAAAAGCAACTTTTCCTTAGTCCCTGGCACTGCTATAGACCTTCTTTTTGCTTCTTTCTTTCTTGATCAAGTATCCCCAATTCTGTCTTTTTGCACTGTCAATGCAAAAATGGAAAACTTGTTACATTGTTATGCTGGGCAATTTAGTTCCTGATTTTCCTAAATCTCTCCTTATCTAGGTTGGCCTTCAGCCTTCCTTTTTTGAGACAGAACCCCCTTTGTCTACCTTTCCTAAAGAGAACAATTTTTCCCTATGAAGAATTTTGTCATTCCTCTAAAATGCTGAAGCAGCCACTGTGATGATTTGGTTTTATAATTGACAATGTTTTCTTTCTGCTTCATGCTGCATTTTTTGCTCCTCAATATTTCATAAATATTTTTATCATCATTTTTTAGGTGTCTATATTATTGCCTGGATGTACCCTACTTTACTTAGCTATCCCTCATCATTGGATAGTTAGGTATTTCATTGATTTGTTTTAAGCTTACCACAAATGAAGATATTGGTAACTTTTGGGTTATTTCTTTAGGATAAATTTGTAGAAGCAGAATTATTTGATCCAGAATGGTTTAACAGAAATCCACTACCCTCCCACTGTAGAGGATCCATATCCCCATACTCTCTCATTGCTGCTGGGTTTGGCCCTGTGACTTGCTTTGCTCAATACAACCTTATCAAGTTTGACATAAGCAGAAACTTTAAATGTGCTTCTCTACATTTGGGCTTGCATTTTGATAATCCACCGTGAAAAGAAAATGCCCAAATGGCCACTGGCTTTTAGACTGGGACTTAGAATAAAAACAAGGGGAGCAGACTTGTATTCAGACTAGAGTGTAGAGCCACACTCAGCCAACTCTAAAGTAGAGTCACCCAGCTGAGCCTATCCTAGATCAGCCAAACTACAGTCAACCTGCAGAGCATGAACATGAGAAAAAATATTGGTTTACATGGCAGTAAATTTTAGGATAGGTAGTTAGTACATAGCATTATTGTAGTGCTAGCTAATGCACTTTGCTTATTAATGTTTGCATTCAGTAACAAGGTTTCCAAAATCCCTTGAGTGAGGGATTCTAGCTGGAATTTATGGTTTTCTTTCCAGAAAACTCAAAAGACAAAATCTTTACTGTGATTAAAGAACTCATAGTTATACAATTGAAACCATAACCTAAACTAATCTTACCTAAACTAAACTAAAACATTATAACTCAAGGCATTAATTTTCTAGCTTCAAATCTAGTGGAATTTACTTTGTCAACTCCAGGCAAGAATCACTGTGATGATTTTCAAATGCATATTCTTTTTTTTTTTTAATTATTTGCTTATATGAGAGAGAAGGAGAGTGAGAGAGAGAGAGAGAGCAGGAGCACGGAGAGAGGCAGAGAGAGAGAGAAAGAGAGAAACTGAGCAGGGAGCTAGACATGGGGCTCAATCTCAGGACCCTGAGATCATGACCTCAGCCAAAGGCAAATGTTTAACCAACTGAAGCACCCAGGCACTCCTCAAATGCATATTCTTAAGTGACTTTGTCACTAGAGCACAATAGTAACTCCACAAGAAAACACCTGGGTAACTCTACTAAACTCCAGCTACTTACCATGCACTGGTCACACCCAAACAACTCCACGCTTAAGAGACTTGTGAACAAGCAGCATGTGCCTCATGCATCTGAGGAGGAAATAAATGTAGTTCTTATTTTTGCATCAGCCTATAGAGCTATTTTAATGGAAATAAACAGACTCTAAGGACTGTTTGGTCTATTGACTGATTCCAAGTCTCCTGGAGAATTTGGAGAAAGAAAATGATAAGCTCAAGACTTTAAATTCTCAATTCAAGGTTAGTATAGGGAAAAAGAAAAACATGTTTAATGCCATGAAAAAAAAAAAAACTATCTTCTATAGCCAAAGAGCCACAAATTCTGAAAAACCAACACCAAGTCAAATTCAAAGGGCAGCCAAGTTACAGTGCAATGAGAAACATTTATTTTGAAGAAGCTTTCATGAACTCACCAAAGAAATTATGAATGATGATCCTTACCAAGACCCACCTCAACCCAACTGTCATTTTTTCTAGGCCAAAGAAAATTTTCAAATTCTGTTTCCAGGGTTGGGTACATATGTGTCCTGAGAGGAGGAATCACATGCATGAAAAGAATTTCAAACTTTTTCCAATTTATATCCACAGAAACCTGGGAAATATGAATGAGAATGGGTCCTAATAGTGTTAGATTAGGGTGGAAGGAATATAGCATAATATTTTGCCAGATTTAACATGGGTGCACTAACAAGAGATTCTGAATTTAATGTATTCACTTAGGCAGCTAGGAATGGCTCTAACAGTTCACTCCATTGGTTGACTTAAACCTAAACTCAAAGGTGACCCTTGTTGAATAAAACTGAGATGCCTTCCTTGGTCTGTTCAGAAGAAGGTATCTAAACATTAAGGAAATTTCTGCTTCCATGAAAGATAGGGAAAACAGGAATTGGATTTGCCCTCCCATATGTAACATAAAAAAAAAATGGGTGAAATATATAAAGTAAAGATGTAGAAGACATTGGACACCAGAGAACAAAGGACATTTGTGACCCTGTGATGTGGAGTGCAGTAAACTCCATGAGTTGAAGAGACTATACTGAGTCAGGGGACACAATAGGACCAAGGAAGTTAGAGTCGGTCCTATAGAGATACAAAGAAGAGAGAATGGCACATAGAAAGGACTCTGGAGATCTAGAGAGGGTTCTTTGAGTATTCAGCTAATTACCAATTAATATATACATGTGGAAAAATACCTATGGCCAGGGAAAAAAGCCACCCCAAAATATTAATTGTGACAGTGTCTACTGCTCACAAAAAGGTAGGAACGGTTCCCATTCTCAAAGGCTTGACTGGAAAACTTAAGATTCACAAGGCAGTATGTAGAATAACAGAAGATTTTGACTCTATAGTAAGAATGATTAGCCTTAGACTGAGCATTACTCTCGCTCATCTGAAAAAAAAAACAAAGAAACAGCAACAACAACAAACCCTTAAAAATAAGATGCAGAGGATCAGTTTTCAAGTAATTGCACCCAAGAACAAAGCTCAAGAGTATTTGTAGCCGTACAAAAGTATCTAGTACCCAGTGTATAGCATAAATTCATAATGTCTAGCATCCAAAAAAAAATAATCAGCTTTGCAAAAAAGCAAGAAAATACAGTCCACTATGAGGAAATCAATTAATCAATTGAAACCTACCCAGAGCTGACACAGATATTAGAATGAGCAGACAAGAACAGTAAAACAGTTATTACAGCCTTATTTGTATGTGCTAAAGGATAAGTAAAGATATGGAAGGTATTTTTTAAAAGACCCAAGTTGGAGCACCTGCGTAGTTCAGTTAAGTGGCCAACTCCTGGTTTTAGTTAAGGTCATGATCTCAGGGTCATGGGATTGAGCCCCACCTTTGACTCTGTGCTCAGAGGGGAGTCTGCTGGAGAGTCCCTTTCTCTCTGCCCCTCCCCCCTCCACTCTCTCTGTCTCTCTCAAATAAAATAAATAATTTTTTTTAAAAGAGATCCAAGTTGAATTCTGGAGGTGAAAACTACAATATATGAAATGAAAAATACAGTAGATACGATTAACAGTAGATAAGATTAGATATTGCAGAAACACGATCAGTAAACATGAAGACGTAGCAATGCAAACTATCCAAATGAAACAAAGAGAAGCAAAATAAGGGCAGAGCATCTTTGAGCTGTCGGATAATTTCCAATGACTTAATGATGTCATTTGAGTTCTCAAAGAGAATAAGTTAAAAGGACAAAAAAATATGAAGAAGTAATGGTCAAATATTTAACTAATTTTCACTAATTTCATAAAAATCATGGAGCTAAAGAGTATTATGATAAGCAAAATAAGCCAGTCAGGGAAAGACAAACACAGTATTATTTCAGTCATACGTGGAATAGAAGAAACAAACAAAAAACAATAAAATAAACAAGCAAAGGGGAAAGAAGAGAGAGTGACTTCTTTTCAAGAAACAGACTCTTAAGTATAGAGAACAAACTGATGGCTACTGGAGGTGAGGTGGGAGAGGGGATGGGCAAAATAAGTGATGGGGATTCAGGAGAGCACTTGTGATGAGCACCAGGTGTTGTATGAAATGTTGAATCACTATATTGTGTACCTGAAACTAATATTACACTGCATGTTGATTAGCTGGAATTTATATATGAACTTTTAAAAAACTATTTTTAGGGACACCTGGGTGGCTTAGTGGTTGAGTGTCTGCCTTCATCTCGGGGCATGATTCCAGGGTCCTGGGATGGAATCCCACATTCAGCTCCCTGAGGGGAGCCTGCTTGTCCCTCTGCCTATGTCTCTGCCCCTCTCTCTCTGTGTCTCTCATGAAAAAAATAAATAAAATCTTTAAAATAAAAATTAAATTAAAAAATTAAAACCCATCTTTATTTGCATGTTTTTAAAACTATTTTATTTAAATTCAATTTACCAACATATAGTATAACACCCAGTGCTCATCTTATCATGTGCCCTCTTTAATGCCCATCACCCAGTTACCTTATCCACCTACCCACCACCCCTTCTGCAACTTTTTGTTTGTTTCCCAGAGCTAGGAGTCTCTCGTGGTTTGTCTTCCTCTCTAATTTTTCCCCACTTAGTTTCTCTTCTCTCCCTTATGGTCCCTTTCACTGTTTCTTATATTCCACATATGAGTGAAACCATATGATAATGTCTTTCTCAGAATGACTTATTTCACTCAACATAATATCCTCCAGTCCCATCCACATCGAAGTAAATGGTGGGTATCCATCCTTTCTGATGACTGAGTAATATTCCATTGTATATAGACCACATCTTCTTTATCTGTTTGTCTATCAAAGGACATCGTGGGTCCTCCCACAGTTTGCCTATTGTGGACATTGCTGCTATAAACATTGGGTTGCAAGCGTCCCATTGTTTCACTACATCCATACTTTGGGGTAAATCCCCAGTGGTACAATTGCTAGGTCATAGGGTAGCTCAATTTTCAACTTTTTGAGGAACCTCTACACTGTTTTCCAGAGTAGTTGCACCAGCGTACATTCCCACCAATAGCGTAAGAGGGCTCCCCCTTCTCCACGTCCCTGCCAACATTTGTTGTTTCCTGTCTTATTAATTTTAGCCATTCTCACCAGTGTAAGGTGGTATCTCATTGTGGTTTCAATTTGTATTTCCCTGATGACAAGGGATGTGAAGCATTTTTTCATGTACTTGTTGGCCATGTGTAGGTCTTCTTTGGAGAAATGTCTGTTCATGTCTTCTGCCCATTTCATGGTTGGATTGTTTGTTTCTTGGGTATTGAGTTTGAGAAGTTCTGTATAGATCCTTGCCTACTAGCCCTTTATCTGAACGTCATTTGCAAATATCTTCTCCCATTCGGTAGGTTGTCTTTTAGTTTTGTTGATTGCTTCCTTTGTTGTGCAAAAGCTTTGTATCTTGATGAAGTCCAAATAGCTCATTTTTGTTTTTTCCTTGCCTTCATAAATGTGTCTTACAAGAAGTTGCTGGAGTCAAGTTCAAAAAGGGTATTGCCTGGGTTCTCTAGGATTTTGATGAATTCTTGTCTCGCATTTAGATCTTTCAACCACTTGGAGTTTATCTTTGTGTCTGGTGTGAGATTGGTCTAGTTTCATTCTTCTGCATGTGTCTGTCCAACTTTCCCAACACCATTTATTGAAGAGACTGTCCTGTTTCCAGAGGATATTCTTTCCTGCTTTGTCGAAGATGAGTTGACCATAGAGTTGAGGGTCCATTTCTGAGTTCTCTATTCTGTTCCATTTATCTCTGTGTCTGTTTTGGTGCCAGTACCATACTGTCTTGATGATCACAGCTTTGTAGTATAGCCTGAAGTCAGGCATTATCATGCCCTCAGCTTTGCTTTCTTTTTCAACATTCCTCTGGCTATTTGGAGTCACTTCTGGTTCACTACAAATCTTAGGATTATTTGTTTCAACTCTGTGTAGAAAGTTAGTGGTATTTTGATAGGGATTGCACCGAATGTGTAGATTGCTCTAGGTAGCAGACATTTTCACAATATTTATTCTTCCAATCCATGAGCATGGAATGTTTTTCCATCTCCTTATGTCTTCTTCAATTTCTTTCCTAAGCGTTCTGTAGTTTTTAGATTACAGATCCTTTACCTCTATGGCTAGGTTTATTTCTAGGTATCTTATGGTTTGGGGTGCAATTGTAACTGGGATTGACTCCTTATTTTCTCTTTCTTCTGTATCATTGTTAGTATACAGAAATGCAACTGATTTATGTGCATTGATTTTTTTATCCATGCCATATCCTGAATTCCTGTACGAGTTCTAGCAATTTGGGGGTGGAGTCTTTTGCATTTTCCACATAGAGTATCATGTCACCTGCAAAGAGTGAGAGTTAGACTTCTTCTTTGCCAACTTGAATGTCTTTTATATCTTTCTGTTGTCTGATTGCTGAGGCTAGGACTTCTAGTACTATTTTGAACAATAGTGGTGATAGTGGACATCCCTGTCATGTTCCTGACCTTAGGAGAAAAGCTCTGTTTTTCCCCATTGAGAATGATATTCATTGTGGGCTTCTCATTGATAGTTTCTATGATTTTGAGATATGTTCCCTTTATCCCTACACTTTGAAGAGTTTTAATCAGAAATGGATGCTGTATTTTGTCAACTGCTTTCTCTGCATCTATTGAGAGGATCATATGGTTCTTGTTTTTTATTTTATTGATGTGATCTGTCATGTTGATTGTTTTATGAATGTTGGACCACCCTTGCCTCCCAGGGATAAATCCCACTTGGTCATGATGAATAATCCTCTTAATGTATTGTTGGACCCTATTGGCTAGTGTCTTGGTGAGAGCTTTTGAATCCATGTTCATCAGGGATATTGGTCTGTAATTCTCCTTTTGGGTGAGGTCTTTGCCTGGTTTTGGGATCAAGGTAATGCTGGCCTCATAGAATGAGTTTGGAAGTATTCCTTCCATTTCTATCTTCTGAAACAGCTTTAGCAGAATAGGTATTATTTCTTCTTTAAATGTTTGGTAGAATTTCCCTGGCAAGTCATCTGGCCCAGGACTTTTGTGTCTTAGGAGGTTTTTAATGACTGCTTCAATTTCCTCACTGGTTACTGGACTGTCAAGGCTCTCTATTTCTTTCTATTTCAGTTTTGGTAATTTGTAGGTTTTCAGGAATGCATCCTTTTCTTCTAGATTGTCTAATTTGTTGGCATATAGTGGCTGATAATATCTTCTTAAAATGGTTTGTATTTCCTTGGTGTTGGTCATGACCGCTCCTCTTTCATTCATGATTTTATTAATTAGAATTTTTCTTTTTGATAAGTCTGGCTAGGGGTTTATCTATCTTATTAATTCTGTCAAAGAACCAGCTCTTGGCCTAGTTGATCTGTTCCACAGTCCTTCTGGTCTCTATTTCATGGATTTCTGCTCTAATTTTTATTATTTCTCTTCTTCTGCTTGGTGTAGGCTTTATTTGCTGTTCTTTCTCCAGTTCCTTTAGGTGTAAGGTTAGCTTGTGTATTTGAGATTTTTCCAATTTTTGAAGGACGCTTGTATCGAGATGTATTTCCTTCTTAGGACTGCCTTTGCTGTATCCCAAAGATTTTGAACAGTTGTGCTTTCATTTTCATTAATTTCCATGAATCTTTTAATTCTTCTCTAATTTCCTGGTTGACCCATTCATCTTTTAGTAGGATGGTCTTTAACCTCCAAGTATTTGAGTTCCTTCCAAACTTCTTGTGATTGAGTTCTAGTTTTAAAGCATTGTGGTCTGAAAATATGCAAGGAATAATTCCAATCCTTTGGTATCAATGGAGACCTGATTTGTGACCCAGTATGTGGTCTATTCTGGAGAAAGTTTCATGTGCACTTGAGAAGAGTGTGTTTTCTGTTGCATTAGGATGGAATGTTCTGTATATATCTGTGAAATCAATTTGGTCCAATGTGTCATTCAAAGCCCTTGTTTCTTTGGTGAGAGTGCCATGTTGAAGTCTCCTACTATTAATGTATTATGCATGTGTCACTACTTTGGTTATTAATTGGTTGATATAATTGTCTGCTCCCGCATATAGGGGCTTAAATATTCATAATTGTTAAGCCTTCTTGTTGGATATACCCTTTAAGTATGATATAATGTCCCTCTTCATCTCTTATTACAGTCTTTGGTTTAAAATCTAATTTATCTGATATGAGGATTGCTACCCTAGCTTTCTTTTGAGGACTATATGCAAGTAAATGGGTCTCCACCCCCCTCATTTTCAGTCTGAAGGTATCCTTATGTCTAAAATGAGTCTCTTATAGACAGCATATAGATGGATCTTGCTTTTTACCCAGTCTGATACCCCGGGTCTTTTGACAGGATCATTTAGCCCATTCACATTCAGAGTAACTATTGAAAGAAATGAATTTAATGTCATAGTGTTACCTATACAGTCCCTGTTTCCACAGATTGTTTCTTTGGTCTCCTTCTTCACTTATAGGTTCCCCCTTAACATTTATTTTACAGTTGGTTTGGTGGTCACATATTCTTTCAGTTTCTGTCTATCCTGGAAGCTCTTTATAGCTCCTTCTATTCTGAATGACAGCTTTGCTGGATAAAGTATTCTTGGTTGCATGTTTTTCTCATTTAGTACTCGGTATATATCATGCCAGCCCTTTCTGGCCTGCCAGGTCTCTGTGGATAGGTCTGTTGTTAATATAATATTTTTTCCCATATAAGTTAGGAATCTCTTGTCTCAAGCAGCTTTTAGGATTTTCTCTTTATCTCTGAAATTTGCAAGCGTCACTATACATGTTGGGGTGTTGCTCATTTTACTGATTTTGGGGGTCCTCTCTGCCTCTTGGATATGGATGCCTGTTTCCTTCCCCAGATTAGGGAAGTTCTCTGCAATGATTTGTTCAAACATACTTTCTGGTCTTCTCTCTCTCATCCTCTGGAATCCTGATATGATTAATATTTTTCTTTTTCAAACTATCATTTAATTTCTAGAGTCTCTCCTCATGGGCTCTTAGTTGTTTTTCTTTCTTTCTTCAGCTTTCTTCCTTTCCATCAACTTGTCTTCTATGTCACTCACTCTCTTCTGCCTCATTAATCCTAGCTGTTGGAGCATCCAGTTTAGACTGCATCTCAATTAAAGTATTTTTAATTTTGGCCTCATTAGATCTCTGCAGTAGGAGAATCTCTAGAGTCTTTTATGCTTTTTGTCAAGAGCCACCAGTAATTTTAAAATTGTAATCCTGAATTGTATCTCTGAAATCTTACTTAAATCCATATCCATTAATCTGTGGCAGAAAGTATTCTGGTTCTTTCTTTTGTGGTGAATTCTTCCTTCTAGTCATTTTGTCCAGTGCAGAGTGGCTGTATGAGTGAGAAGAGTCAAAAATATCAACCATGAGCTAGGTAAAATACACCCTAGACAATTCCAAAGAGGTCAGGGACCAGAAAATAAAAGAAAAAGAAAAAAAGGCCACAAAAGTGAAAAACAAATTTTAAAAAATTAGTAAAAATTTTTAAAAGGGAGGGGGAAGGAAGTGGTGGAGGAGAGAGAATATAGTCTCACAGAGTGGCCCAAGATGATCCTCTTGGTCCTGAGTATATTTTGGTTTGTATGTTAGAAGGTGCTAAATTCCAAGTTTATATACACAAGGGAAACTTATATAGAGAAACAAGAGCAACAACAACAACAACAACAACAAAAAAAAACCACAAAAACAAGAAGACAAAAGAGGGGGGCGGAATGGGAAGGAAGAGAGAATATAATTTCACGGAGTGGACCAAAACAGTGCTCCACTTGGCTCTGACTGTATTTTGGTCCATATGTTAGGAGGCACTAAATTCCAAAATTATAAAACAAAACAAAACAAAAACCAAAAAACCCCCAAAACTTATATATCTACAAAAATCAAGTTGAATATGTTGAAAGAAGCCAAAAAATGAAAATGATCTCTATGACATATAATTGTAAAAATATGAAAGTCAAAAAGGAAAAAAAACTTAAAATGAAGAGTTGATAAAATATTGTAGTTAAGACAGGAAAAAAAGAAAGAATATTGGAAATTTTTAACCTAGAAGATAAACGTATCATAAGGAAAAAAAAAAAACCCTCAAGTACTATATACTATTTTTCCTCAGTCGTGGAGCTTTCCATTGCTGCTTGGTCAGTAAACTTGCTCTTCCCCTGTTCTTCCAGTTGTTCTTCTGGAGGAGAGGCCTGCTGTGTTGATTCTCAGGTGTCTGTCTCTGGGTGGAGATGTCCTGCCCTTTGCCAGGTACCCGGACTCAGTGTGAGCTGTCTGCCCTGCGAGGCCTTTGTTCCCTGGAGGCAGCACCCCTCTAGGGTGAAAGGAGAAAAACAAATGGCATCGGCCAGATCTCCAGCCCTGGATCCAAGAGCTCCCAGCAGCCACTGAACTGCAGTCTCTTAGTGCACACTGGCTCAGATCCTCCTGGGGGCAGGCCTGGGGGCACTGATTTGAAGGGTGCTGGGGAGGGGGCAGGAGAGCTTTTGCCATCTTGTGCGCTTGCCAATTCCACCTCTCCTGGAGGAAGAGAGGATGGCCTGCTTCTGTCTGCTGCAAGGCCCTGGGGCAGAGTGTTTACCTGCTTGGGTGTGTACCCTGTCCCTCTCTCCCAGATGCCTGAGGAGGGTTGCTGCATTCCAGTCCTTTACCAGGACCTAGGAGAGCATCAGTCTCAGAGTCTGATGGAGATTTGGGATTTATGGCACAAATTGAGCTTCCTCCCAGGCACCCCTATTCTTACTGTGTTTCAGGGACTATTGAGACTTCACTGCCCCTCCTGTGATGCTGCCCTATTTCCCCACTGAGCACTTTTTAGGGAGGGAAGACTCTCCGAGGAGATTTCTAAAGGTCCAGATTGTGTGCTGCATTGCTTTCCTGCAAGTGGCTTACAAAGGCTCCCTCCCTTGCTATTTATCTTCTGATACATCCCCTTTGTTTCTCTTCTCCACACTCCTATCTTGTAAGAAGCGATCACTTTTCTCTCTGCAGCGTTCCAGCTGTTCTTTATTTATGTTTCAGGTTGAATTCATAGGTGTTCAGGATGGTTTGAAAGTTACCTAGCTAAATTTGGGGGACCAGATGAGATGAGGACCCCTACTCTCCCTCCATCTTGCCTCCTCTCCCATTAGCATGTTTCAATGTCACTGGAGATGATCCAATGTTAGGAAACAGAATATGCAGGAAAGAGAGAGAAATTATTTGGTAAGTAATGTTTATGAAAAATCAGGGAAGAGTAGAATCCAAGACCCAGGTGAGAGATCGACTTTAAGCTGGAGTTGAGAGACAGGAGGGAAGAAGTAAATGATGAGTACAGATGGGGGTTCATGGAATTGGTAGCAGGAAAGTGAGACAATAGATCTCTGATGGCTTCTCAGTGAAGAAAGAGACAAGCTCATAGAAGAGTGAGGAAGAAAACAATTTTAAGGTTGCCATCCAAGGTGGATGACCCATTTGAAATTGGTTACCTTGAATTTATCCATGATTACCACCTACAGTTGATGAAGAAGAAGGTGCAGAGAAAGTGAAAAATAGGGCTTTCTAAACACTTGTAGTAGGAAAACAGAAAAGCAATGTGCTTGTGTTATTGGCAGGAGTGCTGTTGAATTTGTGGTTTACAGTCTCTTCACTAATTAAGGAACCGAAGAAAGAGTGGGCAGGTGGATTTGGGGTGCAGAGGGTAACAGAGGCCTATGTGGTCAAACAAAGTTCAAGAGTGAGTCATTAAATAAGTAAGCTTAGAGGTTATAGATAGGGGTCAGGATGTTTGAATTAGTGACTTTGGAAGTCCTGTGATATTATGACATAATCAGGTGTAGGATGTTACCAAGGAAGTAGTTTGTTGAAATTATCTGCTTGAAACCATGCTAAATATAACCTCACTCTTCAAGTCAGTATAATGATAATTATCATTTTGAACCCCAACATTGGGGTTTATATGGTTTAAAAAAAATCAAATCCACTAGGTTAGGTTTGCATGTTCAGTCTCTGAATCAATTCTCATAGAGTTCATTTACATATCATCAACTGGTAGCAACTGTGAAATTTTATATTTAGGGTGCATACTTCCTCTCAAGGCATTCAGATTACTCTTACCCATTTACCAATTTCCTAAGGCAGTGATCTCACAACCTCGGCTGATCATTAGAATCACCTGGGGAGCTTTTGAAATTCATAAGTTCCCAGCCTGCTTATGGTTAACTAGATTCAGTAGTTCTCAGGTCAGGTGTGAGAACCTGTATATTAGCAAAAAACTTCCCAAGTAATTTTAATAATTCACCACAGATGGCAATCAATGGCCTGAGACATGGGGAAGGAGCCTGGTTCTCATTTCTCAACACCTCAATACAAACTTCTTGAGCTAGACATCTCAAAGGACATAGCTGGAATGCTGGAAGAAGGGGACACAAACTAGAAAGAAATGGAATTGAAATTTACATTTTGAAGAGCTAATTTGTGAATTTTGAATAACTTAAAGACATCAAGACATCCCATTACTTTACCTTTTCATCTTAAAAAAGAACGAAGGGGCTATTTCACAATTTCTCCATGAGTAACATTCAGATGCTAGTAATTTTACTGAAACATTACTATATAGTAGTTATATGATAGACTTTACCATAAAGTGGTGTCATTATTCATTATTTTGATTTCAAGGTTTCCTTACTGTTTTATCTTCTTCTCCGTATCTGATTTTTGGTGACTGGAAAAAGATAAGTTGGGAAGCTCTTGTAGAAGACAGTATTAGAGATGATGATGGTGGAAACTATAAAAATTGCAAAAGGAACCTAAACAAGAGAAAAAGTTGCAAGTGATTTTAAGATAGGATGGAGACAATGTGGCATTGGGAAAGGTGTCTTCAGGTTCTGACAGGAGCTCTGAATCTTGCTTTGTATGAGCTTCACTTTAAGTGCCACTAAGTAGAAAGCTTTTTTATTTTGGTTTAAAGACTTATTTCAAATCATATGATTATTCCTAACATTAGCTTATTCTTTAACAAAACACACAGATTTTAAACCAGCTTTCAGAGTGGATGTTGTCACACTCTTTAACCTCAGAAAAAGAAGAATCGAAAAGCAGATGCAATGTACCTTGGTTCCTATTTCCTATGGGAACTCTTAGGAGAGTTTAAGATAAAACCCATGGGGGAAGGGAGGAAGTGAACTTAATTATGTAAGTCAGATCAACCAGAGAGTATCTAGAGTAAAATGGTAATAAGACTCACCAACTCCAGATAGGAGAGATTAAACCCTTTTAAAGTCCACATGTTAGGAAATCTAGTCAATGTCTGTAAAACATGACTGAACATGCAAGATCATGAAGTACATGCATCATCTATGAATTTGTGCTTAAGGTAAACTCATTTTACTTTTACTTAATCCTTACAAAATAATGATTCCTTGCAAATGATATTGTACCCTAAACAACAGCCTAACTCTGGCCCCTTCAGTGACTTGAAAGAATTATTGATAACTTGTGTATAAAATTTGTGATTGATATAAAGCAGGAATGAATAGCCAGAGATCGTTGAAAGAAAGAGGATGCAAAATAACATTGACCTTGGAGAACCTTAGGTCAGATCGAATATAAAGAAATGTGACAAATGTATCTATAAATACTGGTACTTAATTTTTAAAAAAAACTTTAGATTTTCAAATGCATAAATTCAACCCAGTAATTGACATGGATTAAGAGCAGCACATTGTGAAAC
This sequence comes from Nyctereutes procyonoides, assembly GCF_905146905.1. Taxonomy (NCBI): domain Eukaryota; kingdom Metazoa; phylum Chordata; class Mammalia; order Carnivora; family Canidae; genus Nyctereutes; species Nyctereutes procyonoides. The sequence goes on along the minus strand of NW_026575037.1, from coordinate 20,863,110 downwards.
CAACTTCAAGTTTTAATTAACTTAATATTAGCCAATAATGTGATAGAACAGAATAAGTCACTTCTGTTATCTTGAGACACGTTCATGCAAATATGGTGTTCAGGAAAAGGGAAATGATCTCATTCCTCTCTGCTGAGTACATTGCACGTTGTTGAGTCCACTATACTCTGGAAGGAGCAGAGTATACAAAGTGGGTTGTATCCAATAGTGGATGAAGACAATGGTACAAGAACTTGAATCTATAATATAGTTAATGAAAGACGTAAAATACTTGGCCTAAAGAAGAGAAGGACACAGCTGGTATCAAAAACGTGAAGTAGCATTTGATTTATTCTGTGCAGTTACAAATGGCAGGACTCAATAACGCCAATGAGCAAAAAAAGTAGCTAGACAAATTTTGTCTCCACCCCAAAACAAGAGAGGAGATAGTACTTTAGCAAACCTCAAACCCAAGGGGAAGCTAGTAAAGCTCTTTGGGGGATAATATTAACACAGAGATTGCTGCATAAGGCAGAGGAATGAAATGTTCAGTGGCTTTCAAAAGCTATTCAAATATTGGTGCCGAGTTGCAAAATAGTCACCCGGAAGATGATTAAAAACGAAAGCTCTAGATCCTTCACCTGAGGCTTTTAAGTTATTTGAAGTAATTTGGGTTGTAGCCCAGGAATCTTTATTTTTTAATGTGCTTAAAGCCACTGAATCATATTATTTCTAAAAATATATTCCTACTCTAAATGCTATAATTCCAAACACTTACAAAGGATGACCCTCTTGGCTGAACTGTCTGATGAAATATTCAACAAGGCTAAGATTCAATTTGTATTTATTAATTTGTCATTAGTTAACTTGCATGAATATGCTAGTAATGTGATCTGAAAGAGAATTTGGAAGAATTAAGAAACAAAAGCAAACACTAGTTAGTTTATTGTCTAGTTATTCCACTAGATTAACTAAAAACCTTGGTGTTTGCTAGATGTTCTGGGGTCAAATATAATACTCCTTTGCCATCCTGTAGAAAGCACCGGTCTTTCTTAGTTTGATATAGGGATTTTCCAAAAGAGAGCAAAGGATCTTTTGTCCCAATAGCCAACTGTATTGTGATTGCCACTTTTTAAAAAAAAAAAAAAACATATTAGGAAAAAACTGCTATGATTAAAAATTTCACAAAACACAGATGTCCCCTGTCCTTAGTCAGCATGAACACAAGCCAGTAAAACTCAGGAGCTGTGTCTTTCAAAACCTGCCATCTACACCTGGATTCTGGTCGGGCTCTGTATCCATGCTCATGGGGTAGGTGGCACCAGCACCTCAGACAGTAATTTGTTTCCATAGAGCAAGGATGGCTGAACTGAAAAAGCTGGAACAGGAGTCAGAGTTTCCATACATTAGGCCCTTGTTTCCCCCACCGAGTCTCCATTTGTCATTAGTGGTCGAACTGCTGTTGAGAACATGAATGTCCAACAGATCCGACTTGCCCTCCGTGGGCCCTGGAGGGGAAGAAGCCCTCAGGTGGAGGATTGCAGGGTTTTCAGTCAACAGCTGAGTAGAGGTACTGACAAGGAGCACCTGGAGGCCTTTTCACCAAGGACAAAAGATATCCCTCAGGACAGATCTCTGTGCTCTGGTTTTTCTCTCCTGAGTGCACTCAAAGACATTGTTACTTATCGCTTTCATCTTCACTACACTGCAGATTTTTAGTCTTTATTTCCCCCCAAACCCTGGTTCCATATGCCTGGCTGTCAATAGCATAAGGCCACTCAAGAGATCTCATTGTCATCTTCAAAATTCCAAATCTTTTCTCATGGTCAGAGAAAAATTTTTTCTTTTCACAAATATTTGTGAAACCCTAACTCTGGTGCGAGGCACTGCCTAGGTAGTGGTTTATTTATCAGTAAATATTATAAATTTAAATAAAAATAAATAAATTTAATATCAGTATTTATTTATCAGTAAATAATACATTTGTAAATAAACTAGATTTGCCTTCACAGATTTCAAAGTCTGAGGTGAATATAGGAATATAGGCAAACAAACAGATGATTCTAGAGCATGAAAAGCTCTGGGTTTTAGGGCAGTCCAGAGACCAGGAGATGACAAAGGGACTTAAACCTGGATGAGAGTCAGGAATGCTTCTTGGAAAGAGTAAGATTGGGATCCCCGGGTGGCGCAGCGGTTTGGCGCCTGCCTTTGGCCCAGGGCGCGATCCTGGAGACCCGGGATCGAATCCCACGGAAGCGTGGAGCCTGCTTCTCCCTCTGCCTGTGTCTCTGCCTCTCTCTCTCTGTGACTATCATAAATAAATAAAAAAATTAAAAAAAAAAAAGAAAGAGTAAGATCTAAATTGTGACCCAAAGAATGAGTAGATGTTAATGATCCTTGTCAAGACTGTTTTCCTGGGGCACCTGGCGCAGTGGTTGAGCATCTGCCTTTGGCTCAGGGCATGATCACAGGATCCTGGGATCGAGTCCGACATCAGGCTCCCTTCAGGGGGCCTTCTTCTCTCTCTGTCTCTGTGTCTCTCATGAATAAATAAAATCTTAAAAAAAAAAAAATACTGTTTTCCCAAGACCCAGCACAAGGCCTAGAGCACAGTAAATTTCCAATTAATGCTTACCAAATTCATGAATGAGGAAAAAACATATCAGACTGATATAAAAATACATAGGAGACTCAATATTTTCAGAGAAATCACTGTGCTTTTGGGCAAATGGTAACGACATTGTATGGATAGGAAAGGAGTGCCTATTCATATGGGATAAATAATATTGATGCTAAAAGAGAACTATTCATGCTAATTGATAGAAATGTGACTGCAAACTTTGAAGACCTTTAAGAGAAGGTTCCCCAGGGGATGCATGTGAGCTCTAAGTTTGAAACCTGAGACACGAATGGGAGCTGTCCAAAAGAGAGGTGGGGTAGCTGTCATGGTAAAATAGTCGGAAAAAAATTCTCAGCAAGAGAATAGTTTGTTCAAGGTTGAAACCTCAGGGACTTGGCAAGTCCAGGTGGTAAGGTAAGCAATTCAGTTGTGTGAAAGGGAAGACAAGACCAAGGGGCTAGAGGTTCCTGATCATAAAGTCTTACAGATCATGTTAAGATACTTGAGCTTTACTTGAGGGTAAATGATCAATCAAGAGGTTATAGATGATCAGATAGAGGGAAAGAGTGAGATTGCGAGAAAATCAGACCGGATGGCCACCTAGACAAGGTTTCTGAAGGTTAATATTTGAGTCCCCACATCCCAAGGCCTGAGTTTTGACTTTTCAGAAATTTGCTTCTATCAGTGGAATGGATTGTTCTCTGTTAGACAGACTCACATAACAGAACTTCCCAGGAACTGTTTCTCTAAATTGTATGAATATTCCAGTGACCAGTATATTCATATCTCCTACACAGAGCCTCCCCTCCCTTCTCTGTAGGAATCCAGACCTCAGAAGGTCACTTTTTAAGTTGGAATCTGAGAAAATAGACAAGGAAGGTGTACTGAGGGATATTTATGAAATATACCCAATTTCACCCTGTGGCTCTCAACCCTGACTGTACATTAGAATCACTCAGGGAACTTCGACCAATTAAATCAGAATCTCTGGGAGTGAGCTCCAATTTATTTTTGTAAACCTCTCATATGACTCAAATATTAAGCCATTATCATGGACCCTTGGTTTGACCTGGGACAATTTCTCTGCTGACCAGATGTTGACATTCCTACAGTGTCAGCATTTGCCTTATTGGACAAGACAGGATACACACTACCAGCTTTCTTATTTCTCACTCCAGTTTTTCCAGCTTCTGATGTAAACCACCTCTGTTCCAATGACATATATTCCCTTTTACATTTAAAAAATATTTTATATACACAGGAAAAAATAGTTAAAATAATAAACAACTATGAACCCAATACCAAATTTTGCCAAAGCTTACCATTTTGTAAATCTGCTTCAGATTTTTTGTAAGATTAAAGAAATGAATGTAAGTGCCCTATACATCCTTGTCAAATCCAATTTCTTTCCTTCTCTGCTTGGAAGTAACCACTATCCTGAAAGGGGTATTCATTATTTCCATGCATGTTTTATCCTTTTACCAAAAATGGTTGCATTTTTACAGTGATATAAAAATAGTATTGTTTGTATACTTATAACTTTTATATAAATGGCATCAGTCTCCATATAGCCAGCAATTTTTCATCTTTGCTTAAGTATGTTTTTGCAAATTATTCATGTAGATACATGTAGTTTAAATTCAACTATTTTCACTGATGTATAAATTACATAAATTTGTATAAATGTAGCTTTCATGCTCTGATTTCTCTTGGGCAGATACCTAGAAGTAGAATTGTTAGGTCCACGTGTATATGCATCTTCAACTTTACTAGATGATCAAAGTATTCTCTATAGAAGTTCTAATTCAATTTCCCACCAGCAGGGTGTGGAAGTTTCCTTGTGTCACATCTTCATGTATTGATGCCAATCGCACGTTCAACATTATTGCCAATCTAATGGGTATGAAACAATATTGGTCCTAATTTGTAATTCCTCAATTACTAGTTAGCATCTTTTCCTACATTTACTGGCCATGCAGTTTTCCTTTGTAAGAAAACAAAAGTCATAAAATGACTTTAGCTAGCCAGAAAAATGTATGATGTTCTCCAGGGGCAAATATTTCAAAACTATGTTTATCAGTGGAAATGGAGAACTAATTACCCATTTGATAATGGATTATTACAAACCATAATGGATTATAGGAGGAATATATGAAAAGTATGCTGACATGTAAAAGCAGAAAGTAGAAAAACATAGGCAATTAAATGTGCATGTTTCTCTTTGCTTTTAGGCAAGCAAAGGATTTGGATGGAACAGTGGAAATTATTTAAAGAAAGGGCTTCCGCTATCTCATTGGCAAAGGAGACAGGCTTTTCATAGCTTTTATAAACTCCACGTTTTTATCTACCAGATAAATTCTGTCTCATTATGGATTCCATAAATAGAGGGGATGTGCATTATCACATCATATGGTGCTTCCAGAAAGGAGAGATTTCAATGAAATCTTTTGGGAGCTAGAACATGTATGGGATCATTTTGTTATTCACAGACACTTAAAGCTACACTTTGGGATTACTCAGTTACACTAGAATGAGAGTTTTGTCTGTTTTTTCCCCAGCAATTAGACTAATGCCTGGCCCACACCATTTGTTCAATAAGTATTTATTGAATGAACGACAAATGAATAAAATGATGCTAACATGTAAAGATGTTATTGCTCTTACCTGTGATTCTTCCAAAAATATATTCTCTTTCCCTGTCAGAACCTACGGGAACATGGTTCTTAAATAGCAAATGGAAGGGAATAGAATATGATAGGATATGGACCAGTTCTCTTGGACACTCTGCCTTTAAAATCGCTAAGGACTTAAAGCCCCTTCAACCATCAGAAAACTAAAGATAAGCATAAGATAAACTGAATCATATTTAACTTTTTTTTTTTTTTTTATGATAGTCACAGAGAGAGAGAGAGAGAGAGGCAGAGACACAGGCAGAGGGAGAAGCAGGCTCCATGCACCGGGAGCCCGACATGGGATTCGATCCCGGGTCTCCAGGATCGCGCCCTGGGCCAAAGACAGGCACTAAACCACTGCGCCACCCAGGGATCCCCGTGAATCATATTTAATACTAATATGGAAATTCTGGGTAGAGTTTTCTCAAACTAAAAGTCCTTTTCAGGAGAAGGCCCACTGTGGCGAATCAGTGACCACCATGTTTTCAAAGAAACTGTCAGCCTAGGTGTCAGGAGCCTCCTTCACCACGGACTGCCCTCCCACCCCGGGGAGAACTCAGTGCTACACCACCATTGTTATTCATCGATTTTATCAACATTACAACAAAAACACTAAGCTGCTTGATTGGTACTCAAAATTCTTCAAGTTAAAAATAGACCTGCCCTACGACCCAGCAATTGCACTGCTGGGGATTTACCCCAAAGATACAGATGCAAGGAAACGCTGGGACACCTGCACCCCAATGTTTCTAGCAGCAATGTCCACAAGAGCCAAACTATGGAAGGAGCCTCGGTGTAGATTGAAAGATGAATGGATAGAGAAGCTGTGGTCTATGTATACAATGGAATATTCCTCAGCCATTAGAAACAACAAATACCCACCATTTTGCTTCGAGGTGGATGGACCTGGAGGGTATTATGCTGAGTGAAATAAGTCAGTCGGAGAAGGACAAACATTGTATGGTCTCATTCATTTGGGGAATTTGAATAATAGTGAAAGGAAATAAAGGGGAAGGGAGAAAAAATGGGTGGGAAATATCAGAAAGGGAGACAGAACATGGAAGACTCCTAACTCTGGGAAACGAACTAGGGGTGGTGGAAGGGGAGAAGGGCGGGGGGTGGGGGTGACTGGGTGACGGGCACTGAGGGGGGCACTTGACGGGATGAGCACTGGGTGTTATTCTGTATGTTGGCAAATTGAACACCAATAAAAAATAAATTTATTATTAAAAAAATTTTTTAAAAATTCTTCAAGACCTTCCCCTCCGTGATACGATAATACTAGCAGAAATAGTTGATGAAGCAGTGAAAACAGAATATTGAGCCGAGGAAAAGAACTGAAAACCAGTTAACCCAGAAAAAGGACATTATGCAAGGAAAAAACTACGTGATGTATTGTTACAGGTTTAAAATGGGAGACTGACTTCTGGCTCACCAGAAGCTTCTTTACCTTTCCCAGATAGACTTAAATGAAGAGAGTGGGAAAATCGGGGCAGCTGAAGTTTTAAGAGCTGAAGAAACTAATGTTATTAAAGATACAGGGTGAGAGTGATGCAATGTGGGAGTAATCCAGAATTAAGGCAGTAAAAGAGAAATAAGCAAACAACACCAACAAAACCCTTTACTGAGGCCTAACACAGAGCCTCTGCATGTGGATGAGGTAATGTGCTCTACCCAAAGCCAAAGTAGAGACTGATGTCCAAGGGAGGTTCTCTGCACAGAGCTCTTTCTGCCTGGAGGAAGCCCTGTTCTGGAAGCTATCACAAGGTGGTACAAAGTATATCAACCAATCTTCATGACTACTGGTAGGCTGACAAAATCACCAGCCCAAGCAGCAGCAATGGCTTATGAAACAAAGGATCCCTAGAGGAAAAAGTGCACGTCTAATCACTTTGAGCAAGCTTACGTTTTATTACTTAGTCTCCTTATACGAAGCGTTTTGGAGAAGCAAAGTTGTAGATGCACGATTTACAGTATACCGGGGCATTTTTATCTGTAACTTAGGACGGCTGAACACATCCAAGGTGTTACAAGATAAGTGATTCCTTAATACGAATAGAGGATATGTTTTGATGTAGTGGCTCATTAATATTTTCACACATTATTTAACCTGAATGCATGAACTGTTTTCTTTCCTTCTGAAGGAAGAAAGATTTTCTTTTATTTGCCATATATTACAGTAGAACTTAAAAACGATTGCTAATTCTTGCTTTGAATTATGTGTCAGTTGGCAAGAAGTTATCGACTTTCCGGAAGATTTACAGTTTGGGTATGACAGTCTAAATTTCTTTTTTTTTTTTTTCTAAATTTCTTATCTGCTGTCGCTATTGGTTTTACGTATCTTCGCTCCATATTAACTAGAATTGAAGGTGAAATTGTGTATGTGTGTGTGTGTGTGTGTGTGCCTCCATATACTGACTGTCCAGGGTCTTGGGATTCCAAGTTGTAAACCCTTTATGAACTTTGATCTTTTCATCTACTTACCGTATTTGCAAATATTAGCTATCATTGATCTACTTCTACCAAATGTATATAAAAATAGCATACTCAAATTGTTTTGATGAGCTGGGAGGTTTTTAAAAGGGATCTTTGGAAATGTTTATAAAATGAAGTTTTTGTTCGTGTCGATTGTTGCTATTGTTTTTTGTTTCTGAGTTTAATAGCTTTCATTTTAATTTTCAAACTCTATGGATGCAAGACAGCATACCATTTTGGAGCTTTTACAGATGTGTCAAAATTGCTTTAGGAAGTTTATCAACTTTTTGTGTATGTCATTATTTTTGTCATGAACAAATTTATTTTTCCACTGAGTCCCTTATATTGTTATATTCATTACAATTTTAGAGCTTAGAGATTGTGATAAAATTCACGATCACTTAACTTGCTTACTCTTTGTCTTATTTCTAGTGCTGAGAATAATTCTTTCTAATTTTCCTTAATGCACAAACTGAACTCCAACTTAGGAAAATTTGCTTCCTGTTAGAATACCAAACACTCTTGAGTTTTTAAAAAAGCCCACTTCATTATTTGTAAGCTTCTATATATATTTTAATCAACTACTAGTAATCTGTATAACTTGGCATGTCTTTCCTTAATCTTCAAATTTTCAGTAAAATAATTCTAAAAAGTACACTTGATTGCTGAGCAAATTAGGGAACTTGATTTCTTTTAAATGACATTGTGTCTTAAGCTTTGGAACATAATTTAGTATCATCAGTAAATTAGCTTGCTCAGGTTCTTTTTAAAGTGAACTCCAGGCAAGGAAGAACAACTACAAGACTTCTTCCCATCAGGAGCAAGGAGAAATAAAGACAATGGGCCATGACTAATTCTGTGTCTTCTTGAAGCCAAAGATTTTTGATTACATGAAAATTTGGATAAACCCCACATAACAGAAACAGAAATGCTAAGAAGAGAAAGTGGAGAATTCTGGAAGGAGTGTGAAAGGGCACCCTCTTATACTACTTCATAATCCCTCATGGCTCTTCTGAATTCGGGCCACCCCAGGAGGCAGATAGGCCACAGATAACTGCAATCCGTCTCAGTTGCAGAGGCATGGGCAGGATGCACGTTTTGAGCATTCTGCACCTCTGACAGCTGTAATTTTCAAGTCTTTGCTTCAGTATATCCCACAAACACAAGATCTGAAATAGGTTAGATACAGGTAACTGTGATATGCAAATCCACGATTTTTACAGAAGGTGGGACCAAATGGAAGCAAAATCTCTTGGGCCTTGAGTTGGAAGGAATGAGAACAGAAATGGTGAGATAATGTCTGTAAGGATTTAGGTAGCCTGGAAAGCCCCTATAATGTCCCTGTCCTCTGGCCTCCTGACCACCCCACATCATCATCACCATGAGTACCACCAGCTGGTCTTATGTTTCTAAAATGCAAGTCAATGTTTGACTGTTTTTGTGAACAGGTCATACCTTGATTGGCATTATGTAACAGAAGTATTCTGAGGTAACTCACTATTGAGGGCACTGGTTCTAAACTGACCACTCATGGAAATAACCAAGTAGTTTGGGAGGGGGAAGGAATGGTCCCAGTTAGGATCTAGGCACTGGTTCTACTCAATCTGACATTACCTAAATCCTGCTTTCCAAAAGGGAAAGAATCTTCTTCTCTATGTGACTTCTGAATGAACTTCTTTCACCATTGAGCGTCCAGCATTACACACCCCTAAGCCAGTGTGGAAATCCCCCAAAGGGAGCAGTTCCTCTTCTGCTTTTTAAATGAACTAATCAAAGTTTTTTTTTCCAGGAAATCTCTAGGAATTGGCCCATGTGTCTTTCTCTTTCTTTCTTTCTTTCTTTCTTTCATTCTTTTTTCTTTCTTTTCTCATATGACTTTTTACTATATTCAGGAGACCCACATGCTAAGCAATGTTCATTTAATTAGGTATAGAAACATTGCAGCTGTTTTAAATCCCATACTAATGTCATGATAGGATTAGTGTCCTGATAGTTTTTTTTTTTTAAAACACTACTTGAGTTGGGAAAAATTAAATCTCATGGAGAATGAATCTCTTCTCTTGCGGCTTTATGGGTGCTCTTGAACACACCCATACAACCACTATACACATGTGCTCTTGGCAATTCCCCAGAAGGTCCCAGGCAGTGTCACCAATGAAAACCACAAGCTATAGATGTGCTAGACCCATGTGTACCTTGGCTGTTGCTCTGTGCTGGAGCAAGGATTTCATCCACAACCTATGGTCTAAGGTTAACTGAAGCATGAATATATTTTTTTTTTGTAAGAAAGGGGGACTAGACAGAAATTATTTAGGATGATTTGATATTAATCTTTTCCATAATTCACCAGAATCTTGAAAGTTCCAAAACTGATATGGTCATAGATAATATCTTTTGGTAAATCACAGACTGGGAAGCATTTTTCTAGGGACTTCTGGGTTGATTTATCCAACAAACTCAGGGGGTCTTCTTGATCCATCTGCAGTAATGGCCCCTTGTCCATTTCCAATACCCACCATTAATTTCATTTTTATCCTTTCTCTATTCTTAATTGCTCTCACTAGTTATTTGTCCACTAATTAGACTTTTTCAAGAACAGAACTTGTCTCTTATTTTTGATTGATTATTACTCTTACTTTTAGTATCACCTTCCATCTACTTCCTTTGGTTTCTTTTTCTAACTTCTTGAAAGAGACGTTTTTTAGACTTTCTTCTTTTCAATATCCATTTAAGACTTTGAACTTCCTTCTAGAACCCTCATTAGCTGAATCCCAAAAATTTTAATGTGCTATCTCCTTTATGGTTCACTCTGAAATACATATGAATGTATGTTAACTTCTATTATGATTTTTCTCTGCTGCATGTATTACTTAAAGACGTCTATCTTAATTTTCAAGCATAGATTTTTAAAAATGATTTGTCCTTTAGTTACTGATTTTAGGTTTAATGACATTTAGGTCAGAAAACATACACTTCATGATTTCAATCTTTGAAATTGTTTTTCTTAGTTTCTAAAATTTTTATTTAAAAATTTTTTCCTTTTAAATTTTTATTTAAATTCAAGTTAGTTAACATAAAGTGCAATATTGGTTTTAGGAGTAGGATTCAGTGATTCATCACTTACATATAACACCCATTGCTCATCATAACAAGTGCTTTCCTTAATACTCATTATGATCTAGCCTACCCCCCTCACCTCCCTCCATCAATCCGCAGTTTGTTCCCTATCGTTAAGAGTCTCTTACGGGGGCACCTGAGTGGCTCAGTGGTTGAGCATCTGCCTTTGGCTCAGGTCGTGATCCTGAGGTCCTGGGATAGAGTCCCACATGCCCTGCAGGGAGCCTTCTTCTCCCTCGGCCTATGTTTCTGCCTCTCTGAATCTCTTATGAATAAATAAAATAAAAATCTTTTTAAAAAGAGTCTCTTATAGTTTGTTTCTCTCTCTCTCTCTTCCCTCCTTCCCATACATTCATCTGTTTTGTTTCTTAAATTCCACATTTGAATGAAATCATATGGTATTTGTCTTTGCCTGATTGACTCATTTCACTTAGCATAGTACACTCTAGTGCCATCCACATGGCTGCAAAAGGCAACATTTCATTCTTTTTGATGGCTAAGTAATATTCTTCTGTGTGTGTGCATGAATGCACATGTGTATGTATACCACATCTTCTTTATCCATTCATCAGTCAATAGACATTTGGGCTCTTTCCACAGTGTGGCTGTTGTTGATGCTGCTGCTATAAACGTTGGGGTACATGTATTCTTTGAAATTAGTAATTTTGTATCCTTTGGGTAAATACCTACTAGTGCAACTGCTGGATTGTAGAGTAGTTCTATTTTTAACTTTTTGAGGAATCTCCATACTGTCTTCCAGAGTGGCTGAACCAGTTTGATCCCCACCAGCAGTATAAGAGAGTTCTCCTTTCTCTGCATCCTTTCTCTGCATCCTTACCAACATCTGTTGTTTCTTAGGTTGTTAATTTTAGCCATTCTGACAGGTGTGAGGTGGTATCTCATTGTGGTTTTGATTTGTGTTTCCCTAATGATGAGCGATGTGGAGCATCGTTTCATGTGTCTGTTAGCCATCTAGATGTCTTCTTTGAAGGAAAAATATCTATTGATGTCTTCTGCCCATTTCTTAACTGGATTATTGGGGCGTAGAGTTTAAAAATTTTTGTTTTTAATGAAGAATAGTTGACATGCAATAGTATATTGGTTTCAGATGTAAAACATAGACCACAAAAGCTCCTTCTGGATTACCCAGCTTAGTTTTAAAATTTTCGGTCAAATCTCCTACCTTGTGCAATTCCTTACAAAGCTTAGTTTTCTGATTGCAGTAAAGCTTGACATTTTCCCTCAATGCAACCTGCCTTTTGTGATCCTGCCTTTTGCTTCCTTACATGCCAGTGTGAGGAAGCCTCCATAGAATCTCAATAGTTCAGGGTTTGGAGAGCTTCCAGGTGAATGAACACATCCACACTGGAGGGGGAGTGATGCATCCTAACTCCACAGGGACAGACACTCCTGTCCTCAGGACCCTCCCAGAGGGTCATCCTATTTCTTCCTCTGGTTGTTCATGTGTATCCTTTATCTTGTTCTTTAATAAACTGGTAAACATAAGTAAGTGTTTACCTGAGTTATTTGAGCCACTGGGGGGTGGGGCGGTCATTGGAACCTCTGATCTATGGCTGGTCAGTCACAAGCCAGGTGATAAGCAGATTTTGCACCTGGTATCTGAAGTGGGGGCAGGAGTGGTAGTCTCATGAGACTCACCCCTTAACCTGTGATTTTTGGTGCTATCTTCAGATAGTGTCAGAATTGAGTTAAATTATAGGACACCTTGCTGGTTTTGAGACTTGCTTGTTGTTTCAGGGAAAACCCCACAAGCATTTGGTCATCAAAAGTAAAGTGCTCTATATAAAAACAAAGGAAGGGAACACAGGAAAGAAACACAGTGAGGAAGTACTGGGTTTTTCCCCACATAGGAAGGAAGCCGAGTTTCTTCTTTACAAGTGTTCAGAAGAGCCTCTGGGCAGAAGAAACAAGGCATCCTGAGGTCTACGGACCTCTGTCAGAGCATGATGGTTATATGTTAGAACAGCAGAAGCCTCTGCCATGGGAGCAGGAGAAAGAAAGGGAAAGCAGCAAAAGATGAACTCAGAGAGATTATAGAGAACTAGATCTCATAGGACTATGTAGGTCAAAATAAAGACATTAGTTTTTACTTTGAATTAGATAGGAAATTACTGGATGATTTGGGGTGCAAAGAAGTGATTTTTTTCTGACAAAGACTTACATAGGGTCACTGCAAGATATTAGACACTCAGTACTCTTACCTGCTAAGGACTTGGGTTTTAGTATTGGTGAAAAGTGTTTATCTACAAATGAATATAGTTTGAAAAGCTGAGAACAAGCACCAGAATAAATTTGCCTGTAAATAATGACTTGCCTGTAAAATAAAGAAAATGATACAAGTGTCAGAAAATATGAACTACTTTATAACCTACATGTATATAAAGGCTTTATCACTATGGCTCATAATCCAGATACAATTTTTAAAAGATTGATCAACTTGAATACATAAAAAATTTTTAATGTTTACAACAATCCCCACAATCCCCACAATGTGTGGCAATCCCCACACACGAACACATTATTTGTACACTTAGGAGAAGGGAAAATATAGAAAGCTGTGTAATGTCTAGAGTTGGCAAGGATATGGAAGCAGAAGGACCCTAATTCACTGTTGTTAGGCATACAGAACGATGCAAGGAACCAATCTGGTATTATTCCATTGAATAACACACATACTCTATAACCCACTAATTCTGCCCCTAGATATATTTCTCAAAGAAATTACTTTAAAGTTTCATATAGTATATATACAGGGATGTTCATTATAGCACTGTAATAGCAAAGAGTTAAAGGCAATCTAGGTCATATCTCCTGAGGCAAGGGAAACAAAAGCAAAAACAAACTACTGGAATTTCATCCAAATAAAAAGCTTCTGCATAGCAGGAAGGAAACAATCAAAAAAACTAAAAGGCAACCTATGGAGTCAGAGAAGATATTTGCAAATGACATATCTGATAAAAGGTTAGTATCCAAAATCATAAGGAACCCATAAAACTCAACACCCCCAAATAAATAATCCAGTTAAAAATGGGCCAATATGAATAGACATTTTTCCAAGAAGACATACACATGGCCAATAGACATATGAAAAGACACCATCATTCATCATCGGGGAAATATAAATCAAGACTACAATGACACCCATCAGAATTGTTAAAATTAACAACCCAAGAAACAACAGGTGTTGGCAAGGATATGGAGAAAGGGGAATCCTCTTGTATTGTTGGTGGGAATGCAAACTGGTTCAGTCACTCTGGAAGACAGTATGGAGATTCCTCAAAAAGTTAAAAATAAAACTATTCTACAATCCAGCAATTGCACTAGTAGGTATTTACCCAAAGGATACAAAATTACTAATTTGAAGGGATACATGCACCCCAAGGTGATAGCAGCATTATTAACAACAGCCACACTGTGGAAAGAGCCCAAGTGTCTATTGACTAATGAATGGATAAAGAAGATGTGGTATACACATACACACACACAATGGAATACAACTCAGTCATAAAAAATAAAGAAATGTTGCCTTTTGCAATCATGTGGATAGCACTAGAGTGTACTATGCTAAGCAAAATAAGTCAGTCAGAGAAAGACAAATACCATATGACTTCACTCATATGTGGAATTTAAGAAACAAAACAGATGAACTTATAGGAAGGTGGGAAGGGGGGCAGGAAACAAACTATAAGAGACTCTTAATGATAGAGAACAAACTGTGGATTGATGGAGGGAGGTGGGTAGGGGATGGACTACATGGGTGGTGGGTATTAAGGAGGGTATTTGTCATGTTAGGTGCTGGGTGTTGTATGTAATTGATGAATCCCTGAATTCTACTCCTGAAACCAATATTGTACTGTATGTTAACTAACTAGAATTTAAATAAAAATTTGGAAAAAAGAAATAAATTAACATAAAATAAAAGAAAACTGACTAACTGGGAGAAAATATTTGCAAAAATGATAGAAAAAATATGAACAGAGAATTCACAAAAGAATTAAAAAATGGCTATTACACCTATCAATATGTTCAAGCTCACTCATAATAAGAGAGACACACACTAAAAGTACACTGAGATACAATAGCTCACCTATTAGATTGACTAAAATTTAAAATTATAGTGATAACACATTTGATCAACAAGACTCTGTGAAAAGAGATGCTCTCATACCTTCCAGGAAGGAATGGAAATTGATATAACTCATACTGAGGGAATTTGGTAATATATAACAAAACTAAATGTATATTTGCCTTTTAGATCAAGGATCCCACTTCTAGGAATTTGCATTGAAGACATATTTTCAACAATAAAAAATAAATATGTGCAAAGTTATTCTTTATAGCACTGCATAGAATTGCAAAATAGTAAATACAATCTAAATGTCCATATAAAGGAAAATAGTCAAATAAATTATGGTAGATCCACCTAATGAGATAGTATAAGCTATAAACAAAGGAGAAATATCTCTGAACTTATATGGGGTGAATTCCAGCTTATCTATTAAGTCAAAAAAAAAAGAAAGAAAAGAAAATGAAGCAAGGTGCAAAAAAGTACCCAGAGCATGCTTTATATTCATGTGAAAAGGAAAGATAAATAAGAAGACATGTATGTGTTTTATTTGGGCAAAGTTGAAGAAGACACATAGGCCAGAAACTATTGAAATTGGGTACCTATAAAGGATGGGTGGAAGTGGAGTAGAAAGGAAAGGGGTGGGAGTAGAAAGTGATGGACAGAAGTGACATTTCTCTGATCATATCTTTTTATAAGGTTCTGACTTTTGGAGCTATAACAATGCTTCACCCAGCAAAAATTTAAAAATAAGAAAGGATGGGCTAGAGAGTATTATGCTAAGCAAAATAAGTCAGTTGCAGAAAGACAAATACCATATGATTTCGCTCATGTGTGGAATTTAAGAAACAAAACAAATGAGCAAAGGGGAAAAAGAGAGAAGCAAATCAAGAAACAGACTCTTAACTATAGAAAATAGTTAACTGATCATTCTCAGAGGAGAGAGGGTGAGGGGATGGGTGAAATAGTGTTGGGGACTAAGGAGTGCACTTGCTGTGATGAGCATCTTGTGTTGTACGGAACTGATGAATCACTAGTACACCTGACACTAATGTTACACTGTATGTGAACTACCTGGAATTTAAATAAAAACTTTAAAAAAATAAAATTATTCAAACATTTTTTAAAAAGGTGGGGAAGAAGCTAAAATGAAATACGAAAACGACAAATAACTCTGTGTAACATAACCATAGGGAAGTCAGTGGGGAAGGGATGTGATAATTAATCTAAGCAATTTTTGAACAGTGCAATCTTACTTTGATTCTCCCAGGCTAAAAAAAAAGCAAAAATCTTAAGAACTAGGTTTGCTTTCCACTATGATACAGGATTAACAATTCCAAAAATTATTCTGTGTATTCTAGGATTGAGCAAATACTATATTGTGCATAATGAGTACTAGGTATCTTACTGTTGAAGAGAGGAGGTACAAATATGGAAAGAGGGAAGGTTAAAAAGACATCTGTGGTATTGGTTTGGAATCTGAAGAATTGATACAAATTCATGACTTAGATATAAATATAAATAGGAATAGCTTTAAATATAGAAATAGATATATACATTTATTTCCAAGCACTGCCTTCTGAAAGGGGGTAGAAGCAATGACATTCCAATAGTACCAGATCTTGGTTTTCTAAAACCATTCCCTGCTAAAATGAACCAGCATATTCTTAGGAGAAATGACAAGTTTCAGCGCTGTATCTGGAAAAATAAAAGGTGAGCCTGGGACATCTTGTTTGGACAATCTAGATGAAATGGAGAAATTCTGAGAAACATATAACCTACCAAGATTGAATCATGAAGAAAAAGAAAATATGAACAGACCAATTACTAGTAAAAAGATTGAATCAATAATCATAAACCTCCCAACAACCAAAAGCCCAGACTAGATGGCTTCACTGATAAATTCTACCAAACATTTTTAAATTTAAATTCAATCATCCAACATATAATACATCATTACTTTCAGATGTAGAGTTCAGTTATTCATGAGTTGCATATAACACCCAGTGCTCATCATATCACATGCCCTCCTTAATGCCCATCACCCAGTTACCACATCTCCCCACCAACCTCCCCTCCAGCAACCCTCAGTTTATTTCCTATAGTTAAGAGTCTCTCATGGTTTGTCTCCCTCTCTGATTTCTTCCCATTCAGTTTTTCCTCCCTTCCCCTATGATCCTCTGTGCTTTTTCTTATATTCCACATATAAGTGAAACCGTATGATAAGTGTCTTTCTCTGATTGACTCATTGCCTTCAGCATAATACCCTCCTATGTAATGGAATGATTTTCATCCTTTTTATGGCTGAGTGTCTTACAAACATTTATGGAAGAATTAATATCAATCCTTTTCAAACTCTTTCAAAAAAATAGAAGAGGAAGGAATACTAACTACCAAACTCATTTTACAAGGCCAGCATTACCTCCTCATACCAAAACTAGACAAAGAAAAGAATATTACAGAACATTACATCATCAACATAGATGCAAAGATCCTCAACAAAGTATTGGTAAATTTAATTCAACAATACATTAAAAGGATCATACACCATGATCAAGAGGGATTTGTCCCAGGGATGCCAGGATGATTCAACTTCCACAAATCAATGTGATATGCCATATTAACAAAATGAAGGATAAAAATCATATGATCATCTCAATGATGCAGAAAAAAAAACATTTGATAAAATCCAACATTTGACAAATTCATGACAAAAACTCAACAAACTGGCAATAGAGAAAATGTACCTCAACATAACAAAGGCCATACGTATATGACAAGCCCACAGCTAACATCATGCTCAATGGTGAAAAGCTGAAAGCTTTACCTTTAAGATCAGAAACAAAACAAAAAAGGCCCACTCTTGCCATTTTATTCAAGGTGGTACTGGAAGTGGAAGGCCTAGCCAGAGTAACTAGTTTAAGGAAAACAGACAAAAGTCATCCAAATCAGGAAGGAGGAAGTAAAATTGTCTCCATTTGCAAATGACATAATACATATAGAAAACCCTAAAGACTCCATAAAAAAAAAAGTGTTTGAACTAATTAAATGATTCAGTAAAATTGCAGGGTACAAAATCAATATACAAAAATCTGTTGCATTTCTATATACTAGCAATAAACTATCTGAAAGAGTAATTAAGAAAGCAATCCCCATTTACAGTTGCAACAAAAAATAAAATACCTAGGAATAAACTTATCTGGAGAGGTGAAAGATCTCCACACTGAGAACTGTAAGACATTGATGAAAGAAACTGAAGATGTCACTGATAAATGAAAAGATATTCCATGCTCATGAATTGGAAGAATTAATATTATTATAAAGTCCATGCTACCCAAAGGGATCTGTATTCCAATGTAAGCCCTTGAAATTCTAATGGCATTTTTCACACAAATAGGGAAAACATTCCTAGAATTTGTATAGAACCCCAAAGACCCTGAATAATGAAAGCAATCTTGAGAAAAAAAGAACAAAGTTGGAGGTATCATACTTCCTGATCTCAAACTATATTACAAAGCTATAAAAATCAAAACTTTATGGTATTTGCATAAAATCAGCCATGTAGATCAATGGAATAGTTTAGAGCACTGAGAAATATGCCCACAAATATATGGTTAATTAATTTATGACAAAGGAGCCAAGAATATGCAATTGAAAAAGCATAATTTCTTCAATAAATAGTGTTGATAAAACTAGACAGCCACATGCAAAAGAATGAAACTGGACTCCTTATATCATATGGAAAAATCAACTAAAAATGGATTAAGGACCTGACCATAAGACCTGAAACCATAAAACTCCTAGAAGAGAACATAGGATAAGCTCCCTCACACTGGTCTTAGCAATGATTTTTTTTTTAATTTGATACCCAAAGCAAAGGCAACATAATAAAAATAAATGTGACTACATCAAACTAAAAAGCTCCTGCACAGTAAACATGAGAAGATACTCAACATCAATAAGTGCAAATCAAAACCACAATGAGATAACACCTCGTACCTGTTAGAATGACCATCATCAAAAACAGAGGAGATAAATATTGGTGTAGATATGGAGAAAAAGGATACCTCATGCACTATTGGTGGGAATGTGAATTGTTGCAGCCACTATGGAAAACTGTACAGTAGTTCCTCAAAAAAAAAAAATTACAGTTAGACTACCACATGATCCAGCAATTCCACTTGAGAATATATATCCAAAGGAAAAGAAGTAACTGTCTAAAAATGGTGGATGAATTGATAAGGAAAATGTGATATATATATATATATATATATATATATATATATATATGATATATAGTGGAATATTAGCCATAAGAAAGAATACAATCTTGCCACTTGTAACAACATGATGGACTATAAGGGCATTATGCTAAGTGAAATAAGCCATACAGATAAAGACAAATATTATATGATCTCATTTATGTATGAAATCTAAAAAAAATTGACCTTGTAGAAACAGAGAAGAGACCAGTGATTGCCAGAGGTGGCCAAGGCAGGAAGTGCAGAAAATGGGTGAAGATGGTCCAAAGGTGCAAACCTCCTGTTAAAAGATAAATTCTGGGGATATAATGTACCGCATACTGACTATAGTTAACAATACTGTGGCTAAAAGAATAGATCTTAGAAGTTCTTATCATAAAACTGTAACTATGTAGGGGATGGTAGTTAATTAAGCTTACTATGGCAATCATTAGCAAATCATTAGCAAGTCATTATGTTGTATACCTTAACTGTCAATTATGTCTCAATAAAACTGGGGGAGAAAACAAAAGACAAAAGGGAAAGAATAAATGAATACATCAGTTACTACTCTAAAAAAAACGTTAATCTCATCCCAAAACTCCCTTAACAGAAAGATTCAGAATAGTTTTTGACTATATATCTGAGCATCCTATAGCCCAGTCAAGTGACACATAAAATTAATCATCATAGTATCCAATAGGATATTGTGGAAATAACATAGTGTGATTTCTGAGAATAGATTATAAAAGATATTATGGCTTCTGTCTTTCTCTCTTTTTCTGGGAGAAGCCAGCTGCCATGTCACAAGGACACTCGAATAGTCCTATGATGAGGTCTACATGTTGGGGCTATGAGGTCTCCAGCCAACAGCCATGAGTGAGCCCTCTTAGAGCTGGGCCACTCCAGTGGCCAGTACCAGTCTAGGCTTCAGATAACTGCACTTCTGGCTGATATTTGGAATGCAACCTCAAGAGATCCCAAGCCAGAACCACTTAGCTAAGCTGCTCTCAAATTCCTACCACACACTGTGTGAGATCACAAATATTTATCCTTGCTTTGAATCACTAAGTTTAGGGTAATTTGCTACTCTGCAATAGATAACTAATTTAAGTCATTCTGTAAAAATACTTGCTGTGCACTCTTCAAAAATGTCAAGGTCATGAAAGACATAAAAAGGACCAAGCATCTTTTCCAGATAAATGAGGAGGAAAAAGGCATAACAATCAAATGTAATGTGTGATCCTTGAATGATCCTGGACCAGAAAAATGAAAGGGAGAGAGAGAGAGAGAGAGAGAGAGAGAGAGAGATTGCAGTAATAAAAATTATTGAAAAAAATTATTGAAATGACTGGAGAAATTTGAGTGTAACCTGTCACTTAGATAATATTTCGGTGTTTGTTTCCTGTTCTTGTTCATTGTACTGTAGTTGTGCAAGAGAATGTCCTTGTTTTTAGGAAATACACCAAGTATTTAGAGGAGGAGTATTGTGACTATATCTTATCTCAGTTCCAAAGTAACAATTGGCAGCCCAGTTTTCCATCTCCTGGTTCGACACTGCTCCCCCACCTAGCTGTAAAAATGCATTAATCAGAACTGCCTGGCATCTTCCGAGCAAGACTTTCAGTAGTACCCAGTATGCTTCATTTCATCCAGAAGTTTCCTCAAGCATCTTCAAAGATGCTGAAGTACCCTTTCCCAGTCCAAGTAGTTCAGCAGAATAGAAACACTTTCTCTCAAGACATGTCCCCAGCAGAACTTTTCCCCTTTGTTTCCAACGACTTGTTTTTTCTCATCATTTCCGGTGTATATGAGGACGACACAGTACTATCATACTCCCCATGCAGCTTTAAGAAGAAGCAGAAGCAAGAAGTACTTCCAGCCAAGCCCCCAGTCACCATCACTTACCTGCTTGACAGCCCAAAGCCAACATCATACATCACTCTGGCAGGACTAATCCCCTTTGTTGTTCCACCAGTGGTCATGGTGATGACAAAGACCTACATCCCCTTATTAGCTTTCACTCAGATGGCTTATGGAGCCAGTCTCCTATCTCTCTTGGGAGGGATCAGATGGGGTTTTGCTCTGCCAGAAGGTAGTGCAGCCAAACCAGATTTCTTCAAGTTAGCTAATAGTACAGCTCCTGTTGTGTTCTCATGGTTTGCCTTCCTTATTTCTGAAAGACTCAGTGAAGCTATAGTCACAGTAATAATAGGTTTGGGGATAGCATTACACATTGAACTTCTTCTCTTGCCACATTATCCCAATTGGTTCAAAGCCCTTAAGATAGTAGTCGCGTTAGTGGCCTTGTTTTCATTTTTAATCACTTTATTAATTAAAGATATTTATCCAGAGAAAGGACCCAAGAGACCTGGCCAAAGAGAATAAATATAAAACTACTCTGTAGATGACATTAGCATGTTGGCTATAAGCCTTGGAATATTTTGTTTTGGAATCACCTTTTTCTCCTCCAGTTAAGGTTTTTTCCCCCATCTATGGTTATTTATCCTTAAGAGATTTTTTTTTTCATTTCTGGAAATCTTTATTGTCAAATATTTACTTGATTACAGTTTGGAAATCCCTAACAAGTCATTTTCACTTTACAGTTTTTGGTTTTTATGAAGTACATATTTTAATGTTTTACTTTTTTTTGAAGAATATAAAATAATAAAAATGAAAACCCCTTTTTTGCCTTATTATGATCTGTGAAAAAAGACAGGCACATTCTCCTACAAAGGGAAAACTTTGTATCCATCAGTGTCCGAAAATAATAGGTGGTTCCAATGCGAGTTTTCATTGCAATTGGCCCTGGGGATTGCATTTCCAAGCTCATTTCATCTGGTATAATCTAGCTATATGAGCTGAAAGGATCTAAAGTCAGTAGGGAGCAGTGTCATGAGGGGAGACCATGTTCAAAGAAAAGCTGGACGTATTTTCCAGTTTCTATGGACACAATTTCATCTCCAAAGAACACCAGCTAGTCAAAAAAATTTTGAAGAATAAAATTACTAGTATATGGGGGATCCCTGGGTGGCTCAGGGGTTTAGTGCCTGCCTTCCGCCCAGGGCATGATCCTGGAGTCCTGGGATCGAGTCCCGCATCGGGCTCCTTGCATGGAACCTGCTTCTCCCTCTGCCTCTCTCTCTCTCTCTCTGTGTCTCTCATGAATGAATAAATAAAATCTTTTTTAAAAAGTAACAATTGTATAATTACAATTATATAATCATATATATATGTGAGTATATATATATATATAATTACACCTATAGCTATCTGTCTCTATGTCTCTCTCTGAGAGAGAGAGAGAGAGAGAGAGAGATAAAGAAAATACGGTGAAATGTTAACATTGGGTAATCTGGATGATGGATATATGGAAATTCTTTGCACTGTTCTCGAAACTTCCTGTAGAAATCGCTTCAAAATAAAAAAGGACGTAAGAGCAGAGGTGATTAGGGGCACCTGGGTGGCTCTGTGGGTTAAACAGCTGCCTTTGGCTGGGGTCACCCTCCCAAGGCCCTGGGATGGAGCCCTGTGTAGGGCTCCCTGCTTAGTGGGGAGCCTGCTTCTCCCTCTCCCTCTGCCTGCCACTCCTCCAACTTGTGCTCTCTCTCAAATTAAAAAAGTAATAAGGGGATCCCTGAGTGGCTCAGCGGTTTAGCGCCTGCCTTTGGCCCAGGGTGCGATCCTGGAGTCCCGGGATGGAGTCCCACACCAGGCTCCCTGCATGGAGCCTGCTTCTCCCTCTGCCTGTGTCTCTGCCTCTCTCTCTCTCTCTATGTGTATCATGAATAAATAAATAAAACCTTTTTTAAAAAGTAATAAAATCTTTAAAGCAAAGAGCAGAGGTGGTTGCTATTTATAAATTTCCTAAGTGAACTGTTTCTTTAAACTGAGGAGTTGAAATATTAATAGCTTTTGAAATGAATTCAGTGGATCCAAATGAGAATTTTAGGATGGAATAGAGTAGAGTAGAGTAGAGTAGAGTAGAGTAGAGTAGAGTAGGATAGGATAGGATAGGATAGGATAGGATAGGATAGGATAGGATAGGATAAGATAGAGAATAGAAGAGAGAATAGAAGAGAGAATGAACTAGGGGTGGTGGAAGGGGAGGAGGGCGGGGGGGTGGGGGTGAATGGGTGACGGGCACTGAGGGGGGCACTGACGGGATGAGCACTGGGTGTTATTCTGTATGTTGGCAAATTGAACACCAATAAAAAATAAATTTATTATTAAAAAAATAAAAATAAATAAAATCTTAAAAAATAAAAGAAATTAAAAAAAGAAGAGAGAATAAAAGAGAATGGAATGTTGCTTCGACGTGGATGGACCTGGAGGGTATTATGCTGAGTGAAATAAGTCAATCGGAGAAGGACAAACATTATATAGTCTCATTCATTTGGGGAATATAAAAAATAGTGAAAGGGAATAAAGGGGAAAGGAAAAAAAAAAACGAGTGAGAAATATCAGAAAGGGAGACAGAACATGAGAGACTCCTAACTCTGGGAAACGAACTAGGGGTGGTAGAAAGGGAGGTGGGCGGGGGGTGGGGGGTGACTGCGTGACTGGCACTGAGGGAGGCACTTGATGGGTGTTATTCTATATGTGGGCAAATTGAACACCAATAAAAAATAAATTTATAAAATAAAAGGAGAATGGAGTGGAATAGAATAGAATAGAATAGAATAGAATAGAATAGAATAGAATAGAATAGAATAGAATAGAATAGAATAGAATAGAATAGAAGAGGGCATTACACATTAGTAAGAGGAGTGAGGACTAGTTTGTGATTTCTGCAGAGAGGCAGGCCTGGATGCACTGCCTGGCGCGGTGGAAGGAGTCGGGAAGCCGCAGCCCCAGGGCTGGAGCCTGAGCCAAGGACCGGGTCCCCCCCCGCCCCCCGGCCCGCCCCCGGGCCGCCGCAGGTGTGCGCGCCCAGCCGGCACGTGGTGCCGGACTCTATTTAAGGCCCCTCCCGGTGCGGGGCGCAGCTGCCGCCTGCTGCAGCCGGTCGTCCAGCGCTGCGGGGCCGCACGGGCATGGGCTCCGCCGGGCTGCTCTGCGTTTCCTTGGCTCTCATCGTGCCGGGGGTCCTCGCGGAGCACCGAGGTAGGGACGCGTCTGGGGCGGGGCAGGGCCGGCCTCTGTGCCAAGCGGAGCGAATAAGCGAGAAGGTGGGGTCGGTGCCGGACGCTTTACAGCCCCCCGCTTGCTCTGGGGGACCCCCCGGCCCCCCACCAGCACGATTTCCTGCTCCTGAACGTGCGCACTCGCTGCTCCGGGGGCCGGGGGCGCTCCATCTGCGCCCGGGGCGCCGGCAGGTGCTCCCCACCCTGCCCGAGGTCTGCAAGCGCTAGGGCTGCCCCGGGAACCCACACCCACCTGCGAGGTGTGCAGAGGCCTCCCGCTGCCTTCCCCGAATAAGAATCATGCCCGGTTCCCAGGCGCGGTTCTCAGGGGTTTTTGCTCTTTGATGTGATGCTGGTAAAGAGATTCTAGATGATAAAACAGCCGGAGCTATTGAGAAAAGTTGGTCTGTGAATTAGAACTACGGTCGTGTTGTTGATCTTTAACGGTGAGGGCTCCAGAAGATCTCCTTCAACGTTTATTAACAGCCCTGCCCCCATCGCCACCCCCCACCCCCAGATTGGCTTGATCTTAGAGAAGCAGAGTAGTTTGTTAAGGTTAGAGTCTCTTGGCCACAACATGGATCTAACTTTCTAATTGTCTCCAGGGTACAGTGAATTCCTAGTTGAGAAGTTTACGGTCAGCAGACCTCAGTAACTGGGTGACTCTTGGCAAGTCTTCCAGCCCCCTGACCCTTGGTTTCTCCTCTGTGAGGTGGAGCCAGTGGAAAGCGGCACTACCACCTTATGAATATGAGATGAATTTAGGCAAATGAGCCTTAGGTGTTACTTGTGACTACTAAGTATTAGTCATAAGACTACTGTTTAGATTCGTTTTTGCGGAGCCCACATTTAAGTATAATCACCTCGGCTTGTTAAGGGGCCACTGGGTACGTTGGTTCTATTACACTTTGCTTCCTCCCATCCAGATCTCTCCTGACCCGGAGCTGAACATTTTTCCCTGGACCAGCATCTTCATCTCCCTTTCCTCCCGATTTCACTCCTTTGGAACAAGTGCAGGTTCACAACTTTCTCCATCCTCTCTGCCTGGCACAGCTCCAGACCTGAGTCAGCATTCCGTTTCCAAGTTTTAGAGCTGATGTTATCAACTGAAAATCAGGCTCTTGCCCAGCCCTGCCAGCGCCTCTCAGCACAAGCGTGCAACCCTCATCCTCTGGTCATTGAATTCCGGACACGTGGATGCCCGGGTCTGCTTGTCAGCTGTTCCAGCTAATGTGCTTCTGTCTTTTGCCGTAGCATTCTTACACCAATATTCTAATCGTGAGCATTATGATTGCCTGTGTCACAACCTCGTCTCTTAAAGGTCACTCTTGATACCAGCCTTTAACTTGCTAATGGTGAAAACCAAAAGTTTAAAATATGGTTTTTCATTACTCCACTCCTTTGCTTCCTACTGCCTGTGGGATTAAAAAAAAAAAAATCAAATGTCTCCAGCCTTGCAAGCTTTGTGTAGTTGGATCCCATCTTAACATCCCGATTCCCCATTGCTTCCAATCATGAATGCACGATTCACCTTCTTGCCTGACTATCCCTCCCCACCCCCCATGTCCTTTGCTCATACTTTGCCCATACACCTCTCCTGACTTTGCTTCTGCTAGACCATCCCTGGACTC
Source organism: Nyctereutes procyonoides (assembly GCF_905146905.1). Lineage (NCBI taxonomy): Eukaryota > Metazoa > Chordata > Mammalia > Carnivora > Canidae > Nyctereutes > Nyctereutes procyonoides. The sequence goes on along the minus strand of NW_026575037.1, from coordinate 20,837,162 downwards.
TTGGCCAGTTCCTGACCTGGAGCATGTTTAACAAACTCTTGAAGTACCTTTTACAAAATTTATTCATTTTTCCAGTTTTATTGAGAAATAATTGTCCTATATCGCTATATGTCTAAGGTATACACCATGATGGTGTCATTTACATATACTGTGAAATGATTAGGTAGAGTTAACATGCATCATCTCATTTAGATGCAATCAAAAGAGAAAGTTCTCTTGTGATGAGAATGCTTTGGATCTCTTCTCTTAACTTTCCTACGTATAATACAGGAGTATTCACCATAGGCACCAGGGTGAACATTATATCCTAGTACTAATTGGTCTTATAACTAGAAGTTTGTACCTTGTAACCACTTTCCTACAATTTGCCCTCCCACCAACACACTTCTGGCAGTCACAGACTCATCTCTTTCTTTATGGATTTGGTGTGGTTTTCTTTTTTTCTTTTTTCTTTTTTGGTTTTGTTTGCTTACTGTTTTAGATTCCACATATAAGTGAGATCACACAGTATGTGTCTTTGCATGTGTAAATTATCCCATTTACCAGAGTGCCTTCAAGGTCCATCCATGTTGTTGTCACCAAGGGTAGGATTTTGTCATTTTTAATGGCTGAATCATATTCTATTACCACGACTTCTTTATCCATTCATGTACTGATGGACACTTAGGTAGTTTCCATGTCTTGCAAATAATGCTGCAATGAACATGGGGGTACAGATCTCTTTGAGTTCGTGTTTCCATTTCCTTTCAATATCTTCCCAGAGATGGAACTGCTGGATTATTTGGTGGTTCTATTTTTAATTTTTTTGAGAAAATGAAGTGCATTTTTAAAAAATAAAATGCAGGTTCCTGGGTTCCATCTCATTCTTCAGAGATTCACTGGTTTGGGATGTGGCCCAGGAAGCTGAGTTTAACAAGTACTCTGGAAGATTTTGAAGCAAGTGTCTGTAGGGTACTCTGGTATGAACAAAGTCCTATGGGAAACAAATTCCCTTCTTTAAGCATTTTCCTACTTTTCTCCTTTTGTCTATTTCCATGAACTGATTCTAATTTCCTATACTCTTAAATTTCGCTCTTGCCTAGACTGCCTTCTTCATTTCATCCTACACTAAGGAAAAAAAAAATCACTAAATAGGAATTCCTTATTTACCAGTCATCTACCTCCATCGGAGACAAGATCCTTTCTCTCCCCTACTTAAAACCTGTCAAGAGCTTCCCATCACATGAGAACAAAATCTGTGCTCTTTAACCTTGACTATACATCTCTGTCTCTCTCTGAAATTCTCTGCCCCATGCCCTCTGCTCCAGCCACACTAGTCTTCTCTCTGTTCCTTGAACACAGTCATGTTTTTTTTAAAACTTGGCACTAGGGGTTCCCTCTGTTGATGTGTCCTTCCTACGTATCCTCTCTTGCCCATCTCCTTGACATTCAGGTGTCACCTCCACTGGCCATTCTTTGACTCTCATCGGAAGTAGTCTGTACCCCAGGTCACGCTCTATCACACACCCGTGTTCTGTTTTCCACAGAGCACCTATCATCACATGAAACTTTATTTTTTTTTTTACTTTGCTGTTTGTTCTCTCATTGGAATACAAGTTCCATGAAAGCAAGGTCTTTCTTTATCTGTCTTATTGCCTGATGAATCCCTCATACTAGCATATAATGAGGAGTTCGATGAGAAAGTTCTTTTTCATCCTGTAACAATAGAAAAAATGTCCTTTCTCCCAACAAAAGTCCACTCCTCCTTCTGAATTATGGTCCCATTCCATCCCCTCTTGCATGTGCAGGGACTTGACTTCTGCAGATATCTTATCTTGTATCACCCATTTGTATCTCTCTGTTGGATCATCCCTACCAGCAGTTAAATATGCTCCAGAGCATCCTTTATTGGGGGTATTCAGGGGTCTTCTCATGACCCAATGGAAGTCCATTTTCCTGTCTCCCTTCTCATGAGATGTTTTACTGAAAGGATGAACATATTTAATATGCTCAGTATGCTCATCTCCTTATCTCCTTAACCTGCTCCAAACAGGCTTCTTTCCCCCACATTCTCCTGAAGCTACTCTCAGCAAGGTTACTACTGACCTCCATGTTGGCAAATCCAATGGTCATTTTTCTATACTTCTGAGTTTTCAGCAAAAGCTGACTACTACTTCTCTCTTGAAACTGTTTTCATTCCATCTTCCAAAACAGGGCATTCTCATCTATTTTTTTCTGTACCTCTTTGGTTACTTTTCATGTCTTTTCCCCTATCTGTAAATATTATAGGGTCTTGGGGCTCAGCCCTGGGCCGCCTCTGGTTTTCTCCATACCTTCTTCCTAAGAGATCTCATCCAATCTTATGGTTTTGAGTACTGTTTATATGTTGGTTGCTCCTTTATTATTTTAGTCTTGAAATCTCTCCTGAGTGGAAGGTTTGTACATCCAACTGCCTTCCTGCATCTCCATGTGGGTGCCCAATAAGTGTGTTAAATATACTGAACCTAACATGGAACCAATTCTGCACATACCCCACAACACACACACAAACACACACCCTGGTGCTTTCCCATCTTAGGACACAGTATTACCAACAACCTAGTAGCTCAGGTCACTACAGAAGATGTTACTGAATCCTGCCATTTCCTTAACCCCTAATCTAATTCAACAAAAAGTTTTTGTTCTAAATTCTACTTCTAAGATATATTCCAAACTCATCCATTTCTCAGTCTTCCTTTGGTCCAAGCCTCATTTTTTTTTTGTCTGAACTACTATAGTAGCCTCCAGATTTGCACTTCCTGCTTCTAAAAATAAAAATCCAGTCCATTCTTCACTCACTTGTCAGACTATTCTTTTTAAAAGGTAAATCAGGCCATGTGACTCTGCTGCTTGAACACTCTGGTAACTTCCACTTAGACTTCTTACTGTGGCCTAAGAAGTCTAATATGATCCCTCCTGCTAGCTTTCTAACTGGATCTTCTATCCCCCTATTGTGATCACTACATTCCAGCCACACTTGCCTTCTGTCTGTCCCTAAAGCAGAGCAAATCCATCCCTGCCATTAGGCTTCCATCTCAAAGGCTTTTACTCAGCATTTTACCTGGTTGGCTCTTCTGCAGTCACAACTCAAATGACTCCTCTTCATAGGCCTTCCTCAACCATCACAACTGAAGTCATATATGCCCTCCTCTCCCCTCCTCCTCCTCCTGGTGCATTACATTTTGACACATCACTGTTTATTTCCTTTACATACCATTTATTTATTGGTATTTACCTGTCTCCCTCTATTGGAATATTAATTCCAGGAGGGTGAGAACCTAGTTTCTAATGTTCACAGTGTATCTCCTGTGTTGGGGACGGTACCTTGGTTAGTATGCATAACTGTCATTCAAAAATAATCAAATAGCCAGGAAATCAGTGTTAAGGTATTTGATTATAATAATTCTCATTCTCAATAATAGTTTTTCTTCCTATCTGCTTTCTGACCTAACTTTCAGTTTTATTTTTATTATCTTATATATTCTTCATTCATTTCAAACGGATTTCTAAGCCATTCCAGGTAAAGCCCCTTGGACCCAAATAGAGTTAAATGTATCCTTGTTCTCCAGAGACTGCTTTGCCTCCTTAGTTTTTAACGTTGTTTAAAGAATGCATATGTCAGTGTCTTGCCACTTTCTTCTATTTTAGATCTAGTCATGATCTACTCTGATTTTTCCTTTTGATTGTGGGGTGATGTGAAGAGAGCCATGACCCATAGAAAAGTTTTATTACTTAATGGCTCATAGACTAACCTCCTTTTTTCTGATATGGAAGAGAACACACAATTGATGAAAATTCTTGTGACCTGGAGTTTTGCCAATTCATTCCAAATAAGAATTATTGTCCCCAAAAGAGAGAGTCTCAAGTCTTATCAGGGATGAGATTTTTCCCATTATTTCTCATCCAGAAAATATGATTCTTATCTCTTTCTCTTCAGATGATAACCTTATAAAGTACCCTTCTGCTCTTGCTGCTTTTAGATCTTGGTTCCAATATAGCCCACACCATTGCTACTGATTATTACAAGTTTAAATTAGTCTTCCTGCTTGTGAATTATTGGTATTGTCCTTATTTATATTATATAATTACATATTAAATCACTTGATTGGGATGAATTGGTACAAGTAATAATGCTCAGATTGTGAAGTTGGTCTTCTTTGAGGTCAAACCTTTACCTTCCCTATAGTCTTGCTGTTTTGCACAGGTATACACTTGGAGACATTTGTGGGGGTCAATGAAGAAAACCAAAGGAGTTGAGGAGAGAAATAGAAGAAGACCTACCATGATATCTGGGTCCTAACAGTAATGGCTATTCTTAGATCCTGTCTATGACTTCTCCAACAGAAGTGTCAGGCTACAAGAAGGTTGAGTCTGGCTGTAACCTTGGGAGTTCTGTGTTTGACATTGTTCATTTAGTTCATGTTTATTTTTTGACTTTCACCTGTACCTGTCTCAAACTTGTTTGAAAAAGAAAGTGATTTGTAAATTTGACATTAAAATATACTGCCATTCTGGAGTTGAAACTTGAGCTCTCTTTCAATACCCAGAAAAATGACTTTTCCAGGTATATCCTCAAGTATATGAATGTTACAGTTTCTTAACCATCTCCTAGGATAATATTTGTTTCATTAATAGTAATAATAATATTATTATTTAAAATCACAGGGAATTGTTTCAAAATGTCTAGTTCCTTTTGTCTAGTACTTTAGTTCCCTATGCTATCCCAGAAGAGGTCACTTATGGTATCTTAGAGGGTTTTTTTTTTTAATGAGTAAGAAGATGGAACAACTCCAGGGTCTTTATGGAATTTTATAAAAAATTATTTTCTCCAGTTCTTCCTCCAAGTCTATCCTAAAAAGCCTTTGAACTTCTGATCTTATATCTCTGTACATGCACCCATACTGCAAGACCTGTTCTTTGTCCCAGAAAATATTGCCATATTTTAGGTTTAATTTCTAAAGATCAAAGTTCTTGGGATAATTGGTGACAGAACAGAAGCAGAGTAAAAGTTTTAGGCTCTCCTAGTTTTGATATTCCTGTGGTCTTTGTCTCTAGGTCAGTGTAAGTTCCTGCCAAGGTATCCTTTTGCTAAGCCTAAACTTCAGAGTGATCTGTCTGAGTTTGCAATTGGGACATCTTGGGAATATGAATGCCTTCCTGGGTATATCAAGGGGTCATTCTCTGTCACCTGCCTACAGTCTTCCAAGTGGTCAGATGTTCAGCAACCCTGTCAACGTGAGTAATCTGTAATAGGGGCATCTTTGGATCTAGCATTGTCTCTCTATGAACAAACCTATTATTTTCAAGATAAAAGACCAGCAAATTAGTAAATAATCTCAAAGGAAGGGGGCTCCTGGGTTCCTTGTGTTTCTTTTATTCCTTTTTGTTGTTGTTGTTTGTTTCTTTTATTCCTAAAACCATTGGGTATTGGAGTTAAGTCATCACAGCTGGCCAGCCCTGTTTATCTTGTAAGCTCAACAACTTTGTTCTCTGGTCTCTATACTGTGTTAGAGTGAGATTAAAAATTAGTATATAAAGAGCACTCATGTCCTTTCATTCTTAGCCCATTCAATTCAAGAAATATTTTCCAGTAACCACTAGGTATGAAGCATTAGGCTAGATGATAGGGCTTAGGATACACATAAGAATTAGCTAGTCTAGGCCATTGAGGAACTCCTATACTAGCTGTAAAGACTGGCTTTTAAATAAATGCTGTACTCTGATGTAATTTCTTTATTTACAAAATTTTATGGGGCCATAGAGAAGTAAATAATGAATGCTGTTGGGGAACTAGGGAAATCTAGGCATTACAGGCAGAAGAGACAACATATTCAAAAGCCTAGAGGTATGGGATCCCTGGGTGGCGCAGCGGTTTGGTGCCTGCCTTTGGCCCAGGCTGTGATCCTGGAGACCCGGGATCGAATCCCACATCAGGCTCCCTATATGGAGCCTGCTTCTCCCTCTGCCTGTGTCTCTGCCTCTCTCTCTTTCTTTCTGTGTGACTATCATAAATAAATAACAATTAAAAAAAAACAAAAGCCTAGAGGTACAAAAGAACAGGAGGTCTTTGGAAAAAAAGAATAATTCAGTGTGGCTGGAGTATACGGTTCATGATGGGGAATAGTAGTTAATTAAGTGGACTGAAGCTTAGTTGTGATGGGCCATGCATTTTTCCCCAATAAATAATGGTAAGTCATTGTAAGTTTTTAAATGCGTGGAGGGGCATGGCCACATTTGCGCTTCTTAAAGAAAATGTATGCAGTGGTATAGAAGATGTACTAGACTAAATGGGGACCACAGTTCGGTAAATTTTGTTATTCAATGACCCAATCAGAGATTATAACAATGACTAAGTAGCTGGTTTGGAGAGAGATTTCTGGAATCTAGTCCCTAAAATTTGGTTACCATTTGAATGAAGAGTAGTAGATGTGGAGTATGAGTTACAGAAGGGAAATAATGACTATGAGGGTTTTTTTTCTTTAAGCCACAGTCTTGGTAAATGATGCCATCAACTGACAGAATATAAAAAGGGGAAATAGAGATTATCAATTATGGTTGACCACAAATAATGTTTGCATCCATGCTCAGAAATATACAGTGTATGCTTTCACCAAATCATGTCCTGAAATTGATCCTTTGGAAGATAGAAGTCTTATAAATGTCAAAAATGTCCTTGAGTAAGTATAAGTCGGCTAGTTGGCAACTCCAGTCAGGTTGGTATTTAATATAAAACACAGAGAACCCCTCCAAATCCCAGTCCCAAATTCTGTTTTGTTTTGTTCTCCATTATAGGTAAATCATGTAGGAGTCCTGGAGAACTTCTCCATGGCTCTGTTATCATAACCACGGGTATCGTGTTTGGGTCAACAATCACATATTCTTGTGATAAAGGGTGAGTTGGCAGGAGACCTCTCTGGCATACACAGGTATTAGAACAGGGGTTTCAATCAGAAACTATCAGTTCTCTAAAAGAGATCCGGGTAATTGTCACCCACCCTTAAAAATAGATGAACAAGAAGAAAATTGCCACCCTCATCTGCTCTAGAGACAACTCTTCAAGATTACCCACTAGAAGAGAAATTTAGGCTACTTTTCTTCTGATTTTAAATCTCCAACATTACTGAACAGGAGCCAAATTTTATTTGGCTTTGGATTGTTGAATTTTTTTGCATGAGTCCTTAGTTGATCATCGTTACTTGTCATGCATGATATTCTATCCCTTGCCCTTCTTTCAGTAGAAAAGGAACTAAGCTTTCCTAAAATGTCCACCTAGCTGGGAGATGATCACTCATCTCTTTGCCTTTAGATATCGACTTATTGGTGATTCATCTGCTACATGCATTATCTCTGACAATACTGTAACCTGGGATAGAGACATGCCTTTTTGTGAATGTGAGTAAAATGATCCCTTTAATGCCTATGTAATTCCTTTTGTCCCCTGCTACAGAGAAAATGAGCATCTACACATCAAAATAAGTACCCAGGAGAGTTACACTTGGTTTGGATAGTTCTGGGCACAGAGCTGTAGTTTCTCTTCTACTGTATCTCCCAATCCCACCACACTTTCCTTTGATTACTGTTCTTTGATGATAAGTTATTTCATAGTGAATAAGTGCTTAAAATATACTACGAGATTACACTCTGGCATCTTTATTCTGTGCAAAATGTTGGCCATCCTAGGTGTTTCCCATAATAGTTTATCTATACTTTGGGGTGGGGAGTGGGAGGAATAGTGAGCAGATCATAGTTTTACTTTTCGTCAGGCCAGTTCCATGAATCTTCTGACCTTGACGCTTCCTATTTAGAGTCCTCTTTGAGATGAGGATATAGAATTTCAACAATCTGGGTTAATTGTTGGCTGAGTTGAAGTTTGGTTTGCAAGAGTGAAGACAAAATTCCCAGAAGGTATAACTTTTAAATGCCTTCTTTCTTTTCCCACCTACCCCTCAAAAGCTATTCCTTGTGAGCCACCCCCAGCCATCTCCAACGGGGACTTTTACAGCAGCAGTAGAGAGGACTTTTTCTATGGAATGGTGGTGACTTATAAGTGCCATGCTGGACAGAATGGAAAAAAGCTGTTTGACCTCGTGGGTGAGAAGTCAATATATTGCACCAGCAAAGACAATAGAGTTGGCATCTGGAGTGGCCCACCCCCTCAGTGTATTCCTCTAGTCAAATGCCCAATTCCAGAAGTTGAAAATGGAATTATAGAATCTGGATTTGGACGTTCATTTTCTTTAAATGATACTGTGATATTTAGGTGTAAGCCTGGCTTTACCATGAAAGGCAGCAACATAGTATGGTGCCAGCCAAACAGCAAATGGGATCCTCCACTGCCAAGTTGCTTTAAGGGTGAGTTGGGTTGAAACTTTGGGGATCTAGAAACAAAACCATCAGAGAAATAGATACATGGTACTTATCGAGGAGGAGGGGAAAGACAGTATAGCTAGTTGGGTATCTTGGTTGAAGAATTTGTAAGTAAACTTTGAAAGTAATATGCAAATGTTGAAGAAGTAGGAAATTTACTATATTCTGGGACAGTGCAAGATCTGCATTAAAGTAGGGCAGATTAGGAGACACTTCAAAAAAAAAAAGAAGAAGAAGAAGAACAGTCACTGATGAGATTTTTTTTTCCAAAACATATATATGATTCAATTTTACTTAAACAATAATAAAATAAGCTCTCAATCCTATTGGCCATGCCAATGGAGGAAATTGGCTGATGTCAGAATTGGATTAAAAATACCATTGAAGTTTTATGTTCTCATTGTGAGAAATGTGGCCCTTATGGAATAAGGCTAGAATTAAGACTGAGCCCTTTTCCCCATTCCCCCTCTCCCCCTACTCTTCCTAAGAAACATCTGACTTACTAAAAACCTGGCAACATGGGGAGCCCCTCCCACAAGGCTTTAGAAATGTTATCAACCTGGTTTGGGGACAGCAGGAAGAAAGAGGTAGATTCTGATGGTAAAAAATCTATTATAATAGTTAGATTCCCTCAGCTACAATATTAGTGAGAGAATATCCACCAATATATTTTTTTTTTAGTTAAATGGAATATGATGAGCGGGTGTTATGTGTCACAGCATAGATCATGATAGGGAAAGCAGAGTTTCATGGTTCATCATATCTAAAAAAAAGTAATGCACATTAGTCCCACTCCACCTCCACCCGAGCCAAAGGAGTCTCTGCTTTATGCTTAAGAGTGTTGCCAAAACCACCTTCATTCCACCTCTGCTTAGGTTGTAGAGGAGAAAGTTCTTATTTCAGAAATAAAAGGCCTCTGGTCCTGTTCTTTTCTCAGGGTGTCTACTACCTCCACATGTCAACCATGGTAGCTATAACAACTTGGATAAGGAATTCTTTACAATTGGACAGGAAGTGTCCTACAGCTGTGACCCTGGCTATACCCTCCTTGGGACTAACACTATGCAGTGTACATCCTTGGGAACCTGGAGCCACACAGCCCCCAAATGTGAAGGTGCCTAAAGCTTTATTTCATCTTAAGGAAACCATTTCCTGACTCTTCATGTGCCAGCCTTGTCTCTTTTTTCCTAGCAAAATCATGCGATGCCATTCCAAACCAGCTTCTCAATGGCCATGTGGTGGCTCCTCCTAATTTCCAGCTTGGGGCAGAGGTTTCATTTGTTTGTGATAAGGGGTGAGTGTGAGGTGAGAGGGCTTGAATTGAGACCCATGATCCATAGCTAAGCATTTCAAAAAATGATCTCGCAATATAGCTAAAGTTTTTTTCTCTTTCTGATTTTTTTCTCTTATTTTCTTTACCTTGTATGACTAATAATCCTAATAGGAAGCAAATCCTATTGATTTTTCTTCAATTCTGTATATTGTGCATACTCAGAGGGAGCTAGGAATTGTCCTTTCATCATGTGAAAAGGCAAAATTTGGGGGCAGAAATTAAGGCTCCTATCATGGAGAGTAATGGGGGTTCAGTAAGAGGTTCTTTGTGATGATCTTAGGTAACAAGGTATTAAAGATTTTCTTCATTAGGAACTGCATTTTTTTCCTTCTAAATGGTCAAAAGAATCTTGACATTTGGATGCCAAAGAAGAAAGGGAGATTTCAAAAAGAGACTATGACCATTAGGATTTTTTCCTGTGTTTTTACCTGGTCTGAAGTCATATAGCTGAGCTGATTCAACCTTGGACTTTTTCCTTAAGCCAGAAATTATTTTTTAAAAGATAGAAGCCATTAATACTGCAGACTTGAGAGAGGTGATTAATTCCATGCAGCTGAGAATCGACTTGTTCTGGTGATGATTTGCTACCCCTTATTGTTTAAGGTACCGATTAAACGGCCAATCTTCTAGTCAGTGTGTCTCAGAAGGAATGAGCGTACTCTGGAATAATAAGTTTCCTGTCTGTGAACGTGAGTAGAGAACAAAAATAATCAATTATGGATCTTGTCCCTTGATTTTTGGTGAATTCTCATACATTTATCAATTATAACTTCTTATTCATATGTGTGCTTTGAATATACGTATGCCAGTCTCCTGTATGTGGTCTAGTTTGCAGAGCAAAACTAAGTTTGTTTAATCAACTATATATTGTATCAGGTACTCTATCTATCTATCTATCTTTCATCATCATCATCATCATCATCATCATCATCTATCTAAAGATGAATGTTCTCACCACTTGCAGCCCCAGTTGTGGGTTTGAAACAGGCATTGAATAATTGGTATGTTCCAGGTATTGTACTTGTAATTTCAGGTACTTTAATCTCACTGGATTCTTCTTGTAACCTTTGGATTATATTGGGTTATTATATTATATTATATTATATTATATTATATTGGCTTTGGATTATATTATCAACTAAGAAATTGAGGTTTAGAGAGGGTGAGTCTTGCCTAGTCACACAGCTATTGAGATTTGAAATCAGGTCTGTTGAGCCCAAATTTCATTAGTGCATTGGTTAACATATTATTAAGATAATTTTCATGTGCTGTTTGCCTTTTATTCACTATGAAATTGATGAGACTCCAAACTATGCAATAAATTGGTTCATTGTTACTGTTTGGTTAGGATGGTGTTTATAAACCAGATGATTTGTTTGCTGCAAATGGAGAGAAATGTAAGAACTTAGGAGGTTGGGGATAAGCATGGACTATGAGTAAGAAATAAATTATACAAATTTCTAAGTCTGTTTCTGAAACAGTGACATGACCTATACTTGGACCTTTCATCTAAATGTAAATCTTGTCATTTTCAGGATTAGTATGACCACATATTTCGTTGTCTGCTTTTCAGAGATTCGTTGTGAGCCTCCTCCTCCTATCAAAAATGGTTGGAGTGGTCATTCTTCTGATCCCGTACCTCTTAACACTGCGGTAAAGTACAAGTGTTTTAACGCCTTCCGTCTCATTGGAGAAAGACTCCTTTTTTGTATAAGTAAAGACCAAGTGAGAGGAATCTGGGATAAACCTCCTCCTACATGTGAATATTATAATAGATATTCTGTTTGCCCTGAGCCCACAGTACCAGGAGGATACAGAGACAAAAGATCTAGACCACCATACAGACATGGTGATTCAGTGACATTTACCTGTCATACCAACTTCACCATGAAAGGAAACAAATCTGTTTGGTGCCAAGCAAATAAAACCTGGGGGCCAACACCACTACCGACCTGTGAGAGTGGTAAGTAAAAACAGACACAAAGCTAAGTGGAGAGGCTGGGACCTTCCATCTCTGTGTGGATCAAGTTTTTATTCTGAGGGAAGAACAGTGTGGACGTGGAAGAGTGGGAGGGGCAGAAAGGGTGAAAATTATGGTTTCTTGATTTTTTTTCATAGTCCTGGAGGAATATAAGTGTTCATTCAGCAAACATCAATAGAGCAAAAACTAATCGGAAAATGTAACTGAACATACCTACCTAATAACTGAATCGAATAAGTCTCACAAGGATGGGGATCATAGTTGTTTGGGATGTGGAAATTCAATGGTTTTTAAACTGTATATCTGAGTTATTGTTAAACTGAGAAGAAATGTGGTATTTAATAGCAAAATACACCCAGTGGATTTAAAACTCATCTTTGAATAGTCGTTGGGCTATTCTGGCAGAAATGATGCCCTGTTATCTGTAGGCTCTACGAATATTTTCTGAAGAGGTCCCCTGCTGTCCAAGTCACCTATGAAGCCATAGCATTTCAGATCAAATGACTTTGAAAATAGGGACTACTATAAATTCTTCATTTTCTTATCATTTGGCTTGGTTTATGTTGTTGTTGAACCCTGAAGCTGAACTTCATTTATACAATTACAGGGACTGACAGCACTTGACAAAGATTATACCATCAAAATTAGCTGTTTTCTTCATTAAAAAAATAGTCATGATCAATTCTAAATCAGTTGAGTTGAATTGAGTTTCTGATGTCAAATCATTAGAAAAATATGAATCTATCTATAGTTAGGTATATAATCTTGGAAGTAGGGAAGATCTTAAGATAGAATGGGGTGAAAGATTTAGATGGATCTATATGTATTGACATGGAAAAATACAGATAGATTATTAAGCAAAGAAAAAACATAAAATAATACGTATTAAGTACATTACATACATGTACTGTACTATGAGCATATGTGTGTATCATATGTAGGATCCCCAAAAGGTATATTACTACTGTCTGGCAGGATGACCCCCTAAATAATAACATACTACTTTTGGTGCAGAGAATAGGTTATGGGTAGGAGGAGATTATGGGTGAAAATGAACTTTTTTTGGTAACTGAAATTTTTCACAAGGTATATGTGATTCGTGTAGCTAAAAATAAAAAATAATGTACCATTTGTAGTACATAATACATGCATTTAAGCCACACCTATCTGATCTTTGGAAGGCTGAGTTGAAAACTAATGTTGACTGTTTACTATAGATCACATGTCATATATTTGGATCCATGTATTAAGTTAAAATCTAGATTGCGAAGGATGTGTCATCTGATGGCCTTTTTCCTAATGTGTGTGTGTGTAAAGATTTCCCCCTGGAGTGTCCACCACTTCCCACGATCCCCAATGGATATCACACAGGGGAGATGGTTGAATCCTTTGCCCCAGGATTATCTGTGACTTACAGCTGTGAACCTGGTTACTTGCTTGTTGGAGAAAAGACTATTAGATGTTTGTCTTCAGGAAAGTGGAATGCCGTTATTCCCACATGTAAAGGTACCTCAATTTACAACCAATTTTAAGAATTTGGACTATTCTGGGGCACCTGGGTGGCTGAATCAGTTAAGCATCTGACTCTTAATTTCGGCTCCAGTCGTAATCTTAGGATCCTAAGATCAAGCCCCACATAGGGCTCCATGCTGAGTGTGGAGCCTACTTGAGATCTATTTTTCTTTCTTTCTTTTCTTTCTTTCTTTCTTTCTTTCTTTCTTTCTTTCTTTCTTTCTTTCTTTCCTTTCTTTCTTTCTTTCTTTCTTTCTCTCTCTCTTTCTCTCTCTCTCTCTCTCTCCCTCCTTATCTATCTCTATCCCTCCTTATCTCTCTCTCTATCTCTATCTCTTCCTCTCTCTCTCTCCCTCCCTCTGCCTCTCTCCACCTCTCTCCCTCCTCAGTCCCTACCCCTCCTTATGTGCATGTGCTTTCTCTCTGTGTAAAATAATAAATAAGTAAATACCATTTTAAAAAAAGAATTTGGGCTGTTATTTGCCATGCTTTGCTCATCTTTGGCTTACTTCCTTAGAGGCACAGTGTGAACCTCCAGGACCATTTCTCAATGGACAGATAAAGGGTCCTCCAAGTCTTCGGGTTGGTGCAACTCTGAACTTTGACTGTAATGAAGGGTGAGTGTCAAGAGGGCCTTTGAGATTTAATTCCTTTGGTTTATGTGTGCGTAGTGTGACCTGCCAAGGGCTCCTCTATGAGAATCCAGGGACAGCTTATGGCAAGTCTCGGAGAGATAATGCTTATGAAAGGGGTTGGTACACATCAATTAAGTGAATTTATCTTGGATTTTAAGTGGAGGCTGTTGCTCTGCAACACCCACTGCCTAATAGAATGACCCCACTCTGTCTCCAGGTATCGATTACAAGGCCAACCTTCCAGTCGATGTGTAATTGCCGGACAGCAGGCTTCTTGGACCAAGATGCCAGTATGCAAAGGTAAGTTGCAACACTGTGGTTTGCAGCTAGCTCCCTGGTCCTTGAGCAGAAAACCCTTCATTCTCAGCTTAACTAAAAGCTTTTGGTTCAGTCATTACTATACAGATTCTTATAGAGCAAAATTCTCACATAGACATCTCGAAGGGATATGTTCTCCACTGAAGCATCCTTTGGCCACCTCTTTACCCTGCCTACTCAAGTGAAACAGGGTTCCTAGGCTTTTCTTTCTCTGAAAGCTCTGTAGACTTGCCAGCCAGGCCTGGCACAGAAAGGGGGATCTCCTCAGTAGATATAGTCAAGAATAAAGTTCTAAAGCATACTTTTAAAGTTATGCTGCTATAGGGGATCCCTGGGTGGCTCAGCAGTTTAGCGCCTGCCTTTGGCCCAGGGCGTGATCCTGGAGTCCCGGGATCGAGTCCCGCGTTGGGCTCCCGGCATGGAGCCTGCTTCTCCCTCCTCCTGTGTCTCTGCCTCTCTCTCTCTGTGTCTATCATAAATAAATAAATAAACCTTAAAAAAATAAATAAAGTTATACTGCTATAGCTGCCTTGATTGGTACATCACAGCATGTTACAGATGTCCCTGAACCTAGGATGGGACAGCGGTATCAAGCAACATCTGAGGTGATCTTTGCAGTATAGCTGCAATCTTGTCATTTCTCTCTAATTTCTCTAGAAATTCTTTGCCCGCCACCTCCTTCTATTCTCAATGGAAGACATACAGGCAGCTCTTCAGGGAATGTTCCGTATGGAAGCATAATCATTTATACCTGCGACCCGGACCCAGAGGAAGGAGTGAGATTCATTCTTATGGGGGAGAAGACTATCTATTGTACCGCTGACAGTCAGAAGATTGGGATCTGGAGTGCTCCTGCCCCACGCTGTGAACTTTCTAGTTCTGCTGTTCACTGTCCACCTCCCCAGATCCTAAGAGGCCAAATATCATGGGGGCAGAAAGAGCAATATTCCTATAATGACACTGTGGTATTTGCTTGCACGTTTGGCTTCTCCCTGAAGGGCAGTAAGGCAATCCGATGTAATGCCCAAGGCACCTGGGAGCCATCGGCACCAGTCTGTGAAAAGGGTGAGTGTTCCAATACTCAGTGAAGGTGCTACTGATTCTTTTTTTTTTTTTTTTTTTTTTCTGAAGAGCTAGATGATGGGGTTGCAGATTTCAGCAGGGCCTTCTTTTCCAGTTTCTAGTCCTCTCCATTCTACTACCTACAGTGAATATAGATTATATAGATTTCCTTAACATTGCCCCTCAGCCGTTATTTCCATTTTGTGGAAGTATCCTTGGGGGGGAGGGAAGCAGTAGGAGATCATTAAGTTGCCTCCTTCTTTAGGGAAGAAAATGCTTGTTTGTTTCAATAGTAATTTTTTTTAAGGGAAGTCAGCAAAGCCACCACCCCAGGGATATTTCCCATTAAACACATGCGCGTTTCCTTAAGAAGGGAAGAGACAGAAGAAGACTTAGAGCACCAAGTAGGAACTGAATTAAGTCAACCTAAGTGCAGAAAAGAAAAAGAAAGATGAACCACTAAAATTACCCCAAACTGGGTGACACATTAATGATAATTTCTTTGGTTGTTTCTTTCTGCTGTTTATATAAGAAACTTTTTCTTCTTTTCCTTTAGAGTGCCAAGCTCCTCCTAAAATCCTCAATGGGCAAAAGGAAGATAGACACCTGGTCCGCTTTGACCCAGGAACATCCATAAAGTACAGCTGTGACCCTGGCTATGTGTTGGTGGGGAAAGAATCCATACTTTGTACCTCTGACGGGGTGTGGACACCCACTGTCCCGGAATGTAAAGGTGCTAGGCTTTGGATATAGATGTTTTATGGTTTTGAGATTGCTTTGAGCTGATTTCTCATCCAGGTCTCTTTTTCTAGTGGCGGAGTGTAAACCTATAGGAAACCAAGTCTTTGACAAACCCCAAAATGGATTTATTAGACCAGATGTTAACTCTTCTTGTGATGAAGGGTAAGTAAAGGCTGCCTCAGCCTGAGCCAGGTCTGCCTTATCAGCTCACGCTACAAGCTCTGTTGTCAGCATTTGTCTTAAAGACCCTTCCCTGTCACACGTTCGCAGAAGAGTTGACGTGCATGTGGGTGCATGGAAACGCTGCCTATGCGATAGATAGATGGTGCCAGTGCTGGCTATAGTTTTGTTCCTATTCCTGTCCTAAAAGTGAGGAGTCTGCTTTGAGGCAATAGCTCTTGCTTAGCTTAGTGGTCACCAGATGGCAAAATGACGTGGCTCTTTGTCTCTAGGTACCGGTTAGGTGGGAGTGTTTATCAGTCGTGTCAAGGGGCAATTCCTTGGTTTATGGAGATTCGTCTTTGTGAAGGTGAGTAGCAAAAATCATGGAGGACCTGAAACAGTGTGAGATGTATGCATTTCCTGGGAGATTTCTGTTTGAGCCCATGTTATGGAAATAGGAATATTAGGTTCTATTCAATTAACTTTGTCAACAGTTCCAGTTGCACAGTTTTGCTGTTTTCTGCTGTCACCCTTTTTACTTCATTGTATGCCAATCAATTTAAGCATACTTAGTTTCTGATTCTCTTTTGTGATTGAGGAGTTTAAGAATAATGAGGACAGTGAGTATATGAGCCACCATCTTTAATTTGAGGAATGCTGTAGTTTAGTGGAGAGAAAGGGGATTGGTGTGGGATCTGAACTCAGATTCTGTTTCTGTTCCTTAATCTAACCTGGGGTAATTTATGTAATTTCTTAGAAATTCTAGCTTCTTAAAAAAACAAATAAATAAATAAATTCTAGCTTCTTATCTGGAAAGTTAACCTAAGACTGCAAACTTCAATGTTATTAAATTCAAATGGTACTATCCCTACTTTGTAGATGAGAAAATTACCTGTCGAAAGTAGATGCTCAGTCGACAGTGATTCTTGGCTAACCTATCATATCACCTCACCACAAAGATGATACTCAAAACTTATTTCTACCCCCTGTGCCTTTTATTCATCTATTGGTTATTTTAAAAAGCAATGATTTTAATTGCCAATTTACTACTGGACTTTACTGCCTCACAATATGATACTAAAGAACATGTTCACTTTTAACAAAGATTTCCATTACAAAAACCTTGGCTACAATGTCTGTTTAAATAGAATTTAACATACAGAATGAGCTTTGGTGTAACTCCTATTATCAAAACTCATCCATATCCTCCAAGAAACCTGATAACAACAGGTTCATAACCAGCTTCATTTTTCTTCTTCCGTGCTTAATACTGGAACAGAATTCGACAGTAAATTCTCATCTCTCCAGATATCACCTGCCCACCACCTCCTGTTATCTCCAATGGGAAACACACAGGGAGTTCCTCAGAAAATGTTCCATATGGAACCATAGTCACCTACACGTGCAACCCCGGACCAGAGAGTGGAGTGAAATTCAACCTCGTTGGGGAGAGCACCATCCATTGTACAAGCAATGACCAAGAGATGGGCACCTGGAGTGGCCCTGCTCCTCTCTGTATACTTTCCCTCCCCACTGTCCGGTGTCCAACTGTCTATGTTGCAAATGGATACAAGATCTCTGGCAAGGAAGCCCCATATTTCTACAATGACAGTGTGGCATTCAAGTGTAATCGTGGATTTACTTTGAAGGGCAGCAGTCAGATTCGTTGCAAGGCTGATAATACCTGGGATCCTGAAATACCAGTTTGTGAAAAAGGTAAAGACCCAATGGGGGAAAAATGAGGTATTTATTTATTTATCATCTCCAACCCAAAACTAGAGTCATGGAAAAAGACAAAGGTGCACAGATTACTATCCCATTTCTTCCATTCTGTGATCGAATGTCCTATGTGTTTTTATATGTTCTTCATGTAAATGCCCCTTTGGATCTGGGATGTATTCAGGGTAGATAATGAGAAGACTTTTTATGTTTTTATTTTTTCAAGTTTTTATTTAAATTCCAGTTAGTTAACATACAGTATAATATTAGTTTCAGGTGTGCAGTGTAGTGATTCCACACTTCCATGCGACACCCAGTGTTCCTCACAAGTGCCCTCCTTCGTCCCCATCACCTATTTCCCCCATCGCTCCACCCACCTCTCCGCTGGTGACCATCAGTTTGTTCCTTATAGTTAAGAGTCTGTTTCTTGGTTTTCGAGAGGACTTTTTTAAAGGTGACTGGTTCCTACAAAAGAGCAGAAAACATTTGATAATTAGAGTTTCATAATCTTTGGCTTAAAAGTTTCAGATTGTCTGCTGTTCGGTGCTGTACACTTAATGTTCTTGTGTATAAATTCCTTTTTTGTTGTTGTTGGTATTTATGTGGGGAGTTTTCTCTTCAGACTGCCAGCCACCTTTTGGGCTCCAGCATGGTCGGCATACAGGTGGAAACAGGGTCCTCTTTGTCTCTGGGATGACCGTAGACTACACCTGTGACCCTGGCTACTTGCTTGTGGGAAACAAATCCATTCACTGTATGCCTTCGGGAACTTGGAGCCCTTCTCCCCCTCGGTGTGAAGGTACTTTCAGTTGCAGAGTTGTTTTTCTCCGTGATATCAGGCATGCATACATAATTCAAACTTTGTTCTTCTAGAAGCACCATGTCAACCTGTGAGAGATGATTTTCAAGAGCCTCCTCCCATTCAATCACCTGTGATACCAGTTAATACATCCTGTCAAGATGGGTGAGTATGAGATGGTCCATTCTGAAAAGGGGTCCCCTCCTCTTTTTGGGCGTTAATTCTGTCCTCAAGTTGTCTTGATGACTCCTCCTAGAGGTCCCTCATTGTCCCATTCCTAGAGAATGTGAGGCTCCACTGGTCTAACTACATCTCTCTTTCAGTTCTTTCTTGACACGGAAATGGCTTTGCTGTGGAAAAACTCTATGTCTAAAGTAGTTTTCTTACTTGGAGGGCCAGGAGTTTTAGCTCCTGTCTGCCGACCTCTTCTTTAGAAGTGCCCCTGTACCTGTGCTTTAAGGAAGCTAGGTTGCAGAGATGTGATATTGAGAAGAGGAAATACAGTACAATCTCTCTCCAGGTACCGGTTGACTGGACATGCTTATCAGAAGTGTCAAGATGCCGAGAACAGGGTTTGGTTCCAAAAGATTCCACTTTGTAAGGGTAAGTCAGAAAAAAAATTTGTCAGTGAGGTAGTAAGGCAGGCCACTGAAGAACTAGCCTTATAGGTCCATAGTCTATATGTTCTATTTCATTGTACATAAGATAAGGCAACTCTTGCCGTGTTTGGTCGGCACTGGCATTGGGAAACAAAGTTGTCAAATAGGAACTGAGTATTTGCCATACATCTGCCTGCGATTTAAGAAAAAAAATATATAGCCTATGTTTCTAGTTTATGGGAGCATAGCTATATTTCTTCCTTTCTTAATACTTTGTTTTCTGAATTGTTTTGGAATGAATATGTATTATTCATGTAGAGAATTAAATAACACTGGTTTAAAAAAAATCTTATTTATTTGAGACAGAGAACACAAGTTGAGAGGAGGGTTAGAAGGAGAAGCAGACTCCTCATTGGGCAGGGAGTCTGATGCGGGGCTTGATCCCAGGACCCTGGGACCATGACCTGAGCCGAAGGCAGACACTTAACCGACTGAGCCACCCAGGTGCCCCAATAATGCTGTTTTACAGGAAGCATAACCTGGGTCCCAAAATCTCAATTATTTTGTGGTCCCATGTAGAACATGCAGTTGCCTTGTTTTATTTGTGCCCGACTGAAGACTGTCCACCATGGTGTGCTAGCTGAAGCAGAATTTCCTTAATCTCTTCTGCAGTTATTCACTGTGAACCCCCACCCATAATTGAGCATGGAAGACCTAGGGGCGTGATGGCAGAGCACTTTCTGTATGGAAATGAAGTCTCTTATGAATGTGACCAAGGATTCTCTCTTCTGGGAGAGAAAAATATACGATGCATAAGTGATCCTAAGGGACATGGATCTTGGAGTAAACCTCTCCCGCAGTGCTTAAAACCTCCTCCTGTGACCCACTGCCCTAACCCAGAAGTCAAACATGGGTACAAGCTCAATGAAACTCATGCTTCATATGCCCACAACGACACGGTATATTTCGCCTGCAATGCTGGCTTCATCATGAACGGCAGTCATGTGATTCAGTGTCATACCAATAACAAATGGATGCCAGGTGTACCGACTTGTATCAAAAAGGGTAAGATATTTTAAGGAACAAAGTGTGGGCTATTGCCCAGAATGAAGAAAAAGGGTTTTGAATCTACACTGACCATTCAGACTATAGGAAAGCATGTGAGAGCAAAGGCAATCTCGTTGTTTTATAAGACACCTGCCTTATCTTTTTATCTCATCTTTTCCCCCCTTCCCTTTTTTTTGAGATTTTATTTATTTATTCATGAGAGACAGGGGGCAGGGCACAGACACAGGCAGAGGGAGAAGCAGGCTCCATGAGGGAGCCCAATGTGGGATTCGATCCTGGGACTCCAGGATCATGCCCTGAGTCAAAGGCAGGTGCTAAACCCCTAAGCCACTCAGGGATACCCCCTTCCCCTTCTAGATATGTTGAGCAAAAGTACATGAGAAGATAATGGTTAACTTCCAAATTGATGGAGTCTCTGAAATTTATTCTTTTTACTAATAATTTTTTTTAAAAAAACACATACTTTTGGGAGGGCAAGTATTTGGCAATAATATTGCTTGATAATTTGACATTTAAGGCTGTGATACCAGCCAGAAAGAGAACTTGGGGTTTGTGGAGAGGAACGCTAGCCCTCAAACCCATCGAATTGTCTTCCCTGTCATTTTAGTTATCACTTGGAAGCTTTATTCCTGTCAGTAACTGTCTACAAAAGAGACTGCCAATCGGTGCCCCAAGAACTGAATTCAGCTCACCAGAATGGTTTTCTCATCCTAAGTGAAACCCATTTGCACAGCCCAGGATAAACAGTGAATGTGTAACACAGTGAGGGCCCCCTTTGCTTTCCTGCAAGGCACCTGTATCTGGAACCAGGCAACGGCTGCCATTTTCAGGACAAATGCTCTCTGGTCATAAGTGGTGGCTTTGCTTCCTGGTTCCTGGAAGCATTTGGTGTGCCAGACCCTTAAACTACAGCTTCTGAGCTATTTAAGGGGTAAAGGGAAGAATACTATTAGCTAATAGATGACGATCGTGGGCCACGACCGCTGACCTTCCATTATGTTACTTTTGACATTATTCTTCAAATCACATATATGTAGGCAATGCAAATTTCTGTCCAGTGCTGCTTGGTTTCAGTGGAATGAATATTTCTGGATACCAATTAGTTGGCTTATATCCTACCTCTCAGTTTGGTGTCACCCACAGATAGTGCTGGCTATATGTTCCTCTGTGCTAAATTAAAGATCCTTTTTTATTGGTGTCTAAGCTTTCATAGGATGTCAACTTCCACTTAAGATACCCAATGGGAATCATACCGGTGGAGATATAGCTCGATTTTCTCCCGGAATGTCAATCCTCTACAACTGTGACCAAGGCTACCTGCTTGTGGGAGTGGCACTCCTCCTTTGCACACATGATGGAACCTGGAGCCAACCTGCCCCTTATTGTAAAGGTGTGGTGTTTATTACTCTCTTGTTTTTTCAATCAAATTTCTCCCAAATAAGCATTCAGTTAGGTACCTTCAACTTAAAATAGACGAATAAATGCATTAATTGGACCATTTATTTAATGCTTTAATTGGATGGATTCAATTGGATGAATACACGAATTAGTCTGCATACCACAAAATAAAAAAAAATGACTTAGGGTATAGCTTATCTGAGGAGTGATCACTTACATAGTCCTTTAAATATAGAAAATTGAAGTACTTATACAAATTAAACAACTAAAGTGCAGGCTGAATTTACACTGTAGTTGTAGTTATAAGTGTGCGTTTGGCAAAATACTGATAAAAATGCAATGATTTTGTCAGTATGTTTCCTCTGAGTGGTGGTGGAATTACGGGTAAGTCAATCGGAGAAGGACAAACAGTGTATGTTCTCATTCATTTGGGGAATATAAATACTAGTGAAAGGGAATATAAGGGAAGGGAGAAGAAACGTGTGGGAAATATCAGAAAGGGAGACAGAACATACAGACTCCTAACTCTGGGAAACGAACTAGGGGTGGTGGAAGGGGAGGAGGGCGGGGGGTGGGGGTGAATGGGTGACGGGCACTTGACAGGATGAGCACTGGGTGTTATTCTGTACATTGGCAAATTGAACACCAATAAAAAAATAAATTTATTATAAAAAATAAAATAAAATAAAAAGGAATTACGGGTCTATATCTCTTTTTGATAAAAGCTTCAGAATTTCATTTCCCAAACATAAATAATGCATATGAAATAGGAGTAGTGAGTTAATACCTTGTATTTATTGGGCACTCTTTACAAAATGCCAGAAACTGCTCACATCTTATATGCATTATCTCCTGATCATCTTCCTGAGAACCTTGTGAAGTTGATGCCATTCTTATTCCTGTATGACACATGAGGTCTTGGTAGAATGGAGAGACCTGTAACCTACCCAAGGTCACACAGCTGGGAAGTCCTAGAGTCATGACCCAAATCCAAAATCTCCCACTATTGCCCCCTCCATGGCAAGATGAAAGAAGAAATGAGTGAGTGTGTTCACATCTGGACAATTATAGAGTAAGGATGGAGCAGATGAACTAGCCATTCAGAATTCTTAATATTACCCACTCAGCCCTTCCGTTTCTCTAAGAGGCCATTAAAATTATCCAACACTATTAGTTTAGAAACTAAAGCACAAAGAAGAAAACTAATCTGGCTTAAACTATCTAAAGGTAATTGAGATTGATGGTTGACACAGAAATAACTCTGCCTAGGATATAGCCTTTTGTGTTACCACAGTGAGGCTTTCCTCACTGAGAATGAATCTAGTTGGGTTTGTAACCCTTTCCATTCAGGGCACTCTCCTTTCTTGAGAAAAGGCTAAAATATGACCCAGCTTCAATTAGCTTTCTTTCATTTCAGAGGTAAACTGTAGCTCCCCAGAGTATATTAATGGAATCCAGAAGGGGCTGGAGCCTGGGAAAATGTATCAGTATGGTTCAGTTGTCACTTTGGAGTGTGAAGAGGGGTATACCCTGGAAGGCAGTCCCCAGAGCCAGTGCCAGGATGATCACGGATGGAACCCGCCCCTGGCTGTCTGCAAATCACCAGGTAACTGCAGAAGGCTTCCACACATGTGGCTCTTACTTGTCTCACTGGAGAGAAGAGAGTGAAAGGTGGCCCTCGATGTCAGGGACCTGTAGGTTTTAAATCAATATGGGTCTATGACCAGTGCTACAGTATTGGGCAAATTTGAAGTTAGTGGTCTATTCTAGAAAAAAAAAAACAAAACTTTCTGAGGATGGGGAAAGTAAAGAAAGGAGTACTAACTTATAAGGTGCAAAACAACCACCTAACATTTTGAAAGGAGTCATTACTGAGGTTTCCCTTGCTGCCTCTTGATTTGTAAGAACTTACCAATGTGACAAGGACCTCGAAAGAGTATGGAGCACAAACTTTTAGAGCAGTTCATATTTGCATTCTAACCCAAGAAATCTCTGATTATCAAATTGAGTATGTTGGCTTTTTTCATTCGTGAACTATCCCAACTTAAAGTGATATTTAAGTGTCCAGTGAATTGTTACATAAAAAATGAAGGAAGAATGCATACAATCCAGGGTCCAGATATATCTCTTTGAGCAGATTTCGAGAGAAAGGAGCTGTGTGTTATCTTGGGGCTTTGGGGTGCACTGGAGCATACACCTAGACTAATATTTTCATGATTTTATATTCTCCTTAGCCTCACTTGCTCCTCTTCTTAGTGGTAAGTTTTCTTAAATATTTGAATTAAATTTCTAATGATGTTTTATTTTTTAAAAATATACATAATTTAACATTCTATATCCTGCTATTATTCTTGTTTTTCACTTTAGCTCCTAGGAAATTCTCCTTTTTGGGGTTTTAATGGTCTATTCATATGTACTGCATATTACAAACTGACAGTTTTGAATAGAGTTGACTAAATGATTTTAAAAGCCCAGTTTTTAAATTGACAGTTTAGTTTATATTAACTTTTGATCTTTTGCATGCTTTGGTACTATCAAACAGGGTGACTTATTCTGCAGCAGCAAAAATAGATTTTACAACTGAGAGGTAAATGTTGTTATGCTACATCATGGGATCCTTGTGTCCTGAGCTCCTAGTATCATATCACCCCAGTAACAAGAATATTATTAATAAAACTGAAAGGGACAGAAAAGCTCAACAGACACTTGACTAGAGCCCTGTGGTCAAATGCTTGGTGCCTTAGATTAAATGTGAACTGGGCTGGATCAGAAAAAAACTGAAGCCCAAGTATGATTATTTAGGAATTTAACATTTATATGGCTGACAAAGGATAAGTATAAAGTCACATAACAATTTCCCCACAGCCCCACAATCCCTTCAAAACAATATAGGTCACAATTTTCTGGCATTTGATACTTGTTTTGTTTTCTAGGTCTTTCTGCAGGTTCAGTACTTCTTATATTCTTGATTGGTGTCACCTTATGCACAATATTAAAACACAGAGAACGGTAAGTTCAGTGCATGATTGGCCAAAAGGCACAAAAGGTTTCGGCTTCTTGCCTGAAATTAAACTCAGAAGCACAAGTTATATGACGTGAATATTGTAGTATGGTAACTGGAGTAAGGGACCTTGTGCCATATAGAAGAAAACCCTCTCTGTGAGAACTTAAAAAATATCAAACACTTGTTTTATTTGAATGAAGTTCATTCAGATGGTATATAATTTTAAAATCTAGGAAATTAAAATTTAAAAAGTCCCAGTGATAACAACTGCAAATATTTTGGTATATTCCTATCTTATCTTTTATTCTTTCTCTTTCTCTTTTTGACTAAAATTTTGACATTATAATCCCCTGCTTTAATTTTTTTAGTTTGGCTTTTGTCTCTTGTATCTTTATGTTGTGTTTTCTTTTTAGTTATTTAATACTATATTGTCCTATGTATTTCTATATCCTGAAAATTTTAGATTGCTTCCACATTTATTTTGGTAATAAATAAAGATACAAGAAACACCTTCAAATAAATCTTTTTCCACATCTACTTATTTCTGTAGCATAGATGTAGAATTACTAAGGGTAAGAGGATGAACATTTAAGATACCTAATAAATATTGCCAAATGACTTTCCAGAAAGTTTATTCTAACTTGACCATATATCAAATAATTAATATATTTTGATATGTTGTGTTTCTGGACTTCTTTTCCTGCTGTATAGGTCTGTCCTTCTATCTCAAATTCATTTATGCTTAATTAATATGGCTTTCTGCTGTTATATGGTAGGGCAGGAATACCTTTGCTATAATTTTTTAGGATTTTCCCTTCTATTCTCTTTTGTTTGTTCTTACCACGTGATTGATTTTTAGATCATTTGGCATTTCCAAAAAACATATGTTATGATTCCATTAATAAGTCTATGGATTAGTCTGTGAGAATTTGACATCTTTTCTGTAATATGTTCCCATTCACAGTTGTGAAATGCCTGGTTTAGGCATTAGACATGAAGGGGCTATGTTGACACTATGTACTCATGGCACCTGTGAACCTGAGGCATTTGTTCTAAGCCTGCCAGACCCGGGCACCTCTGGTTCACAGGTGCCATCACAGTTATATCAAATCACTTATGTGGTTCTTACCATACAAGAGTCTTAAAAGGGTCTACAATTGTGATATACTTTAGACTGTAGTGTTGACCAGAAGATGTATCCCATAATCTTTGTTTAGTGAATGACTTCAGGAAAAAGAGTGTTCTATGACCAAATAAGATTGGGAAGATACTACATGCTGTATTTTTCTCATGAAAATTCACAATGATCAAGAGCATATTTCAGGTCCTCTAGGCAGGAAGCTTGTTTAATTTTATTTTTATACCAGAATTCCCCAAACTAATTAGACTACAGAACTTTTTTTTCTCATTTAATGCTTTCTCATCCCATGGAACTAAGGTTTCATTTAACAGTCACTGGGGATCCTAGAAAGGTGGGCAGGAGTTAGAGCATCAAAAGCCCCATATACCATGACAAGGAGTTGGGGTCTATCCTGTAGGATCTTAAGGTAAAATAATATGTTCAGATATGCATTTTCAACAGGAGGGCCAGGACCAGGTTCTCCACTAAAGCAGTAGTGGCGGGGGGAGGGGGGGATCGAGAGCTATCCTCGCCATTAAGGAAAGAGGATTTCCAGGACTTAGTGACTTGCCAGATACAGGGAGAAAGGGACGAAAAGAATGACTCATGTGGATTGGATCCAGTGGTTCACCAATAGAGAAGTGGGCAGTTTTGTGTAGAAAGAGGAGTTCAGTTGTGCCCTATTACCTTGGGGTACCTACAAGGTAAAACTCCAGAAAAAGGCCTGGACTCAGGTACGCAACATTTATTAACTCCCATTTGAAGCCTTGTGACCAAGAACAAAAAAGGTATGAATAGGGATGAGGACAGGTCTCAGCAGGACAGTAAAACCTAAAAGGGAGGAAAGGAAGGAACAGTCAGAGGTAGGAGGAGAATTAGGAAGGAGGAGTTTCACAGAATTCAAGGGAGATGAGGGTCTTCAGGACAAAAAAAAAAAAAAAATGGAGATGTCATTTACATGGCTTTCCTCACAGGAAGTTAGAAGATAATTTTAGCCAAGAGTTATTGGAAATTTAAATAAATAGAAAATGTGGCCTCTATCTCTTTCCTTCATGCTCCTAAGTTTGTTATCAGAGGATTACACATGTAGGAAAATTGGCAAACTTTAGGAATGCCTACAAGCTGAAATAATTTATGATGTTTCTGGCAGATTATTAAGTTTATGAATATGATTATATCAAATACTCTTAAACAGAGTATTAAACAGTGCCCTCACTGATATAAACCAAATATATATGCTAAACTGTATTGCTAAGCATCCCTCGTTTGTTTTATTTCTAATTTGTAACTGACTTCAATTTACTTTCTAGTTGATATAGACATTTGAGCTGCCTTAAATACTTTCTGTAAATGAGATGAGTCATTGGTCACCCAGAAATGTTGTCTAAGTAACAAAATTAAATAATTCTAAAGGCCACTCAAACATTTAAGAGGCACCATTCTTAATGTACACCACTTATGTTTATAAGCTGACCTTTTAAATATGGTATGAGCCACATGCTCTCTATGTACCTTTTGCAGAAATCTTGCTTCTTCAGTAATTTTGTAATACCTTATTTCGGAATTCCACATGATAGTGTAATCACATTTTACTGCCTTTTGCTAATTTTGGCTAAGTGGTTTTAGAAGCACAGTAAAGCATATGGGCTTTCAAGGAGTAAAAGTAATATTGTCCTCTTAAAAATCCCAAGGATTCTGAATTTAACATCAAATATAAGAATTTCCCCTTAAGTTACATTGAAAGACTGTGCCCCAAAAAGATAAATTTGTGGTCATGTCCTAAAATAAAAGCTGCTTTTTGATTGATTTCTTTTCAATTTTTTTTGAGGGTCGTATTTATGTCATTGAGGGTCTTGGATCTGGAGTAAAGCTACCTAATATCAACTTCTGACATGGACATTTGTCATCCTAGCGAGTTATTTTTATGAGCGCTTCCAAACAATAGGGGTTATAGTGATTATCTTCTATGATACTTAGGACAACAAAATGAATCATTCATGAAAAGTACTTCTCATGTGATGGGAATTATGGAAAACAAACAACTATAACATGTTTATAGTAATCATGCCAGTGAGTAAAGAGTTTACTTTTTTCTTCTTCCATTTAGCAATTATTATACAAATCAAAGCCCTAAAGAAGGAGATCTTCATTTAGAAACACGAGAAGTATATTCTATGGATCCATACAACCCAGGAAGCTAATCAGAAGACAAACTGGTATCTAATGAAATTGAAATATTTCTATTCATTTCTATGTTAAAATATCTTCAATTTATATTTATCAATAATCATAGTACTGAATATGTATGGTTCTATTGCACAAGTCTTTAGTAATCAAGCACAGAAATTGCTAATTACCTAATTCATATTGCAAATTAATGCCCCTAGGGTTTTTTTTATTCATTCATCTATTCAACAAATACTGAACACATATCATAATAATTAAGAATAAAATAAAAGGGATCCCTGGGTGGCGCAGCGGTTTGGCGCCTGCCTTTGGCCCAGGGCGCGATCCTGGAGACCCGGGATCGAATCCCACATCGGGCTCCCGGTGCATGGAGCCTGCTTCTCCCTCTGCCTGTGTCTCTGCCTCTCTCTCTCTCTCTCTCTCTGTGTGACTATCATAAATTTAAAAAAAAGAATAAAATAAAAAAGAGGATGAAAAGTATTTTGAAGAGAAATAAAGCAGAAAAGGAGCTAGAGCAGAGTAGTTGGAAGGGAAGTCCTCACTAAGAAAATGGCATTTGAGCAAAGACTAGGATGGAGTAAGGAGGCGGCCTTATTGGTGGTAGAAGAACATTCCAGGAAGAAAGAACAGCAGGTGCAGAGACTATAAAGTAGTGTGTGCCTGCTGTGTTGGAGGTACAGCAAGGAGAGCAGCGTGGCCTAGTTGAACTGACCAAGGGAGAGAGAGGTGGGGATGAAGTCAGAGAGGGGGTAAGGGGAGGAGGATGAGGAAGATATATAGAGTATGCTAAGTCACTGTAATGGGCTTGATGTGTATTCTGAGATGGAAACAAAAGGAGGTTTTAGGTGGAGGAGAGAATGGTCACTTTAAGTGTTCTGTGAAGAATTGAGTGTGGGAAGATGAAGGTGGAAGATGGGGAGCCAATGAAGACTTTATCACAATTATCTAGGCAAGAAGCTGTGAGTGGCTACCACCAGGCTGGGGAGAAGAGGCCAGCATCTGTTTTTTAAGATAGTGACAGGAGGATTTGCTGGCAGTTTGTAAGGGAGGAGGTGGTGATGATGTCAGGGTTGTTTTTTGTTTTTTGGTGTGTGGTTTTTTTTTGTTTGTTTTGTTTTGGTTTGGTTTTTTTTTTTTTTTTTTTTGGCCTGCCAACCAGAAGGATGGAATTGCTGTTAATTAGGATGACTGACAATGTGATAAAAGCAGGATTAGGGAGAAAAACCAGGAATTTCACCTTGGAGATGTTAGAAATGAGACCTCTAATAGGCCTCCATGGAGAGGTATCAAGAAGGCAGCTGGGTGTACCAGTCTGTATTTCAGAGAGTAGGTCCAGGCTCAAGACCTAGATTTGGGCCTTGTCAGCATATGGATGGATGCAATAACGAAAGCAAGTAAGATGAGCAAGGGAGTGAAAGGGGCCAGAAGAAAGGTCCGTGTGCCCGGCCTTGGGTCCCTCCACATCAGGAATCACAGAGTGTGAGAGGGAACCAGCAAAGGGGCGAAGCAGCAGCCTCTGACACAGGGGCAACCCCCGAGAGCATGGTGTGGTAAACGTCATGTGAAGAAAGAAGTCTGAGGAGGAGGAGGAGGGAGTGATCAACTCTGTCAAATGCTACTGACTGATCAAGAGCAGTAGTGAATACCGACCCCTGTGTTTGCAGCACAGGAATCGTTGGTGAACTTGACAAGAATTATTTTGGTGAAGAGGAAGGAGACAAACTCCTGATGGAGGTCAGCTTAAGAGAGAATGAAAGGAGATAAATCGGAGGTCTCAGCTGTAGACCCCTCTTTCAAGGAGGTTTTCTACAAAGAGGCACCGATGGAGGGAGCAGATGGCAAGAGTAAGAAGGAAGATCCCAGGAACCACCCACTCTTGAAGAATGGAGAAACCGCAGCCAGGCCACTATTTCCATATGCTGATGAGAATGATCTAGTGGGAAGGGGGAAATGGTGACAGGAGAGAAAAGAAAGAATTGCTGGAGCAACATCTGGATAAGCAAGAAGGGAGGGGGTCGAGTGCTCCAGCCTGGAGGCAGAGCTTCGATGGGAGTGTGGCCTCCCCAACAGGAGAGAGGGCGGGCAGTGCGGGTGCAGATGCTCGTGTGGAAGTTCTCTTCTGGCGATTGTGTTTTCTCAGTGGCTAGAAAGCAAGACAGTCACCTGACTGGGAAGGGAGATGGTAGGGGTTTAAGGAGAAAAGAGAAGGCACTGAAGACTGAGTCACCATGGGAGTTGAAGATGGAATGACAAGGAGCATAGGAAGCTTGACAGAGAACATGGAGGGTCCCCCTAAGGTCCCCAGGACTTGTCTGCCAAGCCCAGGCATGGTGCTGAGCATCTCTCCTGCCTTATCTCCGTTTTCCCTCCCTACACAGTGAAAGGTATCAGCCTGAGGTGAGCATATAGCATCCAAGACGAGAAAACTGAAGCTAACCTGTTGGCCAACGGTCTCGGAATCAGTAAGGGGCGAATTTGAATTCAAGCTCAAATCTGCCTTCAGACTGCTTTCTCCTACAGACTCTATAAAGATACCACCTCTGCCCTCCTGCAACTTATTTTAGTATCAAGAAATAGACGTTTACATGTGATAGTGTAAGAATAAGAACCACAAACAAGCTACAGAAAAACTGCTGTGGTAGTTGAGGAAGAAAAGATCACCTGCTGCCGGGGAGTCATGGAAGAGGAAAGGGGAACAGGGGAGACCAGGCCAGAGTGATGTCTAAACCCAAACCACTGGGGATCCAAGTAATGCTAGGACATCCATATTTGTTGAATGAATGCATGACTGAGTAAGAGGGAGACTCTTGCTTCGATTTCTCCCTCATGTAGTATTATTCATATTTATCGATCTGAACTTTATTATTTGCTTCAGATCGTGTTCTCTGAAGAAGGGGGCCTCTGGAGGGAATGCTATCTTCTAGGAGGCTTGATGCTCTATTGGTGATAGCACTTAGCATTGGTGCCTAGAGAACGTGGACGCTGTCGTTTAAACACTAAGGTGCACACCTGCCCTTCATGCTGCCTCCTGAACCGAAATTCTCTATTTCAGTGTGCCTCGTTGTCTGGATCCAGCTGAACACGGGTGGAGAAGAAACCATGTGGACATGAGCGAGTCTACGTGTATGGTCTCAACACCGGGGAAACGACTTCATAAGCTATAACTTTCCATGTGCACTTATTCCCAAGCAGGACGAAGAAAGTTTCCTGGTAATAAAGCTGGGGGCCCAGTTTCACTGCTGCATGCTCTTCAAGGACTTTGGGAGGTCTCCCCTGTAATGTGCCTGGAACCAAGCCATAGCTATGGTGACTCCGAAAGTGTCCCCATTTTAAGGAAGGCAGTAAAAAGAGCTGTCCTGTCTTGACTCCTCTTTTGTAATCAGCATACTTGCCATTATCATATACTTCTGGTAATAGTGTGCTTTTAATTATTTAAGCAAAGCAGAGAGCATTTCACGTGGTTACAATGGGCATACTTTTGTTGCAAAGCCTAATTTTATTTTCATCATAGCATTTTGCTCCCATACGGTTAAACATTTCACTTTTGTTTCCACGTGGGTTTGAGGTTTTTATCACAATACATACTTTGCCTTTCCATAATCAGTAATTACAACTTGCACATTTTTTTTTACCATTATGGGAGTCAGGTTTTAATCGTTAAGGTTTTGGTGTACAAATTCAGGCTTTGGATATTTCCTTGGCCGTTCCGTCAGAGCTCTGGTTCCTTTAAAAATGTATATAGTAGTTACTCAAATAAATTTTATCTTTGAACAAAAACACTTGCCTTCTATGTTTGTTGTTCCCCTAGAGTTAATGAGCTTCGTCTTAGGGTTTTTATTTTAATTCCATTTAGTTAGGGTTTTTAGAGTTCCCAAATTAACATTTATGCATTCTGGATCCCACCACTTCGCCGTGTTAGCCAAGTCTCAATCCACAAACTCAGCTCCCTCATCTTAGATTGGCTCTTCTATTTGTCCAGCCAACGCCTTCCCGTAGCCCCCTCCCACCACACTCTAAATCCAGCTGCCAATATTCCTTCCACTTACACTATTGAGAAAATAAAATCTTGCTCACTGGCTCCCACAAATTTCTCTCACCATCTTCTAGACTATTCTGTTTGGCTTTGAGGGGTCTTTTAAATATATAGAGAGAGCATAAAGTTTGCCATCTTAACCATTTTTAAGTGTACAGAAGTGTTAGGTATATTCACATTGTTGTCCAACAGATTTCCAGAACTTTTTCATCTGACAAAACTGAAATGCTGTATCCGTTAAACCGTAACTCTGCATTCCCCTCTTCCTCCAGCCCCCCGCAGCCACCATTCTCCTGTTTCTCTGAACTTGACTACTTTAGATACCTCCTATATGTGGAATCATTCAGTGTTTGTCCCTCTGTGACTGGTTCACTTCACTTAGCACAGTGTCCTCAAGGTTCCTCCATGTTGTAGCCTGTGGAAGAACTTCCTTCCCTTTTTGGGCTGAATGATCTTTCCGTGCATATATGGACCACATTTAGTTCATTCATCTGTCAAAGGACATGTGGGTTGTTTGCACTGTGTGGCTTTTGTTCATGACGCTGCTACGACCAATGGCGCGCAAATAGCTCTTCAAGACCCTGCTTTCGGTCCTTTTGGATATATACGCAGAAGTGGGATGTGGCTCAGTATCTTTTATTCATTCACAACCAGTCCTCCTCTTATTCCTCTGTTGGTTCACCTTAAGCTGTCTATCCCACTCCACCTCATCTCCATTCTCCTTCCTTCTCTTAGTAGATGATGAAAACCTCACAGGGTAACTCCCTCAACCTCCTCTCCCTGCACTTCTCTTGCTTCACCCAAAATACCCGCCTCTGGCCTGTATGGCTTCCTTAGCTTCTGTGAGTCTGGGGACTGTGAGAGGGGTGACAGCAGAGAAGGCTGTTGTGAGCTGGGAACTAGACCTCCATGGCATGATGGGAGAAAGCAAATGTCAGGAGATCGGCGCAAAAAGAAGTGGTAATGAGTTAGGTGCTCTGCTAGCTTGTGATATAAGGCTGGGGAGTTGGATCTTCCATTCCCCTTTCATCAGCCTACCATGCTCTGACTTCTCCTTCCATTGCTCTGCGGAGGATGATTTAAAAGGATGATATCAAATCCCTGAGAGATTGCTATTGGGTACATTCTAAAGGAGATGTGATATGATCAAAGTAAGTATTTCTTGCAATAGAGTCATGGGAGAGAGCCTAAATATGCAAACTGCTAGAAAATAAGAAACACAGCTGGCCTTTGGGGCACTTCCCTTTCTCACCTAGCTGAGGCTCGAGGACGAGGGACAAATGAAGTAAGGCCGTGTTCTAGAATGCTTGTGTGAGCCGAGGCTATACACACTGAGTGGTACAGGTTTGCTGGACTGCGTGTATGTAGGTCTCCATTAGTGAAGCTACACTGAGAAGAGGGAGAGCAGTTTTCCACCCTGAGCAGCTTTTCCCCACCAGGAATCACAACTCTGCACAGAGGAGAGAAGGACTAATACATTTACTGAAATATCTGCCATGCTACCTCCCCACCCCTCCCCTTCCTCCCCTCTCTGTAGCCTGTGACCTATGCAATCATTCCACTCTCCAGGCAACTCCTTCCAACTCTTGAGTCTTGACCCACAACTGACTCTATTTTTAACTGATTTTTAAATCGGGGGTCCTTATCTTCGGGGCCACAAACCTTCAAAGGTTGTTGGCTAGAACTAAATTTCAGTATAACCCATTTCCTTTGTAAGCCTAGGTACTCCATTTTATGCATTAAAAAATTAATTCTGAGAAGGGGTCCATGCGCTTGGCCAAAGAAGCAAAGGGGTCCTCCATACACAAAAATATTCAAAGCCAAGAACCACCTATGAACCACAGCCTGATGTTTCCACCCTGATCTTCCTATCATTTATTCTACATGTTCTCACTTGACAGTAACATCAATTCCTGAGATTTTAACTCTCTTCCACCCATTTCCTTTTCAAAAGGCTAACTGTTTGACTTTTCTGGAAGTCCAGTGTTATCAACAAATTATATTCCCAATCGTTTCTTAGAACATTGCCATGCTTCCTTGGCTCCTCACTAAAACTCCATCTGTCTCAGGCCCAAGTCCTTCCCCATTAAAAAAAAAAAAAAAAGTCCTTCGACACTTCCCCTTGTTCAAGTCACCCTCTCTCTCTCCCATATGGTTCCTATTGTAACAAGTTACCTTGTAGCCAAAAATGACTCATTTATTCTTTTACAAGCCTGGAGGTCAGAAATCCATAATGTATCTTATGGGGCTAAGACCAAGGTGTTGGCAGGTGTTGGTTCGTTCTGAAAGCTCTGGGGGGAGATAGAATCTGTCTCCCTGGCCTCTTGCAGCTTCTAGAGGTGACCGTCGTTCCTTAGCTCATGACAGCATCTCCCCAGTCTTGCCTTCGGTTACTACCTTCTCCAGCTCTGATCTAGTGCCTCCCTCCACAAGGACCCCTGTGATTACCCACCAGGGTAATCCAGGACTGTCTCCCAACTCAAAACTCTTAATTTAATTACATCTGCAAAACCCCTCTTGCCACTTACTAAGCACAGACGCTGATCTGCAGGGAATCAGGATGTGGACACCCTCAGGGGCCGTTATCCAGCCCACCACCCAGCCTCATTTCCCTCAGCCTTGAATTCTTAACCCCTGCTCCAAATTTGTCCTTCCTGCACATTGTTTTTTTAATTTCAGTAAATAGCACCATCATTTGTTTTGAACCCTGAAGCTCTCTCTACGGCTTTCTTTCTTTTCCTCCCCACTAACTTTAGGAAAGGAGGTAACCCAAATCCAATGCCTGAGGACGTTTTGTTCATTCTGCCTCCAAAATGTTCATTGTCCACCATGGTGCAGTCAAGGCCACCGCCAAATCTCATCTGGATGATGGCAACACCTTGCTGGTCAGCCCCATTCACTAGCGCCTTATTCCAATCCAGTCTCCCAGTGGTATAGATAAGCCTACTTTAAAAATGCAAATATGAATAAGTCACTGGGTCATCCCCCCCCCCCCAACAGCTTGGCACAGCTCAATTCAACATAGGGGACTGGGGTCTTCTGTTTCCCGTCCCCTGCGCATGCTGCCCCCAGCTGGGGCTCCAGCACAGCAGCCCCTGGCCTTTGGGTCGCAGAGGGAAGGCGGCCCTGGGCGTCTGGAAGCCAGGCCAGGAGAACCCGCCGCCTGCCCGGGCCGTGCATCCTCTCCACGCCCACCGCAGCCCCCAGCCCAGGCATCACCATGCGTGGCTCCTGTGCGCGGGTCCCTAAGCGGGTGCGTGGAAGCGAAACTCGGCGCAGTTGGTTAGAGACCATGCAAATGAGGGATGAACGAGACCTCGCCCGCGCGCGAAGGGGAAGCGGCGCCCGGGCTCGTGCCTCCGCCTCCCGCGCAGCGCTGCCTAGACCGCGGGCGCAGGGCGCGCTCTGGGCTCTCGGCGGGGCGGCCGGCGCTGCCCTTGAGGTCGCGCCTGCACCGGCAGGTGCCCGCGGAGGACGCGAGCCCCGCGGAGGACGGGAGCCCCGCGGAGGATGGGAGCCCCGCAGAGGGCGGGAGCCCCGCGGAGCACGGGAGCCCCGCGGAGCAGGAGCCCGCAGGAGGCCCCGCGCTCCCGCCCGGGAGGAGCTCTCCTCGCGTTCCTGGTGCTGCTCCCGCTGCCCGAGGCCTGGGGTGAGACGCGGGGCGGGGCTCTCGGGTCCCTAGCGCGGCGGGGGCGGAGGGGGAGTCCCGGGCCCCCCGCTGGTGCAGGACCCTGGTGGCCTCCGGGTGAGCGCGGCCTTCCCCCCCTCACCCCCCGGCGGGGCTCGGGATGTGCGCGCAGGTGCCCCGGGCGCCCCCGACAGTCCCCGCCCTCGCGTGGGGGACCCCAGCCCTCTCTTGCAAGGAGAGGGGCCCCGGGGAGGCGACCGACGTGGGTTCGAACCTGAGCATGTTCTCAGCGGCAAGGGAGCCTCCGCACCTGTCGCACCTGTCGGCGGTGTGTGCTTCCTCTTCTGGGCGGTGGGGACGCGATCAGGGCGCCGCCTGTCCCTTCATCAGGCTCTGCCCCCGGGCTTGACTTCTGCTCCTCGGTCACCCGGGCGGGGGGGGGGGGAGGGTGGACAGGCAATCCTGGGGGGGGGCGCAGTTATTACCTTAAAACGCCCTGCACTCGCCCCATTCCCATCCCAAATCATCACCGGCACCTAGTGGGAGCCTCTGTTAACACAAATCCCACGGCACTTGGGGCTAGAAGGCCGGGAAAGCCCTAGAACCCTCAGTGTAATCGTGGCAGATAGAAGGGAAGTGTAGACGTGTTTACACCGGATGGCATTCTAGTCGTGTGCTTAGCACATAGTAAAGCCTTTCATAACTATTTGAAAATTTTGAGGCTGCATCTTCCCTTCCTTCCTCCCTCCAGCCCATCCTTCCTGCCTGCCTTCCTTCCTTCTTTCTAAATAGGTAAACATCTTCAGTTAGAGCCTGTCTCTCACTCCCGGCCTTTCAAGGAGTCTTTTAGTTGCTTGGACTCACTGGCAACATCTTGGTTGAAATAACAGTCTTCATTCTTTCTGTCAGGCCTCTTCTTGACGGCTCATGAACAAAAAAAGAAAAAAATCTAGTTTCCACAAAAGTGGTTAGTAATATTTTATCTCCTTAGACATTGTAATCTGTCAAGTGAAGAAACCTTAGGTTTTATTTGCAGAAGAAAGGCAGGCCAAGTACATTAAGAAATCTGTTATCAACACTTAGAAATGTTTGTGGACCTTTTGAATATCTGATCTCCTTCTTACTGGTATGTTAATGGCAAATATAGAAATATATACATATAAAGATTATAATAACAACTTCAAAATGTGAAACAGCTAAATTATCCAATAATTTACTTGCCAAAGGAACTTTGATACAGAAAGTGCTGATAGAATGCCGACCCAGTGCACTGCACTCTGGACTTCATGACAGAGCTGTGTCCTCCAGGTGTGTTTGCATGTGGAAGTCGGGTGGTGGGTTTGTTTTTTGTTGTTGTTGTTGTTTTCTTTTTGAAATCTCCACAATTAGGAGACCAGGGTTCTGCTTTCTTGGCGTCTGCTACTTAGTAGCTATGGGTCTGGGGCCCACCAAGAAATGATCATACAGGCTGATTCACAGGGATAGTTATTTTTCCTCCAAATTAGCCAACTAAGCGCACTAAAATGGTGTGGAATGGCAGTCTCTGGCGCCCTCACCTGGCCCTTCGGTCAGATCTCACCCTGTTGCCTCACTGAATAAAAACGCAAGGTAGAAAGAGGGAAAGGGTTTCTTCCTGTGATTTGCCAAGACTTCAGTTAACATATGCTCCGATGAGCAGATCTGTGGTTTATAGTTCCAAGTTTTATAGAATATGATCTTTATGATTGGACGAGTAACTTTACAGTTTTTCTGCATGGAAACAGAATGAAGATAATTGTAATAAGGCCAACTTAAGCAAACAAAAAAATGGCATAGCTGACAATACCTTCCAAACACACATATACACAGGCCCTCACACACACAGGCACACACGTATTCAGGCTCTTTGTCAGAGACATTAAGAGGAAGAAACAGGGATGCCTGGGTGGCTCAGTGGTTGAACGTCTGCCTTTGGCTCAGGTTGTGATCCTGGGATCCTGGGATTGAGTCCCACATTGGGCTTCCCACAGGGAGCCTGCTTCTCCTTCTGCCTATGTCTCTGCCTCTGTGTGTATGTGTATCTCATGAATAAATAAATAAAATCTTTAAAAAAAAAGAGTAAGAAACATTGTCAGTCCAATCACAAGTGACCAAAGGTTGGCAAAAACTAAAAACTCAGAAAGTATCAAGACTAATTGAAATGATACTGTTACACATCCGCTATTGTGAACAGAGAAACTCATTGTGACTATCTTGTCCTTTGAGATATGTTAACGATCATATTAAATCATCATGATTAGCAAAGCATTTAAAATGTTTCTCTCATCTGTATCATAATTTAAATTTTTCTATTTATATATGTTTAGAAATATGAAATTATTAAATGCAAACATTTAAATATAGTTAATATTTTACTATGCATAATATATGTAACATAATATGGTTATATTTCTGTTATATAACAATATTCTATGTATACATTGTTATACTTATTTACATGACATGATGTATTACAATTTATTGGTACATAACACATATGATTACATCATATAAGCTATATAATACAAATATAATTTGATATATAGTATTAAGTTGTTATAGTTTATGTGTTTACAAATAATTTATGGTATACATTAATCTGTGAAATATATATTCTATGATATATATTGTAATAAATTAATGTTATATATAATTTACAAAATTATATATTACAGTACATAATATTACATAGTAAATTAGATTATATAATATGCCACATATAATATATAGTATACTGATATTATTAATATATAAATAATTTTGAACATTAAATATAAATATATAAAATTTTTTAAAGTGGGCTCTTCTTTAGATGACAGAGGTGTTTATTTTTTTTTTTTTGACAGAGGTGTTTAAATAAAACATTTGCAGTCTTTTTCACAAAAGAGTAGAAGGTGCAGAATGGAGAACAGAGTGTACTCCAGGTTGACAGTTTATGTTTGAACAAGGACATGGGAGTAATAAGTAAATTGTGCTTCTGGCACAGAATAAATCAATCTGCCATGAATGGAAAGTTTGAATCAGGAATATTTCAAAATGGACTGTGTTACCTAAGACAAAAGCCACATGAGATGATAGTGTACACCCACCAGAATAGGTAAAATGTTAAAAACTGAATATACCAAATATTGGCAATAAAGTGAAGTAACTGGAATTATTGCTCATTGGTAAAAGATACAACAGCTTTGGAAAGCAGTTTGGCAGTTTCTTAAAAAGTTAAACACAAATGTATCATATGATTGAGCATTTTATGCCTTGATATTTGCTCAAAAAAATGAAAACATCTGGCCACACAGAGACTTGTGCATGGATTTTCATAGTGGCTTTATAGCCAACAACTGGAAATAATCCAGATGACATTCAACAGCCAAATAGGCAAATTAAATTATGGTATATTTGTACAACTGAATATTACCAAGGAAAAGAAGAAATAATTTTTTATATATGCAACAACATGGATGAACCTCAAAATAATTCTTCTGTGTAAAAGCTAGACCAAAAAAGAAAAAAAGTACAAGTCAAGTGAGTTGGTTTATATGAAATTCTAGAAGGTCAAATCAATCTGTCTAAGAGGAAACAAGTCAGAGATCACCTAAAGAAGGGGGTAAAGAGACGATGGATTATAAAGCAAAATGAGAAAACTGTTGGGGGCAGGATGGAAATGTTTGTTATTCTGACTGTGGTAATGGTTTCATGTGGTGATGGTTTCATGGTGCACACATATGTCAAGTTCAGCAAATTGTGTACTTTAAATATTTTTCAACTATTATATTTGATATATCACAAAGCTATGCAGAAGTGTTTTTTTAAATAAACTGTGGTAGGTCTTGAGTTTATGGAATTCATGTTAATATACTTATTGTAGGAACAATGAGGGATTGGGAATAAAAAAGGAAAAGGAAACAAGATCAAGCTTTCTCTAGTGAAGGCTCATACGTTCCTTTCTATTTCGGCTATTATCCAAATTTGCAGTTTTACTTTTACCTCCTAGTTAGCAAGTAGAAGACTCTGGGTTCAAGTCCAGTCTCTAGGAATCCAGTGTCTAACACTTACACACTGTTCTCTTTTGTATTCATTTCTTATTGCTGCTGTAACAAATTATCACAAACTTAATGGCGTAAGACAACAGAAATTTATTCTCTTACAGTTCTGGAGGTCAAATTCTAAAAAGGATCTGTAGAGCTGTGTTTCTTCTGGAGGCTCCATGGCAGATTAGGTTTCCTTGCTCTTTTCTCTTCCAGAGGCTGCCTGCATACTTTGGCTCATGGCTGCTTTTCTCTACCTTCAAAGCCAGCAATGGAGCACCTTTAAATATCTTTCTTCTGTCTTTGAGCCTTTACCTCCCTCTCTTAAGGACCTTTGTGATTACATTTATGACCCACCCAGATAATCCAGGATAATCTCCCCCTCAAGATTCTTAATTTAATCACACCTGCAAAGCCTTAGTGCCATATTAGGTAACATTCACCGGCTCCAGGGATTAGGGCATCGATGTCTTTGGGAGCTCATTATTTAGGCAATCACACATTTCTACAGATTGTCAAAATCTTAGCTAAACCTGCTGAGGGAATCCATTACCATTAGGGTCCAGCATAGTACCAAATGGCTGTATCTCAGAAAACAGCCAGTGGTGTGAACACTGAATATGACTAACGGGAACTTAAAATATATATAGAATTTAATCAATAAAACCATGATAGAACAAAAGATAGGGAGGAAGTAAATGGAGTTAGCATTTTCTATGGTTCTTGTATCGCTGGGGAAATAATCGTTCATTGCATGTTAATATGGTAAGGATGCACATTATCTTTAAAGGAGCTGTAAAAGAATTTGTAAAAAAATAATCTAATAAAAAGAAATAACAATAAGGGTGCCTGCGTGGCTCAGTTGGTTGAGCACCACTCTTGATTTCGGCTCCAGTCCTGATCTCAGGGTCCTGGGATCGACCCCCGTTGGGTTCTGCACTTAGTGGGGAGTCTGTTCCTCCCTCAGCCTCTGCCCCTTCCCCTGCTCATGCTTGCACAGGGGAATTTTGGACAGAAGACTTATTAAGTTGTTAGGACTTAATTATTTAATAAATGGAACTGTAAGGTATTTCTTTTTTAGCTAGTAATGATGTGGAAAACTGAGATCCTAGATTGCACTATGAACTGAATAAGTTTAGGAATTATTTTTAATTCATTCTGTTATAATGAATTAAAAATAAAAAATATGTTGTCCATACAAAAGAAACAATATACATGTTCAGAGACAGAATGGATGAATATAAAAGGATGAAAAACCTGCCATGCAAAAACAAACCAAAATGAAGATGATTTGGCAAATGTGGCATAACAATCTTTGTCTTTAAATTATCACTGTGTATGTATATTTAAAATAGTTATTGATGTATTAAGAACTAAGTCTGTAATCTTATTTTTATTTGTCCCTACAAACAAAGTAGACAAAGTAGAATTTGAGGCAACTTTCATTACTAAAGATAAAGAGAGGTATTTTCTAATGATAAAAGGTCAATCTACCCAAAATATAATTTAAAAATTTTAAGGTTAAAATGGAAAGAATTAGAAGAAGAAATAAGACCAGCGTACAATAAGAATATTTAACACAACTCCTAGTAGAGTAAGCAGACCCTCTCAAAACAGTAAGTATCTAGAAGATTTGAACAAATCTGATTAGCAGATTGGACCTCACTGACATACCCAGAACACTGTACCCACCGTAGAGAGATATTTTTACAAATACAAGTGATACAGTTACCTCAAATGACTGTATGTTGAACCATAAAACAAGCCTCAATCAATTTCACAATAATACACATGCAGCTAAAAAATATAATCATAAATATACAGCGAAAAAAATTCCTCAAATGTTTGTAAACTATGCAAAACATTTCTAAATAAACCATGGGTCAGTGAATAAATCACAATGACCATCATCAAATATTTCATACTGAAAAAAAATGAAATATCAAAATTTGTAGAATGCAGCTAAATAAATGCTAGAATAAAAGTAATTGAATGCTTATTTCAGAAAGTATGAAAAGCTGAACATGTTTTAAAATCTAAATAATCACCTCAAGAAATTTACTTTTTAAAAAAAGAACAGCAAAGAAACTCAAGAAAACTGCAGTAAAGATGAAAGTAAGTATAGATCAACAAAATCAAAAGTTAATTCTTTGAAGACTATTAAAATTGGCCAAGTGGTTGACTGGTCTCAATTTACCCTCCATTATTTGAATTAATTAGTAGTGAGAATGGAAAGGAACAGGTGATTTTTAAAAAATAGAAGAGATTTCCAAAACTAAGTAAAATGACATTTTTTTCCAACAGAAAAATGTTATTTAAAAAAAAAAAAAGAAAAGAAAGGGCAGCCCTGGTGGCCCAACGGGTTTAGCGCCGCCTTCAGCCCAGGGCATGATCCTAGAGACCAGGATCGAGTCCCACGTCGGGCTCCCTGCATGGAGCCTGCTTCTCCCTCTGCCTGTGTCTCTGCCTCTCTCTCTGTGTGTCTCTCATGAATAAATAAATAAAATCTTTAAAAAAAAAGTAAAAGAAAAATGCTATTTTTATTCCCTTAACTTAAGCCTACTGGGCCTGAAAAGGAAGTTGCGGTCTAATATTTAATTTAAAATATACATTTTTATATGTATGTTTTCATGAAGTACAGCTTTAGTTGTTGAGCTTTGTCTACAGAGCATGTGCTGAAATTTCCCTATGCCGAAATAATTGACTTGGTAACAGATCCTTAACAGTGGTGCCCATACTGAAGGCCAGAGAATAGTCTCGTGAGGTCTGGATGAAACTCCAAGAGTGAAACTGGATGGTGAAATGCACACACGTGTTGTATGACACACAGGAACAATCATGGGTTCTCTTGTGTAATAAAGGGAGGGAGGATGGGTCGATGAAGCCTGAGCCACAGGACTTCCCGATGGACTAAAATTTCCCTTCAGTCAAAAACTGTATCTATATCTTAATTGCCTTCAAAACAGCAAGGGCTTTTTAAATGGGTAGATGCTGATTTAAAAAGCTCATTTCTGGGCACGTGGGTGGCCTAGTCAGTTAAGCCTCCAACTTGATTTCAACTCAGGTCACGATCTCAGGGTCATGAGATTGAGCCCCACGTCAATCTGCACTCAGCAGGGAGTCTGCTTGAGATTTTTTTCTCTCCCTCTTTGTCCCCCTCTGCCCCTCTTCTCACTCATGCATGCTCTCTCCTCTCTCCTCAGAATAAAGAAATAAATCTTTAAAAAAATTAAAAGTTCATTTCTAAGATCACTACTAAGAGAAACAATCATTTTACCATCATTAGGTGTTCTTTTTCTTTGATCACGACTATGAAGCATATTGGAGAAAAAGAGAAAGTAGAGCAGAAATTTCTTCCTTAATCTAGATGTCACTGTGGTCTTGGTCTCCAGGTCAATGCAAAGCCCCAGAACAGCTTCCATTTGCCAAGCCTTTAAGACTGATCAATGAGTCTGAGTTTCCCATTGGGACATCTATTAAGTATGAGTGCCGCCCTGGTTACCAAAAGAGAGTGTTCTCCATGAAGTGCCTACAGAACTCGGTCTGGTCAAGCGTTGAAAATATGTGTAAACGTAAGTACCTCTGGACTGAGAATTCCTCTGTGTCAATCAAATATCCATTCAGATTTTGGAACTCAGACACATATGACTTGATAAGTTTGCTTAAAGTATAGCACATGTGAGAGCTATTCTGTCACATCTTCCTACTACTTTGACTTCCTGGCACCTTCATTACAGGTTCATTTCATAAGAAATGAACATCACAAGGCATGATTGAGGGAAAATCTCCCTTCAGCAGGGATTTCCCTTTGTCACCACTGCAACTAAGTAATGAATGACTCAAAAAAGTAGAGAAAAGTGTAGGTGGGGAGAGAATCCCAGACTTCGAGAGCTCTGATTTTCATTGGTTGAATTACAGAGTAAACACTTCAGTAATAAGGGAAGTTTACATTTTTCTGGGAGGCACAGTACAGGGACAAGATAGATTTGGAGGGGAGGTCTTTTTGAAAGTGGTTCTTAGCAGGTGGCTGGTCCTGAGGCAGTCTTGTAAGTTTCTTCAAGGTGGAGAAATCTATGGAACTACGGATGCTTTTCAGTCAAGTTGGGACCTTATGTAGTTACTAAGAGAAGTCCAGAGTGTTCAATACCCAATCCCCAAATTCTGCTTCTTTCCCAATAGGTAAATCATGTGGAACTCCTCCAGAACTCCTGAATGGCAAATTGACGGTAGACGGAGACGCCCGGTTTGGATCAACTGTTCATTATGCTTGTAATGTAGGGTGAGTTGGCAGCAGCATCATTTGGGATGATAGTTCCAGAACTGTAGCACGAATCTTTTAAAAAAAAGTCTTAGAAAGTCTACTTGTCCATCAAAAACATGGCAAAAAGATTTCTAGGCGGAGGTGATGGCTTGGATCTAGGTATTTACAACTGGAAATGACTAAACAAATAATTGGAAAAATAGGAAAAACTTTTATATCCATGAGAGGAACTCCAGGGATGGGGAGGAAAGATGCCTATTGCACACCAAAGTAACGCACCTAAAAACCAGTTGAAGCACGTATTAAATGGGAAGGACCAGCTCTTTAAAGAAGCAAATGGAACAAACATTATTTGATCTATGCATATATTCTTACCCTGAAGCCATAAGAGCTGTCGATGGTGGAGTCAGAAGTGGGAAGGAATGATTTGTTCGGGAAAATGGAGCTAATGTGATGGACAGGCAAAACTTGATTGTTATAGCCCCTCTCTGAAATGCACACAGTGCAGAAATTTTGCTGTGAGCATATT
Organism: Nyctereutes procyonoides; assembly: GCF_905146905.1. Lineage (NCBI taxonomy): Eukaryota > Metazoa > Chordata > Mammalia > Carnivora > Canidae > Nyctereutes > Nyctereutes procyonoides. The sequence continues at coordinate 20,792,645 of NW_026575037.1, read as the reverse complement.
TTTTTGGCTTATCCTTAAGGGAGACAACCAGTTCAGTAAAGAAATAGGGAGACTGCTTTTTCTTTTATATTAACTTTTGCTTTGTTTTTATTATTTATTGCTCACTTAAAATAAATATAAGTGATAATTAAAAACAGTAATAACAATAAAATGAACTTCAGTGTATATGCTATCTACTTTAAGAAACATCGCTAAGACCTTAGAAGCTTCCTATGTAGGAGGGACATGATGGGATGAGCACTAGGTGTTATACCATATGTTGGCAAATCGAACTTCCATAAAAACAAATGAACAACAAAAAAAAAGCTTCCTATGTGCTTTTTTTGTTTTTGTTGTTCATTTGTTTTTATGGAAGTTCGATTTTAGGTCGTTCATTCCCTTGCGTGTGTTTTCAATTTTCCCCCACACATAATCCTCCTAAACAGTTTATATTTAGCTTTGCATATTTTGAACTTTATACAAATGCCATATTATATGTATTCTCTGCAACTTGCTTTTCTATTAACAGTTTGTTTCTGACACTTATCCATGTGGTTGTGGTTCATTTTAGCTTGATAGTATTTCCTTGTATGGATATACCACAATTTATTTTTCTTGGTTGTTATATTTGGGTTGTTTCTAGTTTGTTTTACTTTGTTTGGTTTCAGCTATCATCATAAGCATTCCCAACATAAATATACATGTCTCCAAATGCACATGCACAGAGGTTTCTCTAGGACAGTAGTTTTCACACTTTTTTTACTATGATCCCCAGCTAAAATTATATTTTTTATGATACATACACAACACACTCACACACATACACCTCTCACATACACACATTTATATAAATTAAAGTATCGAAAATGTCTCACCACTTTTAACCAACACTGTGCTGGAGGTTTAAGCCAGGACAATTAATCATGAAAAAGAAACAAAAGGCATCAAAATTGGAAGGAAGAAACCATTGATAATTGTCTTCCTCTGATTAACTTATTTCACTCAGCATAATAACCTCCAGTTCCATCCATGTCTGATGGCTGAGTAATATTCCATTGTCTATGTATACTACATCTTCTTTATCCATTCATCTGTTGATGAACATCTCAGCTCTTTCCACAGTTGGGTCATTGAGGACGTTGTCGCTATGAACATTGGGGTACAGGTGCCCCTTCAAATCACCACATTTGTATCTTTGGGGTAAATACCTAGTAGTGCAATTACTGGATTGTAGGGTAGTTCTATTTTGTAACTTCTTGAGAAATCTCCCTACTGTTTTCAAGTGGCTTTGCCAGCTAGCATTCCCACCAACAGTGTAAGAGGGCTCCTCCCCTTTCTCCACATCCTTGCCAACACGTTGTTTCCTGACTTGTTAGTTTTAGCCATTCTGACTAGTACAGGGTGGTATCTCATTGTGGTTGTGATTTGTATTTCCCTGATGACAAGTGATGTGGAACATTTTCTCATCTGTCTGTTGGCATTTGTGTGTCTTGTTGGAGAACTGTCTGTTCATGGCTTCTTCCAATTTCATGACTGTACTATTTGTTTTTTGAGTGTTGAGTTTGATAAGTTCTATACAGATCTTGGATACTAGCCCTTTATCCAATACGTCATTTGCAAATATCTTCTCCCGTTCTGTAGGTTGTCTTTTAGTTTTGTTGACTGCTTCCTTTGTTGTGCAGAAGCTTTTTATCTTGATGAAGTCCCAATAGTTCATTTTTGTCTTGTTTCCCTTGCCTTTGAGACATATCTAGCAAGCAGTTGCTGTGGCCAAGCTTGTAGAGGTTGCTGCTTAGGTTCTCTTCTAGGATATTGATGAATTCCTGTCTCACATTTAAGTCTTTCATCTATTTTGGATCTATTTTTGTGTATAGTGTAAGGAAATGATCCTGTTTCATTCTTCTGCATATGGATGTCCAATTTTCCCAACATGATTTGTTAAAGAGACTGTCTTTTGTCCATTGGATATTTTTTCCTGCTTTGTCAAAGATAAGTTACCATAAAGTTGAGGGTCCATTTCTGGGTTCTGTAATCTGTTCCATTGATCTATGTGTCTGTTTTGGTGCCAGTACTGTACTGTCTTGATGATCACAGCTTTGTAATAGAGCTTGGAAGTCTAGCATTGAGATGCCACCCATTTTGGTTTTCTTTTTCAATATTCGTCTGGCTATTCTGGGTCTTTTCTGGTTCCACACAAACTTTAGGACTATTTGTTCCAACTCTGTGAAAAATGTCAATGGTATTTTGATAGAGATTGTATTGAATGTGTAAATTACTCTGGGTAGCATAGATATTTTAACAATATTTATTCTTCCAATCCATGAGCATGAAATATTTTTCCATCTCTTTGTGTCTCTCTCAATTTCTTCCATACGTGTTCTGTAGTTTTTAGAGTACAGACCCTTTACCTCTTTGGTTAGGTTTATTCCTTGATATCTTATGGTTTTGGGTGCAATTGTAAATGGGATTGACTCATTTTCCCTTTCTTCTGTATCATTGTTAGTATACAGAAATGCAAGTGATTCCTGTGCACTGATTTTTTTTTTTTTTTGCTGAATTCCTGCAATTTTGTGGCAGAGTCTTTTGTGTTTTCCACCTAGAGTATCATGTCATCTGGGAAGAGTGAAAGTTTGACTTCTTTGCCAATTTTTTTTTTTTTTTCTTCGCCAATTTGAATGCCTTTTATATCTTTCCATTGTCTGGTTGCTGAGGCTAGGACTTCTAGAACTATATTGAGTAACAGTGGTGATAGTGGACATCCCTGTCATGTTCCTGACCTTAGGAGAAAAGCTCTGTTTTTTCCCATTGAGAATGATATCCATTGTGGGCTTTTCCTAGATGGCTTTTATGATACTGACATATGTTCCCTCTGTCCCTACACTATGAGGAGTTTTTTTTAAAGTTTTTATTTATTTATTTATTCATGACAGACACACAAGACATAGAGAGGCAGAGACATAGGCAGAGGGAGAAGCAGGCTTCATGCAGGGAGCTTGATGTGGGACTCAGATCCCTGGGCCAGGGATCATGCCCTGAGCCAAAGGTGGATGCTCCACCGCTAAGCCACCCAGGCATCCCCACTGTGAGATTTAATCAAGAAAGGATGCTGTACTTTGCTGAATGCTTTTTCTGCATCTATTAAGAGGATCATAAAGTTCTTATCCTTTCTTTTATTAACGTGATATGTTATATTGATTGATTTGCAAATGTTGAACCACCCCTGCAGCCCAGGAATAAATCCCACTTAGTCATGGTGAATAATCCTTTTAATGTACTGTTGGACCCTATTGGCTAGTGTCTTGGTGAGAATTTTTGCATCCATATTCATCAGGGATATTGGTCTGTAATTCTCCTTTTCGGTGAGGTCTTTGCCTGGTTTTGGGATCAAGGTAATGCTGGCCTCATAGAATGAGTTTGGAAGTATTCTTTCCATTTCTATCTTCTGAAACAGCTTTAGTAGAGTAGGTATTATGTCTTCTTTAAATGTTTGGTAGAATTTCCCTAGGAAGTCATCTGGCCCAGGACTTTTGTTTGTTGGGAGGTTTTTGATGACTGCTTCAATTTCCTCACTGGTTATTGGTCTGTTCAGGTTTTCTACTTCCTGTTTCACTTTTGGTAATTTGTAGGTTTCGAGGAATCCATCCCTTCCTTCTAGATTGCCTAATTTGTTGGCATATAGTGGCTCATAATATGTTCTTAAAATTGTATTTCCTTGGTGTTGGTCATCTCTCCTCTTTCATTCATGATTTTATTAATTTGGGTCCTTTCTTTTTCTTTTTGATAAGTCTGGCTAGGAGTTTATCAATCTTATTAATTCTTTCAAAGAAACAACTTCTAGTTCATTGATCTGTTTTACTATTCTTTTGGTTTCTATTTCATTGAGTGCTGCTCTAATCTTTATTATTTCTTTTTTCCTACCTGGTTTAGGCTCTATTTGCTGTTCTTTCTCTAGCTCATTTAGGTGTAAGGTTCGCTTGTGTATTTGAGACTTTTCTATTTTGAAAAGGCTTGTAATGCTATGTACTTCCCTTTTAGGACCAACCTTTGTTGCATCTCAAACCTTCTGAATAGTTATGTTTTCATTTTCATTTGAATCTTTTGAATCATTCTTTAGTTTCCTGGGTGACCCATTCATTCTTTAGTAGGATGCTCTTTAACCTCTAAGTATTTGAGTTCCTTCCAAATTTTCCCTTGTGATTGAGTTCAAGTTTCAAAACACTATATTCTGAAAATGTGCAGGAACTAATCTCAATCTTTTGTTACCTGTTGAGACCTCATTTGTGACCAAATATGTGGTCTATTACCAGCAGCCCTTGGTATCACTTGGCTATAAACACATCACTCCTATCTCTGCCTCTATTCTCACATGGCTTTGCCTCTGTATGTGTTAACATTGTCTTCCCTCTTTCTCTTTGTCCAAATTTCCTTCTTCTAAGGACACCAGTCATTGAATTAGGGCCCATGCTAATCCAGTATGACATCATCTTAACTCCATTATATCTGCCAAGACCTTATTTCCAAATAAAGTCAGATTCTGAGGTTTCAGGACATAAATTTAAAGGCACACTACTGAACCCAGTATGGACATGAACAGACATTTCACTGAAAAGAATATGTAGATGGAAAGTAAGTACATGAAAAGATATTCAGCTTCATTAGCCATTAGGAAAATGCAAAATACAACAACAATGGAACAATACTACATACATATCTGAATGGCTAAAATACAAACTAGTGAAAACACCAAATGCTGGCTTGGATGTAGAGGAACTGGATCACTCATTCTTGCTGATAGGAATATAAAATGGCAAACCCACTCTGGAAAACAGAAATAAGCTATCAAGCCATGGAAAGATATGGAGGAAACTTAAATGCCTTTTATTTACTAAGTGAAAGAATCCAGTCTGAAAAATCTAAATAGTCTATGGTTCCAGGTAAGTAGCATTCTGGAAAAGAGAATATGGAGTAAAAAGATCAGTAGTTTCCAGAGGTTGGGAGGAGGGAAAGATGAATATGGAAGATTTTTAGGGCAGTAAAACTACTCTGTGTGATTCTGTAATGTCATTATATATTTGTCCAAAGCCATAGAATGTACAACGCCAAGAGTAAGCCCTAATATAAACTGTGTACTAAAGATGATAATGATGTGTCAGTGCAGGTTCATCAGTTGCAACCAATTGTACCACTCTGGTGGGGGCTGTTGATAACATGGGAAAGTATGCATGTGTAGGGAAAGGGAGTATATCATAAATCTCTGTATCTCCTGGTCAATATTTTTTTTATTTTTTTTTAATTTTAATTTTAATTTTTATTTATGATAGTCACAGAGAGAGAGAGAGAGGCAGAGACACAGGCAGAGGGAGAAGCAGGCTCCATGCACCGGGAGCCTGACGTGGGATTCGATCCCGGGTCTCCAGGATCGCGCCCTGGGCCAAAGGCAGGCGCCAAACCACTGCGCCACCCAGGGATCCCCTCTCCTGGTCAATATTGCTGTGAACCTAAAACTCCTCTTAAAAATAGTCTGTATAAAAAATTGAATAGATGTAAATATCCAAATGCACACATACATACTTACACAAATTAGTCACAAATTAGTACAAACCAAACAGGAAATATGAATAAAATTGGTGGATCATACTATGTCAGTATCCTGGTTTTAATATTCTACTATAGTTTTGCAAGACATCATCAATGGGGGAAACTTAAATTTTCCAAGTTTTATGGTACACTTTGAACAGTTTGTGGCATACTAAGTCAGAATTTCTACCTTTAACATTTTAAATGTGAAATCAGAGTTCAACTTTTTTATTCTACTTGGATTTGCTTTCGTTCTAGTTTGATGAATCTTAAATAATTTAGGTTTATACGAAGACATGGCTCAAAGTAATATAGAAAGAGAGAGCCCAGTTAGTTTAAAAGCCATGAAGAAGAATTTAAGTCCAAATAAAGACATTAAATTTGGAAAAGTGATAGTACTATGACAAATGGAAATTGTTCTTCTGAATTCTCCAAGATGGCAATCTCTTACAAGTTGCAATTTAAGTGGGAAAATAACATTCATTCTTCTTTCCCTCTAGATACCAACTTATTGGTCATTCATCTATTTCATGCATCATCTCAGATAATACTGTCGTCTGGGATGATGATCCACCTATTTGTGAGAGTAAGTAAGTTGAAATATTCTTTCCTATTTACCTTCACCAAGAGATTCTAAGTTTCCCCCTAAAGTTATAAAAATCTTAATTGAATTGCTTTTGTGCATTCTATCCCTCAATATCTATGGGGTTTCTGGCAACTGCTTCCTTAAGTTTTTCCTTATTTTGTGCCTTTTCTGAATCTAGGAACTTATTTTTTTTTAAGATTTTATTTACTTATTCATGAGATACACACACAGAAAGAGAGAGAGAGAGAGAGAGAGAGAGGCAGAGACACAGGAGAGGGAGAAGCAGGCTCTATGCAGGAAGCCTGACGTGGGACTCGATCCTGAGACCACAGGTTCACGCTGCTCTGAGCCAAAGGCAGGCACTAAACTGCTGAGCCACCCAGGGATCCCTGAATCTAGAAACTCAAATTCATAAAAGCCTTCAAATTTTATTTTTACTTCAGTTAATTCAGAATTATGTTGATTTTCCACCCCCAGTATAACAATCATTCTACTTGGCAAATTAGTAAAGATTTTTTTTTTTTAACCTCTCCAAGGTTGGTGAAGCTGTGAAGCTTTCACATACTTAGAGTTCCACAAAACCTCTTGAAAGGCACCATGTATTATAAGCCTCAAAATGGGCATATATTTTGACCCGTTTCTTAGAATTTATACTTGGAAAATAAAGACAAATTTTTACTAGAAGTTCACTATAAACTTTTCATTGCCTCATTCTTTATAAGAGAAAAAAGGTTAAAGTAACCTAAATGTTTCAAGCTATGATTTGGAAAATGCTAGAAAGAAAGTCGTGTTAGAAATGATTTTAGAGAATTCCTTAAGAAACATAAAATATAGCCACACATAATTAGAAGAAATACATCCAGGAGCACCTGGATGGCTTAGTCAGTTAAGCATCTGACTCTTGATCTCAGCTCAGCTCTTGATCTCAAGGCAGTGAGTTGCAACCCCATGTTGGGCTCCACACTGGGTGCAGAGCCTACTGAAGAAGAAGGAGGAGGAGAAGGAAGAGGAGGAGGAGGAAGAGAAGGAGAAGAAATACATCCATATGCTGGAATGTTATTCAGCTAAAATAAAAATTGATCTCACGGAGAAGCAATTAATGACATACAAAGATGTTAATTATATACTTTTATGTGAAAAAATCAGATGACAAAACAGTAATCTTGGTAGATCTCTTTATTTAAAAATAATACACCTATATCTATTCCTAGATTTTCATTTCTATTTCTAATTCTGTAACTTTTCCTATATCTAAACTTTGGTGAATGGCTTCAAAGCTCCTTGGTGGAGGTGGGAGGAAACTTCTGGTATACGTTTTGGCTGTGTAGCAGCATGCTTTCTCAAGAAGATCCTGTCTCCTATTTATCTGAGCTGCTCTAGGTCTATCAATGGGCTCTCAAGTCTGGGAGCTGGTTGACAAAAAAAACCATAACTTTTTGTTTTGTTTTGTTTTGTTTTGAGTGATTCAGGTCAGACCTAGATCTCTTTTGCTTTTACCCAACAAATAATACTTTACGCCACTCTTCATCTATTTCAGTTTTAGAAGCTCCATAACAACTAGCCAGGGACAAAGATCTCTGCAGGCAAATTATTCCGATTTCTGTTTCAGTTGTCTCCGGATATTAAGTGCTGCCACTTGGCTTCTGCCATCCTGAGGTCTTCTGTCTCCATTGAATTTAGGAAACCAAGCTCAATAACAAAGTTCCCAATGTCATTCCCGGCCTACAGAGAATAACCATCACAGAGTTTTTCAAGGATATTGAAAATTCTGCATGAAATGTATTTCTCAAAGCCTTGGGTGAAAGGATAAAAAGTCTCTCTTGCAACACCCGCCCCCCACACCTGCACATAGGAAGTGAACAAACAGGGGGCTCACATAAGTCCATTATGGCATTCCTAAATCCCAAAGCCATAGGATTTCTTCTTCAAGGGTACACTAAGAAAGTTCTTGTATTTCAGCTTCATTTAATCTAAGTCATGCTCTAACAACATTGAATTCACAATCTTAATTCTGGTTTTTTTTTTTTTTGTGCCTTCTTGCAGGTCATAATTTGTACTCCCTCCCACAACACCTCCTAACTCCACTTCCAAGTCTACCAGGATTTAGAACAGGTTAAAGGACCAGAATTAATGTGTAGTAGCAATGGTAGGTCCTGAGGAAGATCAGAAGTCCCTGAAATTTGGGTTGCAAGATTTAGTAAATAAAAATACAAGATATCCAGTTAAAGTTGAATTTCAGGTAAGCCACAGATATTTTTGCATTCTAAATATGTACCTTGAAATGCTTGGGATATACTTAGAAATTTTTCATTATTTTTTTAATTTAAATTTGAAATTCAAATTTAACTGGATATCCTGTATTCTTTCTGGCAACCCTATCAGGGCAGCTACCTCAGGAAAGATTATCAGAGTTTCTTTGCACAAGGGGAGGCTTACCTCCTCAGACAGGGAAGGAGAGGCTGCTGCTTCTAGCAAAGAAAGCTCAGCAGAATTTCCAGGTTCGAGGTATTCAGCTTCCTTAGACTCTGCCCACTTAGCTCCATCTCAATTTTTATTTTTTTTCCATCTCAATTTTTAGAGTCCTCTTTCTCCCAATCAATGCTCAAACTTTAACATAAGAGACCCTGTTAAGCTGTGAATTCAATTTACCTTGGAATCCAGCCACAGGATTAGATGTTGGATTTGTTCTTCAGAAATCTTGGCTCTGTGGCTACAGAGTGCATGTGTTTCTTTTAGGGCAGATAATAGAAGCTTTCAGAGCCAGACCTTGAGCAGGAATTTAAAGTATTTTCTTTCTCTTAAATTCTCCAGTGCACTTAGAAGGAAGCAACCAATCAACTCTTTCTTCCTTCCCTCCCTACCTTCTTTCCTACCCTTCCTTCCTTCCTTCCTTCCTTCCTTCCTTCCTTCCTTCCTTCCTTCCTTCCTTCCTTCCTTCATATCTCTCTCTCTATTTCCTTCATATATTACCTAGGACCACCACTAAAATATTTAACATCGATGGGGATAGAAGTTATCCTTGTCTTGTTCTCCATCTCAAAGGGAAAGATTGAAATATTTCTATTGTTTGCTATAGGCTTTTTGTAGATACCCATTTTCAGATAAAGGAAATTTCCTAATATTCCTCATTGCTAAGAATTTATCATTAAATCATGTTGAAGTTCTTCAGGCACTTTGGCTACATATATTGAAATAATCATATTGTTTCTCCATAGCTCTCTTAATATAATGAATTGGGTTTTTTTTAAAGATTTTATTCATTCATTCATTCATGAGAGACACAGAGAGAGCAGCAGAGACATAGGCAGAGGGAGAAGCAGGTTCCTGTCAGGGAGCCCAAGGCAGGACTTGATCCCCGGACCCGGGATCACAACCTGAGCTGAAGGCATACGCTCAACCGCTGAGCCACCCAGGTGTCCCTGTAATGAATTGTTTTAATTACTTTTTCAAAGGCAAACTGATTTTGAATTCCAATTTTACCTTTTTGGAATAACTCAACTTGGTCATAATATTTTATAATTTCTGGGCTCCTGGGTGCTGGTTTGTGTATCTCTTTTATTGTTTTGTAGAAATTCTTTATACATTCTCAGATTTTCCAATAAATGTAACACAAATATTTTCTTCCAGGCTAAAACTCATCTTCTTGCTTCCTTAATGATGTTTTTTGATGATAGAAGATATACATTTTAATAGTGTCTTTTAATAAGACTTACTAAGTCTACCCTTTCTGGTCACTACTTTCTGTGTTCTACGTAAGAAATCTTTGCCCATAATTTTATCTTTCAAGTTAAGTCTGTGATGCATCTCAGGTTTACTTTTTGTATGGTGTGGAGTGTGGTCAAGAAATTTGTTTGCTTATTTTGTTTGTTTTTTTTCCTAATGGATAAGCGATTCGTCTAATATCATTTACTTAAAAAACCATTTTTTGTATATCACAATGCAATAGTATACCATAAATCAGGTGACATTTCAGAGAGGTTCTGTTCCTCTGGTTTATTTATCACACTATTTTCATTACTATAGCATTATATTAAGAGTTGATATCTGGTGGCATATCCCCTAACCATGCAGTTCTTCCAAAATTTACTTGGTAATTCTTGGCCCTTTGCATTTTGAGATAAAATTTAGAATCAGCTTGTCAGTTTTCACAAAAAGAATCCTACTGGAATTTGTATTGACTTTCTTGACTCAGTAAATCAATTTGTGGACCATTAGCATATTCACATTTTGAGTTTTAAATTTACGGACATGATATATTTCTCCATTATTTAAATCTTCTTCAATTTCTTTCAATAATATTTGCCGATTTACATTATAGACATTGGAAAATGTAACATTTCCTAATTGTTTCTTAAATATGCAATCATTTGAACTTGGACCCAGCAATCTTGCTAAATTTACTTATAAATGCAATAGTGTATCTGTATATTCTTTTGGATAAGCTGCATCAATAATCATTCACTGGTGAATAATTATCCTTTGTTTTAATCCTTTCCTTTCTCGTATTTTTTTATTATTAATTTCTCTTGCTTTACTGCATTGGCTAGAACCTCCAATACAATGTTGAATGGAAGAGACGATATTAAGTTTTTAATAGTCATTATAAAGCATAGTGTTTACTGAAGGTTTGGGGGAGATATTCTTTATCAGATTAAGGAAATACACTGTTATTCCTAACTTGAGAAAAGATTAATTGTGAATTTATACTCTAATTTATCACACTGTGTATCTATCAAGATGATCATGTCCTGTTTCTCCTTCACTGTGTTAATTTTTGTACTTTTACATATATCTCACAAGATGTTATTGTTTTTATAAAAACAGTATTTATTTATACTTAAACATACTCTTTCAGTTATGTTTCCTCCGTATTGCTGTTCTATCAGTTCTTTATGACACTATTTTCCTTCAATCTAAAAAATTATCTTTTAGCATTTTTGTAGTGTAGGTCTTCTGACAATAGGTTCTTTAAATATCTTCCTAAGTATGGTTTCTTTAAGAGTTATCATCTCTATTTTCTGGCTGCCTTTAAAGGTAATTGCTCTTGATTTTTTTTTTTTTTTTACAATACTACTATGATGTGTCAAGCTAAAGATTTTTTTAAATATTTGTATTGCTTGAGTTTGTATGGATTCTTGAATCTGTGGTTCAATGATGTCTTTCATCAGTTTTGGAAAATTCTGAGTCATTACTTCAAATGTTCCTGCTCTAATATCTTTCTCCTTTCATTGTGGGAATTCATTTAAACATGTGATAGGCCTCATCCCTCTATCCTATAAGTCTATTATTCTTTTTGTCATATTTCTGATCCTTTTGTCTCTCTGTGTTTTATTCTGGATATTTCCTTCTGTCCTAGCTTCCAATTCACTGATTTTTATTTAACCGTGTCTTACTGGCTGTTAATTCTATCAGATTCTTCATTTCAATAATTGTATTTTACAACTATAAAAACTTGTATTTGGTTCCCTTCAAAATTTGCCCTGTTGTTTTTGCTTCTAGTTCTTACCAACAGTTCAAGTTTCATATATTTCATCCTCAAATAGATAAACGTAATTATTTTAAATCTGTGAGTAAAAACTCCAACATCTGGGGTCCTAATGGTTCAGTTTCTGTTGTCAGTGATTATGCTGGCTCTTCTTCATGTTATTTTTTCTCTTTCAGTAGTGGGTGAACCTTGATTGTATGTCAGGAATTATATTTGAAAACCTTTCTGTAGAAATAAATTCAAGATCTTAGATAATCAACCTTCTTCAGGAAGGATTTTTGTTGCAATTTCTTCAGAAACCTGGGGACACTAGCAATCTGGGACCATTTTCATTCAATTTCAGAAACTTTTTTTTTTTCTGGGCCACCTACAGTGCTTGAGGAACTACTCCAATAATCTTAAGCCTCAGGGCCTATTGCTTCGAGGTCCCAGTATACATCAGAAGGTGTTACCAAGGCTTCCACTTTTGCAGGACCTGGACTCCATTTTTTGTTCCTTGACTCCATCAAACTATCAAAAGTCTACTCACCATTCAGATGCCCCTTCTCGATTCAGCCAACCTTCCAGCAGAAGAGCAATCTAAATGCCTGACTCTCACCTAGATTTTTATCTTCTATCAGATCATAGTCCAGTGATGCTTCATTAGTTTATTAACTTTCTGGTGCATTCACAGATATATTTTATATTTTATCTAGCATTTCTAGTCTTTCTTGGGGGGAGAAAATGGAAGGAGGGTGATATTGGATTTGAATTATTAAGATTACCCTTACCAGAAGGAGAAGCCTCCTTAAGAATTTTTATTTTTACTTATTTTTTAAAAGATGTATTTATTTATTTTTAAAGAAAGAGAGAGTGAGTGGGGGAAGGGCAGGTGGAAAGGGAGATAGAATCCTCAAGCAGACTCCTTACTGTGCACAGAGCACAATGTGGGGCTCCGTCCCAGGCCCCTGAGATCATGACCCAAGCGGAAACCAAGAGTTGGATTCTTAACTACCTGAGTCACTCAGGAGCCCCAAGAAATTTTATTTTCAATTTCAAGTGTTTTGAAGTTTTTTGTTTTGTTTTCTTTTTTTTGTAAAGATTTTATTTATTTATTCATGAGAGACATAGAGAGAGAGAGGCAGAGACACAGGCAGAGGGAGAAGCAGGCTCCATGCAGGGAGCTCAACATGGGACTCGATCCTGGGTCTCCAGGATCACGCCCTGGGCTGAAGGCGGTGCTAAACTGCTGAGCCACCTGGGCTGCCCTGTTTGGGAGTTTTTGATAAAGTTGCTTAGTTTTAGTTATATGGTATTACAGTAATACAATGTACTATATGTCCTACTTCTATATGTTCAAATGTATGGAGGGTGTTTTGTGGACTCATATATGATCACTTCTACATGGGTATCGTGTTGTGATATCAAACGTAGGCTTGATAAAATGAGTTGGTAAGTTTTCTGTCTTTTACATTTTGTGAGACATTTGAAATTACATTTGGAAGTATGTATCACCTGAAAGTAACTTGATAGAACTTTTATGTAAAATATTTTTTCTATTCTTACAAGTTTCTTCTCCATTCTAGCTTTCTATATTTTCTTGAATGAATATTGGTAATTTATATTTCTATTTATATCACTTAGATTTTCAAAATGTTTAACATTTGGGCAGTTTCATATAATTTTCTTATACATATGCAAATATATTTAAATTATATTTCCTACTCTTGTGTACCTGGGTTGTTTCTCTCCTCTTCCATTTTTTTCTTTTAGCAAGGGTCTTTTTATTTTCTTTAAGCTATACTGAGCTAATAACAAAAATGGAAATTAAGGCCAGTGGAAAGGAGTAGGGGAAAAACTGTGTAAACTATGGTATAATAATAATATGATCAAAGAGCTATTTAAAATTGAAAGTATGTGGGTTTTTTTTTAAATGCATATGCTTATAGGAAATAGTGTAAGTAGGAAAGGGAGAAAGCATGCTATTATGCCCACCTAAATTACAGCTTTGTAAAAACGTATCTATATGTTATCCAAGATTAAAACAAATAGCAAATGTAAAAATAGTTATACTCATTGGATGACTCTTACTAGTTTTTTTAATTCACTATGATTTAAGTTGCAGTCTCTTTTCCCAGCTATTCATTGTGAGCCACCCCCGGACATTGCCAATGGAAATTTCCTTAGCACCAACAGAGAATATTTTCCATATGCAACCGTGGTGACCTATCGCTGCAATACTGGACATAGAGGGGAAAAGCTGTATGAGCTTGTGGGCAACCCATCAATATATTGTACCAGCGAAGACAATCGAGTTGGCACGTGGAGCGACCTTCCCCCTCAGTGCATTGTACTTAATAGATGCACACCTCCAGTCATTGAAAATGCTATAAGGATATCTGAGAACAAAAGTTTATTTTTCTTATATGAAACCGTGAGTTTTATCTGTAAGCCTGGCTTTGTCATGGAAGGACCCTCCAACGTGTATTGCCAACGCCAAAACAAATGGGGGCCGGAGTTGCCAAGCTGCACTAGGGGTGAGTCCGACTGAGGCTTTGAAGGGATCTACAAAGGGCATGAGTTGTCAGAGAGGATCAGGATCCCGATCAGTGTTTGTTCCAGAAGAAGGATGCATGGTGAGCGGTGTGAGGCAATCTAGGAGGATGAAGCATGAAATTAAGAAAGCGTGTAGGCTTGTATAGGTGTGTGCACTTATGCATATGCACCTTCATTTTGAAAGGGAATCTCGTATTGAGCAATTCTCAGAGCAAAACACCAGCTCCATCTCTCTCAAATATACTGAAAGCTGAAGTGGACTTTCTAATCAGCTGTACAATAAGCACTTTAAATGCATCATCTCAGCTCTGCTTCATAGCACTCCTTTACAATAGGGCTGATAATTCCATGTTGAATAGCCAGCACTAGAGAAAGGGCTCCCTTCTCTGGGAATGCATTTTACCTTGTGCTGGGAAGAACTCAGTTCTAATCATCTGCCTCTTACTAGCTGTGAGATCTTTGGTTACATCTCTGCCATATACTTCACTTCTATAGCAGTAACAGGGTGGGGGCGGGAGTATCATTTGATTTCCTTTGTTACACCTGAACTCCTCTAAGGATGAGGTCCTACCTCCTGGTAAGGGTGAGAGTTTAGCAAAAGACATTTCCCCTGACTGATACTTTGCCCCTGTTCTTTCCGCAGCATGTCAGGCACCTCCAGAAATTTTCCACGGTAAACACAGCGCAAGGAACAAGGACAGTTTTGCCCCCGGACAGGAAGTGTTCTACAGCTGTGAGCCGGGCTATGAGCTCCAAGGGGCTGCTTCTCTGCGCTGTACACCCCAGGGAGACTGGAGCCCAGCAGCCCCAAGATGTGAAGGTGCCTACACTTTCACTTTCACTTGTTTGCAGGCCAGTCTTTTTGTTCCTCACATGGTAGTCTTACTTCTGTTTGTTGCCGTTGTTGCTATTTTCCTAGGGAAATCATGTGCTGACTTCCTGGACCAACTCCCTAATGGTCATGTGCTCTTTCCAATTAGTCTTCAACTTGGGGCAAAAGTGTCCTTCGTGTGTGATGAGGGGTGAGTGTGACCCGGCCTAGAGACAAGAGTCTCAGGGCTTGATGCTGATATGCTGACACCAGGGGCAATGGGGGGGGTGGGGGTGGGGAATCTATCCAAAAAGCAAGCTGTCTAACAGAAAAGAAGTTCCCAAGAGGACTAATATCTGAAACCCTGACTGGGAAGGATGGTAGGAGCCAGACAGAACCATGAACAGATGCTTAAAAAGGAAACTTGATAAATATAATGAGCAGCAGGTCTGACAACAGATCTTGAATATCTAAGTGAAACATTACATGAATGAATAAAAAGTGACCTGGAGGCATGAGGAGACCTGGAGTGACCTGGAGGCATGAGGAGATAAATATTGCAGAGGGGTTGTTAAAAAAAAAGGTTGGTATATAAAAGAAAGTCATTGATAAGTAACATGTGAGAATTTGTCAAGAAAAACTTAAACCAATCCACAGTGGAATTTGGAATTGGAGTGAAAGAGTAAATAGGAGTATTTTAAAATCTAATTGTATATCATCTAATTAGAATCAGGCTGTGTTGAAGGAGCATGAAGACAGATGCTCACATTTCAAGCGATGTCATTAACCAGTTATGGAAATCTAAATGATCTTGGTATTATGTTCCAACACCATCGACAGGCAGAAAGCATGGACGATGGAACAAGTGTTCTCAATATATTCCAGGGATGCCTGGCAGGCATCTGTCACCCAACAGAGACCTGGAGGCAATACAAGCAGCCACTGGGCTGACAATAAGCCAGATGTTTAAGGAGGATGGTCCTCCAGAGAATCCTCTCTTCTCACCTTTTCTTATGTTTCCTAGATAATGTGGTTTTACCCATTGATAATGTGGATATGCTGCAGGTGTCATTCAGGAACAATCTGAATGTGTTGGCAAAAAACAAAAAAAATAGTCTCTGATGTTTTTCTTCATGTTTTCTGATTTACTTGAATCAGGGAGTTCTTTTCCCCCTGGTTCCATGAAAAGAGGAAAATGCTATGGTTTGCCTTAAAGAACAGAGTTCCTTATAGAGACAAACAGGGAGCTGTCAGAGGGCAGGCGGGACAGATGACCTCCTAAAGGTTGAAAACCGGAGACAGTTGTTATTGCTCTGTCCTCATTGGAAACGTCAGTCTTTCCAAATGTTTTGATCTTGGAGCCTCTATCCACTGAGAAAGCAAGTGAGCTGGGCTTTGTCACCTGGGCTTTAACGTAGGCATTCAACTGTATTTCTGCAAAGGGGAGAGAGAAATGGTGGGCTCACCCAGTCACTACTGCTTTTGCTCCTCAGGTTCCGCTTACAGGGGAGTTCTTCTAGTTACTGTGTCTTGGTTGGAACGGAAAGCCTTTGGAATAACAGTGTTCCTGTGTGTGAACGTGAGTACAAGGAATGTCTGTTCAGGTCTGCACCTCCCTTCTTGTTTTGTTTGTCTACTGTGTTTTGCTTATAAAATTATCTAATACTTGCCCCTTTGTTTAACTTCACTTTTGATCAAAACATTCCTTTGTTGCAAAGATTGTTTCCAGGGGAGATAAATCTGAGCACCATATGTTTGGGGTATCATCCTATAAATGTTTATAAGCATAATGTGTGCTACAAATTGAGAGAAATACTTCATAGATAGAGGGAAATAGAGAGCCTGAAACACTTTTCCTATCAAAAATGTGAGTTCCACTTCAACATTTCTATCCTTCCCTTGATCATCTATTCATTGCTAGCCTCATTCTTTCAACAAAATTTTTTGAGCACGTGCCATGTACCAAACAGTCTTCTAGACACTGGGAATACAAGTAAACAAGACAGACTAGGACTCTGCTTTCATGTTGTTTATGTTTATGTGTAGAAGGAAAGGCAAAAAAAAAAAAACAAAAAAAACAAAAAACAAAGAACAAAAAAACAGGGGCACCCGGGTGGCAAAGTCAGTTAAGCGTCAGACTGTTGGTTTTGGCTCAGCTCCTGATCTCAGGATCATGGGATCGAGTCCCACCATCAGGCTCTGCACTGAGCTCGGAGTCTGCTTGAGATTTTCTTTCCTTCTCCCTCTGCCCCACCCCCGTTTGTGCTCTCTCTTTTTCTCTCTAAAAAAAATTAAATAAATCTTTAAAAATAACAAGCAAACACGATTTTAAATGGACTATTTCAAATAGTATCAAATGTTACTAAGAAAAAACCAGGGTAATGCAATAAAATAATTAGACATTAGGAATACACTGGTAAAAAAGACAGACTAAGACTTTGGTTTCCTGTTGTTTATATTCATTTTTAAGAGGACAGAAATATAATGTGTTAACAGAAACACTACTAATATATTCAATCTGTTTATTTATTTCTTCGTTAAATCAAACAGGATACTGCTTCATCTTTGATCATAACTTTGAAAAATATATGTTTCTAATAGAATTTTTTCAAATGTATATTTTACTCTAGAGTTGTTTGAAAATTTTGTACTGATTTATATAATGAAACTTGATAATTCCATCCTTCATATCTGGAAGTCAGCCATTTGAAAATCATAACTACCCTGGAATATAGTTATGAGGTATGCAAGAAACAAAGAAAAAAATCTCCCACGAACCTAAATGCACCTAAAATCACTTACTAGAGTGTAAACATTGGTTAAGCTATTCTACTTTGATTAGTTTATTCATAATTCTTTCAAGGTATTGGAGCCTCTTCCCAAATACAGATCAAATCAGAGGGGAAAGGAGCTTCTCTAGATAGTTACACTCAAAGGAAGAAATGTGTATCTTTTCAGTGAGAAAAAAAAATCCCTGTAAAAACCAATAAATATCTCAAAAGTCATAATATTTCTGCATCTTCCAAAGCATGCATAGGAGCACTGGGATGTTTCACTCATTGTGATGACATTACTATAACCATTCATTTTGTTTTTGAGCATAAGAGCTGCAAGTCATCAAGGAAAGGTTAAGTCACTGGTAGACGAATAGTAAATATATAAAAATTTTGAAAGACTTCTCTGGAGTGAGGGTCATTGATGTCAAAAGATTTTGTCAAAAAAAAAAAGATTTTGTCTATCTTGTACTTGAAATAGTACTTGATATAGAGTAGATCCTCAAAAAAATTCCTGTAGAATTAACGGATAATTTTCTTCTCAATGGAGTTAAGATTTTATTCTATTTTAAAAGAATGAGCTCTCAATTATCCAGAAGCCTTAACTCTCCAAAGAGATGTGGACTTTGATTTCAGTGTCATTTCATTTAGAAGCATCTCAGCAAAGCCCTAATATATTTACTTTGTGATTTATATTATCCTTCAGAGTTTAAATATCTAAGTGGCAACACAGTCACAGCGTCCCATAATTGTGTAAAAATAAGATCAAAATATAAACATTTTAATGTAACCTATAACACTTGTGTTTTTTTCCAGAAATCTTTTGTCCAAATCCTCCATCTATCCCTAACGGGCACCACACTGGAACTTCATGGGGACGCATTCCCTATGGAAAAGAAATTACTTACACGTGTGACCACCACCCAACCAGAGGGATGATCTTCAACCTCATTGGGGAGAGCACCATCCTCTGCACCAGTGACAATCAAGGGAACGGGATTTGGAGCGGCCCTGCCCCTCACTGTGTACTTGCTGGTCCTGCTGGTCAGTACCCACGTACGCCAAATGGATTCAGAACATCTGGCCATGATCCTTCCTATTTTTATAAGATTATGGTGTCTGTTTGTGAGTTCAGCATTTTCATAAGATCAAGTGTCTAAGTTGCATGCCATAGTGGAAACAGATGTTTCCAAAGTACCAAGAGGGTGTGAATAATAAGGTGTGAAGAACTCTTCTTTGGTGCGGTGGTGAGCAGAGTGGGGTGAGAGGAGAGAGGGAAAGGTGAGAGGTAGGTAGCAAACACCGTGTATAAATCTAGAAGAAAAATGTATTCGTGGAGAGGACATGAGAACAGCTGGCTATGAGCACTAACCAAAGCTAGGATAACTGATACACTTCCCTCTAGTTCGTGGGCATGCAAAGGCTTAAAACTGGCAATGTGGATATTATTTAGCTAAGGCTTTAACTAGTCCTATACTGAATCCACTAAGTAACCAAAAAGACTCTACCTTTGTAGCTTAGGACCCACACTCAAAGTATGCCCATTTGTCGGCTGGTTTCTGGGCCCCACCTTAATCTTTGTCCTTGAACTTTTCCATCCTGAGAGTTAGAAGCAAAGAAAGATCAGCTCAAGGAAAGAGTTACAAAAAGGAAGAGTCTGTTTCTTCCTGAGGACTGGAGGTTACCTGGTTCTAGAGGCCTGACCGGGGGCCTTTCCAAGACAGAAGCAGAAGTACGCTGGGGATGTGGCACCAGACTTGGAATACTGCGTGCGAGAAAGAAGGAACCCAATGACAAAAGGCAACACATGCTGAAAGGCATTTAACCTTTCTTTGTTCTCCTCCTCTTCCAGCTGGGTGGTTATTTTAGAATCCTTTTAGAATCCAGTGAGATTTCTTTAAATGCAGTTACCTAGGCCACCGGCCATGCTTACTGATTGAATGGGCAAATGGAAGCAAACTCCTCCAAAAAAAAAGGAGGTGGCTGAGTATAGGCTCTGTTCAAACAATGCAGTACACAATACACCCTCTCATAAAAAAGACATAGCTTTTTAGATGAAGCTGCCTGGTGGATTAGTCTGTTTTGTCCTTGTCCTTAAATAGATGTGACTTAGCCTCAGAAGGAGAAGAGTGGTATCTTATTTTCCTACGGCTGCCATACAAGTTACCACACACTAGATGGCTTACAACAACAGAAATGTATTTTTTCACACATCTGGGGACTTGAAGTCTGGAATCAAGCAGTTGGCAGGGCTGCACTCCCTCCAGTGACTCTAGAGGAGAATCCTTCTTTCCCTCTCTCAGCATCTGGTGGTTCCTGGCATTTCTTGCCTTGTACACAGCACTCCAATCCCTGCCCCTGTCTTCACATGGCCTTCTCTCCTTGTCTCTATGTCGCAAATGTCCCTGTCCTTTCTCTTATAGACACCACCAGTCATTGGATTTAGATCCCACTCTGGTAATCTAGGAAGATCCATCTCATCTTTTTTTTTTTTTTCATTTTTCCTTAGAAATTTCATTCTCCAAATCATACTATTTAAAGCTTCTCATAAAACACTGAGCACAAGTAATCCAGAAAAAGAAAAGCTAATATATATATGACAAAAGCATTACAAATATCAATTTTAAATAGAATGTATCAAGGAAACAAACGATTTTTAAATATCTTTCAGTTCAAAAGAAAATATACCTTTCAAAAATGATCGCATCTTGAGATCGTTACCTTAATTATACCTGAAAAGACCCTTATTCCAAGTTTCCATTGTGAGGTACTGAATGGATATACTTTGGGGGGATGGTCCTCATTCAACCCACTACAAGTAGTGACTGCTATTTTCAGCCAGGGAGACTGTTTACGGTGGACACACTCAGAGTGACGTCGGGAGGAATAAATGGAGAGAGAAGGTAAAACCACGTGTTCCTTAACACCAATAAAGGTGGATAGGAACGGTTAACTCTACACACAGGCAGTCTGATAGGCCTGACCCATGAAACCATTAGCTAAAATTCTTGCTTTGGTAACACAAGAACAGAAAGGCCTGAAAGGTAAATAGTCTTCCAAGTAGCAAAAATTTCTTGATGAGTAGATGCTGTTGGAAAGCCCCTTCCTAAGGTAACTTGATGGGGAAGAAGAGCTTGTTGTTATTTTAAGTCTCTGTTTCTGTGAGCCCATCTACCAGTTCTTTGGAAAGCATGAGGAGGTAGGGTGGAAGTCTCTCTGCTCACTCTGGAATCCTGTGGTTTTGCTCTCCAGGTTACTGTAAAGCTCCAGAGGAGTTTCCATTTGCCAAGCCTGCGACCGCGATCAATGAGTCTGAGTTTCCAATTGGAACGTCTTTGAATTATAAATGTCTGCCGGGGTATTCTGAGAATATGTTTTCTATCACCTGTTTAGAAAACTTGGTCTGGTCGAGTGCCAAAGATATCTGTAGACGTGAGTAACACCATCCTGGGAGCTAATTCATGTACGTCAACGCATCTGTGGGATCCGATATAATACGTTCACCTTTTGCAGGCAAGATGTTGAAGTTTGTCCAAGATATGTAAATTGAGCGTAGACTTATGGGTCAGCCTTTCTTCTTGCCTGGAGTCTCCACACCTTGACTCCACATTTATTTCGCAGGAAGGTCTCTCACAAAAGGAATCACAGGCAAAATTTCCATTCCCCGGTGTTTGCCTTTGATGGCTAAAACCAGGATTAGAATGAAATAGGGACACAAAAGAAAAGTATGTAGAACACAGGGAATGGTGTCTGACAAAGCAAGATGGAGGGGAAATCCCAAATTTCAAGGCCTCTGATAGAGTCTGATGGGATGAGAAAACTATTCTTTATCCATAAATGAATTCTATTGGGTGATTCAGGAGTAGTCCTTTAAATAGATGTGCTATTTAGTACATAATAGCACAGAATAGAATAATAGTGCTAGAGAGCACTGCTTGATTCTGGGCTTGTACGGCGAGTGTCTTCAAAGTGGTCAAACCTGTGGCGCAATCAGCCTAGACAGGCTGTTCAGTATGCTACACTCCCTGCTGAAACTTAAAAACAAAAGTAAATTGAACTCTACACCTAGTCCCAAACTCTGCTTCTTTCTCACAGGAAAATCATGTGGAACTCCCCCAGAACCCATCAATGGCATGGTGCAAATAATCACAGATACTCAATTTGGATCAACAGTTCATTACTCTTGTAATGAAGGGTGAGTTGGGAGCACTATCCCTGAGTTATGAGTTCCAAACAACAAGGCTATCTCTGACTTAGTCTAACACAAGCAAACTACAGTATCCCCTGCATTTCAAAAAGTTAGCAACGAGGACTGCTGGATAGACATGTTAGTCAAACACTGGCGTATGATCAAAGGAATATAAAAAAGAAAGTAGTAGCAATCTGTATTCGTATTTTATTTTTACTTATGTGTTTGAGAGAGAGAGAGAGAGAGAGAGAGAGAGAGAGAGAGAGAGAGAGAAAACTAGTTTTGGGGAGGAACAGACAGAGGGAAAGAGAGATAATGAGAGACAGAGCAGACTCCCTGCTGAGCCGGAAGGCCAACACAGGGCTTGATCCCAGGACTTGGAGATCATGCCCTGGGCTGAAGGCAGACTCTTCACCTACTGAGCCACCCAGGCATCCCTGTATTTGTATTTTAGTGAGGGGAGGGTACCAGGCTCCTGTTGAAACCTGGTAAGATAGTCACTGGATCAAAAAAGACCAGCGTGCTAAATCAGTAAAAGGAAAAATGCTAGCAAGAACCCTGCATGTGCCATTCTTAACTAAGATTAGCCAGTTCTATAGGTGGGCTGGAGGACCTTGAAGTAGGGATTGGAGAGGAAGTCTTAACGTAACAGCTCTGGGAAGTGAGTGGGAACATTAATGGAGTTCTTGCCCTCAACTTTTCCTTGGCCCAGGAAACCATGCTAGAAACCATTGCCTCAACATAGAGGGAGCAATGAAACAATGTGTACTACTTGTCAGCTGGCACCAGAAATTCAGAGACAAACACAGAACTTTATTGGACTCTAGGATTTTTATCTGAAAATGCACATGCAACCCAGATGCCAGTGGAGCTCAACTACCCTTAGAGGGGAGAGCTGGTTAAACTGGACACAAGCATCAATCCGTATCTGCAAAGTATAGATTCTGTCCTCATCACCGCCCTCCTGCCACCAATAAGAACTTCTGATTTTTTAGTTCACCAGGCCTTCAAATCACTGTAGCCTCAGTCCACATCAGTGACACATCAAGAAGGTGAAAAGAGAGCCCACAGATAAATGTAAATCATTTCTCTGACAAGGGTTTACTATACAGAATATACAAAGAAGTCCTGCAATGCAACAACAGAAATGTTTACAATGCAATTTTAAAAATTGGGCAAAGGATTGGAATAGACATTTCTCCAAAAAGGATGTACAAATGTCCAGGAAAACCATGAACAAATACTCAACATTATTAATCATTAGAGAAATGCACATCAAACCCACTTCACACCTAATGGGATGGCTATCATAATAATTTTTTTGATGAAGCGAGGGCAGGATGTGAGAAATATGGAATCCATTTGGCTGCTAGTGGGATAGCTAGTGGGCATGTGAATTCGGGTAGCTGCTGTGGAAAACTGTTCGGTGATTCCAAAGTTAACATGGAATTACCACGTGACCCAGCAATTCCAATCCTAGGTATGTATCCAAACGGATTGCAAACAGGGAATCTGACAGATGTGGGTTTATCAGCTGTCCCACCTATTTTTAAGTACATCCTAATAAATTCTATTTTTTCTACAAAATGACACATTTCACAGATGTTTTCAATTTCATTAGGATAGAGAGGAAGTAGTTTTTTGCAAAGTATTTTATAATGTATATTCATAAAGTTTCTTCAATATATATATAATAACAATAATTTCTCATTCATGTGTATCTGTAGATGCATGATTTTTTGAAGTCACCATTGGGCAAATTCTATTTGTTTAATCAGCCACTTTAAAGGAACTCCTCTTAGATATACTTATCATTTCATTCTATTTTTCTTACTTACTGATTGATTTTATTAATTCCCCAGATCAGCTTCCTTTATTTCATGTATATAGCCTTTAATAAAACATTCTAAAATAAATTATTGGGTTCATGTAAATGAATTTTTTTTCCTTTTTATTTTTTGAAAGATTATTTTATGGAGAGAGAGTGAGAGAGAGTATGAGGGTTGAGGACAAAAGGACAAGCAGATTCCCCACCAAGTGCAGAGCCTAATGTGGGGTTCCATTCCAAGACCCTGGGATCATGACCTGAGCCATAGTCAGATTTTTTTCTTTTTTTAAAAAAATATTTATTTATATTTATTCAGATAGAGACAGAGAAAGAGAGAGGCAGAGACACAGGCAGAGGTAGAAGCAGGCTCCATGCAGGGAGCCCGACGTGGGACTCATCCCGAGTCTCCAGGATCACACCCGCGGCTGCAGGCGGCGCTAAACCGCTGCGCCACTGGGGCTGCCCCAAAGTCAGATTTTCAATGGACTGAGCCACCCAGGCACCCCTGAAATTTTTCTTGTCACATAACCAAAGAACTGAATATTCCTCTAAGGACACTTTTGGCATCAGCATCCCAGGAATTTTCAAAAAGTAATATTTGCATCAGCACTTTTAATGAAGATACTGAATACACTGAATAATGTAAGGTTTATCACCAGAGGCTGTTGAAGCCCATGGACATTATTCAAACTCTAAACCGACTACCTAACTGGTGAATTTGGACATATTTGCTCAAACCGCGGTTTTCTCTTTTGTAAAATGGGCTCTATGCATAATATTCACTTCAAAGAGCCATTTTAAAGATGAAGTAAGTGAGTCCCTGTAAAGCACTGTTTGTAGCATGTGACTCACTGATCATGTGTTATTGTTATCCTGTAGTAATCTGCAAGGGCTATTTTACTTTTGTCTTTGACCAAGATCCAAAACTTTGGATTTTGTATTTGTTCTGTGGTTGTTGATTCCTAGAGTTACTGTTTTGTAATAAGAGTGTAGAGCGGTTTTGATTTCTCCTTTGTGCTAATTCACTGCAGTACACTCTGCCGAGTGATGTGTTACAACTTTTATAAATGGCTCCTAGAAAGAAAGCTTACATTCTCTGTGACAAAGTTTAACGCACACTGGAATGTGCTGAGGAATCATGTCTGTAAGCTACTTTTTATCATCTGCAGCCTATTGAAAGTCTTCATATGTTCCTGCTACTCCAAACTAGTTCAAAGTCCATGGACACCAGGAAGAATGGAAGTAGCACCACATTCCAGCCCTTACTTATCCCATCCCTGACGTATGGAATGGGCTGTCCAATGATGTCTCAGTATGCTTCTGCACAGTGTGTCTATTGCTCATAGGGAAGGGAATCTCAAGGCTCTTCTTTATCAGTGGTTTAGCTTCATGGCCACCCGAATTTCTAATGCCCGGGGAAGCTAAGGGTTAGGCTTGACTAAAAGAATTTCAGAGAGATGGGAAATCAAGTCAGCAAAAATTACAACAGAATTCCTACTGGAGCATTTTAGTGACTCCACTCTACTTTCAAAAATATTCCAGTTTTGTTTTGTTTTTTACAGCCATACATAGGCCTGAACCTGCTTCACATTTTTTAACTCCAATTCTTTAATGTAGTCATAGTGAACACGTTAAGTGCAAACTTGTATAATCAAAAGTCAGGGGACACCCATGATCCTGTGCCCTTAAGACAACTGTTAAATGCATGATGGAAGAGGGGCAGAAGGAAATACATGAGCGCCTCTGAAATTGTTTTTCCAAAGAAATATTGAAAAATAAATATTGGTTGGCACATCTGAAAAGATTTTGCAAAATAGCCAATACAAAAACAAGGAGCAATAAGTAAAAATCATTATAAATGATGTATAAAAGTGACTACTGTTTCATGTGTGTACCAAAGTACTCACTGTCATTGCTATACCCACATAGTTCCTGTCATCCTTATAGCACTGTATTTGGAAGACCTGGTATATAAGTTAGGATTTGTTTAAGCTGTTAAAGACAGAGCATACAAAATCACAGAGGCTTAAACAAGATAATAGTTTACTTCTCTCTCAGGCTAAGAAGTGGAGGCAGTCGTTTCAGAAAAACGGTAAAATATACAAATCCAGGGCTGAGAGGTAGCTCCATGATCTACATAAACCTGGGATCCTTCCATTTGAGACTCCATGGCATCACATGGTGCGACTCCAGCCAGAAAAGAGAAACACTGGAAGAAAGGAACACCTATTCCTTCAAAGACACTTTCCAGAATTTCACAAGACACACTAGGTGTATCCCTGTAGTCAGAACTTTGTCACATGGCTATACACAATCGTAGGGAACCTTCAAGGAAGGTGGCCAATGGCTCAGTTAAAAATACAGGGTCCCTCACTAATGAAAAAGGAGGGCACCTGGGTGGCTAGGTTGGTTAAGCACCTGCCTTCGGCTCAGATCATGATCTCAGGTCTCTGGGATGGAATCCCACATGGCATCGGACTCCCTGCTCAGCAGGAAGTCTACTTGTCCCTCTGCCTCTTCCCCTCACCCCTGCTGTGGTGCTCTCTTCTTTCTCTTGCTCACTCTGCTTTCTTTCAAATAAGTAAATAAAGTCTAGAAAGAAAGAAAGAAAGAAAGAAAGAAAGAAAGAAAGAAAGAAAGAAAGAAATAAGAAAGGAAGGAAGGAAGAAAGAAAGAAAGAAAGAAGGAAGGAAGGAAGGAAGGAAGGAAGGAAGGAAGGAAGGAAGAAAGAAAGAAAGAAGAGGAAAGTAGTATTAGAGATACCAGTAGACTCTGACAAATTCTTAGCTATTCCCATAACTACTCACTATTCAATGACATTCATTGCATTAGACCCCTTACCTTTTACTTGATCTTCATCAAGCTTAACCCTACTCTACATGGAGCATGTGAATAGCTCGGTTCGATATCCTGAATGACATTTCTCACAGTGACAGTATAGATACCTAATAAATAAAAATGAATTTGAAATGTTCCAACCTTTGTGACCTACTTTGAGTGATCTTATGGCACAATAGGTAAGGACCCCTGCCTTTCACCTTTGACTCTTCTTCGTAAAGCCATCATCCTATCCTTCACTCAACAGATAGATTTTGAGTACCACATGATTGAAAGTCTCTAGGGGAGGTGCCAGAGAATGGGATTATTTTAATAAGACATCTCCCTGTTAATCCAGGAGCTTATTATTTCCTGGAGTGGAAGTAAACATAGATAATGTAGCTCTTTAAAAGAAAAAAAATGATTTTATTTATTGGACAGAAAGAGAGAGCACAGCAAGGAGAGAAGCAGAGAAATAGAGAGAAGCAGGCTCCCTGCTCAGGACCCCAGGATCATGACCTGACCCAAAGGCAGACGCTTAACCGACAGAGCCTCCCAGACACTCCTAAAATAGCTTTTGAGGTTCCCTAAAGACAAGTACAAAATGTCGCATGAGGAAGGGAATTACTGCATTCAGTGGTGAGGGTCTAGCAATCAACATGGATGACAGTGGTAAGAGAATGTAAACTTGTCCTTAGAAATAAAGGACCAATTTGCAGATGCAGAGGTTCACACATCTCCTGTGTCTTAATCTGCCCGTGATGTCTAACATCTACCTGCAATGATTTCCTCAGGATGACTTAAGTAGGAAACCAGTGTAGGGTAGAATCATTTCTCACTCTTTGCTTCTA
The DNA here is from genome assembly GCF_905146905.1 of Nyctereutes procyonoides. Taxonomy (NCBI): domain Eukaryota; kingdom Metazoa; phylum Chordata; class Mammalia; order Carnivora; family Canidae; genus Nyctereutes; species Nyctereutes procyonoides. Next base: position 20,765,213 of record NW_026575037.1, on the reverse strand, counting down.
GGTATCGACTCATTGGCTCCCCTTCCGCTGCGTGTCTCCTCTCGGGCAGTACTGTCACTTGGGATAAGGAAGCACCTATGTGTGAAAGTGAGTTGAAGTGTTGTTTTGCCCTAATTCTCTCCGCTCCATCCAAGTCTGCCCCAGGTTATGAAGAAGAAATCCAATCCGTCTTGCAGAGAGTAGTCTGTCAGACACTTGAAATTTGGGAGTCCTGTGTGTGCCACATCGCCCCCCGAATGTTTCTCTATTTTAGGAGGTTATTTATCTAACACTGAATCTGAACTCAGGTAAAATTGCCCTCCTTTCCTGCTTTGAGAGTGAACACTCTGCAGTGTAAAGATTTCCCTCGCTTTTAGGATTCATTCTTGATCATTGATTTTTGCCTTTCATTACCAGATATCTCGGATGGGTCTTTTTGCAATGATATCGTAGGGGTGTTCCAGAGTGTTCTATTAGCTTCCTGGATTTGTACGTTTAATGCCTTTCTCATGTTAGGGAAATTCTCAGCTGCTATTTTTCTTAAGACACTTCTTGTTCCCTTCTCCCTTTCTTCTTCTTCTAGGAGACCAATTATATTTGTTTTTCTCACATCTAATATCTCTCATAGGGTCTCACCAATTCTTAAAACTCCGAGTTCTCTCTCCTCTTCTGTCCTCTAGATCATTAATTTGTTCTTCATTCTAATCTGTCCTTTTTCCTAAACTCTCTAATCTGTTCTTCAACTGATGCATTAAATTTGTCATCTCCAGACTTTCTGTCCAGTTTGTTTGTTTTAGAGATACAGAAAACTTTATTGTGCATGAATAAAAGGGTGGTTTAGTTGTGTCTAGTTCTTTTTTTTTTAAATTTCCGTCTCTTTGATAGAGAGTTCTTTTTTGTCAAATTTTTATTTAAATTCTAGTTAGTTCCCATTCAGTGCAATATTGGTTTCAGGAGTAGAATTCAGTGATTCATCATTAATGTACAACACCCAGTGCTCATCAGAACAAGTGCCCTCCTTAGTACCCAGCACCCACTTAGCCCATCCCCACTCATCTCCCTCCATCAACCCTGTTTGTTCTCTGTCATTAAGCGCCTCTTATCATTTGTTCCCCTCTATCTCCTTTTGTTTGTTCCCCATATCTTATGTTCACCGGTTTTCTTTCTTAAATTCTACATATGGGTGAGATCATATGGTATTTGTCTTTCTCGAACTTATTCCACTTAGCATAGTTCTCTAGCACCATCAACGTGGTTGCAAAGAGCAACATTTCATTCTTTTTGATGGCTGAGTAATTTTCTACTCACATGTATACCACATCTTGGTAAGAACTCTATTCAGTAATTTTTTAAAAAGATTTTATTTATTCATGAGAGACACGGAGAGGCAGAGACATAGGCAGAGGGAGAAGCAGGCTGCATGCAGGGAGCCCAATGTGGGACTCGATCCTGGGACCGAAGGTCATGCCCTGAGCTTAAAGCAGATGCCTGGGCAGCCCAGGTGGCTCAGCAGTTTAGCGCTGCCTTCAGTCCAGGGCCTGATCCTGGAGATCTGGGATCAAGTCCCATGTAGGGCTCCCTGCATGGAGCCTGCTTCTCCCTCTGTCTGTCTCTCTCTGTGTGTCCTTCATGAATAAATAAAAAAAAAAAAATCTAAAAAAAAATAAAGCAGATGCCCAACCGCTGAGCTACCCAGGTGTCCCTCTATTCAGTAATTTTATTCCTCAGTTCACTGAAATGCCTTTCTGAGTTTTCCTGTAGCTCGCCGAATCCCTTCCTAATAGCTCTTTTGAATGATCACTTCGATTGCAATACTCCATGCCTCTGAGCTGAATTGCTGGAGAATCAACTTTACCTCTTTGCCACATGATATTCCTGTGTCTTGTCTCTTTTTTCCACAGTGTTTGGCAATGTATCTCTGCCATCCCATCTGAAGTAGCACATACCCTATTTCTTTACTGCAGTTCAACACTTGGAATTCAAAACCGTTCCTTTGATTTCCAGAAGGGGGAGCGATATCTCAAGTCTCTGGTATCTCTTTCCCTGCATTGCCTCCAGGCTGCATTGGGGAGCACTGGAGCACTTTGAAACAGCTGATGGCAGAGTTGGGGGAGGTTGGATTTAGCACCTGTTGTGTTGTTGGTGCCCACAGCCCACCAGGGGGACCCTCAAGTCAGGACTCCCAGAGGCCTGACAGCAACCTCCTGCTGATCCCAAAGCTGATAGCCAGGGATCAGGCTCCTTCAGTGCCCTTTGTTATTCTTGTCTGCCTCTCTCCCTTTCCTCCCTCCCCTACTTGCAGAAGTCTCCCCTCAGAAATCTGTGCAGCTGGAGGGAAGTGGGTCCAGTGGGTCACTCAATCGCTTCCACTTTCTCCTCCTCTGTGATGGACGTCACTGGCCCCGAATTGGGAGTGGGCGCCTCAAGATCCTCCTTCTTCTCTGCCTCCAAACTCCTCTCTGTCCTGCCTGGATGGGCACCTGCTTCTCCTGTAAGGCTGGCTGGACTTCTGCGAATGTGCTGTCTTTGGTGCGTATCCAGTATGCTTGGCTCTCTCCGGTTTTGCTTTTTCCTCAATTGCAGCAAATATGTACGGGCAATGCCCCCCCGCACCCCACCCATCCCATTCCCTTGGATTCTAACTCCCTTGGATCCATAGCAGCCTCCAAGATACTAGCCACTTACATTTTGAAGCACAGGTGCGTAGAAATGTAATGTACAGAACCACCTTTGTTTGTTTGTGAACCACCCTTTCAATCTGGATTTTGTTAAAATATCTTGCTAGAAATCTATTTGGACATCTTATGGGATTGTCATGGAACTTTATAGGAACATTCAATATGAATGAAACTCAGATATCCAACAAACTCTACCTTCCTGAGACATAGTAATCTGAATGTAAATACATAAGTAAGCTTTAGATAAACACAAACACAAAAATCCAGATAGGAGAACTGAATCATGTTTGCTATACTAAGGCCTTCACTTTCTTTATTCACACACTTCTGACAGGCTGGGTATCTGTTCCTAAAGTCACTGCAGACTCAAAGCATCAAAATAGTTTTTGGGAGAGAACTGCTAGAAAGAGATATACTTAAAGCAGAAAGAAATGACAGCCAGTCACTTGGATGAAACAAAAAAAAGGGGGGGGGGGAAACAGGCTCCCTAGAGCACTTAATCTGGCTCTGAACAGCCCCATAAGAATCAATGGATTCTGAAGACGCTACTGTGTATTTGGTATTGGTACTGATGATAATGGTCTTGTTCATCAAGAAACTTTTACATCTGGGCTGAAAATGACAGTCTATGTTTCATAAGGATTCATTAAGATTTCTTTGCAACTTCAGATCTCTGAGGGCCAACTTCATCTGTCTGATGCCCCTAGTATCAACCCAGGACTGTCTTTATGCCACACATCAAGCTGGCAGACAACAGCGGCCGAAAAAGAAATTAGTTGCTTTTCAGAATGTATCTAGGCTACCTGGAGGGTCTGGGGCTTTTGCAATAAGCTGTAATTCAAGTTTTACTTCTGGTAGTTCTGTCTCAGAAGAAGCCTTACATATTTAAATCCACCCACCTTAGTTGTGTTCTCAGGGAAAAAATACAGTCTCAGGGCACCGTGGTTGTATGATGATGTTGACTGAAACTCTAATGCAACCTAAAGTTCGTGCTTGCTTCTTTCTTTCTTTCTAGAAATCTTTTGTCCAAATCCTCCATCTATCCCTAACGGGCACCACACTGGAACTTCATGGGGACGCATTCCCTATGGAAAAGAAATTACTTACACGTGTGACCACCACCCAACCAGCGGGATGATCAACCTCATAGGGGAGAGCACTATTCGCTGCACAAGTGACAATCAAGGGAACGGGATTTGGAGCGGCCCTGCCCCTCACTGTGAACCTGCTGGTCCTACAGGTCGGTGCATATTTCCATATCCCCATATAGATCAAAATATCTAGGTGAGAACCTCCCTATTCCTATGGGGACAGTCACTTTTGCTTGTGAATTTTCCTCTCTGATAAAAGACACACAGAAATACCTTCCAGGCAAATAACTTACAGGTTCTAGATGTTCTATGCTGTGTCCCATTTGTTGGTACTCTGATGACCCTTCCTGCAGGGGTGAGGAATGTGGAAGAGTGAGAAGAAGAGGTGGAGAGTGAGGAGAATCAGCAAGGCTCAGAACTTATAGAGAATATTTTCAAAGCACTAGAACAAATGCCAAAGAAAATACTTTTTCGTGTCATCTGTATTAAAAGTTGTATTTAGGGTTGCCTGGGTGGCTCGGTCAGTTGAGTGGCTGATTCTTAATTTCATCTCAGGTCTCAATCTCGGGGCTGTGGGTTTGGCCAAATTCAACTCCCTGTTGGGCTTGGAGCCTACTTAAAAAAAAAAGAAAGTAAAAAGTTGTTTTTATATCGATAGATGAGTGTGGGGAACAAAAAGCACATGTTGATAGCTTCAGATTTGATGCTATAGAAACAAAGAAACTATGATGTAGTCATTTGTACTCCTTTTCTTACTTCTAAGTATTCTGCTCAGCCCGACTGCATTTTGTTGATGCTTTGTTTCACTTTTAGCAAGGAGGACTCAAGATACCTTAGAAAAGTAGAGATCAAGGTTATGCTCTTGGCCACTCATCCTTTTACATATTTGTCTGCTGTTAAATGATAGTGCCTGACAATTGGGGCTCATTTGTGGCTGTGATTGTCCACATCGGCTCCGTGCCCCAGTGAGGACAGACAACACTGTCTGTAGGGCCTAGTGGTATTCCCATCTGATGTGGTTTGCAGGTAGAGAATACAGATGATCCTGTTTAAGGCGGAGATGTCTACATTTAAAGCATTAGTCTTCCCACTGATAGGTAAATAAGTAGCGCTTTGGGGCCTGTCCTTCCTTGGGTCTTCCTGTGTCTCTAATAGTTAGAAATATTATTAGATGTGTTGGCATATTTGTATTTCTTTGGTTTTTTTTTTATTTTATTTATTTATTCATGAGAGACACACAGAGAGAGGCAGAGACATAGAGGGAGAAGCAGGCTCCCTGCGATGAGCCCAATGCAGGACTTGATCCCAGGACCCCAGTATCATGCCCTGAGCTGAAAGCAGATGCTCAACCACTGAGCCACCCAGGTACCCCAGTATTTAACTGAATATCTTTTCTTTTATTTGGGGGCATCTTGTTCTTAGCATGCCCATATCCACCCAAGATCCACAACGGGCATTACATTGGAAGACATGTGTCTCCGTATCTTCCTGGGATGATCGTCAGCTATGCTTGTGATCCAGGCTACTTGTTGGTGGGAAGAGCCTTCATATTCTGTACCTACCAGGGAACCTGGAGCCAATTTGATCATTATTGCAAAGGTATTTCTTATTCTTGCTGGGCTTTTTAATGGAAAATTGACGCATGAGACTGATAAGGCTGGAAAGATTGTGAAATGAGTGTTGGTAGAGGGGGGGAGGAAAGCAGAAAAAAAAAGACAGGAAGGAGGCTGCCCAAGGATTCTCAGCTCTGCCAAATTAGTGGAAGAACTGATGGGATTTCCAGTAACACAGGAGATGTTAAACACCAATTTAAAATGCTTTGCAGGCTTTTAACTAGTAATAAATCTCAGCTCCAAAGGACCTCAGGGGGTCACAAGGGGTCCTCACAAATACCTTAAAGAGATACAAGAAGCACTTTCTTGTGAGGAAAACTGAAGCATGGAATCAAGTTGAGAGCAATTAATTTCTGGAATTACGGAACAGGGGTCCTCATTATAATTTGCATGACCAAAGGTGAAGTGCTTATTTCATCTCTTCCCTAGAACAAATGCCAGGATCTACTTCCTTTATTCCTGTTTGCAAAACTTGTATCTGAATTTAGAATCATGATTTACTATCTTCTTTGTTCTATGAATAGAAATGGAGCCAGAAACATGCATTTAATCAAGAAGCAAAATACCAGTATCTGTTGTACAGCTACAAGAGAGTTCATGTGATATACCTGTTTCCTTCTGGTGTGACTGAAGTGGTTCCAGGGTTAGAACGTGGTTATCCTAACTCCCAATCTTTCCACAACTTTCCAGTTGCAGAGTTGTCAACAATTAAAAGTGGATGTGTGTCATACATTGCATACTCTCTTGCTTTACCCAAGAAATTAAAGTCAGAGGATTTAAAATCTTAAGATGTTGGGTGGGTGTCAATAGTTCTTGACTGAAAACATGACTCCTCTTTGCTGAAGGCAAAGTAGTTCAGGATCATAGAGCCCTCCATTTGGTAAGTTTTCAACTAACAATTAACAATAAAATATCTATTTTCTTCTGATTTTTCTAATTTCAGAGATAAAATGTATCCTCCCAGAGTTTATGAATGGAATCCAGAAGAAGTTGCACATGAGAAAAGTATACCACTATGGAGATAATGTAACTTTTGAGTGTGAAGTTGGGTATACTCTAAAAGGCAGTCCCCAGAGTCAGTGTCAGGCGGATGACACATGGAACCCTCCTCTGGCCATATGTACATCGAGTAAGTGCAGCTGCAAGACATGTAGGTCCTTCCTTAGTCATTGTTCCTATTCATTCATTCATCTCTACCATCATTGAATGTGGTGTGATGCTTATGGTACCTGCTAAATGCTAAGGAGTACAGGAGGAGCTCCTAGTTCTTCCAGAAAGCCCTTAGCCATGCAAGTAAGGCAAGCCTTGTTCTCGCACTGCTCTCAAATGCATTCATCTCTCCTCAGGACTCCCTCTGAAACTTCTCTGTCTATATTACTCTATTGTTGATTGCATGGCGTAGTAATGATTTGTTTGGAGCCTGTGGGCCTTAAAAGTCAGGAGTAGGAGTAGAGCAGGCCTTCAATATTTCAACATGAGTGAGGTGTTGCGCGCTCTGCGGCAACACGATCAGGGTCCCAAGGGTAAGGGGATGAGGAAAAGAAAAGAAAAGTAAAGAAATGGAGACAGGAGGGACACAGTGGATGACGTCCAAGCAGTGCCAGCTTTATTCAAGGTTCTACAATATTATATAGCATGAGCAAAACAAAGCTAAGAAGGTATCTATTTTTAGCATGTTTGTGAAACCCTCCAAAGCTCCCCTTTTTCAGCATGCAAGACAGACCCACTGGTGTCAGAAGACCTTGGTAAATAGGTAAGCTTGTTGCTCCAGATATGCATACTTCAAAGGAATATTAGATATGGTTAACAGACCAGCAAGGACAGCACAGACCCTTATTTACATTTATGACCAGGCCAGAATAAATTCTATCTATTGTGTTATGTGGGCGATCACGTACAAGTGAGCTCTGAGAACCACTGCTCAAGCCCTTTCTCAAGCATCAACCAATTATTTACACTTTAGGCTCCCGAGCCTTTTGAGTGAATGAGGGACACAAGTCCGGGCCTGGTTTGGTTCAGTTACTCCAGCTAGTCCGTGGTCACACACAGTGAGGAACACTTTCCAAGGTGCAGAGACAAGTAGGTGGTGTCCCTCACTGGTGTAGGCCACAGGGTTTTAAGTTGGTACAGCTGGATAGAGCAGATTTAGAAATCATGTATCTTAAATTGCACATGAGTCAAATCATATGGTATTTGTCTTCCTCTGGCTTATTTTTCTTAGTATAATACCACCTAATTCCATCCACATTGTTGCAAATGGCAAGATTTCATTCTTTTTCATGGCTGAGTAATATTCCATTATATATATAAATTATATATTACATATATATGCTGATGATATAAAGATGATCATATGCTATATATATAAACATCTTCTTTATCCATTTAAGAACAAAACATATGAACATAGGGGAAGGGAAGGAAAAACAAAATAAGATAAATTCAGAGAGGGAGGCAAACCATAAGTGACTTTTAACTCCGGGGAACAACCTGAGGGTTGCTGGAGGGGAGGAGTGTGGGGGGATGGGGTAACTGGGTGATGGGGAGGGACTGAGGAGGGCACTTGATGTAATGAGCACTGGGTGTTGTATTCAGCTAATGAATCATTAACTCTGCCCCTGAAACTAATAACACACTATATGCTAACTAAATTAAATGTAAATGTAAAAATCATTAAACAAAAAAGAAATCATGTATCATTGAGCTCCATAGAAGAGTAGCCCTCTGCTGGCAACTCTCTAGTTGATATAAGATAGTGATATAAGATAACTTTAAACTCGTACACACCAAGTTGCTGATAAAATTAACAATGTATAATCATCCTTAATTGAAATTAGTGCTAGGCTGTCCTCCACAATTTCTAGAACTCTTTTTTATAATACATGATTGAATACTAAGATTGGTCAAGATCTATTTTTTGTAGTTAATCCCTTAAACATGTTAACCAAGCTGACTCACATATTTCCGAATTATGAATTTGACACTCCTTTAAAGTCAAATTATATTTGCTTCTTTGGAAAAAACCTCACTGTTGAACTGACTGGATGCCTTTAGAGTATTCTGAAGATGTGGCTGTGAGAGAGAGAAAATTTGCATAATTGGAGGAGCAACCCTATCACATAGCAAAGCAAAACATAAAGCCACAATATATGTCACTTTATGCCAGCACAAAAAATAAACTTATTTTTATAAAGTGGAACAAAATGGATGTTAATAAAATAAAGGCTATTATAAAAAATAAAAGTACCTTACAGATAAAATATAGTAACAGACACCAATTCCTGGGAAAGGAAAAGATGATCATATGCTATAGGTAGCACTGAAGAAAATTTAGACCCTTTCATTTTATCTTATAATAATTACCAGATTAAATAAAGAGTTAGAAGTTTGAAAAGTGAACATGGAAGAGCTAAGGTAAAACATAAAAAAAGATATTTATGAAACAGCTAGAAGACCAACTTTTTGAACTTTCTGATAGCAGAGAGAAAATCATAAAATGTCAACAAAATTGACTTAGATTTTATGTACTTTAAAAAGTAAACTAGAAGACACTAGCCAGATGAGAAATATGTACAAATATAATGGAGGGTTAATAGTGTTATCATGTAAATAGTAGTCACGGTGGTTGTGATTGTACAAGTTGACACATTGAGCACTTAATCCCACTGCTGAAATACTAGAGAGATTCTATCATTATATAAAAACTTAGATCATGGGAAAATATCCTGGAAAGGAATGTACCAGAACATTTCAGGATATTTTTTTAAAAAATCAATGGTTCTCAGCCAAAGCGATTTTGCTTTCCAGAGAACACTGGCAAAGAAGAAAAAAAAAAGACAAGAAATCACTTGATGCTTCCTCAGTGAATACTGATTATAACCAGAATTTTCAAGTTCTTACATCCTGGGACTTCATTTCATATATGCCCTAGGAAGAGAAGTCCACTAAAAAAAATGAGACACATTCTTAACAATACAGGAGAAAATTACAGGGACTCTTATTTTTACTTCACATATTTCTGTATTATTTGATACTATTACATTTGTGATGAAGAAAAAAATATATATATATTTTAAGCAATAAACACAAATATCCATCTATTAGTGCTTCCAATATGACAAGCACTTCTTTGAGTCCTTTACAGTTGTTCTTTTAATTTTATGAGTTCTTGAGCAAGTTCATGATTATACCCCCCCAAAATTGTCCCATTAAGTGGTTTTCAAGATTAAGTGGGGAGAAATATATCTGTACACTTATATAAATATATAGATATATAAAAGCGCCAAGAGGTCAGGAATTTTTGCCTATTTCACTTCTATGTCCCCAGTACCCTGAAATAGCTCATATGTGCTCAATAAATGTTTAGGGAATGAATGATCCTATGAGTTAGATGTACTGTGATCTCTACTATACAGATAAGATAAATGAGATACAGAGAAATCAACTAGCATGGCAAATATATGGCTACTTAGAAAAAAAAAAGGATTTTTAAAAGGGCCAATTTGACTCCAAGGACTTGCACCCTCTTCTATCATTCTATCTTCTTTAAGATTTTATTTATTTATTCATGAGAGACACACAGAGAGAGGCAAAGACATAAGCAGAAAGAAGCTGGCTCCCTGCATGGAGCCTGTTGTGGGACTCCATCCCAGGACCCTGAGATCAAGAACTGAGCCAAAGGCAGTGCTCAAACACCGAGCCACCCAGGTCCCCCTATCATTCTATTATGATTCTTTTTAAAGCTGACAAGCTGAAAGAGACAGAAGTAGAATTAGTCCTAGAAAAGTAAGATTGATTTAAGGCTCTCTAGTCCATGAAAACCTATTAGAGGCATCCTGAAATAATAGCTTCCAGAAATAGCTTTCTGGAACTGAATGTAGAAAAAGGTAGTTAAAAAAAAAAAAAAAAAAGGTAGTTAGGCAGGCATACTCTGCCTAGGCACCTGGAGAAATGTACACAATTTTAGGACAGTTTCACCAAGAAAAAAATTTTCAGGGTATTAGGATAATGTGTGGTATTTTTCTTTTATACAGTTTTACAAATTCTCTGCTGAAATTGTTATTGTGTGATAAAATTGTAAGTTAAAAAGAAAAAAACACATACTTTGCTGAGTGCACAATATAAAAGTTGTTGTGTGAGGGAGATCCATGGCTTTTTATATTACAAAAACAGTAGACTGTATGCTGAAAAGAAATCAGGATGAATCGTCCCCGGCTGAAAGCGCCTGTTTGATCCTGCTGCATGCCACACTTGTGTCATCCTGGCTTTTGTCTTCCCTTCAGGCACACGGGATGCTCTCACAACTGGTAAGTTTTGAGAAGGGTTTGATGAGGAGCTCTAGCACCTTTCACAGTAAGTATTCACTTACAATGAAAGAAACGTAAAATGAGAGATCAACATCTCTTACAATTCCAGCTGGAAGGAAAGAAAGTCAAAATTCAGGCCACAGTGTGGCAAGATTGGCATCCCTACAGGCATGTAGAGTGAGTATCCTTTATGGAAGTTTCTTAAAAATAAAAAAAAAAGGATTTTATTTATTTATTCATAAGAGACACAGAGAGAGAGTCAGAGGGAGAAGCAGGTTCCCTGTGGGGAGCCCAATACGGGACTCGATCCCAGGACCCCAGGATCACGCCAAGCCAAAGGCAGACACGCAACCACTGAGCCACCCAAGCGCCCCCTTTATGGAAGTGTCTACGCTGGCTTTGAATTGTTACAAATGAATAAGCAACCTTCCTTTTCTAATGGAGCTGGAGAGCACAACTTCCTCTTTGGTTGATAACCCGGGAAGCTTCTCAGGATGGTAGTTGTGTTCACTTGCACAAACTGGAAGCCACAGAGCCCAATCTCCTAAGCCCATTTCCATGACCTGCCTACATAAGAGGAGTGGTTTTGGGGTAGACTTTGCTGCCTAGAAGAGCTTGTGCCTGTGTCTAACACGAAGACAGAGGAGTTTTAGGTCCTGGGGTGCCGGAGGCAGGAGCTCCAGTGCTGTTCTCACCTATTTGCTGAAAGGCTGCTCTGGATTAAAGGTCACAAACTGCTCTGCTCACCCCTCATGTAGTAAGGACTAATGCAGTAGATTAAACCAGGAGCAGAGGGTAACTCTTAAAGGAAAGCCTGTGTGAGATGTTTCTTAAAGTAGTTACATTTTAAAATATATATAAATAAAATAAATAAAACATTTAGCAATGTATATAATAAATAAACATTTATAGTTACATATAAAAAACTCACTGGCAACCACTAGGGGGGGCTAGATATTTAGAGTTTAAAACCTATGGGTTATATTTTCCATGCATTCAGTGACCCTGTTTTACCTCCTAGGCCTTGTCTTTGGTGTGATCTTTCTCTTATTCATCATTGTTTCCTGTTGCATAATTATAAAGCACAGAAAACGGTAAGTACAGCCATATTCTTCTAGAAAATGTCTACAACTGTACCTGCCTCTTCTTGAAAGCCAAAGAGAAGTAAAAGAAAACTTAAACCCTAAAAAACACAAAACACTACTACATAAACAGATAAAATAACGTAATTATAAAGAAGGCTCTAGATGTACATTATAGATAGAGAAGTATTCACACCAAAAGAAATATATATAAGAAGAACATCTAAAAGAAAAAAAAAAAGCTTAGGATTTTAAGAAGGACTCAAGTTTTTCAAAAAAGAAAATAAACAGAAGGAACTTTTCCAAAGGTGTTGGTGAGGCAGTTCACATCCCACCTTGGCTCCAACCTGTATACACAGACCTTATCAAGGCACTAGAAGTTAGGGTGTCCACTGGCTGCTGTCACCTATAGGTTACCAGTGTGGAGAAACTGAGACTTGCTTTGGAGTATTAAAAAAAAAAAAAAAAAAAAACTTTTAAAACACCACTTACTTTTTAAACTTAGATGAAGATCTAAATAAAGCAGCATTTTGACTTTGGGAAAAGAATGTCTACAGCTTTTGTACTATTTAATTACAATAGAATCAGTGGGTCAAAGTCAATGAGATCAATGTTAAAAGCTTGATGAGCAAATTCTATACCCATGAGAAAAAAAAGTTTAGAACTTAAGTGAACAGCTTCCTATAGCAAACATTGTAAGCAAGCACAGTCTCCTAAAGCAGCTTTATAGAAATTGAAATTTTGGTATTTCCACAGAGGATGCCAATCCAATGTAAAGTTTTTAAAAAGCAGAATATCACAGCAGAACTTCTTGCAAACAATCTGTCATTCCCTCCCTCTGCTATACACTGGGCCTTCCCATGCCCTATTTAAAGTATTTGTCTCCTTGGTCTATCCTATACTCCTCAATATTCCTCTCCCTGGACAATGAGCTTTTTGTGAGCAGGGACTACCTATAGGCACTCAAAATCAGCTTTTGGGTGATTTCTTTTTAACTGAGGTATAACTGACATGTAACATTAGTTCTAGGTGTGCAACGTAATTATTTGGTATTTGTAATATATTGCAAAATGATAACCACAGTAAGTGTAGTTAAAAAATAATTGTTTTAAAAAAATAATTGTTTAATGATTTTTGACTTCCACTGGTAGTCAAGATTAATAAGAATAGCAAGAGCCAATACATTTGCTTACAAAATACTTTACCATTTATTGTCTTCTCCAGTTCCCAACTCTGTGAGGTAGGTAGGCCCAATAATATTGTTATGCCAAAGCAGAGAAGACTGAAGGGTACAGAAATTCAGCGACTTGCTTAAAAATCACCCCAGCAGGAGGCTGTTCAGGGGTAGGGCTTCAGTCCTGATGACTGAACTCAGAATCCTGAAACCCTTTGACTACCTAGAAATAATTTCAGCCATTTGTTTCTGAATCTGATTCTGTATTACCAAAACTACATATGGTACAAAGGTGGAATATTTCCTTTTTTCTTTCAACATTTTTCCCCATCTATTTTAATGATTTTTTTAATGATTTTTTTTTAAGTAACTCTGGTACATTAGGCCAGTATCCTTCTATAAAGAATAGCAAGCAATCTCTTCCTTTTCACTCTATTCTGAGCTATTAACCTATAAGAAAAATACAGTATTTCTGTAAGGGGTTCTGTTCTTATCAGGCTCTTCATTTGGCCTTATCAGGTTTACTGAAAACTTAGGGAACTCCACTCACACAGACTTAGAAGTTCTTTCTGTGACTTTTAAAAATCATTAGTGATAGGTACTTTTAGACTCTGAAGATCATGTAGATCAGAGCAAATTATGGTTTGGTGTGGGTCACTATTCATTGTCAAAGTTCATTTGGATGCTTTAATTATGTTTGATAAATAATATTCATTGAAAATGCTTTATTTTCGGATGCTTAATGGGGCAAATACTCAGGTTGAACTTTTTCATGCTTAATCTCAGGCTAAAATGTAACGGTTATTTGTAAAGTTTGAATAATATTCTGTTTACTCATCTCGAGTGACAGTATGTTTACAGGTTGAAATTGTTCATTTGTGATTAAAAAAACCTCATTGGCTTGGTATTTCACTAGTGAAAAAAATGCTATTATCTGCACACGTGGCATTTTACCGTGTATTTACTCTATCAGTACTTTACACAAATGTTAACGTAAGTCATGCCTTGATCACTGAGGAATAATACTGTTAGACTCCTCCATCCAGAGCCCGTTCATCCTTGCCTCTTGTTTCTGCCTCAGATCCACTGCCTTTTCTATATAGCCTTCTTGTCCGTAAGACAGCACTTTAAAGTCCTTGTTAGTATAATGCTTGGTGCGACAAAACTATTAAGGCCTCTCATTGCAAAGGCTCCCTGTTTTCCTATGTTCACCTTACCCACTGTATTAGAAAGCAGTCTTTCCTACCTGTCTTTCCTTCTGTGGGTACCTTAACTACACATAGAGAACACTTCACTTTTTTTTTTTTAATTTTAGAGATTTATTTATTTATTTATTTACTTACTTACTTACTTACTTATGATAGAGAGAGAGAGGCAGAGACACAGGATGAGGGAGAAGCAGGCTCCATGCTGGGAGCCTGATATGGGACTCGATCCTGGGACTCCAGGATCACACCCTTGGCCAAAGGCAGGCGCTAAACCGCTGAGCCACCCAGGGATCCCTGAACACTTCACTTTTAACTCCTGGTCACTATATATGTGTTTTCCCCACAACAAGCAATTCTGTGACATCAGCTAGGTGTCCTACAATTTAACTTAATTCAATTCTAAAACTTCCAAGAAATAATGTCAGATCCCACAGTTAAGAAAACAGTTCAAGACTATTCCCACCCTACTTTACATGCCAATCTCAAGTACAACTTGTCACCTGTGTTTCTGACAGAATGGACTATAAATCTGAAGTTCCCATGAACCCCTCCTGAGTTTGATTTAATTTACTAGAGCGGTTCACAGAACTCAGGGTAACATTTACTTCTGTTTATCCATTTATTAAATGCTATGATAATGCATATAATGAACAGCCAGATGGAAGAAATACATGTGTAGTCTGGAAGGGTCCCAAGCACAGGAGCTTCTGTTCCCAAGGAGATGGGGTGCATTATTCTTCCTATACATGGATACTTTTGCATACTAGGAAGCTCTCTGAACACTGTATCTTTGGGATCTTATGGAAGCTTGTTCATGTAGGCATGATCAATTATTAATACCATTTCAAGCCCTTCGCCCCTCTCTGGAGGATAGGGGATGGGGCTGAAAATTCCAACCTTCTAAACTTGGCTTGGTTGTTCTAGTGACCAATGAGCCATCCAGGTGCCATCCGAAGCTCACCCAGAGTCACCTCATTTACTTTTCTTTTTTCCAGTGGGCTCTAGGCCCAACATGAAGCTTGAACCCACAACCCTGAGGGACCAGAGTTGCATGCTTTTACCACGTGAGCTAGCCAGGTAGTCCCCCCAGAGTCACCTCTTTTGAAAAAAAGATTTTCCTAGGGCTCTTATCACTAGCCTTTAGAAGGGTTTTAGAATTATATCAGAGATGGTGTCAAAAAATAAATATTAAAACAACAGAGCATCCTAGTGCTCATATCACTGAAACTATATAAGCATTTCAGAGACCTGTGCCTGGTATCAAGGGAAGAAAGTAATACATATTTTCTATTATCTCGTAGCCACCATCAATCAACTGGATAGCCATTTATTCAACATACACTATGGTTGTATTTTTTCACACCTCATGCACCACTTACATCCAAGACCACTTTTAGGCTGTTCCTCAGCTAAGCAATCATTGCTTCTTGGAAGTCCCCCAAGAACAACTGTCGGTACAACCCTCTAATCTTCCTCATGCATGGATCTCAGGTTTGCCCTTGCTCATTCTCTGACCACTTTGGCTCCTGACTCCCAGTTTTCCTCCTTGTCTCAAGGGATATCCTTGTTCTAATTTCCAAGAAAAGGTAAAAGAGTAACTAGTAAATAGGAAGTACTGGAAAGTGGTGGAATGAGTTAGCTCTTTGTGCTTCCTCCCTAAGGTCCCTATTATCTAAAACATATTTGAAATCTCAAGGTACCAGCACTGAATCATTTATCATTTCATTTATGTACAATCAAGTGCTTACTTAACTCTGGAAGAGGCAGAGATCATGAGCTTTGCAATCAGTAAGAGATGTGTTCACATCACTTACTAGTATGAAACCCTCAGCAGGACACTTACCTTCTCAAAACCTCATTTTCCTTGTCTGTAAAATAGAGATAATCATTCTGACTTCACTTAGCATAGTGCCTCATTTAGGATGAAGGTCAGAAAATGTTAGCTATTGTTATTTTACACGTGACTGTTATTGGCATTTAGAAGGGATTAAATCCTTGGAATTATTCTCAGTCCTCACATGCCTCATGACAAGGACCGCTGCTCTCCACACCATGGGAGTTAATTGTACAGAAAACAGAACTATCTTTGCTAAAACAGAAAAAGGAAGCCTTATGTAAGATCGCCGTACAGAGCTTATGACCTTGCCAGGCTTAAATGTCACAATCGGGCAGTAAATGATTATTTACCAGTCAGAATTACTTTGGAAATAAGTGTTGTTTTAAGGCATGGACACCTGTCTCTAAGAATTCAGACTCTTCTGACAATGTACAGGATGGTTTTCACATTTCAAAACTTCTGAGTTTTGACTTAGTCCTGAAAGGTGGGATTTGGTATGTGTTGCTTTTACATATCTTGCAAAGACTTTAGAAACTTGAGTCAAATTCTGCCCTAAATTTCAAGATGAAAGCTGCTGGCTAATTTCCCCCAAGACTGAAATATATATAACTAAGATATTTTCCTATTTTTCTTCCTCTGCCAATTAGCACCAATACAGATGAAAAACCTAAAGAGAATATCCATTTAAGTCCTCAAGAAGACAGCGGCATACAGCCTCAAACTCTGCAAACAAATCAGGAAAACAGCAGGTACCTACCGTACATATCGAATTCATTATGTTGTCAGGAACTCAAATACTGAAAATGAGAACAGGATTTGCACATGATGATGCTCTAGTTGCATCACTGGTACCAGGGGAATTAGAAAGTACTTCAGGAAGTGGAAAGGCCTTGGTGGTTGTTTTTCTTGGGACTCTGGTTGCTTCCAGGGAGTTGGGTGAGGACTGTCAGCGCTGTGCCCAGGCACTGTTTTCACAAAGCTTTCCGTAGGTTTGTGCAGTGATGCCATGAACCTTTGAGAAGGAAGCTTTCGTTTTCCTTGTGGAACCCACGCATTTGCCACTTGGGTGTGCCCCCCGGTCCCCCACTTCCCTTCAATGTGCAGGGTCACCTCAGGATCCTGAGGAGACTCTAGACTTCCCCTCCTCTGCTTCCCCACTCTCCCTGAATTCTGTGCCACAGCTGGCCTCCTGACTGCTCTGTCCTTTCTATCTGCCCCCCACAGAGGCTTGTCACCACACCTCATCCCTGTATTCCAGGAATTCAGATACCAGCTTACTAGCATAGCTGTTGTGTCCTAAATGTTCAGCTGTTTGCTACAGGATTGGGGTGAAAGGGAAATTATACTACAACCCAAAGTGGCACACAACTTAGAACTGAATATTAGAAATCCTTGAACTAAAAAGTAATTGTTTTGCAAATAAAGATTTACTGGAACACAGTCTCACTCACTATTAGCCTATTTATTGCTTTCTTGGTGTAATAGTGGAGTTGAATGGAAGCCACAGAAAGCAAGACTGGGTGGCTGGCATACAGAGCCAAAATATTTACTATCCGGTCCTTAAGAAGAAAAGTGCCAAACCCTGAACTGTGTCATGTGATCAGGATTTTCTCACTGCTTAGTCCTCCTTGTAGGTCTTGGCTTTCCACCCTTTCCCTAGGCCTCTCTCACATTAGACACATGTTAGTTTTGTTAAAATCTTCAATGTATTCTCAGGCTACCTATTTTGATTTGGTTTTCTGATAAATTCAAAATACCATTTTTCTTTTTCATGCAGGGCAATTCGCCCAGTCCT
Organism: Nyctereutes procyonoides; assembly: GCF_905146905.1. Classification (NCBI taxonomy): domain Eukaryota; kingdom Metazoa; phylum Chordata; class Mammalia; order Carnivora; family Canidae; genus Nyctereutes; species Nyctereutes procyonoides. Next base: position 20,747,450 of record NW_026575037.1, on the reverse strand, counting down.
TGTTTATACTCTGGCTGTGCCCTAGTATCGTAAAATATCTATCCAGTTCCTTAGGACAGGGTCAGAAACACCAGCACCAAAAGCCCATAAAGGGGATTAGGGCCACTCCTGTAGAAAGCAGAAGCAAAAGTATCACAATTTTAAATAAACGTCCTCTTTCCCATATATCAATGTATGCTAATTTAAACCTGGTAGTTTGTATCTACAAACTTGTCAGAAATCTTAAATTCAACAAAGGACAGTAGAGCAGCTATGGAAAAAGGTAACAGGGTAGGAGAGGCATTTTATAGTTAATCAAGATAGAGGCATTTCAGATCTTCTAAGCAAACATAGAGGGTTTCTATGCAAACATATGGTTGACTTTTTCCTAAATAGAATGTTTGAATCCCTAGGTTTATTATCTCACTTGTACTCACTTTGCTTTTGTTGAAGAACTTGTTCTTCACAACTGTTTATGGAAGCAATTGAAATCCACATTGCTTTTTAGAAATTCAGAATTGCTAATTAACTTTTTGAAGCTTTAATGATCATCCAGCCTGATTCTTCTCAAAAGAGCATTTGCATATACCCTAGAAAGCTTGATTCCTATATCCATAGGGTATAGAAGTCCTGAGATAAGAATGACATGACTTTCAAGGAGAGTTTTTTTCTAATGTTATTCCAATGGTTTGAAGGGAAAACAGCATTATATTAACACAAATAAATACATATGGGAACAGAAGTCAAACAATATAGAAGATTTTAAGATAAAATAAGACAGAGAATATTATGCGTTCAGGGATGTTTTGCCTTATGCTCCAAGACTCTTGGACTGATGCATTTCTTGTCCTTCACTATGATGGAAAAGCTGTGCGAAACTGATTACAGCCAGCTGTGCTGCCACCAAATATAAACACACAAAATAACTGACTGCCCACTGTGAGGGAAATGGTTGTCTTTACAAAAGTGCATTTAAAAACAATACACAAGAGTATTTAAAATATCTTTTGATTTCTCCTCAGTCCTGCCAGGTTACCTACCTAAACACTTGACCACTTTTCTTCCAATCAAACTTGCATTAACCCACCTCACAATTCATTCACCCAAGATTCTCTCCCAAAGTGCTCTGGTCCAAAGTAATGTCTGTTTTTGGAACTCATAGCACCTACTGTCTATGCCATTTTTAAAAATAATTTCTTTTATAAGTAATATGTGCTTTGGAAAATAGAGAAGATACAGAAAATTATAAAGATAGAAAAATTACCTGAAATAGCTTCCATCCATCCAATGGCTAGTATTCTTAGGCTTCATCACATACTTTACCTTTACAAGGTTATACATTGAAATGAATATTGACTGTATAATATTAAATCTAATTTGGTATCCATCAAATGACAACCATTCACGTATCATCATTAAAAAACCATATACAAACTTATATCCCAAGGTATTCAATATTTCATATATGGTTACCTATTAGCACTATTGCATTCATTCACTTGCTCATTCTTCAAACATTGATCAATGTACCAAACTGTACCAATGTGTTTTCTTTACCATGCTAAATTGCTTATGAGTAAGGACCCCCTTTCAAATTTCCCCAATCTCTAAGTAAAGACTTAATCAAATGAGAAGAGTACAGTAAATACTTGAGAATAAACTGATCAGAGTTTCATATATCCCCAACTTTTTTGAAATGTCCTTTTATATCAAGGTATATGTCAAATTGTGTACATTGACTGTATCAACTTTTTAATAAAATCAGAAGAAGTCATTAATGAATTGGTTTCCAATCTCCTTCTAAGACTGGAATTTTTCCCAAAGAAGAAAGGTTGATCGTGTGGTAGACCAGAAGTGAGTCACAGTCTGTACCTTGCTTAAGACGTGGGCACCCAAGCCAGGCACAAGGACAGAGAGGGTGATTCAGGTAAAGAGGCAGATTCCAAAGACACAGCTGCGAGTTGAAAGACATGAGAACGTTGAAAGATGATGCAGGTAACACATAATGTTGGGAAGCCTCGTGAGATAGAAAGAGAACAATGATGAGGCATCAGGTGGCAAGAATAATAGGGGGGTGTCAGCTGAGCTGATGAGCCTCAAGAGGGGTCTGTCCCCTGGCCTTAAGAAAGAGGAGAGGTGGGCGGGATCCCTGGGGTGGCACAGCGGTTTGGGCACCTGCCTTTGGCCCAGGGCACGATCCTGGAGACCCGGGATCGAGTCCCACATCGGGCTCCTGGTGCATGGAGCCTGCTTCTCCCTCTGCCTGTGCCTGTGTCTCTGTCTCTCTCTCTCTCTCTCTGTGACTATCATAAATAAATAAATAAAAATTAAAAAAAAAAAAAAAGAAAGAAAGAGGAGAGGTTCCAGCAGCGCCAGGGAAGGGTTTGGACGTCTTAGACTATCCAACATCTTCTTTCAGTCTTGACTGTGTTAGGGAAGCAGGACATGCTCTCTGAGGCTGACCCTCCTCCAAACTGCCAGCTCCTGTTTACTTTCCCCTGCCATGACATGGCTCAGAAACAAAGAGGCAGAAAATTTTTTGTGCATGAGGGACCTTTATGTTTCTGGAACAAAGCTTAACACTGAGAACACGCTTCCTTTGACAAAAAAGGCAATGAGGAAAGGTCAACTTATTCCTTAATCTCTCTCTTACCTACTCAGTGTCTCAATATTTTCTTGTGCCCTACCTAGCACCACTAAGGAGGGCATAAACACTTCTTCTAAACTCAGACTTATGTGTAATGCTAGTATCATGATTTTAAGCAGTAAATTCGGGGGGGGGGGGGGTGTTCACTTGTCACTCATGCTGTCACCTGAATAAAAACATCCTGTTATTTCAGTGCCCTTCCTTGAGAAAGTACTCTCATGCTGGAGAACATCTTGAATTAAAATGTTGTTGGAAAGGAGCTAATTTAACAGAGGAAGATGTGAAACTCAGAACATCTTGGAAGTGACCTCACATGAGATACAAACATGTGCACCTGAAGATGCTGAAGTGCTCCCAGGAGCTGGTAAAGGCTCCCTCCTCTCTGCTTGGATACTGTCACTCTCCATGTGCTCTTTCCTTGTGCTGGAAGCACATGTCATCTAGTTAGGGGAAAAGTCTGCACTAAGGCTCTATAGACTCAATCACTTAAAGGAAGAAGGTGTCACTTAGGATTTCTGTATACAAGTCTGTTCATCACCTTTCTTATTTTCAAATGCTCATGCTATAATATGGGGCTCTTAACAAGAATATAAAAATCCAGGATGAAGATGTGAAAAACAAATAAGTCACGTACAAAACTACTCAGTGATAACTGCTGTCAATATTTGATTCATTTTCTGCTAACCTTTCTTCATAGATGTTTATTTTTTTATATACAGGTTTTTCTTACTTTTTCTGTAGAGCAAAATCACCTATTAGATCAGAGTAAAATCTAGCTAGATCAGTTTTTATGTTCTCTAGAGAAAGAAGTATTTTCTGTTTATTAAAAAAGCAGTTATGGGCAGCCTCGGTGGCTCAGCAGTGTAGTGCCGCCTTTAGCCGGGGCCTGATCCTGGAGACCCTGGGATCCAACCCACGTCGGGCTCCCTGCATGGAACTTGCTTATATCTCTGCCTCTCTCTCTCTGTCTCTCATGAATGAATAAATAAAAACTTTTAAAAAAAAAAAAGGCATTAAGTGAATCTGGGAGAGAGGTTTTCAGGAGAAACATTTTAAACAATGAGCTTTGGATATTTCATAAGCTCTATTTCTAAATCAACTTGAACTATGTTCTATATAAAAAATACTATTTTAAATAAAAGAAGTTTCATTATAAAAGGAAGGGACTTAGTTCTGTGTAGACTCAGAACACATCAATAAATTAAGAAACCATGACTTTTAAGAATTGCAAAATTAACATACAAGTATAGAACTAAGTGGTCCTGGATACCCACACTGGTTCACATACTTACAGATCAAAAATTTATTTTGGTATGATATCATGGGATGTGCTAATGATCTAGAGAATATCAGAGCCTTTCTGGATATTTAACAACAGGTTTGCATAGGAGTACTGCTAACCACTGTACAATTCGGGTTTAGGTGGCTTTTAGAGTCTAGTCTGTCACACTTACCTTGAAAACATACAGAATGAACTGCACATCAACTTGAAGTTTTCTTTAAAATCATGGAAGATAGGAAAAAAACAGGAGCAGCAAAGTCAACTGACAAACTAGGAGGAAAAAATTACAACCTGTATCACAGACAAGCATAACTGGAATATTTGGAGAGTTAAAAGTTTAAAGGCCAACCCTCCCCACCCTACTTCCCTTAAATAGACAAAGGACATACCACCAAGCCACCAAGAGAGAGGCAGGTAACCCATGAATATAAGAAAAGATCCTCAATGGTTTTGCTTGTTGAAACTTAGGGAAATCTAGTAGGTCCTGAGTGTCTGAAGAAGTACACTTTAAAGGAGGGCTAGAAATTAACTGCTGGCAATTGGACTTTCTTAGAATTAAAATTCCCTATCACAAGAAAAAAATATAGGTTCCTCTCTCTTCCCAGAATGCAGTAGGTCAGTGAGAACTGTGATTAACTGGTATCTGATGCCTGGTACATTGAATTTAAAGAAATTCATGAGATTCTTTGGTCTGTGACATCAGTGACACATGGGAACTGCTGTGTATACTAACACGGGCAAAATACTGAATTGCCAACTTTCATTTGTGTCGCTGAGCAATTCTGTTAGCCTCTGGCCTTCCATTTTTCATCTGAACGTAGCGCTGGACCAACTAGTCTCCAAAGCTATTATTACTGCTAACAATCTAACTTTTCTTCTAGTTTCCTTTCTGTATACCTTACACGTAAGTGTGACACGTAATTTCAAGTCTATGCCGTTTAAATAAAATGTTCTGTGTCCACGTGTGTAACGGGGAAGGAATAAAAGATTTTTTTTCTTTCTACATCTATGCCGGCATATGGTTTGTAATGTGTTTACTTTTTGAAGCCTTTCAAGGCCAAGCGGGAAACAAAATGTTCCTTCGGAGACAGGCCCTCCTTTCTGGACATGAATGTGTTCAGAATCCTGTGTAGGGTGAGGTTTACCACTGGAATGCTCTTGCTGGTAACAGCTCAGTATGGCCAACCGGGCTGCCAGGTGCGTACCAGGTACAAATAGAGGCGGCACCCCTTCAGGGCCAACATGAAAATGATGGCTTAAAATTATCCTGTGTTTAGTCATTCTCTTTCAGGTTTTCAGATACCTAATGTGTAATTCACCAGGACACTGAAAGCTCTGTCTCAGAGTACTCACAGGCTCACTCATGCTGCTACCGCCACCTCTGAGAAGCATGATGTAAACACGAATGTAGGAGGCCACGTCTCATCCAACATTGTGATTTCTTTTACAGAAGTTGGCCTCTGTTTGATGACATCCCCACACATCTACCTCAGCCCGACTGCCATTCATAAAGGAGATCTAGCACATAGCTCAAAACCTGGCGTACACACAGGCATATTCTTCATGTTCTTTTTCACTCTGGCAGCGTGACAAAATCTTTAGGGGCAGTTGCAGGAAAACAGGAGCCTTTACTGCCCTACATCACTCAAAGCCTTGACTCTTTTTTTTTTTTTCTTTTTAAGACTTTTTTTTATGATGGTGGGGAATGTGCATGCACAAGTCTGGGGGGCGGGGGGGGGGGTGGGGGGAGAGAGGTAGAGGGAGACGGAGAAGCAGGCTCTGCACTGAGCAGGGCGCCTGATGTGGGCTTGATCCCAGGACCCTGGGATTATGTCCTGAGCTGAAGGCAGATGCTTAATGGACCGAGCCACCCAGGCGCCACCCCCAAAGCCTTGACTCTTGAGTTTTATTCCTGTCGAGGCTACAGGATGTTCACTGTCAACACTCTGTCTTTGAACTAAGTCACTAAAATGATCTCAAGGCTAAGAGACAGACAGTAGCTCCACTTCATATCACGGTTTGCCCTGCTTGATACAGGAGTGTTTTCTGTGTGTAGACAGTTGTAGTTCCCTCCTTTCGAGGCAAGCCCCACTTTGTTCCTAGTGTCTAAAATTATTAAAATCTCTCAGAACTTTTCCAGCATTTCTTTGGTAAATCCATGCTGGGGGAAATTGGCAGAGACACGTTAGATGCTTCTGACAGCAACACCTGTTTATTTCATACTGTATTCATAGGCATTTATTACACACCTACGACAGACCTACAACTTTCTTAGCACTGGAGCTACAGAGGAAAACTCTATCCCTGTCTCATGGAGCTTTTCCAGAAAAATAGGGAACGGGGCTCAGAACCTTTTGAACGGAGCCTTAATGGATTCACATGAAAATAAATCAATGTGAGAGATTTTTCAATTATTTTTAGAATGGTTGATCAACCCCAGGTATATATTTTACTGATTGAAAGAAAGTTCCAGTAAAACCCCAATTCTTAAATGTAATCAAGCTTTTGTAACTAGGAAACCAAACAGCAGCCATTTTTTTTTTGGGCCATCTTTTACTTTTAAGAAGTAAAAATTTACTTCTAAGACTAGAAACAGATGGGAAAACGTTATCATCTGACAGAGATGTAACTGACATATACCTCTGTACATAGATGGATCCAGAGAACAATAAATAGACTCCCGTTTTTCACAAATAAGTGTCAACATTGAACAGAACATTTCTGTTGTATCACTCTCTCCGTACCTGTAAAAATGAACAGGAATGATTTCCTCTCTTTGAGTTTCCTACTCAGTCTCCTTAATTATACCTCCTTCAAGTCAGTGTCATATGGAATCTCTGGATCTTAGAGCACAAGATAATACGGTGTTTTAGATATCACTCCCACACTTACTGTTTTATATGCCCTGCCAAGAATCCAAACGTTGTGCTGTTGTGGGAAAAAGAGAAAATGCCATGGTTTGGACATTTTTAATGCCTCTGAACTATAGAATTCTTTAAATAGGCATAGAGTTTGGTAATTCCAGAAGATGCACTTGAAGTTAATACAGAAAAGCTTACATTTCATCACCATTCTGTTATATACCTTAATCCTGTGTGATGCAGGATCAACCCTCATCATTCTATGAACAAAATAGCAGTTGATATATAGGTTGGACTGAAAAATGTTTTTCTTCATCTGATTCCTGTGACACAGGGTCAGTAAAGAAAACTGAAAAGTGCAAGGAAAATGAAAAACGCATAATCCCAATGGATATTAGTTAAGTCTGGAGAGTTTTCAACTAATAGCTCACTGGGAATACCAAAGGCAAATGCTTATTGGGAGTCCTTTTTTCTGGACACATATATATATTGTAGTTTCTCACATAGATTTTTTTTTTTTTAAGTGCTTCCTGCATAGACATTCCTAACCGGAAAGGCACCTATCAACAATTCCTTATACTTTTGCTAGACACTTAGGATATTCTTTTTCCCCAAGATCATCTATCTTCGGTCACAGCTCTGACGACTTATTTGGGATAAACTCCAAGTGGTGGAACTAGTGGTTTAAGTCATGTCCACTGGAAAACTTACCACACAGAAAAGTTAAATTAAGAGGCTAAGCTTGGGGCCGCGGTGGCTCAGCGGTGGAGCGGCTGCCTTCAGCCCAGAGCGGGTCCCGGGGTCCCGGGATCGAGTCCCGCATCAGGTTCCTCACTGGGAGCCTGTTTCTCCCTCTGCCTGTGTCTCTGCCTCTCTCTCTCTCTCTGTGTCTCTCATGAATAAATAAGATCTTAAAAAATAGGGATCCCTGGGTGGCGCAGCGGTTTGGCACCTGCCTTTAGCCCAGGGCGCGATCCTGAGAGACCCGGGATCGAATCCCACGTCGGGCTCCGGTGCATGGAGCCTGCTTCTCCCTCTGCCTATGTCTCTGCCTCTCTCTCTCTCTCTGTGTGACTATCATAAAATAAATAAAAATTTAAAAAAAAAAAGATCTTAAAAAATATATATATATAATCATATATTAAAGCCTAAGCGTGAGGGTGTCAGCCCCCCTCCCCCCAGTAGTTCCTGCTTTGCCAGCTCAGGGGAGCAACGTGTCTGTCCCTCTCAGGCGCGCTTTCAATGCAGGCCACGTGACTACCCCCCCCCCCCCCCCCCCCGAGAAGTCGCACAGGTCCCACCGCAACTCTCCAACAGATCTGGCTCATTCCTCATTCTCCGCTTGATTTTCCACTGAGAGGCTGTTTCACCAGAAAAGGTCTCCCTCCTGCGGAGCAACTTTTTTTTTTTTGGATTTTATTATTTTATTCATGAGAGACACAGAGAGGGAGGGCGGGGGGAGGGGGAGCGAGTGAGCGACACAGGCAGAGGGAGGAGCAGGCTCCCTGAGGCGCCCGACGCGGGACTCAATCCCGAGGCTCCGGGGTCACGCCGGGCCCCGCCCCCCGGGCGCCCCGCCCTTACCTTCTCCTCTCAGGGAAGCGCTCCCTTGCCGCGGGCAGGAGGCCGCCCTCCGCCGCCTCCCTCGAGGACGGGCTCGGCGAGCGCGGGCAGCGCCCCGGGGCCGCCACGCTGCGGCCGCACGACGACCCCGCTGCCGGGGCTCCGCGCTCTCCCCTCAGCGCGCCCTTCCGCTCCGGCCCCGGACGACGGCGGCGACGGCCCCGCCCGCTCCGCGGCCCTTCCCCGCCCGCTCCGCGCTGGCCGAGCTCCCGAAGCCGCCGGGGGCCTCCGCTCGGCGCGCACACGGGGTCGCCGCGGGACGAGACCCAGGGGCCCGGCGACCCGGGGGCGCGACGCCAGCACGCGCGCGCCGGCCGCGGAGGCCTCTGGGTCCCACGGCCCGGCCCCGCCCCCGGCCGCCCGCGGGCCCCGCCCCTTCCGCGAAGGCGAGACGCTTCCGCCCAGGCCCCGCCCACCTCCCGCCCAAGCCCCGCCCCGATCCCACCAGGCTCCGCCCACTTCCGCCCAGGCCCCGCCCCTATCTCTCCCTGCCACGCCCCTCCGTTGCGCACCTGCCCGGGGATAACTGGGGGTGGGGGATTGTGGCGTGCGGTGCCAGTCCTCGGGGAGGAGTCCTCCCGGCCGGCTCGTAGGCTCCCGCTGGGCACCTGCAAGATGACGGCGTCCCGCGCACCGCGCACCCTGTCCCTGCTGCCCGGAGAAGCGCTTTTCTTGGCGCTTGGTCGGGATCCTATTGGTGGCCCCAGTGCTCCTGCTTTCTCTAAACTCTGGTAAGAGCCTGGAGAGGTTATGCCCTCTGGCCCTGAGCTGGAGCAGATCCGGGGAGCTGGCCGGAGGTACCCAGGGCCCTGGAGCTTTGCGTCCTTGACCTCCTGATCCTGATTTCACTATTGATCTGCTTGCACGCACACAAATGCAAGCACAGACAGTTTTGCTCACTGTGAGAACCCACACAGTGGCAGTCAAGACAAGGATGCTAAGACTGATTGACAACGGCAGACAAGACATACTGCTAGCGAGTACATAACCCAAGAGAAGTGCTCTGGAGGAGAGGAGCTTGATTCTCCGGTAGCATTTAACAAGGACTAGTGGCAGAGAAAATCTTTCACTAAAACTGGCCAAACTCTTCTTCTGTGGGATTCTGTACTTACTATTCCCTCAGACTTGCAATATTCTCCGCCGGCCCTTTGTATATAAGGCTCCTTCCTCTCATTCAAGCTCAATTGAGATGTCACCCCCCCTCTGACCACCCTATCTCAGACACGCACACTCCAGCTCAGATCCCTCCCTGATGGGGAGACACTCTTGCCAAACTGCTTGCTCTCCCCACTAGAATGCAGAGAGCTCCTCTGTCTTGTCACACTTGTCATTCAAAATGCCCAGCTTTTTGCTCAGTATCAACAGTCTTGTATAACCTTTAAGTATCAGAAAATGAAATACAATATTCAGCTGAGGCTTATATAGAGTACCAGCAAAAGGTTCTTTAAAAACCCAGGGTTAGGATGGCCTTTCTGTGGTGCCTAAGCTAAGGCGGGGCAGCTGATGTCAGAAAGGCTCTGTCTCCTACTGTTTATGTAGACTCTGCGGTGCCCACAATACTCTTGTCTTGCTTGTTACTAGTGGGGAGGGGCCGGTGGCAATAAAAAGAAAGCAAAAAGAAAAAAAAATTTTAAAAGGGATCAAGTTAAAAAAAAAAAAAGGGATCAAGTTGAGGTTAGCCATGGAGCTAACAATGAAGGAGACCATGAATATTGTTTGGAGGAGAGGAAATACAATGAATAGGGTGAAAATTGGAAGGTCACAGATACTTAGGAATGCAGAAAAGGAAGTTGCAGGTTCAAAGGTAAAATCAGGATAGGTATGGAATTAGAGAAAGCCCAAATGAGGCCTCATTATGTCGGGCAGGGAAATACGGAAATAGAATACACATGTCCGTTTTGAAGCAGCTCCCACGCCCAGAAGCAGGTTTGTAAGCAGACAGTGTTGTGCCTGGAGGCTCGCCATCTCCAAGGCACTCAGTTGCCAGCTGCGTGAGATCGCAGAAGGGAACATTTGTCCAGTTCGGGACCAGTCCTACTCTTCCAGAAGGAGTCTCTGCCTCAGTGGAGAAAACCCACCATCTCCTGTTGTGAGTGGTGTCTTTAAGTCTCTCCTTTCTCTCTAATGAAGAAGCCAAGATCCCTAAGTGCTTACTTACAGGACAGTTTCTTGGTCTCCTTCCTCTGCAGATTATAAAGCAGAGACAACAGTCCTTATCTGGCCAATTGTTAGGTTACCAGGATACTGGGAGATAGGCAACAGAAGAAATTGCGTGGCCAGATCTTTCTCCAGTGCATAAAACTTAAAAATGATTATTTTCAATATTAGATGCATCTCAGTGTATTCTTCAGCATGGTGTTCTGTTTGACTGCGGTGGCCCTTTGAGCGCCAGATGTTTTGCCTAGCCCCTCCAAGGGACATCCTGTGCTCGGTGTTAGGGCTGCATGTGTGAATGGAGTCAGCCAGGGGGACTATTAAACACAAAAACTTGTGATAGTGACTGAAAGATCCATGCTGAGGACAGTCCAAGAGGAGGGGACTGGGCACTGCCTCCCGGGGAAGTGGAAAATGCTTGCTAGAGGAGCAGTTGACTGGGTTCAGTGTTAAGAAGTCAGGGGTTGAGCAGGAGCCACAGCTGAGCAGGAAGGAAGGGTGTTCAGAGCAGAGGGAGCAGTGTGATGGATCAGAGGCTTAGACACATGACATGGCTGGGGGCATTCGATGACTGCAGAGCTACCCGGTGTGGCAGCAGGAGGACAAGGGAGGCAAGAGAGAGCCCGAGGACTAGATCCCAGAGCCAAACATTGTGAAGAGCAACAGGATAGTCAGCAATGAACAATCACCATCATTAAAATTCAGACATGACGTTATTATCTGTTCTTTCAGGGCACCTTGAGCCGTTTTGTTGGACTTAATACATAGCGAATCGAAACCAGGGTTACTTTAATTTTTCCAGACTCAGTAGAAGACCATGTCTTGAGGACTACATCGCTAAGTGTTTTGGTGGAAGCACGGGAGGGTTTCAGATGAGTGTGGTGGGAAGCAGTGTTGCCTAGTTGCTGGGGATGTTGTCTTGGACAAATTACTTAAGCTGCTGTGCCTTAGTTTGCTCATCTTACAGAGGGGAAAATAGTATCCTATTCATAGGATGAGTATGAAGTTAGTTAAATTGCCCTTAAAATAATGGTACACAGGTAGTGCTGAAGGTTCGCTATTGCTAAAATTATAATATCACCACTGTTGTTTTAAGAAAGAAGATGTAGAATCTTTGGTTACCGTACTTGGGGAAAAAAATCCCCATTATTTGGAGTTCTCCTTTGATACTGTTAAATACTGTTTGTAATAATAACAGTAATGGAGATTGGGTCCATGATAAAACAAGAAAGCATAAATATTTTGACATGAGAGAAATCAAATACTCTGATAAAGGGAAAGAGCTGTCATTCAACCAATGAAAAAGTTTGAAGAGAGGCATAAAACAACAAAGACAAAAATGATGATTTGGTGATTTCTCTGGAAGACATTGGCTGAGCAGAAAAGAATTTGAGTTTTTGTCTAAGAAGATCTGCTAACTGCACTCATTCAGCTGTGGTGCTGGGCATTACAAGTGCAGTGATATGTCATACGTGGTCCTCAGAAGGTAACAGTCTCGGAGGGAGTACAAACAATAACGACTTAGGCTTTGAGGCATTCTGTGGAAGAAGTAAATCGAGCATCGTGAGGACACTTCACCTAGTTTTTTTTGTTTGTTTTTGTTTTTTTTAAATATTTTTTATTTATGATAGTCACACACAGAGAGAGAGAGAGAGGCAGAGACACAGGCAGAGGTAGAAGCAGGCTCCATGCACCGGGAGCCCAAGGTGGGATTCGATCCCGAGTCTCCAGGATCCCGCCCTGGGCCAAAGGCAGGCGCCAAACCGCTGCACACCCCGGGATCCCTCACTTCATCTAGTTTTCTGATAAGAGATGTCAAGAGCCACAAGAAGTGGCATGCCACTGAAACTGAAAGATGAGTGGGGTGGGAGGAATGTGGGATCTCTGGTCAAAGCTGAAGTTAAATGATGCAAGGAGATCTGGAGTGCTGATGTAGTTTAGGCAATTGAATGGACACTGTAAGGAATCGAATAGGGCTTGAGAATATTATGCAAGAGTGAGCAGAGCCCTGATAGGAACAAGCTTTACAAGTCAGCTAGCCATGATAAGGAGCCCTTAGGCATTGTCATGAGGGCATTAGGGAAGTCATCGAAAGGTATCTGACTTGGAAGAGTTTTGGTCACTGTCATATCAATGTGACTCTGGCAGCAATGTGAAACCTGAAATGAATGAAAGATGGCGATATAGGTAAGGGGGCCTGTTCAGAAACGCTGATAGCACTCTAGAGAAGAAATGGCAGTGGTGTGAACTTGAAGCAAAGGTAGAATTAGAGCGGTGGATCAGACATTCGAGCTGTGAAGACCATCTGTTATGTTTGCTGAGCGTGTGTGAAAACAAAACTATCTATCTTGTTTGCTGGGCAAGGGGTCACACTCTGGTTTCATTATGTTATTTGAGAGAGCATGACGTTTTCCAAGTGGAGTATGTGTGGCTAGAACCAAACCCAAGTCCTGGTACACAGCAAAGCCATTCACAGAGACATCAGGTATGCAGCAAGGAAAGTTTGAGAGGCAGTCAATGGAGGAGACAGGAGAGTAAGCCTGAAATTATCCTCTCCAAAGGGGGAGAGAACAAATATTGTTTTGTTTTGTTTTGTTTTTAATAATCATAGGGGTTAGGTTATATACATGTTGATGAAAATGGCAGGGTCTTATCCATGAGGTAGATGGAGCATGTACCTTAGTGACATATACGCATACATCCCATGTTCCCTTTGAAGTGGATGCTCAGCATCAGAAGGAGGCAAAATTTAGCCCCTGACCTCAGGAAATTATCTTAGGACAGGAGCAGAGGCTATGGTCCTGTGCTGAAAGCCTGTATAACCTGCTTTGGGTCTTAGCTCCTTATATCTGGTAAAGAATGCACAACCTTGCTTATTCATGGAATAGAGCCATATCCGCTGACCTTGATTCCAGGCTTCTGCAGAGACAGCTCATCAGTTTGTTAGTAGGTCTGAAAAGATACAATACCTGATTAGGGAGACATAGTTCTCTGTTAAAAAAAATGGGGGGGAGATATAAACTTTCTGGTAGTATTAACCTCATTTACCTTATGGGGTATAGTTTCAGGGAGGCAATTGAATATGGACTAATCACGTGTTACTCTAACATTTCTGAAGCCTCCACTGGGTACAGAGTGCAGTAGAAAAAGATGACCTATGATCTCTGACCTCTAGGAACTTGCCTTCTGTGAGGAGACTGAGCCCGAAGTGACAAATTATCATCGTTTTTTTTCAGACTATGGAAGAGTCATTGGAGCAGAGTGCTATGGCCTACAGAAGGCTTCTTAGAGGCAAGGCGAGTTTTGAAATGAATTTAGGAAAAAATGGGGAAGGTTGCATACCTATATATATATTTAAGACTATAAACATTGGGGTTTTTTTTGTCTCTTCAATCTATCATTGCAAGAAAATTCAACTTATTCCCCATCAAATAAAAAGTTATTAGGCTGTTATTTAAAGCAAGGCAAGGGACATCCTCCATGACTCCCACCACCTGGGTAAAAGCATCTAAGAATTAATAAAATCTTGCCAAGGGTCTTTCCATTTATGCTGTATTACCTGCCTACTGCCAGACCACAGCCCTTGGCTGGTGAATGAAATAAATACTTACATATATTTTTAAAAATACATAAAATAAAACATTAACATTTTCTCATTTTCTTATTATCTTATCCTTAGATGCCTGTGGTGAACCACCAAAATATGACTCTATGACGCTGAAGAGTATCCTTAAAAACTATTATGCAGTTGGGGAGAAAATATTTTATGAGTGTAATCCAGGGTACTACATTACGTTTCCTGTCTCGACTTATTGTGAGAAGAATCACTCATGGTTCCCTATCCCAGAAGGTTGTTCAAGTAAGTGAACAAAAAAACTGTGCGTGTGTGTGTGTGTATGTGTGTGTTTTTGCTTTCGCTGGAGACTTATAAATTTTACAGCAAGATTTTTTCTCATGTGAAAATTGGTTTCAGATAGCAGTACTCTTTCCAGTATTTGAGAAATCCCTAGGGGATCTTTTTCTTGGTGATTGTTTATCTGGTTAAATGTGAATTTTAAGTTTGTACACCAGTTAGTTATAGAGAATAATATTGCATTAATTGCAGAGAGTAGTGCAAAATTTTGATTTTGATTTAAATCTGTTTTGAAATCAGTGTTAAAAAAAACACAAATTTTAAAATTTTTATTTTAGAGAAAGAATGTAATTATCCAAGAATCAAAAATGGTGAATTTGTTTTCCCAAATTTCACCTCGGGATTTAATGATCAAGTTCACTTTCATTGTGATGAGGGGTAAGTTGCTCCTTAGAGGAAATAAGGTAAATGTTACTAATTCCATTTTTTTGTTTTGTTTCTCAAGCTTTCCCAGAAAGTGGATTTTATTTGCTTTCTATGTGACAAGTCACACTTATTGCCATACAACCCTTGGGCTTTTTATAGAGACTGAAAAGATGCCTAAGTAATTCAGAGAAATTTATATTGAAGGAAAGCAAAATTGTCTAATACTTAATATATCTAATAATAAGTGTATTGTAAGCATCAAAATGTAGTAATCACAGCAATTTAATTCTTGACAAAGTGCACCCTATTTAAAATGCCAACTCTCACATTTGAAGGAAGACTCACAGAAATACTGTCTTCTTGAAGTCCTTTATTTCCTTACTTGTATTGTCTGGTTATTCTCTCCATTACTGTGAACTGGGTACTAAAGTCTCCAACTAGCAGAAATGACTATTATGTAGAAATGTGTATCTCTTTATTCAATTCTGTCAGTTTTTGCCTCATATGTTTTGATGGTCTGTCATCAGGTGGCATAAATGTTCACAGCTGTTAAGTCTTCTCACTGTGTGAACCCTTTATTAATATATAATGTATTTTGCCTCTTGTAATATCTTGATTTAAAGTCTATTTGGTCTGATATAAAAGTATAGTCAACCTTACTCTCTTTTGATTACTATTTGCTGAAATATCTTCTTTAGTTCATTTACTTTCAACCTGTTTTTGTCTTTGGATCTTAAGCAAGTATATAGTTGGGTCATGTGTTTTCATCCATTCTACCAATCTCTGTCTTTTTTTTTTAATTTTATGTATTTATTCCTGCGATATATATAGAGAGACACAGGCAGAGACACAGGCAGAGGGAGAAGCAGGCTCCATGCAGGGAGCCCGACATGGGACTCAATTCCAGGTCCCCAGGATCACACCCCGAGCCAAAAGCAGACGCTCAACCACTGAGCCCCCAGGTGTACCTCCTCTTGTGTATATTCTATGACTGTTTTCTATGTGGTTATCTTGGGGATTATATTTAACATCCTGAAATTATAACACTCTAATTTGAATTTATAGCAGTTTAATTTCATAACATACAAAAACTCTGCTCCTTTATAACTCCATCCCCACTCCATTTTGTTGTTTATTACACAACATTACATCTTTATACATCGTGTGTCCCAAAACATAAACTGATAGTTCTTTAAATTAGTCCTTTAAGTTATGTAGAAAACAAGATTTGGAGTTAAAAACTAAAGTTTCAGTAATACTGTTTTATATTTCCTTTTTTTTTCTTTCAATGTATCAGTCTCTTAAGTTATAAAGAAAACAAAAAATTGCAATCATAAGCCATTGTTACAATAATATAAACTGTTATAATTGCTCATGTATTTGCTCATAAGCCATTGTTACAATAATATAAACTGTTATAATTGCTCATATTTATTTCTCCATATGGCTCAAAATACTTTCTCATATCTTTTCACTTCATCTTGCAGGACTCCCTTGAGCATTTCTTATTGCTTGCAGGGGATATGTAGTGGTCACTAACTCTTTCAGCTTTTGTTTATTTATAAAGTCTTAGTTTTCTCTTCACTTTTGAAAGATAGTTTTGCTAAATAGATGATTATTGGTTGATGGTTTTTTTTCTTCTTGCACTTTTTTGAGTATACTCTCCCAGTGTCTTCTGGCCTCCAAAGCTTCTGATAAGAAATCTGTTGATATTATTATTGAGGATCCCCCCTTGTTTGATGATGACTCTCTTCTCTCTTCCTACTTTTGAGATTCTCTCTTTGTTCAGTGTTTTGGTTTTTAATGTCTGGCTCCTGAGAGGGGAAAAAGTGAAAAATGAAGTGAGGAACAAAGAACACTGGATGTTTAAATGCCCTGGAAGTCACTTCAGACAGTTAGAAAGGGACTTATGAGAGTTAGGGGTAGGTATGATGAGAGTGGCTGCCCACTTCTTTGACTGTTTCTCTGTGATTAGAAGCAGAATTCAATAACAGCACGGATCCTCAATGTCTGGAGGACAGGGTCCCTTTTGCCCCTCCCCCCATGCTCCTAAAACTGCTTCTAAGCTGCTCCAGGAACAAATACACAGCTGCCTGCAGTGGGTGGGAGATGCGTACCTGACACTGTGTTAAGATGATAGTGACTGAAATCAATGCAATTCACCTGTCCAAGTCTTTCCTTAGAAATTACAAGCCATCAACAGACTCTGGAGTTCCACAATAACTCCATCAGGCAGATTCTGTCCTTGCAGTTGTCTGGTTGGGGAAATAGATTCTTAGTACTTCCTACTCTGCCATTTTCCCAGAATCCTCTCCTAAATACCATTGTGTAGAAAAAAGGCAATTGGATCCATATATAAACAGCTTCACCAACTATTTTTTTTACCTTGATCAAGTAAAAATATTGGAACATCTAGTTGGTAGTTATATAGAGAGAGCCCGTTAAGCAGTTTGAGGGGTACCAAACACTTAAGACATATTCTCTTCTCAAAGAAGTTGTAGCCTTATTAAGAAACACAGTATATACAGAGAGGTGTCAAAGGAAAATAATAAATGAGAAGTAGCGAATAAATGGAATTATTCATGATTACTACAGTAGGAGTCTAGCAGGAGAAAGGAGTACCATGAACTTAAAACCCAAGAGAAAATTTCATTGAGTAAGATTCCTGAGCTAGACCCAGAAAAATATTCTTACCTAAAAAATATTAACAAGAGCTAAAATTTAGCTAGCACTCACTATGTGTCAGGTGCTAGTCTAATTTAATCATTTAAACAGTCCCATGAAGTATGCAATGTTATCCCCTTTTCATAAATGAGGACGCTGAGTAATAGGACCATTTAGGGACTTGCCTGAGCTCAAATCCAAAGTGATTCATGGAGCTGGGGCTCAGATCCAGACAGGCAAGCTCTAGGGCCTAATCTCTCTACTTGGTCGTTGATTTTACTGAGAAGAATGGTGTGAACATAAGCATAGAAATGAATGTGTAGTGTGATCGCTAGAGATAGCAAAGAGACCAGACTGACAGGTATATGGCAGATTTATTTAGACATCTTTGCTTTTGGTCAATGAGTACTCAAAATGTAGAAACTCTAATTAATTGTAAATATGGTTAGCACTTTCACTATATACTGTTATTTAAGAAGCTTCTCTAAAAAAAAATAAAATAAAAAAATAATAAAAATAAAAAAAATAAAAAAATAAAAATTAAAAAAAAGAAGCTTCTCCCTCAAACTATTGTTGTGTAGTAAAGCAACAGTATTAAAATTTTCATTTTTGGGATCCCTGGGTGGCGCAGCGGTTTGGCGCCTGCCTTTGGCCCAGGGCGCGATCCTGGAGACCCGGGATCGAATCCCACGTCGGGTTCCCGGTGTATGGAGCCTGCTTCTCCCTCTGCCTGTGTCTCTGCCTCTCTCTCTCTCTGTGACTATCATAAATAAATAAAAAATTAAAAAAAAATTTTCATTTTTATGTGCATCTTGTTAACTAACAGAGAAAATAGAAAGTTTTTCTTTTCTCAGTTATCACTTAGAAGGAAATGCAATTTTGACTTGTAACCTTCAAGGAGATGAGGTGTATTGGAGTGATGAATTCCCACAATGTGAAAGTAAGTAAATTTTCATTTTAGAATTTAGATCTGCAAGCCTCAATCTTTTAGGCCTCAGATCCCCTTTAAGCTTTTAAGTTGACAAAGATCCCAAAGACCTTTTCTTTATGTGGGCTGTGTTTATTGATATTCATCATATTGGAATAAAAAAATGAGAAGTTTTAAAAATAATCATTCATTCATGTTTAGGAATAGTAAGCTCAATACCTGTTAACATATGCAACACATTTTTATGAAAAATAAATCTTCCATAGCAAATACTGAAAGTAGTCCCATTGTTTTACATTTTTGCAAATCTCTTGAATATCTGGCTTAAAGAAGGATATCTGTATTCAGTCTCTTGTGAAATCACATAATTTGTAGCCTTGGAAAATTTCATGGTTATGTTCATAAGGATGAAAGTGAAGAAAGACAATATCTTGGTATTATTGTGAATCACTCATTTAGCAAATGGGTGTATATATATATATATATATATATAATACAAATTGATGTATTTAAATATTTCAAGAATTTCTCAGCTAGCAGTAAATTTTATTTTTAATTACAAGCATATTAATTTAGCATATTTATTAATTATTTAATAAATTTAGCATATTTAATTTTCTCATTAAATTTTCAGTACCTTTTATAATGACTAGAACAAAACTTAGCATGGCCTTATAAAGTAATAATAAGTATTTTATATAGGTATTCAAGAAAATGAACTTTGTTTTAAAAATTCATTTGTGATGGTTTGAATTTGGGATAATACATTTTCTCATAGAAACTGAAATAGATATTAGATTCACAGCTAGCCTATAGAAATTATGTTAATGAATTACTGAAGGTAGCTCATAGGACTTTATAAGGCTCTCTTAACACCTTTCCTTTATTTCTTCTTTTTATTTCCTTTATAAGAGATTTACTGTCAACCACCTGCAAAAATAAAAAATGGAAAACACACCAATAGCCACAGAACTATTTTTGAATATAATGAATTAATTACTTTTAGTTGTAATCATCTAAAAGGATCAGATCAATATTCCCTTGTTGGAGAAAGAGAACTTACTTGTATTGAGAAAAACAAGTGGAGTAGTCGCCCTCCTCAGTGTAAAGGTAATGATATTTCCATTTATTTCCTTCTTCATTTGTAAATTGTAAATTTGGAAACATTTTGTAAATAGTTTTATCTGTAAGTAAACAAAATAGTCATCTGTGCCTCCTCCTGGTAAATTGACTTCCAATGTAGGTTAATACAGGTCGAGTGAAATCAGTTCCAATTATAGAGTTTCCTGCTCCTCATCCCAAATGTTCTCAGCATTCTAGTTCACATGGTGGACTGTGTATATGCATGAGTTAGGAATTTTTTTGCTTGAAAGAACCCAAAAATTCAACACATACTGGGTTAAAAATAAGAAAATTTTTTTCTTATAAGATATGAAAGTTCTGGCTACAGAGTAAATTGTAAAAGAGTAACCATCTCACTGCCAAGAGATAAGCTCTGGACAAAACATATTTTAAAAACAATGTTTAAGGGATCCCTGGGTGGCGCAGCGGTTTAGCGCCTGCCTTTGGCCCAGGATGCGATCCCGGAGAGCCGGGATCGAGTCCCACGTCGGGCTCCCGGTGCATGGATCCTGCTTCTCCCTCTGCCTGTGTCTCTGCCTCTCTCTCTCTCTCACCGTGTGCCTATTATAAGTAAATAAAAATTTAAATAAATAAATAAATAAATAAATAAATAAATAAATAAATAAAAACCATGTTTAAGACACTGGAGAGTGATCGAAAGCAAGGAGGCACTAGAGGGATTTTACTCTTGGAAGAAAGGAACCACTGAATAACAGCAAAATATTTATTCTTTTCAAGTGCACATGGAACATTCTCTAAAACGAGCAAGATAATTTTTAACAAATTTCAAAAAACTGAAATTTTTCAGAATACATTTGTTTATTGCAATGGAATGAAGGTAGAAATCAAGACAGATAACCCAGAAAATCTTCAAATATTTGATAATTATGCAAGACACTTTTTTTTATTTTTTATTTTTATTTTTTTTGCAAGACACTTCTAAGCAACCTATGAATCAAAGAAGAATTCATAAGAGAATTTAGAAAGTGTTTTGAATTGAATAAATATGAAAACATGGCATATCAAAATTTGTTACAACAAAAACATTGCTTTGAGGAAAATTCATAACATGAAATAGTTATGATAGAAAAAAAGAAGTCTTAATAATCTGTGCTTCTAAAAAGAAGAGCAGATTAAACTCAAAGAGACAGAGGGACACCTGGGTGGCTCAATGGTTGAGTATCTACCTTTGGCTCAGGTTATGATCCCAGGGTCCTGGGAGATCGATTCCTGCATCAGGCTCCCTGCAGGGAGCCTGCTTTCCCTCTACCTATGTCTCTGCCTCTCTCTCTCTCTCTCTCTCTCTCTCTCTGTGTGACTTTCATGAATAAATAAAATCTTTAAAAAGCAAACAAACAAGGAGACAGAAGGAGATAATATCAATAGAAATAAGTCAATGAAATTGAAAAGAGAAAATTAATGAAACCAACACCTGGTTCTTGGAGATAATAAGATATATAACGTAGCCAGACTGAAAGAAAAAGAGAGGATACTTTATCAGCATCAAGAATGAAGAAGAGGACAACACTAAATATCCTACAGATGTTTAAGGGATAATAGGGGAATATTATGAAAACAACTGTGCCTATAAATTTGACAACTTATATATGAAATAGGCAAATTCCTTGAAAGATACAAAATACCAACCAAAGCTCACTCAGATATACATAACCTGAATAGTCATCATCTTTTTTTTTTTTTAAGTAAACTCTGTGCCCAATGTGGGGCTTGAATTCACAACCCCATGATCAACAGTCACATACTTTACCCACTAAGCCAGCCAGGTACCCCTGAATAGTCTTATATCTATTAAAGAAATAGAATGTTTAGTTAAATACCTTCCCACAACGAGAACTGCAGGCCCAGATGGCCTCCATAGAAAGTTCTAACAAACATTTCAGAAATAAAAAATAGTATGTCTATGCAAACTCTTCAAGACATATAAGAAAAGAGAATACTTCTCAACTCCTTTCATGAGAACAGCATTATCCTTATGACAAAACCAGACAAAAACTTTGCAAGAAAATTACAAACAATATCTTTAATGAACACAGAATCAAAACTTCTCAACATAATATTGACAAAGCAAATCCTGCCTTATATAACAATAATAATACATCATAGCAGAGTAATATTTATTCCATAAATGCAAGAATTCAAATGTAAAAATTAATCAGTGTAATTTACTAGATCAAGACTCTGGATAAGAAAAAAATGTGACTTTCTTAATAGATGTTTAAAAAAAGCACTTGACAGAATTGATCTTTTTTGGGATAAAATTTCTCAACAAGCTAGGAATGGAAAGGAAGCAACTATCTCATCATAAAAGGCATCAACAAAATCTCAGAGCTAACGTTATACTTAATTCCCTAAGTGTAAATAAGACTAATTTCCCCCAAGGTAGGAAAAAGAGGAGGAAGTCCATTCTCACCACTCTATCCAGCATTGTACGGGATGTCCTAGCTACTACGAGGCAAGAGAGAGAATTAGGCATACATGTTGGAAAGTAAGAAAGTAAGGCTCTGTTCCCTTATGACTTGATTATGTAGAAGATTCCAAGGACCTAAGTTTTAACAAGTTTGCAAAATATAAGATCAACGTACAGAAGACAGTTATATGTCTGTATAATAGCAATAAATCATTAGAAATAGAAATTTTAAGAAGTATTTACAGTAGCTCCAAAACATAAAATACTTGAGTATAAATCTAACAATATATATGTAATATTTTAATGCTAAAATATACTAAACACTAATAAAGGAAATTAAACCTTAATAAATGAAGAGATATACATTAGTTATGGTTTAGAAGATTCAATATAATAGTTCTCTGTAATTTATCTAAATTCAGCAAAATCCCAATAAAAATCCCAGCAGAACTTTTTGTATAAAATAAACTGACTACAATTTATATGGAAAGACAAAATTACTAGAATAGTGAAAACAATTTTGACAAAAATTAGTGGATTCACTCTATCTGATATTAAAACTATATAAAGCATACGTAAGGCATATAATCAAGACAATGTGGTATAGGTGAAAGCATAGCTATATAGAACAATGGCATAGAATACTGAATCCAGAACTAGATGCTTGTCAATATATCCTGTTGATTTTCTTCAGGTGTACAGGTGTACAAACAATTCAGTGGAAAAACGATGTTTTCAACAAATGGTATAGCACAATTAGAGATCCATGTGCCAAAAAAAAAAAAAAAAAAAAAGGAACCTTGAAACCTTGACTAATGTTAGCACCATAATCCAACAGTTACTCAAAATGGATCATAGAGATCCAGTAAGTCCACTACTGGTTATTTGCCCAAAGAAAATGAAAAAGAAAAAAAATTTTAAAAAGATATATGCACTCCTGTTTATTACAGTATTATTTACAATAATCAAGATACGGAAGCAACCTGAGTGTCTATCAATAGGTGAATCACTAAAGATGTGATGCACACACACATACACACACACACAGAGGAATTTTACATAGCCATAACAAAGGATGACACTTTGCCATTTGTGAAAACATGAATAGGCCTGGAGGATACTGTGCTAAGTGAAATAAGTCAGACTGAAACAAATAAATATCATATGATTTCACTCATATGTGGAATCTAAGAAACAAAACAAATGAAGAAACAAACAAAACTAATTCAGACCCGTAAATACAGAAAATATGGTTGCCAAAGGAAAGAGAGGTAGAAGATGAACAAAATGGGTGAAAGGGAGTGAGAGATACAAACTTCCCATTATAGAATAAATAAGTCATGGAAATAAAAGGTGCAGCATAGAGAATGTACTCAATGATATTGTGTGGTAACAAGTGGTGACCACACTTGTGGTGAGCATAGCATAACATATAGAGTTGGTGAACACCTGAAACTAAGATAATGTGTGTCAACTATATTCAAATTTTTAAAATTAAAAATAAATAAAATTTAGAGGGAAAATGGATCATAGATTACATGTAAAACCTAAAACTGTACGATTTTGGCAAGAAAACATATAAAATATTTGTGACCTAACCAAAGATTTATTAAATACCACCCATAAAGCATGATCTTTGAAAGAAAAAAATTTAAAAAAAAGAAAAAAAAAATTGCATGTTCTAAACTCAAAACTTCTGGTCTACAAAAGAACTGTTAAAAGAATGGGTAAAAAGTGAGCAGTAGACTGGGAGAAAATATTTGCAAAGCACCTATCTGATAATGGACTTTTATCTATGATACATAAAAAATTCTCAAGCTCAATAATTAGAAAACAAACTAGTTTTTAAAAAACGAACAAAGTATTTGAGTAGACCTAGTTCAATAAACATGATATATGGACGGCAAAAAAGTACGTGACGAGTTTCTCAATATAATTAGTAATTTAAGAAATGTATTTTAAAACCAAAAAAAGATACCACTAAACATCTATTAGGATGACTGAAATCAAAAACAAATAACTTACCATATGATTCATCAATCAAAATAAAATAAAATCATACTCACATAGGAACCTGTGTGAGAATATTCAGCTGCTTTAGTTATAATCACCCCAAACTGGGAACAACCCACTTGTCCTTCAACTGGTGAGTGAATAAACAACCACGGTACATCTACACAATGGAATACTCCTCAGCGATAGAAAGGAGTGTGCTCTAATCCATGCAGCAACGAGAATGAATCTCTAATGCATTATGCTAAGTGAAACAAGCCATACTCAGGGGCAGTGGTCCCATTATGACATTCTGGAAAAGCAACTGTATAGAGATAGAAAACAGATCAGTGTTTGGCTGGTTGGTGAGGGGGGTTGTGGAGGTGGGGAGGGTTGATTACAAAGGGGCATGAGGAAATGTTGGGGGGTAATGGAACTCTTCTGTGTCTTTACTGTGGTGATTGCATGATTATTTGCATTTGTCAGGCCTAATACAGCTGTACACTTAAAAGGGTGAGTTTTACTGTATGTAAACTGTGTCTAGCAAACATAAGGAAAACCATTAGTGCAGTTAACAGCAGTGTAGCGCGACAGGGAAAAGATCGGTGAACCTGAAGTCAGGAGAATATGATTGGAAACGAATGATTAGAAAGAGAGAGACTTACAGATCCGTGGAAGAAGAGCAGGAAGTCAACATACGTGCTGTTGGTACTTCAGAAAGAGAGGAGAAAGAGCAGTATGGAGGTGATTTGAATAAATATTGGCCCCAAATTACCCACATTTGTCCCAAAACAATAACCTCACAGAAACAAGGAAGTCTGACCCCAGCAGGATAAACACATTGTTCTAATTTACCAAGAAACCCCCACTGAACTAAACACATCATGGTAGAACTAAAAGGGTCAAGGCAAAGCAGCCAGGAAGAGGGGAGAATAAACACATGTCACAGTGTCCTCCCCCAAGTAAGAGTGACAGCTGACTCATGCTGAGGAACAGTGGAGACCGGAAGACAGTATCTGCTAGCGTGCTGGAAAAACCCCAAAACGTGTAATCTAGAATTCTCCGTCAAGGAGAAGTCTTTCAAGACTGAGGTGATGAAATGAAACCTTCTGAGATAAACCCACGCCAAGGAAATTTGTCATGAGCCGACCTGCACCATGGGAATTGCTACAGGAAGTTCCTCAGGCAGAAGGGGAATGAGAGCTGATGGAAAGTCAGAACCCTGGGGAACAGAGGAAGAGCAGTCCTCTCGTTGAAAGAGCAGTCCTCTCTCCTCTTTCTGGCCCTTGTCTGTTGGTCAGATTGAACGTCCTAGGATGTTCTGGTGTAGTCCCTGCCCCAACCCTGTGGTGTTGGTTTTTGGTTCCAAATTCTGCCAAGCCCCTTAGTAGATCCTGAGAGCGATCTATCAGGTCATGACCAGTAGTTTACTTGGTAAGAAGCAGAGTAGAATGGGAAATTGAGCAGAGTCCACTGGCATGAGGCTAACTTTTGTATTTCAGGCCTGCGTGCTCACATACTGGTTTACAGGGTAAAATGTGCCATTTGATCTCTAGGCTGCAGGCCAAGATGTTTGGAAAACGCTGCCCTAAGTCCACTGGCCTTTCCATTTCTTGCACATCTCTGTTTGTGTATGTTGTTGCTCCCTGAGAACGACCTTTCTGCGTATGTGTGCATGGCTACCTGCTTTTCGACTTTTAAGTTTGAGCTCAAGTATTACTTTCTCAGAAGAGTATGTGTTCCCTGCTTTCCTGGGAAAGCAGGGTACTGCAATCAGTGTCAGCATGACCTTTAAAAAAATCCCTAGAGCAAAGGACGATCAAAAGTTGCTCTTGAACTTACCCCAAATGTGTATGTGGCGGTCAGACCTTTCTCAAAACTTGTCACTAATGGGAAAAAATGTAGGAAAGCCAATAAACTATAATGTTAGTCTTCTCTAGGAGGAAAATAGTTACTAGATTTTTCTAAATCCATTTCCCTGGAGTTAAAATATACATATATATACCAGGTTCTTACGTAGTTTTTTTTTCCTTTTAATTAACATCTTACCTTTCATTCCTTGTATTTTTCTTCACACTGGGAATTATTATTTTGCACAATTTTTTCTGATCCTGTGCTAAAGTAGCTTTCCATTAATTCTAGAGTTTCTCTATTTTTCAGTGGTCAAATGTGACTATCCAGTAATTGAACATGGAAGACTGATAGCAGGAATCAAAGAAAAATATTACTACCAAGCAATGGTTCTACTTGAATGCCTCCCAGGCTTCTATCTTAATGGCAGCAACAGAGTGTTCTGTGGTGAGAATAGTACTTGGGATCCTAAAATACCAAAATGTATTAAAGGTACAAATGTCTTTTTCCATCTTTTTGTTTTAGTTTTTATTTCTTTGACATTATATATCAGTGATACTGAATCACTGAGAAAAGGAAATTTTAGTATTTAACTCTGTCTTGTATTTATTTCCATGACAGAGACATGACATAATTTCTATGTTGTGATTCTGTATATTTTCATAGGGTCTTAACATGTCAGTTATATAAATTTCTCCTGTATAGTAGTTTTTTAAGACTTTATTTATTTATTTGACGGAAGGAGAGAGAGAGGGAGAGCACAAGCAGGGGGAGCGGCAGGCAAAGAGAGAGGGACAAGCAGGCTCCCTGATGAGTAAGGAGCCGGATGTGGAGCTCTATTCCAGGACCCTGGGATCACGACCTGAGCTGAAAGCAGATGCTTAACCGAGTGAGCCACCCAGGCGCCCCTTGTGTAGTATTTTTATGTATAAGAATGCATAGCAGTCACTTTTAGAGTGAATTGAAACATGAAAATGTTTACATTTATAGGTCAACAATAAAAGGTATAATTCATATAAATGAAATGAAAGCAGTAATTCCCAAGTAGTTGGTTCTACATCATTGTGTTTTTCAGTACCAACTTCTCCCAATGTAAAGCCTCTAATTTTTTTTAAGATTGTATTTATTTATTCATGACAGACAGAGAGAGAGAGGGGGGTGCAGAGACACAGGCAGAGGGAGAAGCAGGCTCCATGCAGGGAGCCTGATGCGGGACTCAATCCTGGGACTCCAGGATCCTACCCTGGGCCAAAGGCAGGCGCCAACACTGAGCCACCCAGGGATCCCCATAAAGTCTCTAATTTTGAGTCATTCAGATTAGTACTCTCCTGCTTATGTTTTACAAAAATCCTTTACATTCATGTGATTTACACTCATTCATCACTTTTAGTAATG
Source organism: Nyctereutes procyonoides (assembly GCF_905146905.1). NCBI lineage: Eukaryota > Metazoa > Chordata > Mammalia > Carnivora > Canidae > Nyctereutes > Nyctereutes procyonoides. The sequence continues at coordinate 20,720,245 of NW_026575037.1, read as the reverse complement.
AAAGGATGAAGGATATGTGTATAGTCATTTTAGTTGTTATATCTAATTATTCTAAAATTATTTGGTGTAGTCTGCAGATATAAACAGGTGTGTAAAGCTGGGCAAGTTACATAAAGTGCAAATGGGATGCATTTAGCACTTAGCACAGTACCTGGCATATAGGAAGCTCCTAAAGGTAGCTTATATGACTTACAGGATCACTCGAATTAATATTAGTGAAGAAGGCCTATAGCTTCTGTTTTTTAACATGCATGTTTTCTGTGTCATTGCATTTGCTGTTTTATTCCTTTTAAAAGTGATGTAATCTGTTAGCTCCTTTAGGGTATCTTCCTGGTCCAGGACTATGTCTCAATTGCTGGACTGCAATCAGCTTAGTTTTTGTTTTTTTATGTAGCACAGTATATTTTTTTTAAGATTTTATTTTATTTGAGAGAGAGAGAGAGCACACAAGCATAGAGAGGGGCAGAAAGAGAGGGAAAAGGAGATTCCTCCCTAAGCAGGGAGCCTGATGTGGGGCTCATTCCCAGGACCCGGGATCATGACCTAAGCCAAAGGCAGACAGACGCTTAACCCACTGAGCCACCCCGGTGTCCTATGTAGCACAATTTAAACTGGGAAATTTCTGTTGTCTCCAGAATAAGACCTGTATGTCTTCCTCCAGCCCCATCCCTTCCTGCTTCACACAATTATTCTTTTTTTCTTCACTGCACCTAAATTTGGCAACTGCACCTAAATTTTATTTGGCAACTGCACCTAAATTTCATAGCAACCAAAAGCCTAGAAAAATCTTTATTAATTGAAATGAAATGGAGATTTCTTTCAGAGACTGCTTGTCAGCTACTCTACTTAAGACTTGAAAGATGATTTTACTATGATGGAAGGAAATATATTCCTGATTTCAGTGCTGCTGTCTCTGACCTCTCTTTGCAGCAGAAAGAAGGAGATGTTAGGAATAGTGGGAAGAGCATTAGCCTGGGCTGACCTCACTCACGGTTTTGATTGGCTCTGCTTATTCAGATAACCTCATTTCTGTGGACTCTAATTTCCTATGTCATGAAGGTGTTGACCTCAAACACATCATGATTATTGGCTTTTAATTTGTATATTTCCTATGGCCATACTATTTCAAAGGATTTGGAAGAATTATGCATGTTAACATGGTAATGAGAACACTTCTTTTTATAATTCCTATAAACCTAGCCTCCTTGTGTACTTTAGTTGAGTGCTGTGAGGCTTAGGGGAAATAAATGGTTCTTTTGGTGGGCTGATAAAATAAGATTGTATGTGAAATTTATATTCCTTGACCCATCCATGTTTACTCACATGGTCCTGGTGGGTATACACACTGTGGTATACTATGTTTGTTGATATGCTCTTTTGAAGGAGTTGAACCATAAACATTTCATAAGAGATTTATAAAAAACTGATAGAGTTTAGTTTTTGGAAGAATCATGAGAAAAAGCTTTTGGAGAGGAGAAGCTACAGGGATCTTTTTCAAAAATAAAATCAAAACTCTCCATGGGATTGTCATTTTTTATCATCAATTGAGAAAGTCTTTATCAAAAGATCAGCAACATAGAATGGTGTTAAGGCATATCTAAATGTGCAAATATATTTTAAAAAGCCCAAGAAATACTAGGCAGAGAAGAAAAAAGATATGTCTTATGTAGTATGATACCACTTGGATGGTTTTTTTTTTTTAAGATATGTGTGTTTACTCTGAACACATTATTTTTATGGTTTATTATCAGTTAACTTCCAGGATTTCCATATAATATACAAAGCTGTAGTGAATGTTCTTGTGTACTTATGCAGATATATATTAGGTTAAATACCTAGAAGTAGAATTGCAAAGCTTCGAAAGCATGTGTGTTTTTCATTTTGAGAAATTATGAATCATTTTTAAAAATAAAAAATCAAAATTAAATCCATAATTTTATATTGATAAGGCTGGTGAATCAAATTTCTTTTCCCAGGTTTCAAGCCTACTCATCCAACCAAACCTCCAGTTTCAAGATATCCAGGTTCAGTAATTCTTTCTCCTGCTTATATTGCTAACAACTTTATAAGATGATGAGTGCAAAGTTATATCTTGTTATAATTTGCATTTTTAAAATAAATCGTATTTATTTATTCATGAGAGAGAGAGAGAGAGAGGCAGAGACACAGGCGGAGGGAGAAGCAGGCTCCATGCAGGGAGCCCGACGTGGGATTCGATCCCAGGTCTCCAGGATCATGCCCTGAGCCAAAGGCAGATGCTTAACTGCTGAGCCACCCAGGCATCCCTGCATTTTTTAAGTTACCAATGAAGCTGAACATTTTTGGTCTACATTGATTTATCCATGCCTTTTGCTCATTTTTTGAAATTAGGTTTCTAAAATATTTTTCTTGTTGATTTGTGAAAGCTCGTTATTATAAGTTAAAACCCTTCTAATATGAAGTGAACATTTTTTTTCAGGGGCTTTTTGGCCTTATTTTCACTAGTCAATTTTATTTTAAGATTTTTTTTATTGTATTCAATTGGTTATAGATTGCTTTTTTTGAAAATATTTTATCTATTTATTTGAGGAGGAAGGAAGGAGAAAGAGCATGAGGAGGGAAGGGGAGAGGGAGAAGCAGAACCCTGCTGAGCAGGGAGCCTGATATGGGCGGAGTTCCACCCCTGGACCCCAGATCATGACCTCATGATTGCTTTTTATAACTTTTTGTTGCATGAGTGGCATACAAATATATTTTTGTAAATTTTCAAACATTGTGAAAGTGTACAGAGCAAAGAATTACCCTTCTTTTTTTCTCTAGTTGATTAACTAAATTAATCATAGTTATTAGTTTAGGGTGTCTATTTCTGTACATCAACATCCTTCGATATGTAGTTATACATATAGTTGGACATCTTTTCTTTTATCTTAAATAAAATTGACATCATATTGTATATATTTTTCTGAAACTTGCACTTTTTCCATTTAATGTCTTATATGGGGGTTGTATTTAGATTTACTAGGTCAATGATGACCTTGAAATGTATACCATATTGATTTGGTTAGCTATTCTGTTAGTGTTCTTTTACACGTGTAGTTATTTTATATCAATAGATAGATGGATTAGCAGATGTAATGATCTTTTCCCTAATGGCTACACATGTTGTGTCTTCCTTATAAAAGTTTTAGGCTTTCCCCATGCTACAACTTTATAAACATTTTAACCCTGAGTTCTGATTGCAGTCTTTGCATTTAAATCATTGGTGCATCTGAAATTCATTATGGTGCATGGAATGAGACAGCGTTCCTGTCTCCTCCACCCACCCCCACCCGGTGGCCAAGGAGGGACATCTGTTGAGTAAATTGTCCTCTCTCCAACAATTTTCAAGAGCCACTTTTGTTGTCATTAAATTCATAGGTCTTCTGGTCATCTTTCTGTTTCCTTGGACTCTGACAATTCTCAGGGCAGCACTGAATTGTTCTTTTTTTCTCCCCACTCTAACAGAACTATGATCTGTTTTAATATGTGGCAGGAACACCTTTTCAGAAATATTTGGACCATTTTGTATGTTAATAAAAGATAAGCTTTTATTATATTTTTTTACTATTTTAACCATGGTAAGTGTACATTTCAGTGGACGCTACCATCCATCTCTAAAACTTTTCTATCATCTCCAATTGAAACGTTACATTCATTAAACAGTAACTCCACCCCCCCCCCACCAGCCCTGGTAACAATTCTGTTTTCTGTCTTTAGGAATTTGGCCAGTCTAGGTATTTTATAGAAGTGAAATCATTTCTGCCACATCTCACTTGGATGTAAATCGTTGTCAGATTCAACATCATGAAGCATGTGCTCTTATTTGCTTCGAAGGGTTTTATAGTTTTAGATCTTTAGCATCTTTGATCCATTTTGAATTAATTTTCAAGTTTGGTGTATGGCAAGAGTTAAAATTCATCCTTTTGTGTATGTGATTATCCAGTTTTCAAAACCATTTGTGAAAAAGATTTCTCTTTCCCTATCAAATGTTATCAGCACCCTTGTGGAGAATTACTTGACTGTATACGCAAAGGTCTATTTTTTGGCTTCTAGTCCATTGGTCTGAATGCCCGTGCCATTCTGTTTGATTACTGTAGCTTTATAGTAAGTTTTTAAATCAGGAAGTATGACTCCTTTCAAGTTTGCTTTCTCTTTTTCATGATTGCCTTGACTGTTCCTAGTCCCTTGAGATTCTAAATGAATTTTTGGATGGATTTTTCTATTTCTGCAAAGAGCATCATTAGGATTTTGATAGCGGTTGCACTTCATCTGTAGATTGCTTTGTATCATATATACATCTTAACATTAGTAGATCCTCCAATCCATGAACACAGGATTGCTTTCCCTTTGTGTCTTTTTAAATTTCTTTCTACAATATTTTATAGTTTTTCAGTATACATGTTTATTTCAGTCTTTTACTCTTTTTGATTCAATTGTAAATGGAATTGTTTTCTTAATTTCCTTTTTAGATTGCTTCCTTTTAGTGTAGAAATGCAATTGATTTTCACGTGTTGACTTTGTCCTACAACTTTACTGAATTCATTTTTTAGTTCTACCAAGTTTGTGGTGTGTGTATGTCTCTGTGTGTGTCTGTGTAATCTTTGGAGTTTTCTATGCAAAAGATCGCGTCATCTATGAACAGAGATAATTTTATTTTTTCCCAATTTAGATGTCTTTTATTTCTTTTTTCACCTAACTGCTCTGATATAAACTTGCAATATTATGTTGAATAGAAGTGGCAAACACAGGCGCCCTCTCCTGCTTCTGACCTTTAGGGAAAAACTTTAGCCTTTCACTATTAAATATGTTGGTCATGGAGTTTTCATAAATGGCTTTTGTTAGGTTGAAAAGTCTTTCTATTCCAGACCAACTTTGAAACTGTTGTAACGTCCTCCTCTGTATTTTAATTTTAAATAGAATCATGTTGAATTCAGGCTAATTTTGAGGATATGGTAGCCCAATATTTGCTTCCACTACACAGAATATTTCCTGTGACAATAGAAAACTGTCCACAGGAAATATCAGTGGGCAGGAAGAAGGTTGTTGATGACATCAAATATAAATTTATAATTTACATACTGGCACAAAAACAGACACATAGATCAATGGAACAGAATAGAGAATCCAGAAGTGGACCCTCAACTTTATGGTCAACTAATATTCAACAAAGGAGGAAAGACTATCCACTGGAAGAAAGACAGTCTCTTCAATAAATGGTGCTGGGAAAATTGGACATCCACATGCAGAAGAATGAAACTAGACCACTCTCTTGCACCATACACAAAGATAAACTCAAAATGGATGAAAGATCTAAATGTGAGACAAGATTCCATCAAAATCCTAGAGGAGAACCCAGGCAACACCCTTTTTGAATTCAACCACAGTAACTTCTTGCAAGATACATCCACCAAGGCAAAAGAAACAAAAGCAAAAATGAACTATTGGGACTTCATCAAGGTAAGAAGCTTTTGCACAGCAAAGGATACAGTCAACAAAACTCAAAGACAACCTACAGAATGGGAGAAGATATTTGCAAATGACATATCAGATAAAGGGCTAGTTTCCAAGATCTATAAAGAACTTATTAAACTCAACACCAAAGAAACAAACAATCCAATCAGGAAATGGGCAAAATACATGAATGGAAATCTCACAGAGGAAGACATAGACATGGCCAACAAGCACATGAGAAAATGCTCCGCATCCCTTGCCATCAGGGAAATACACATCAAAACCACAATGAGATCCCACCTCACACCAGTGAGAATGGGGAAAATTAACAAGGCAGGAAACCACAAATGTTGGAGAGGATGCGGAGAAAAGGGAACCCTCTTACACTGTTGGTGGGAATGTGAACTGGTGCAGCCACTCTGGAAAACTGTGTGGAGGTTCCTCAAAGAGTTAAAAATAGACCTGCCCTACGACCCAGCAATTGCACTGTTAGGGATTTACCCCAAAGATACAGATGCAGTGAAACGTAGGGACACCTGCACCCCGATGTTTATAGCAGCAATGTCCACAATAGCCAAACTGTGGAAGGAGCCTCGGTGTCCATCGAACAATGAATGGATAAAGAAGATGTGGTTTATGTATACAATGGAATATTCCTCAGCCATTAGAAACGACAAATACCCACCATTTGCTTCGAGGTGGATGGAACTGGAGGGTATTATGCTGAGTGAAGTAAATCAATCGGAGAAGGACAAACATTATACGGTCACATTCATTTGGGGAATATAAATAATAGTGAAAGGGAATAGAAGCGAAGGGAGAAGAAATGGGTAGGAAATATCAGAAAGGGAGACAGAACATGGAAGCCTCCTAACTCTGGGAAATGAACTAGGGGTCGTGGAAGGGGAAGTGTGCGGGGTGTGGGGGTGACTGGGTGGCGGGCACTGAGGGGGGCACTTGACGGGATGAGCACTGGGTGTTATTCTGTATGTTGGCAAATTGAACACCAATAAAAAACAAATTTATTATTAAAAATAGAAAAAAATAAATTTATAATTTATGATACCACTCTTACTGAGAAACATTAGGGAAAATGAAATTATAAGTAGTTTTATACAAAGGCAAAAACCAAAAATCAGTGAATTTATGGATCTTTCAGCTTTCGTCTTTCTTTTTTACTTATTTCCATTTTTTCCCCTAGGTTATCCTGAGGCCAACGAATATCTATCAATTGACGACTTTGAAGAATTAGGTATAATTTTGACTACTAATTACTCTGCATTATGAGGGCTTGGAGTTCTACATGGACATATCTATTGTGTTCCAATTATTTGTAGTTAAGGAAGAAACAAAGTTTCACAAAATTTGACATTTACAATTATTTTAGTAGTCTAGATAAGATAATAAATGTAAGTGGTACTATGTATGGAGACCTGTAGGTAATTTACTCTAATTTAGGGAATTCTAATGGTCCTCATGAGCTTTACTAAATACCCTGGTGTAGTAGTGACAGCACAAAACAATGAAAAGTCAGATTCTGCTGAAGAGTTTCACAAAGTCCATCCTAAATCTGATAAAAAGAGTTCTGTGATCAGAATGAGCTGGACCTACTAGCACTTGTGCCCAAACTAACCTGAGCAACAGTTCTGTTGCCATAGCATATAGATGATCTGATCTAAATTAGATGCAGCTACCCCCCTGGGACCATTGTGTGCTCAATCTTCAAACTGTTTTCATTTTTTCTCAGATGTAGGCATCCTTGCTGTGATTGTTCTCACTATCCGTAAGTAGCCCAAACGCCGATGCCACTTAAATCAAAATATGACTGCCAAGAATTGCGTTATTTTTTAAATGACTTTTCAGTATCTATAGTTTATATAGCTTGAAATGAAGTACACCAGTCTAGAACAGCCTGACCTTGTATACGATACACTGATACACTACACACTACTACACTACACACTACGTTTTGCTGGTGGATGTATACCCTTTTATACTGTATGTGTCCACTTAGTAACAAAGCCTACTAAACACTACATGTGTTTTCGGGATGATTGGTCATGAGTTTGTGTCCCAAAGATGCTTTGGGTAATTTTCTAAACTAAGCAATTATTCTTCTGTGGTTTACTGTGGACTGTTCAAGTGACTCCAGGGAATGGACTTTAGATAGTGAAGAGTCCAGACAGAATGTAAAAAGATAATGTGCTTAAATAAAATAACATTTTTCTGACCACTGAAATGCAACCGACACTTACTTATTTCTGCTGCTAAATTTTGAGTCTTGGCAATCCATTCTCAGAGTTCTATGTCCTTTCCCGGTTTCTTACAGTTGTTGGCATCGTGGTACTTTGCACCTGCCTGTACAGATGTCTTAAAAGGGAGAAGAAAGGGTAAATTAAAGTATATTCCTTCCAGCTCATAATCCTTCTCACTCTTGACATACTTTTGTGCAGCTTTTTTATTTGTCCCACATGCTGTCTTTTTTGAAAACTATGCCTTTGTGAGTGTGCCATCCTGTTTGCATGTGTTTACTGAAACAATCTCTGGCTGCTTTTACTGTCACTGCACCCAGATCTCTCGCAGAGTGGCTCCAGCTATTAGGACTGCAAGAAACATTTCTGTGGGATTTGAGATTTAAAATATGTATCAAATCATGGACCATTCTGGTGCCTTCCCTACCCAGCTTTACCCTATTTCCTAGATTGGACTAGTGGCTGAGATTAGATTTAGAACTGTTCACTGTGAAGACTTGGGATGGTTATATGCACTGGAATTTTTACGATGGAAGTTTCCATCTGTCTATGCAACTCAGGTAATTATAAAAAGGTATGTAAATTCTCATGCAAATGCCCAACCTGATTTGCTTTTATTTAGAGTCGATACTTATCCTTGTTAAACTGGGGAAGGAAGAGCAGCACCATTTCATTTCCCTCTTACGTTCTCTTAATTTACTAGGTTGCCATAAAACTGATGGGGTTTATTAACATTACTGACGGGTAAGATTTACAAGGCACTGCATCAGCTCTATTCTTGTTTTTAATCTATAGAACAGCAAAAAAGAAGAGGCTTATAATAAAAAAAAAGTGTACAAGTACATATCTTCTAGGGAGAATAGAGTTTTTAAACATCAAACTTAAATTTTAATGAAATCTCTTTCAATTTAGCAAAAGACATAGAACAAATCCTAGAGCACAGACTAAGATTAGGTGCTTTGAAATGTCTGATTTGTAGTGATTTTTTTTTTTTTTTAGGAATTTTCTTTCCCTGTAGCTTTGGAAATAGATTTAAGATCAAATCTAACAATTTTTTTAAAGATTTATTTATTTACTTACTTACTTACTTGAGAGATAGAGTGAGAGAGCACAGAGGGAGAGAGAGAAGCAGACTCCCCACTGAACAGGGAGCCCCATGTGAGGCTCCATCCCAGGACCCTAGGACCATGACCTGAGCTCAAGGCAAATGCTTAACTGCCTGAAACACCCAGTCACCCCAACTCTAATCATTTTAAGGCTCTTGGTATTCATGGTTTTATGATATATTTTGTCTTTATATTAATCATTTGGTTTAGGCTATGTAAAAAAAAAGTACATTTTTTTACACAAAGAACTCAAAGTTTTTTATATTATTGCTTATCCTTTTTAAGTCACAAAGCCTTCATTTGAATCTTCAGTCTTATATTTGTAGAACACATGATATGTATATTGGATTTCTCAATCAGTAGTATATCTTCTAAATTACAAATACACAATAGTAGTGAGTAGGAAATATTGTCAGTGGACTATTTGTACAAGTCCATAAGTTTTGTGTAGAAAGAACTTCTCACAAAACAAAACAAAATAGCTCTCTGCTCCTCAGTTTTCCCTTTTTATTTAAATTCTCCTACATCAAAATACTTACTGGTTCCTTAACAAGTATTACTCTCTCCAGCTACCAATTAATGGATCTTGCAACCTGAGCCTCTGGTTTAATTTAAGATGGCAACGTTGGAGGACCCTAAACTCACCTCCTTCTCACATGCACGGAATCTACAGCTACATATAGAGCAGTTCTCTTGGAAAGAAATCTGAAAACTAACTGGATGGACTCCTATACATTTGTGGATAAAACACACATCAAGGGGCCCTGGCTGGCTTAGTCAATGGAGCATCTCTTGACCCTGGGGTCATGACTTCAAGCCCCACATAGGACGTGGAGCCTGCTTTAAAAAAAAAAAAAAAAAAAAAAAACAAAATTCACATCAAAATGGGTAGGAGAGACTGGAATAGTATCTCGCCATAAACTCCTCCAAGAGTGGTAAACCCACAGTCAGGCAGGAAACCCACAACTCTGAGCGGCTTTCTGGGAAGCAAAATGTTTGAACCCCACATCTGGCACCCCATCCTTTAAGACCTGCACCGGAGAGATGGGTCTGCAAAACATCTAGCTTTGAAAGCCAATGGGGTTTATGTCTCGCAGGCTATATATAGCAAACTGAGAAACAGTTCCTGTAGTGCTCCTGTGGATTGACTTTGGCTAACCCCCCAGGGTACAATGGAGAGGCAGCTGTCTTGTCTTCCAGTGAAAGAGACCTATTTGCATGTCTTAAAAACTTTGGCCTGGAGGGCAGGCATCTAATGTCATACACACCTAGCAGGCAACTGAAATACTCTTCAAAGCCCATGAAGGCTGGAGGGCCCCATCTTCCTGTTGTCCCTCCGCCTGGCTCTCAGCTGCTGGTATCTTTCAGAAGGGAGCTTGTGCCCACATCCGAGGCTTTGGTGCTTGTGGCTGCCACCCAGAGAATGCCCCTTGGTGGCCTGGCACGAACATCCATGGGATTTGCAAGACTGTAACAGAGAAGGAGCTATTAACTGGCTATACTCTAGGACACGGCACTGAGGCAGCAGCCAGAAGTGCCCCCCCCCCCAGTCTTTCTGTGAAAGAGGCCTATAGCTTATCCACACAGCTGAGGCCTGAGGGATTTAATTTCTGTTTAATTGATGTTTTCTGAATATGTTGCCCTTTAGGGAACGGAGGTTGGAGGTGAATATACCACTTACCAGAGTAAATCCACCTCAGAGGCAGAGCAGATGCACCAAATGGTTTCCACAAACCAGTGCATCAGTTTATCTTTTGATCCAATTAAAATCTTAAGATCTATTGAACTTATTTTCTAGTTCTAGTACTCTCATGAGTGCAACCACTAAGCCATAATGCTGACATTTTAATTTGTTTTAAATGTAGTCACCATCCTTTGATGCTGCTTTGAACTGTGCATGAATTTTGGTATGAACATCTGGCCTGTTTTCCCTTAAATGACATTTGTAGGACAACTTAGCAGAGCCTCCCTAGTAGTATATAGGTGGGGAAACAATTTTTAAAATACTCTCCATATGTAAAGAACTACAATTCAAAATAAATTATTCATTTGCAAAGAAAGTAATTTTAAAATGTTTTTGTTCAAAGATTAATGCCAAGCCTTAGGATTCATTCTTTCAACAGCTCTAAGATGTGTTTTATATATTGTTTAGTGTTAAGTGCCTTTACGAATATGTCTATGCTGCTTCTGCCCTTAAACATTACAAAACAGAAACCTGATTTTGAACAAGTTTGACTTCCTTAACTAAGAATACTTTTGGAAAATATTCTAAATAGGGTAGGATTCTATATGTTAACTATTTGTAATTTCTTGGTGATTTAAAGAAGCTAAAAAGTGTATGGCATCGGTACTGCACTTTTGAGAACTTTTTAAGCAGGCTGAGAAATCAATTAGGAATTCAGAATCAGTTGCGAACTCCTGTACGACATCAGAGAGCCCTGGCTCTCCTAACAAGAATGCCAGCCGGTGGGAAGAGTGAACACTGCGGCCTTGCAGAGGACTCTACTCTTTAAGGAAATTGGATTCCACTCTAAATTCTGGCAATGGGTCATCTTCTCCCTACACTTGAATAAAGAGGTGTCTTCCTTTAGACAATGTCATGTGAAAGGGGTGAGTTTAGCAGGAATATATCCATCAGTTAACCTCAGGTTGTATCAAAATCTTACTTTTTAAGAGCATCTCAGGCTGAGTAAAAATTCAGCCACGTATTTCAGAAAAGAAAACGGGGTTTCTGCCTTGGTCACACAAGGGGACAGAAAGAGCAAACAGCTGAAGTAGCATTTGATGCTGGGGCCCAACAGAAGGGGGCCTGTGAGTCCTCACACCAGGCAGGGTCTCTCAAAGAAGCCCCATGGGCAGAGGACGGCCCCTGGAATTCAGATGATGCTTTTCCCCTTGTTTTGTTTTGTTTTGTTTTGCACTTTTATATATTTAGCAGCACAAATTAGGCCAAAGAAATGTTTCCTGGAGAAGGATGTGATTGGGAATGGAGCGCGCACCAGAGTTAAGAATTGTCCTACAGATAAAGGCCCGTTCGTGAGGCGCTGCGAGTGTTCCCTCGGGGATCTGGGCAGGGACTTGGGGAAGAGAAGCTTGAACGTAAAGAAAGAGGAAATCTGAATTAAGCACAGCGGTGAAGTTTTATAATCCCCATGCCCAGACTTTTCAGGGACGTAGCACTTGCTTAGAAAGAAGCAAGGGATGGCTGTACTGTTTATTTTTGACAAGCCGAAATGGAGCGTCTTTCAACCAAAGATCATTATGCTTTTGAAAACAGACTTTTATAGTCGTTTCTGCTTCAGATTTAGATTTTTCATTTTAGTAGATTTATATGGCAAACGGATGTATATGTGTAAATATAAATTCTGTTTGTCAGATATTGACAAATGCGTGGGCAAACCTTTAAATGGAAAGTTCCATGGAAAGAAACGCTTGGAGCCTGTGAACAGTGTGTACAGCTGTCAGAATGGATTTGCAGTGAAAGGAGAAGCCTCGTGGGCAGGGGTCTTTACCGTTCATTGCTTGAAAAGTGGATCTTCAGATGTTGCAAAAAATAAACCGTGAGCCGTGGAGAACCGTATGGGCGGCGACGTGTGCGTTGGCAGAGTGTCCTCCCCCAGAGCACAGGTGGTGTCGCGGACCGGGCCCTGGGCGCCCTCCTCCTGCCCTGGGGCGCAGAGCTGCCGCCCTCCTCGAGGGCTTCCTGCGGGGAGACCCCAGCTGCCCCTGTCCTTGCCTGCACCTGCTGTGCACCTGCTCCCCTGCGGCCCGCAGCCCTCGGGGCCTTGGACACCTGCCTTCCTTGTCCTGGGATCAAGGCTACACTGGGGGACCCGGAAGCCCATGTCCCAACAATGAGAGCATCAAAGCTGATTTGTTTAACTAATAATAACGGTTTGCTTTTGTTCAGGGGGAAAAAAAAATCTTGGTCATTTTCCAGATTCGAGTTAAATCAGATTGTTAAACGTCCTTGATATTTTTGGAGCCACCGTTGCACATGGGAGTCACCTGGGGAGTTTTGCAGAGGCCTGAGTCCCACCTCCCAAAAGTTTCTCATGGACTTGATCTGGGATGTGGCCTGGGTATAGGGATTTTTTTTTTTTAAAGCTTCCCAAGTGATTCTAATATGCAGCTAAGGTTGAGAAGCTCTGCATTAGTGATTCTCAAGCTCCACTGCCGTTTCCACATATAAACACAGAAGGTAAAGGCTTATATTTACAAAATGCTGGGTCTTTTAAATTATTTTTTGAAAGATTTATTTTAGAAAGAGGAAGTTGGGGGAGGGGCAGAGGGAGATGGAGAGAGACTCTCAAGCAGACTCTCTGCTGAGCTCAGAGTCCCACTTGGGGCTAGATCCCATGACCCTGACATCATGACCTGAGCTGAAATCGAGAGTCAGACGCCTAACTGACCAAGCCACCCATGTGCTCCATGAAATGCTATTTTTTAAATTGAGCCTATTACATCAGAATACAGTCTGAGACATAAGATGTTGCCTAGTTAACAAAACATGGCTATTTGTGGTTGGAAAAACCAGAGGCAATCTTTCTGATAGCACTGGATGAAAATTAGGTTGTCTATAAGAAAACAATTTATTAAACTGTATTTGGCTTTAGCTAGAGACTACAGAATACTTTTTCAAATTGGCATAAAATGTACAAAGGAGCTTTTAAGGTAACTACCAAAAAGTCTCCTGTAGGAATGCTGAAGAGAGAGAGGATTGGCAGGAATCTGAATTTGCATTGTTTCAGAATATTTTTGCTTTAAAAAAAAATAGGCAGCTTTGGTATTTGAAAACTTAGTAATAATGCCTGACAGCTAACATATTAACCAAGAATGAACTTTCTTATATATTTTAATAATTGCATATTTCTACTCAAGAGCGGGATCTAACATAGTCTACTGACTCCCAGAAACGAAAAGCCAACTACCTGTGCACCTATATAATTTTTTCTCTGCTTACTTTTGCTTTAACCCTTTCCAATTCCATCCAGGAAAATTTGCACTAAAGGGAGTCAATCTTTATATCACGTAACACTGCTGCCCTCCTGTGGGCTCTCCGGGCATATGACGTTCCCGGAGTCCTTCCGACTTGGTCACTCAGAGGTTCCAGTCATCGCTGTGATTCCCAGAGGATATTTTAAATTTCATTTCGGATCTAGTATTAACTAAGCCTTTCTGTATTTCCTTCTGTGAAATTAACATTTTCATAAGGGGTAAACCCTGTTCCTGTTGCTTAAAGACGGGGAAAGTATAACTTTGGGGCCTGTAGTCAATCATTTTTCCCCTTCCTCTTTCATTTCCTTCCTCACTTAGAAAAGTGAACAAATGGCCACAAATATAGAGCATATGGAGCAAGCTCTCTTGCAAATGGGTAGTAAAATTGCTGTTCACAGGAGAAGCTGCTTATATTTACATTTTAAATAGGTATCTCCCCCTTACAAAGCTTTTTTTAAAAAATGGAATTATTTTATGTGGCAGTGGCAAGCCTTGTGCCGAACTATGGAAGCCAAGCAAGAGCTCCGGCATCCCCGTGCTCAGGGCCGGGGGCTTCGGGGCGCATCTGGCCGCCACGGCCCTTTAGGTGAGCACTTAGTCACGGTGCCTGGGGAAACGCCGCTCATCTGATCACCCAGCGCCACCTGCAGAGGCTCCTGGGAAACAGCCCCTCCGTTTGTCTTTGGCCTGGGCCTTGGGTAGCACCTGGGCAGGACCCCACGGCACCATGCTTCTCCCGCTCTAGTGTGCAGGCAGGTCTCGCTGAGACGCAGATTCTGAGTCCGGGGAGCCGGCTGGGGCCCAAGGCTGAGCCCTGCCCCTGACCTGTGATGCTACCTCTGGCGCTGAGGGCCTTGGCACGTGGGATCCGGGCGGGGCCCTCACTGTAACCACCAGCTTCCCTGCAGGGGAACCGTGGGGAAGCTGACAGCAGGAGGGGCGGTGTGACCCTGTGCTCTGCTGCCGGCCTTGGGGGTGGAGGCAGGGCCCTCGCGCCAAAGAGCGCAGCTCTGGGAGCTGGAAAAGCAAAGGAACGGATCCTCCTCGGACCTGGACCTCTGGCGGGAGCCCAGCCCTGCCAAGGCCTGGAGTCCAGCCTCGGGAAATGATGTCACACTTCCGGGACTGAAAGAAACGAGGCGGTGGTGTTTTAAGACGATGACCCTGTGAATGCTTGAGTGGCACCAAGATCCCCACGTTAAAATCCTACCCACCCCCCACCCCCACCCCAGGTGACAGGATTAGGAGGTGGGGCTTCTGGGGAGGGATTAGGTCAGGAGGGCAGAGCCTTCAAGCCTTCATGACTGGGATGAGTGGCCCTGTGAAGCGGCCCAGGAGCGACCCCTCAGCTCCTCTGGCCTGGGAAGGTGGTGTCTTGAAGCGGAACGCGGGCTCTCACCGGGCCCTGAATCTGCAGGGACCCCGACCTTAGACTTCCCAGCATCCCAGACCGGAAGTGCATGTTGTGTCTACGCTGCCCGGTCCCTGGTGTCGTCTTACAGCTGCCCAAGGAGGCTAAGACCAACCCCCAGTTGTTGTACTTGTTACAGGACACTCCTACACCCCGCCAGGGGTCCTCACACCCGTGTTGTGTAGGAAAGCCTTAGAAGCAAGCCCACAGAGGAGTGTCCGCACATCAGTCACCTGGGGAAACTTTGGGACAAAACTGTAGGTCCCGATCCCAGAACAGTATAACCAGACCCCATATGGGTGTACCCTAAAACTTGCATGGCCCTATAAACCAGATTCAAGATGTCTCTGATATCACACAAAGTACTCACTCAAGGGCCACAGTCCTTCTCCCTGAAGAGTCCCCAGGTGTAAGCCCCCCTAGAGACAAATCTGGCCAGTCACTGAACACCTTACAGAACTGGTTTGCCCTGCCCTCAAGGGTTCATAGAAACTTAGATTCACAAGTAGACCTCCTGCATCTTTTATAAAGTAACAAGAATCATCAGGCTGCTCTCCTTGACCAGCCATGTGACGTGTTCAGTTACGCAAAATTTCTCGAAGGATCCCTGACCACAGAGGTGCCAGGGCTTCAGCCCATC
The DNA here is from genome assembly GCF_905146905.1 of Nyctereutes procyonoides. Classification (NCBI taxonomy): domain Eukaryota; kingdom Metazoa; phylum Chordata; class Mammalia; order Carnivora; family Canidae; genus Nyctereutes; species Nyctereutes procyonoides. The sequence continues at coordinate 20,704,369 of NW_026575037.1, read as the reverse complement.
AGGAACCAACCTCAGTTTCCCCATCAGGAAGGAGCATCCCTCCACCCAGGCTTGAGCATTTCTCTTTTCTGTGATCTTTTCTCTCCTTTTGTTTCTTGGCTCACAGAATTGCAGTCTTGTCTTATTGGGCTGGCTTTGTTTTTAATGTGTGTATGCGTAATCTTCCATAACGTCTCAGGAAGTAGGTAAAATCTGCATCGCAAGTCGCCTTTTCATGAATGGGAAATGACAGAAGAAAAACAAAGATGTGACTAATTGATTACAGTAAAATATTTATTCAGGTCAGGATGCAGGAATAGACTCTGCACAGAAAGATAATCCAACAGCACCATTTATAGCACATACAGCACATTTCAGCAAAATGCAACCCAGGATATCAGATACATTGTAGCCATTTGTTTTTTAAAAAATACATTATGTTCTCTCTTACCTCTGCAATAAGGTATCATAGATGCAGCTAAAGAAGTTAGTGAACAAAGTGCCAGATCGTCCTTCCCCACTCTCTGCCCATCCTTCTTCCAAGAAACCACAGGCGGCCGCTCACCAGAGTTGGCATGAGGCTTCGAGGCTGCTGCTTTTCCCCCTACATCATAACCGATTTCAAATGGTGCTAGACAAAAACAGACTCTGAACACCAGGAGAAATCGGTCAGCCTGTGTAAGAGATGGGTCCGGTGGTGCTCCTGGGGGTCCTGCACTTGGCCGTGCAGGTGGCAAGTCTGACTCCAGCTGCACCGCAATGGCAGCTGAATGTTCCAGGGCATCTAGGAGCAGGTGCAGTGCTGATGTGGATGGAATCGTCCTCCGGGTACAACAGAGGAGAAAATCCCGGTATGAGTCATGATGAAATGGAAAGCTATCAGGTCAAGTTCCCAAACACCAGACAATAAGCAGTTCTGAGTCAGGAAGATACATACAAAGAGAATTAGATTAGGCCAACTATTAACCAGTAGATTCCTGGAACTCACACCTTAGGGTAGACTTCTCATGTTCACATGTAAACCCTTTCATCCCTCTGGACTTAAAACAGATCCAGACTAAAAGCACCTCTCCTTGCACTCTTGTTCCTACTCTTTATCATGTTACCTGGTCCTTGAAATCTTACCACTCTCTAGTGAGAAGAGGCAAACAAATATAAGACAATGGAAAACAGAGGGGAAAAAAAAGAATTTTCCTTAAGACTTAGGGTAAATTGCTCAAGATACCAGCCCTAGGCCTTCCTAAAAAGGAAGCTGGGGAAACCAATTAGGGACTTGCAAGAATACACAGGGAGCAGTTTGAGAGAAAACAGCAAGCCAAATAAGAATTATTTGAATGCTAGCATCACAGAATGAAGAACTTCTTGGGATGCTCAAAAATACCATATTTCCTATTTCAATGGCCCAGTTAGGCCAGAGACCTGATTTATATAATCTTCCTCACAGTAAGTGGTGATCTTGGGCTCCCCTTTAAGCCTAGAATATGATGCTAAAATATGTATGGCCTATATTTAACTGTGTAGTCTCAAGACTACTGTAACACAGTATTGCCTGGCCACTAAATAAATTTAACTCCAGAAATCATGGAAAAGGTAAGACTTTACTGGAATATCCCAGCAAGGCTCAAGGAAGTATTACATTATGTGACCCTTATAAAAATGTCCTAAAATCCACTTTACCCATTTCAGTTCTCCAAGGATCCATGTGTTAATGCAACTGCTTTCTGAGAACCTAGCTTCTTTCTCTTCTACCCAGATTGTCTCTCAAAACCTTCAGCTGAAGTTGGCTTATTGTTCTACTACCCATCTCACTGCCTGGATCTCCTACTTCACAAAAGTCTCCATGACCTTTCTAAGGTAAGTGAAGTTTCTTTAGCAGAGTTCAACACAACACAGCACTAAAAAAGGAGCAAGGAAATGCAGAAACTATCTTAGAATGCAGGATAGGGAGAAAGAATATATTTATCCTGCATGTAAATCTGGAAACTTTAACCTCATTAAAACTAAAGAAATGCAAAAGCAAGGGGCAAGATACCTTCTCCCCCCCATTACATTAATGACAATAGAAAGGTTCTTTTTTATTTAAAAAAAAAAAAGTTTATTTATTCAAGAGAGAGAGGCAGAGGGAGAAGTAGGCTCCATGCACGGAGCCCATTGTGGACTCCATCCAGGGACTCCAGGATAAGGCCCTGAGCCCATGGCAGACGCTCAACTGCTGAGCCACCCAGGGATCCCCAATAGAAAAGTTCTTATGTGAACATCCAATAAAAAGCAAGGATGTGATGAAACGGATATCCTCATATGTTGAAGATACCACAGCAACTGGCAAAAAGCCTATGAAAAACATGGAATATATAGAGAGAATAATACAAATATTCATACCAATTAGCCCTCCTAGGAATCCACTCTAATGGAATATTTTAATTTGAAAAATATTTCATGCATTTTTATCAAGGCCTTCATTACAAATAAAACTGGAAACAACTTAATTATACAATAGAAATCTTGGATTGCACTGATACATCCACTAGAGTTTCTATTTATTTGCCTCTGTCTTTATTTGGATTTCTACTGTATAAAACGTAAATGCATGGGAATGCACGTTTTTACTGTGTAAAAACGTAGATGCATGGGAAAATGTACCAGAATGGATTGTACAAAACATGTCAGAATAGGAGGATTATAGATGGTATCTTTTGTTCTGTAAATTTTCTGCTGTAATTATTTTATTTTAAAAGTATTAACAGGGATCCCTGGGTGGCGCAGCAGTTTGGTGCCTGCCTTTGGCCTGGGGCGTGATCCTGGAGACCCGGGATCGAATCCCATGTTGGGTTCCTGGTGCATGGAGCCTGCTTCTCCCTCTGCCTGTGTCTCTGCCTCTCTCTCTCTCTCTCTCTGTGACTATCATAAATAAATAAAAAATTAAAAAATAAATACATAAAAGTATTAACAAAGAAAAAAAACACATACTTTGTGGAGTGCACAAGATAAAATGAGTGTGTGAGGGAGACCGATGGCTTTTTATATTAGAAAAACAGTAGACTGTATGCTGAAAAGAAATCAGGATGAATCGTCCCCGGCTGAAAGCTCCTGTTTGATCCTGCTGCATGCCACACTTGTGTCATCCTGGCTTTTGTCTTCCCTTCAGGCACACGGGATGCTCTCACAACTGGTAAATTTTGAGAAGGGTTTGATGAGGGGCTTTAACACCTTTCACAGTAAGTATTCACTTACAATGAAAGAAACGTAAAATGAGAGATCAACATCTCTTACAATTCCAGCTGGAAGGAAAGAAAGTCGAAATTCAGGCCACAGTGTGGCAAGATTGGCATCCCTACAGGCATGTAGAGTGAGTGTCCTTTATGGAAGTTTCTTAAAAATATAAAAAAAAAAGGATTTTATTTATTTATTCATAAGAGAGAGAGTCAGAGGGAGAAGCAGGCTCCCTGTGGGGAGCCCAATACGGGACTCGATCCCAGGACCCCAGGATCACGCCAAGCCAAAGGCAGACACGCAACCACTGAGCCACCCAAGCACCCCCTTTATGGAAGTGTCTACGCTGGCTTTGAATTGTTACAAATGAATAAGCAACCTTCCTTTTCTAATGGAGCTGGAGAGCACAACTTCCTCTTTGGTTGATAACCCGGGAAGCTTCTCAGGATGGTAGTTGTGTTCACTTGCACAAACTGGAAGCCACAGAGCCCAATCTCCTAAGCCCATTTCCATGACCTGCCTACATAAGAGGAGTGGTTTTGGGGTAGACTTTGCTGCCTAGAAGAGCTTGTGCCTGTGTCTAACACGAAGACAGAGGAGTTTTAGGTCCTGGGGTGCCGGAGGCAGGAGCTCCAGTGCTGTTCTCACCTATTTGCTGAAAGGCTGCTCTGGATTAAAGGTCACAAACTGCTCTGCTCACCCCTTATCTAAAACTTTGTGGTAATACAACTAATGCACCAGATTAAGCTGGGAGCAGTTTAAAGGTAAACTTACTCTTAAAGGTAAGCCTGTGTGAGGTGTTTCTTAAATGTAGAATTTATAGTTACATATAAAAAACTCACTGGTAACCGCCAGTGGGACTAGGTATTTAGAGTTTAAAACCTATGGGTTATGTTTTCCATGCCTTCAGTGACCCTGTTTTACTGCCTGGGCCTTTTCTTTGGTGCAATCTTTCTTTCACCCATCGTTGTTTCCTGTTGAATAATTCTAACATACAAAAACGGTAAGTACAGCCATATTCTTCTAAAAAAAATATTTGTAACTGTACTTTACTCTTTTGGAAGCCACAGAGAAGTAAAATAAAACTTAAAAAAAGCACTACTACATAATATATAATAATCCATAATTATAAAGAAGGCCCTTGATGTATATTATGGGTAGAGAATTATTCACACTAAAAGCAATATATATGACAATAAGAACACTTAAAAAAAAGCTTAGAATTTTAAGAAGGATTCAAATTTTACAAAAAGGGAAAATAGGCAGAAGGAATTTTTCCAAATTTCCAGTGTTGATAAGACAGTTGGTATCCCAGTTTTGCTGAAACATTCCTAACCCAGACCTCTGTATGCAGACTTTATCAAGGCACTAGAAGTTACATAGTGTGTCCCACTGGCACACACATTACAGGTTGCCAGTGTCAAAGAACTGAGGCTTTTTGAAGGGCATTAAAAAATATTTTGTAAACCCACCTAGTTTTTAAACTTTTTTTTTAATATTTTATTTACTTATTCATGAGAGACAGAGAGAGAAGCAGAGACACAGGCAGAGGGAAAAGCAGGTTCTCTGTGGAGCCCAATGTGGGACTTGATCCCAGGACCCTGGGATCACGACCTGAGCCAAAGGCAGATGCCCAACCCACTGAGCCACTCAGGTGCCCCAATATTTAAACTTTCTAAAACCTTACAAGGATTAGATCGAAATAAACATTTCTGAGTAGGAAGAGAACGTATCCAGCTTTTGTATTCACTGATTGATTGACTGATTTTATTTATTCATGAGATACACAGAGAGAGGCAGAAACAGGCAGAGGGAGAAGCAGGCTCCTTGCGGGGAGCCTGATGTGGGACTCGATCCCTGGACCCCGGGGATCATGCCCTGAGCTGGAAGATAGACGCTCAACCACTGAGCCACCCAGGTACCCCTTTGCTGATTTATTTAGAATAAAGTCTGCAAGGTCACAGTCAATACTATCAGTGTTTAACCATGATAAAGAAATTCTATACCCATGAGGAACAGTTTATACCTTTAAGAGAATAGCTTGCTATAGCAAATGTTCTAAATAAAGTCTCCTAATTAAAACAAACCTAACAGAAACTAAAGTTGCTCTTTCAGAGGAGGCCAGTGTACATTTTTTAAAAGCAGAATATTACAGCAGAGCACCTTACAATCTAGTCAGGAACTCAATTTCATGATAAAATAATTAGCAGAGATTTACATTTAAATCTTTATCCTTCCTAATATTCTCTACATGTTATGGCTTGATAGGTAAAGACACTTCATTCTTCTTCATTATAAAAAAAGTGAAAAGTAGCCTTGATGCTTTCTATTAGCAAAAGTCTATCAATAACCTCTTCCCCTTAAAGTCTCTTTTAGTACTACTACAGTTTTAAGTCTTAATTTTTTTTTTAAGTTAAGGCTGAACTAAAGTAGTTGAGGCTTCTCACTTTCTATTTCTAGACCAATATCAAGTTAAAACTAGCCCAGGCAAATGACTCTCTTAGAAACATTCATGACTGCCTCTCCCATCCTCTCTTCTCCCAAGGACTTCATTCTGCATTCCTATGGCCTGTTCCTAGTTCAACTGAAGGATCAAATTCTTAAGTCTAGCATTGATTTGTTTCCTTCATGTAACTTAAGACCATTTCTTCATATTATCATCCTTGGGCACAAAACGGATTCAATAGCCATTTCATAAAAATTATTTCTTTAGGGATCCCTGGGTGGCGCAGCGGTTTGGCGCCTGCCTTTGGCCCAGGGCACGATCCTGGAGACTTGGGATCGAATCCCACGTCAGGCTCCCGGTGCATGGAGCCTGCTTCTCCCTCTGCCTGTGTCTCTGCCTCTCTCTCTCTCTCTCTATGACTATCGTAAATAAAATAAAATTTTAAAAATAAAAAAAAAAAAATTATTTCTTTAGAAATGGTAGGGTGCCTTGGTGGTTCAGTGGGTTGGGGATCTGCCTTTGGTTCAGGTCATGATCCCTGGTCTTCTGGAATTCCTGCTCAATGGGGAGCCTGCTTCTCTCTCTCTCTCCCCTCCCCGTCTTAGATAAATTAAAAAAAAAAACACACACACACAAAACAATTATCTTGTCTCATCTAAACACCCTCAGATCATACACCATGTGTATGTTCATGTATTCCAGGTTTTAAAATCTGCCCCTGTTGTGCCCATGTTCTTTCTGAGTGTGACAGCCTCACACAAGCATTCTGTGATCAGTAGCGACCAGGGATGTGGCTGGGAGTAAGATCACGGTCTTTAACCTTAAAGCTTAGAGAGTAAACCCCCAAACATCGAAGTAACCCACCAGAGAACCTATCACATATATGTAATCCATGAACATTTCAAAACTTCTCTAAGCCTTTACTTTTTGGGCCTGTTTTCACTTCTTGGGATATGAGATTACTGTAAGAAAATGCCATTTATTTTCGTGTTAGAAATAACACATAAGATCAGCACGAGGAAGTGTTGGATGCCCAAGATCCTGGTGTGGAAGCAGCTGGGTAATTAATCATTGTTCTATGTCCATGTGTGCGTGAAGCTGATAAGACTAAGTGGCTGCACCTACATAGGGTGAGCTGACTATTCTGGATTTAAAGCATTTCTCACAGGAAGGGCAGGAAGGCCCCATCAGGGAAACAAGAGGGAAGCCACATGACAGGCACAGAATAGGAGTGGAGGGGACCTTGGCTCTTGCTTCCACAGCCATGCAGTTTCCATCAGAGCCCCAAAACACAGAACAGGATAGAAGGCCTGCTCTGTGGGAGCCGCAGGATCAAACCAGGCCCGGAGGGGTGCAGGCACAAGTCTGCGTCTGACGCAGGAGACAACTCAGAAACTACCCAGGTTTTTTTGTGGTAGCACTCTTAGAGGACGTTTAGCACACACATTTCATTTTGTAAGTATTTATTGATCACTTCTCTGTTCCAGGGACAGTTCTGAGGCTTGTTAAGCACCCATCAGTGAAGATAGACTCCTTTATGGAGTTCTCATTCCAGTGCCAATAGAGAGACTAAAAATAAGACACATAATTAATTAAAATAAAGGGGGATAAAGGCTAGGAGAAAACAGGGCAGAGTGAGAGAGCTCGGGAACGGGGGTGAGGAAGAGACGCAATCTTTAATACGATGGCCCCATTGAGCAGCATTTTAAAGTGAGATTGTGTCTGTGTATATATATCCTATTTTAAATTTTAAGTTTTTAGTAAATCTTTAAGCTATTTTTTTTAGAATAAATGTTAACTGTGAACTCGTTAAGTTTATTTTTTATTTTTTATTTTATTTTATTTTTTTATTTATGATAGTCACAGAGAGAGAGAGGCAGAGAGGCAGAGACACAGGCAGAGGGAGAGGGAGAAGCAGGCTCCATGCACCGGGAGCCCGACGTGGGACTCGATCCCGGGTCTCCAGGATCGCGCCCTGGGCCAAAGGCAGGCGCCAAACCGCTGCGCCACCCAGGGATCCCCTTTAAGCTATTTTTTTAAAGATTACTTTTTTAATGCCTTGTTTAGCCAGCAACTTAGGAGTGAAGTGGCCAGAAGTGGTGTTAACAGGGAAAACAGGAGCTACAAAATAGGAGTCAGCTGTCTGAGGTGGTGGTTAGCATCCAGGAGAAAGCAATGTTATTATTTAGTGGCACCTTCTGGCAGTTGCGTTGTGATCTGAGACGGAAGGACCTGATGGCTCTAACTAGCTCTCTCCTCCATCAGGGAATTCTGCTGCAACCGTCTACCAGGTAGTATATCTTCAATTGTCCTAAACTTACCATAGGTTTCAAGGTTGCTCTTTCTTTTAATATACTAACACTGAGCTTGGGGAGCAAGCCTGCTTCACACTTGTGTCACATGGCTAATGATGGCATATGCCTCCTCGATCCTTAGCTTTCCCAGTTTCTGTATGTCTATGGGTGTACTCCCTCTGCCCCACACTGCACTTCCCACTCTATTACATTCTCTTGTCTCCTTGATCTCTAATACGTTCCTCCCTGGCCCCTCAGCCCCAGCAGAAAATGAGCTTATCGTGAGCAGAGACTACCTATAGGTACTCAAAATCATTTTTATTTAATGATTTTGGACTTCCACTGGTACAGTCGTCAGGATTAATAAGAATAGTAACAGCTAATATATATTTGTTTACAAAATATTTTAAAATTTGTTGTCTTCTTTGGCTCCCAAAGCAACTGTGAGGTAGGTTGGCCCAATAACATTGTTATCCCAAAGCAGAGAAGATTCTGAGGAGCAGAGAAATTCAGTGACATGCTTAAAATCACAACAGAAGGAAATTGTTCGGGGGTACCGCTTCAGTCCTGATGACTGGACTCCGAATCCTGGCCCCATTCAGCTATCTGGAAATAATTTCAGCCGCCACTGCTTCTGAATCAGATTCTGTATCACCAAGAACTGCATACATTACAAAGGTGAAATATTTCCTTTTTTCTTTCAATATTCCTCCTTCCCATCAATTTTACTTGATCTTTTTTTAAGCTACTCTGGTACATTAAACCAGTATCCTTTTAGAGAATAGTAGGCAATTCCTCCTTTTTTTTTTTTACTCTAGTCTGAGTTATTAGCTTATAAGAAAATTAAAGTATTTCTGTAAGGGACTCTGTCCTTATTAAGGTTTGGTGAAAATGTTCCTGTCCATTTACACAGACTAGCAGGTTCTGTGATTTACATCAGTGGCCTTTCACTAGTCAGAAACAAGTGTCATCTGCATACCTTATATCTCACTATATATTTACACGATAATTTGTGACAAAGGTTAAATAAGGTAAGTCATGCACTGATATCTGAGGAATAATAGATTCCTCCATTCACAGCCCATTTATCCTTGCCTCCGATCCATTCCCATTCCTGTACAATCCAGCTTTCCTGCATATACTCAGAGCTCTCAAGTACTCAGAGCTCTCTAGTCTTCACTGGTGACAGAACTCTTAAGACCACTCCCTATAAAGCATCCTTGCATAATTCCATGTTCGCAGGAACTACCATCAATTAGGTGGACAGCCACTCCTTCAGCACTCACTAAGGCTGCATTGTCTCACACCCATGTATCACTCATTGGTCAAAACCAATTTCAGGCATTCCTTAGCTAACCACGTAGTCATTTCTCCTGGAAGCCCTCCCAGAACACCTATCAGTACCACCCTCTACTCTTCCTCATGTGTGGCACTTGTTTGCTCTTCCTCATCCTGTGACCACTTTGGCTCCTGATTCAGTCTTCCCTGACACTTTTGACTCCTGATTCAGTTCCTTTCTGTTGTGAGGGATGATACCCTTCCTTGTTCCAATTTCCAAGAAAGGGTAAGAGTAACTAGTAAATAGGAAGTACTGGTAAGTGGTGGAATGAGTTAGCTCTTTGTGCTTCCTCCCTAAAGTCCCTATTGTTATTAAACATATTTGAAATCTCAAGGTACTGGCACTGAATCACTTATCATTTCATTTATGTACAATCAAGTGCTTGCTTAACTCTGGAAGAGGCAGAGATCATGAGCTTTGCAATCAGTAAGACATGTGTTCACATCACTTACTAGTATGAAACCCTCAGCAGGACACTTACCTTCTCAAAACCTCATTTTCCTTGTCTGAAAAATAGAGATAATCATCCTGACCTCACTTAGTACAGTGCCTCGCTTAGGATGAAGGTCAGAAAATGTTAGCTATTGTTATTTTACACGTGACTGTTATTGGCATTTAGAAGGGATTAAATCCTTGGAATTATTCTCAGTCCTCATATGCCTCATGACAAGGACCACTGGGAGTTAACTCTCCACACCATGGGAGTTAATTGTACAGAAAACAGAACTATCTTTGCTAAAACAGAAAAAGGAAGCCTTATGTAAGATCGCCGTACAGAGCTTATGACCTTGCCAGGCTTAAATGTCACAATCGGGCAGTAAATGATTATTTACCAGTCAGAATTACTTTGGAAATAAGTGTTGTTTTAAGGCATGGACACCTGTCTCTAAGAATTCAGACTCTTCTGACAATGTACAGGATGGTTTTCACATTTCAAAACTTCTGAGTTTTGACTTAGTCCTGAAAGGTGGGATTTGGTATGTGTTGCTTTTACATATCTTGCAAAGACTTTAGAAACTTGAGTCAAATTCTGCCCTAAATTTCAAGATGAAAGCTGCTGGCTAATTTCCCCCAAGACTGAAATATATATAACTAAGATATTTTCCTATTTTTCTTCCTCTGCCAATTAGCACCAATACAGATGAAAAACCTAAAGAGAATATCCATTTAAGTCCTCAAGAAGACAGCGGCATACAGCCTCAAACTCTGCAAACAAATCAGGAAAACAGCAGGTACCTACCGTACATATCGAATTCATTATGTTGTCAGGAACTCAAATACTGAAAATGAGAACAGGATTTGCACATGATGATGCTCTAGTTGCATCACTGGTACCAGGGGAATTAGAAAGTACTTCAGGAAGTGGAAAGGCCTTGGTGGTTGTTTTTCTTGGGACTCTGGTTGCTTCCAGGGAGTTGGGTGAGGACTGTCAGCGCTGTGCCCAGGCACTGTTTTCACAAAGCTTTCCGTAGGTTTGTGCAGTGATGCCATGAACCTTTGAGAAGGAAGCTTTCGTTTTCCTTGTGGAACCCACGCATTTGCCACTTGGGTGTGCCTCCCGCTCCCCCACTTCCCTTCAATGTGCAGGGTCACCTCAGGATCCTGAGGAGACTCTGGACTTCCCCTCCTCTGCTTCCCCATTCTCCCTGAATTCTGTGCCACAGCTGGCCTCCTGACTGCTCTGTCCTTTCTATCTGCCCCCCACAGAGGCTTGTCACCACACCTCATTCCTGCAATCCAGGAATTCAGATACCAGCTTACTAGCATAGCTATTGTGTCCTGAATGTTCAGCTGGTTTGCTAAAGGATTGGGGTGAAAGGGAAATTATACTACAACCCAAAGTGGCCCACAACTTAGAATTGAATATTAGAAATCACCAAACTAAAAAATAAAGTTTTACTGCAACACAGTCTCACCCACTGTCAGCCTACTTACCACTACAACAGCTGAGTGAATAGAAGCCACAGAGAGGGCAGCCACGGTGGCTCAGCAGTTTAGTGCTGCCTTCAGCCCAGGAGACCTGGGATGGAGTCCCACGTCAGGCTCCCTGCAGAGGGAGCCTGCTTCTCCCTCTGCCTCTCTCTCTCTCTCTCTCTCTCTCTCTCTCTCTCTCTCGAAGGAGCCGCCACAGAGACCCAGAGACTGCATGATTGTCTCTGCAAAAGTTAACTTAAAAACTATTTCACAAGAGGGCTTAAAATAGCATTTAATTTCTCCTCATTCCTGCCAAGTGACTTTCCTAAACATTTTACTACCTTTCTTCCAGTTTAGTTGCAATAACCTGGCTCAGAATCCACTTACTCAAGGAGCTCTAAGTGCTCCAAACCAAAATGATGTCTTTCTTTAACTCAAAGCACTTGCTGTCTATAACAATATTTTAAAAGCAAACTATTTCCTCTTAAGTACTCATTATCAAAAACAGAAAAGAAAAATATAAAAAATATAAGAATTACCTGAAATAGCCTCCACCCACTGGTTAGTATTCTTAAGCTTCTTTGCATGTTGTTTTACATTTGCAGGATTATAAAGAGAAAATATTGACTGTATAATATTGAATTCTGATTTTGTTTTCACCAAATGACAACCGTTTCCTTTATAAAAAACCTTATATCCTATAGTAGTCAATATTTCATTTGTTATTATTTTGCCTATTAACACTATTGTATTCATTTGCTCATTCCTACATTCTTCAAAACATGCATTAGTCATTTATAAAATGTACCATATATTGTGCTTCTATCTTTTTTCTCATGCTAACTTATGAGTAAAGGCTCACTTTTTAAATTTCCCTAAATTTCTGAGTAGAGACTTAATCAAATGACAAGTGTAAATATTTGAGAGAAAATTTATCAGAAATTCATTATAACTAACCATTTAGAATTTTTCTCTTACATCAAGGTATGGGTCAAATTGTGTACATTGACTGTGGATCAACTTTTAATAAAATGGGAGGAAGTCATTAATGAATTTGTCTCCAATCTCCTTCTAAGACTGGAATTTTGGCCATATTGTTCTATAGGAGAAAGGTTGATCATGTGGTAGACCAGGAGTGAGTCACAGTCTGTAGCTTGCTTAAGACCTGGGCACCCGGGGATCCCTGGGTGGCTCAGCAGTTGAGCGTCTGCCTTCAGCTCAGGGCCGGATCCTGGAGTCCCGGGATCAAGTCCCATGTCGGGCTCCCTATATGGAGCCTGCTTCTCCCTCTGCCTGTGTCTCTGCCTCTCTCTCTCTCTCTCTCTCTGTCATAAAAAAAATAAATAAAATCTTAAAAAAAAAAAAAAAAAAGACCTGGGCACCCAAACCAGGCACAAGGTCAGAGAGGGTGATACAGGTAAAGAGGCAGATTCCAAAGACACAGCTGCGAGCTGAAGGACGTGAGAACGTTGAAAGATGATGCAGGTAACACATAATGTTGGGAAGCCTCGTGAGATAGAAAGAGAACAATGATGAGGCATCAGGTGGCAAGAATAATAGGGGTGTCAGCTGAGCTGATGAGCCTCAAGAGGGGTCTGGTCTGTCCCCTGGCCTTAAGGAAGAGGAGAGGTTCCAGCAGGGCCAGAGAAGAGTTTGGACGTCTTGGACTAGCCAACATCTTCTTTCAGTCTTGACTGTGTTAGGGAAAGAGGACATGCTCTCTGAGGCTGACCCTCCTCCAAACTGCCAGCTCCTGTTTACTTTCCCCTGCCATGCCATGGCTCAGAAACAAGAGGCAGAAATTTTTTGTGCGTTATGAGGGACCTTTATGTTTCTGGAACAAGGCCTTTCTAACAAGTTGCTCAACACTGAGAACACACTTCCTTTGACAAAAAAGGCAATGAGGAAAGGTCAACTTATTCCTTAATGTCTCTTATCTACTCAGTGTCTCAGTATTTTCTTGTGCCCTACCTAGCAACCACTAAGGAGGGCATAAACACTTCTTCTAAACTCAGACTTATGTGTAATGCTAGTAACACGATTTTAATGAGTAAATTCTGGGGGGTTCGCTTGTCACTCATGCTGTCACCCAAATAAAAATATCCTGTTATATCAGTGCCCTTCCCTTCCTTGAGAAAGTACTCTCATGCTGGAGAACATCTTGAATTAAAATGTTGTTGGAAAGGAGCTAATTCAACAGAGGAAGATGTGAAACTCATAACTTCTTGGAAGTGACCTCACAGAGATACAAACATGTGCACCTGAAGATGCTGAAGTGCTCCCAGGAGCTTGGATACTGTCACTCCATATGCTCTTTCCTTGTGCTGGAAACACACATCATCCAGTTAGGGGAAAAGTCTGCACTAAAGCTATATAAATAGTCTCAATAACTTAAAGGAAGGTGTCTCTTAGGATTTCTGTTTACAAGTCTGTTCTTCACCTTTCTTATTTTCAAATGCTCTTGCTACACAGAATGGTCTCCTTAACAAGAATATCAAAATCCAGGCTGAAGATGTGAAAAACATATAAGTCACATACAATTATACTACTCAGTGGTAACTGCTGTTAATATTTGATTTTCTGCTAACCTTTCTTCATAGATGTTTTTTATACACACGTCTTTTTTTTTTCTGTAGAGCAAAATCTATTAGATCAGAGTAATCTAGCTAGATCAGTTTTTATGTTCTCTAGGGAAAGAAGTATTTTCTGTTTATTAAAAAGGCATTATGGGCAGCCTCGGTGGCCCAGAGGTTTAGCGCCACCTATAGCCCAGGGCCTGATCCTGGAGACCCAGGATCCAACCCACGTCAGGCTCCCTGCATGGACCCTGCTTATATCTCTGCCTCTCTCTCTCTGTCTCTCATGAATGAATAAATAAAATCTTAAAAAAAAAAAAAAAGGCATTAAGTGAATCTGGGAGAGAGGTTTTCAGGAGAAACATTTTAAACAATGAGCTTTGGATATTTCCTAAGCTCTATTTCTAAATCAATTTGAACTATGTTCTAATATAAAAAATATTATTTTAAATAAAAGAAGTTTCATTATAAAAGGAAGGGACTTAGTTCTGTGTAGACTCAGAACACATCAATAAATTAAAAAACCGTGACTTTTAGTAACTGCAAAATTAACGTACAAGTATAGAACTAAGTGGTCCTGGATTCCCACACTGGTTCACGTACTTACAGATCAAAAATTTATTTGGTATGATATCATGGGTTGTGCTAATGACCTAGAGAATATCAGAGCCTTTCTGGATATTTAACAACAGGTTTGCATAGGAGTACTGCTAACCACTGTACAATTCGGGTTTAGGTGGCTTTTAGAGTCTAGTCTGTCACACTTACCTTGAAAACATACAGAATGAACTGCACATCAACTTGAAGTTTTCTTTAAAATCATGGAAGATAGGAAAAAACAGGAGCAGCAAAGTCAACTGACAAACTAGGAGGAAAAAATTACAACCTGTATCACAGACAAGCATAACTGGAATATTTGGAGAGTTAAAAGTTTAAAGGCCAACCCTCCCCACCCTACTTCCCTTAAATAGACAAAGGACATACCACCAAGCCACCAAGAGAGAGGCAGGTAACCCATGAATATAAGAAAAGATCCTCAATGGTTTTGCTTGTTGAAACTTAGGGAAATCTAGTAGGTCCTGAGTGTCTGAAGAAGTACACTTTAAAGGAGGGCTAGAAATTAACTGCTGGCAATTGGACTTTCTTAGAATTAAAATTCCCTATCACAAGAAAAAAATATAGGTTCCTCTCTCTTCCCAGAATGCAGTAGGTCAGTGAGAACTGTGATTAACTGGTATCTGATGCCTGGTACATTGAATTTAAAGAAATTCATGAGATTCTTTGGTCTGTGACATCAGTGACACATGGGAACTGCTGTGTATACTAACACGGGCAAAATACTGAATTGCCAACTTTCATTTGTGTCGCTGAGCAATTCTGTTAGCCTCTGGCCTTCCATTTTTCATCTGAACGTAGCGCTGGACCAACTAGTCTCCAAAGCTATTATTA
This sequence comes from Nyctereutes procyonoides, assembly GCF_905146905.1. Taxonomy (NCBI): domain Eukaryota; kingdom Metazoa; phylum Chordata; class Mammalia; order Carnivora; family Canidae; genus Nyctereutes; species Nyctereutes procyonoides. Next base: position 20,689,162 of record NW_026575037.1, on the reverse strand, counting down.
CTGCTAACAATCTAACTTTTCTTCTAGTTTCCTTTCTGTATACCTTACACGTAAGTGTGACACGTAATTTCAAGTCTATGCCGTTTAAATAAAATGTTCTGTGTCCACGTGTGTAACGGGGAAGGAATAAAAGATTTTTTTTCTTTCTACATCTATGCCGGCATATGGTTTGTAATGTGTTTACTTTTTGAAGCCTTTCAAGGCCAAGCGGAAACAAAATGTTCCTTCGGAGACAGGCCCTCCTTTCTGGACATGAATGTGTTCAGAATCCTGTGTAGGGTGAGGTTTACCACTGGAATGCTCTTGCTGGTAACAGCTCAGTATGGCCAACCGGCTGCCAGGTGCGTACCAGGTACAAATAGAGGCGGCACCCCTTCAGGGCCAACATGAAAATGATGGCTTAAAATTATCCTGTGTTTAGTCATTCTCTTTCAGGTTTTCAGATACCTAATGTGTAATTCACCAGGACACTGAAAGCTCTGTCTCAGAGTACTCACAGGCTCACTCATGCTGCTACCGCCACCTCTGAGAAGCATGATGTAAACACGAATGTAGGAGGCCACGTCTCATCCAACATTGTGATTTCTTTTACAGAAGTTGGCCTCTGTTTGATGACATCCCCACACATCTACCTCAGCCCGACTGCCATTCATAAAGGAGATCTAGCACATAGCTCAAAACCTGGCGTACACACAGGCATATTCTCCATGTTCTTTTTCACTCTGTCAGCGTGACAAAATCTTTAGGGGCAGTTGCAGGAAAACAGGAGCCTTTACTGCCCTACATCACTCAAAGCCTTGACTCTTTTTTTTTTTTCTTTTTAAGACTTTATTTATGATGGTGGGGAATGCACAAGTCTGGGGAGCGGGGGGGGGGGTGGGGAGAGAGGTAGAGGGAGACGGAGAAGCAGGCTCTGCACTGAGCAGGGCGCCTGATGTGGGCTTGATCCCAGGACCCTGGGATTATGTCCTGAGCTGAAGGCAGATGCTTAATGGACCGAGCCACCCAGGCGCCACCCCCAAAGCCTTGACTCTTGAGTTTTATTCCTGTCGAGGCTACAGGATGTTCACTGTCAACACTCTGTCTTTGAACTAAGTCACTAAAATGATCTCAAGGCTAAGAGACAGACAGTAGCTCCACTTCATATCACGGTTTGCCCTGCTTGATACAGGAGTGTTTTCTGTGTGTAGACAGTTGTAGTTCCCTCCTTTCGAGGCAAGCCCCACTTTGTTCCTAGTGTCTAAAATTATTAAAATCTCTCAGAACTTTCCCAGCATTTCTTTGGTAAATCCATGCTGGGGGAAATTGGCAGAGACACGTTAGATGCTTCTGACAGCAACACCTGTTTATTTCATACTGTATTCATAGGCATTTATTACACACCTACGACAGACCTACAACTTTCTTAGCACTGGAGCTACAGAGGAAAACTCTATCCCTGTCTCATGGAGCTTTTCCAGAAAAATAGGGAACGGGGCTCAGAACCTTTTGAACGGAGCCTTAATGGATTCACATGAAAATAAATCAATGTGAGATTTTTCAATTATTTTTAGAATGGTTGATCAACCCCAGGTATATATTTTACTGATTGAAAGAAAGTTCCAGTAAAACCCCAATTCTTAAATGTAATCAAGCTTTTGTAACTAGGAAACCAAACAGCAGCCATTTTTTTGGGCCATCTTTTACTTTTAAGAAGTAAAAATTTACTTCTAAGACTAGAAACAGATGGGAAAACGTTATCATCTGACAGAGATGTAACTGACATATACCTCTGTACATAGATGGATCCAGAGAACAATAAATAGACTCCCGTTTTTCACAAATAAGTGTCAACATTGAACAGAACATTTCTGTTGTATCACTCTCTCCGTACCTGTAAAAATGAACAGGAATGATTTCCTCTCTTTGAGTTTCCTACTCAGTCTCCTTAATTATACCTCCTTCAAGTCAGTGTCATATGGAATCTCTGGATCTTAGAGCACAAGATAATACGGTGTTTTAGATATCACTCCCACACTTACTGTTTTATATGCCCTGCCAAGAATCCAAACGTTGTGCTGTTGTGGGAAAAAGAGAAAATGCCATGGTTTGGACATTTTTAATGCCTCTGAACTATAGAATTCTTTAAATAGGCATAGAGTTTGGTAATTCCAGAAGATGCACTTGAAGTTAATACAGAAAAGCTTACATTTCATCACCATTCTGTTATATACCTTAATCCTGTGTGATGCAGGATCAACCCTCATCATTCTATGAACAAAATAGCAGTTGATATATAGGTTGGACTGAAAAATGTTTTTCTTCATCTGATTCCTGTGACACAGGGTCAGTAAAGAAAACTGAAAAGTGCAAGGAAAATGAAAAACGCATAATCCCAATGGATATTAGTTAAGTCTGGAGAGTTTTCAACTAATAGCTCACTGGGAATACCAAAGGCAAATGCTTATTGGGAGTCCTTTTTTCTGGACACATATATATTGTAGTTTCTCACATAGATTTTTTTTTTTTTAAGTGCTTCCTGCATAGACATTCCTAACCGGAAAGGCACCTATCAACAATTCCTTATACTTTTGCTAGACACTTAGGATATTCTTTTTCCCCAAGATCATCTATCTTCGGTCACAGCTCTGACGACTTATTTGGGATAAACTCCAAGTGGAACTAGTGGTTTAAGTCATGTCCACTGGAAAACTTACCACACAGAAAAGTTAAATTAAGAGGCTAAGCTTGGGGCCGCGGTGGCTCAGCGGTGGAGCGGCTGCCTTCAGCCCAGAGCGGGTCCCCGGGGTCCCGGGATCGAGTCCCGCATCAGGTTCCTCACTGGGAGCCTGTTTCTCCCTCTGCCTGTGTCTCTGCCTCTCTCTCTCTCTCTGTGTCTCTCATGAATAAATAAGATCTTAAAAAATAGGGATCCCTGGGTGGCGCAGCGGTTTGGCACCTGCCTTTAGCCCAGGGCGCGATTCTGGAGACCCCGGATCGAATCCCACGTCGGGCTCCCGGTGCATGGAGCCTGCTTCTCCCTCTGCCTATGTCTCTGCCTCTCTCTCTCTCTCTCTGTGTGACTATCATAAAATAAATAAAAATTTAAAAAAAAAAGATCTTAAAAAATATATATATATAATCATATATTAAAGCCTAAGCGTGAGGGTGTCAGCCCCCCTCCCCCCAGTAGTTCCTGCTTTGCCAGCTCAGGGGAGCAACGTGTCTGTCCCTCTCAGGCGCGCTTTCAATGCAGGCCACGTGACTCTCCCCCCCCCCCCCCCCCCCCGAGAAGTCGCACAGGTCCCACCGCAACTCTCCAACAGATCTGGCTCATTCCTCATTCTCCGCTTGATTTTCCACTGAGAGGCTGTTTCACCAGAAAAGGTCTCCCTCCTGCGGAGCAACTTTTTTTTTTTTGGATTTTATTTATTTATTCATGAGAGACACAGAGAGGGAGGGCGGGAGGGAGGGAGCGAGTGAGCGACACAGGCAGAGGGAGGAGCAGGCTCCCTGAGGCGCCCGACGCGGGACTCAATCCCGAGGCTCCGGGGTCACGCCGGGCCCCGCCCCCCGGGCGCCCCGCCCTTACCTTCTCCTCAGGGAAGCGCTCCCTTGCCGCGGGCAGGAGGCCGCCCTCCGCCGCCTCCCTCGAGGACGGGCTCGGCGAGCGCGGGCAGCGCCCCGGGGCCGCCACGCTGCGGCCGCACGACGACCCCGCTGCCTGGGCTCCGCGCTCTCCCCTCAGCGCGCCCTTCCGCTCCGGCCCCGGACGACGGCGGCGACGGCCCCGCCCGCTCCGCGGCCCTTCCCCGCCCGCTCCGCGCTGGCCGAGCTCCCGAAGCCGCCGGGGGCCTCCGCTCGGCGCGCACACGGGGTCGCCGCGGGACGAGACCCAGGGGCCCGGCGACCCGGGGGCGCGACGCCAGCACGCGCGCGCCGGCCGCGGAGGCCTCTGGGTCCCACGGCCCGGCCCCGCCCCCGGCCGCCCGCGGGCCCCGCCCCTTCCGCGAAGGCGAGACGCTTCCGCCCAGGCCCCGCCCACCTCCCGCCCAAGCCCCGCCCCGATCCCACCAGGCTCCGCCCACTTCCGCCCAGGCCCCGCCCCTATCTCTCCCTGGCCACGCCCCTCCGTTGCGCACCTGCCCGGGGATAACTGGGGGTGGGGGATTGTGGCGTGCGGTGCCAGTCCTCGGGGAGGAGTCCTCCCGGCCGGCTCGTAGGCTCCCGCTGGGCACCTGCAAGATGACGGCGTCCCGCGCACCGCGCACCAGCTGTCCCTGCTGCCCGGAGAAGCGCTTTTCTTGGCGCTTGGTCGGGATCCTATTGGTGGCCCCAGTGCTCCTGCTTTCTCTAAACTCTGGTAAGAGCCTGGAGAGGTTATGCCCTCTGGCCCTGAGCTGGAGCAGATCCGGGGAGCTGGCCGGAGGTACCCAGGGCCCTGGAGCTTTGCGTCCTTGACCTCCTGATCCTGATTTCACTATTGATCTGCTTGCACGCACACAAATGCAAGCACAGACAGTTTTGCTCACTGTGAGAACCCACACAGTGGCAGTCAAGACAAGGATGCTAAGACTGATTGACAACGGCAGACAAGACATACTGCTAGCGAGTACATAACCCAAGAGAAGTGCTCTGGAGGAGAGGAGCTTGATTCTCCGGTAGCATTTAACAAGGACTAGTGGCAGAGAAAATCTTTCACTAAAACTGGCCAAACTCTTCTTCTGTGGGATTCTGTACTTACTATTCCCTCAGACTTGCAATATTCTCCGCCGGCCCTTTGTATATAAGGCTCCTTCCTCTCATTCAAGCTCAATTGAGATGTCACCCCCCTCTCTGACCACCCTATCTCAGACACGCACACTCCAGCTCAGATCCCTCCCTGATGGGGAGACACTCTTGCCAAACTGCTTGCTCTCCCCACTAGAATGCAGAGAGCTCCTCTGTCTTGTCACACTTGTCATTCAAAATGCCCAGCTTTTTGCTCAGTATCAACAGTCTTGTATAACCTTTAAGTATCAGAAAATGAAATACAATATTCAGCTGAGGCTTATATAGAGTACCAGCAAAAGGTTCTTTAAAAACCCAGGGTTAGGATGGCCTTTCTGTGGTGCCTAAGCTAAGGCGGGGCAGCTGATGTCAGAAAGGCTCTGTCTCCTACTGTTTATGTAGACTCTGCGGTGCCCACAATACTCTTGTCTTGCTTGTTACTAGTGGGGAGGGGCCGGTGGCAATAAAAAGAAAGCAAAAAGAAAAAAAAATTTTAAAAGGGATCAAGTTAAAAAAAAAAAAGGGATCAAGTTGAGGTTAGCCATGGAGCTAACAATGAAGGAGACCATGAATATTGTTTGGAGGAGAGGAAATACAATGAATAGGGTGAAAATTGGAAGGTCACAGATACTTAGGAATGCAGAAAAGGAAGTTGCAGGTTCAAAGGTAAAATCAGGATAGGTATGGAATTAGAGAAAGCCCAAATGAGGCCTCATTATGTCGGGCAGAGAAATACGGAAATAGAATACACATGTCCGTTTTGAAGCAGCTCCCACGCCCAGAAGCAGGTTTGTAAGCAGACAGTGTTGTGCCTGGAGGCTCGCCATCTCCAAGGCACTCAGTTGCCAGCTGCGTGAGATCGCAGAAGGGAACATTTGTCCAGTTCGGGACCAGTCCTACTCTTCCAGAAGGAGTCTCTGCCTCAGTGGAGAAAACCCACCATCTCCTGTTGTGAGTGGTGTCTTTAAGTCTCTCCTTTCTCTCTAATGAAGAAGCCAAGATCCCTAAGTGCTTACTTACAGGACAGTTTCTTGGTCTCCTTCCTCTGCAGATTATAAAGCAGAGACAACAGTCCTTATCTGGCCAATTGTTAGGTTACCAGGATACTGGGAGATAGGCAACAGAAGAAATTGCGTGGCCAGATCTTTCTCCAGTGCATAAAACTTAAAGATGATTATTTTCAATATTAGATGCATCTCAGTGTATTCTTCAGCATGGTGTTCTGTTTGACTGCGGTGGCCCTTTGAGCGCCAGATGTTTTGCCTAGCCCCTCCAAGGGACATCCTGTGCTCGGTGTTAGGGCTGCATGTGTGAATGGCGTCAGCCAGGGGGACTATTAAACACAAAAACTTGTGATAGTGCCTGAAAGATCCATGCTGAGGACAGTCCAAGAGGAGGGGACTGGGCACTGCCTCCCGGGGAAGTGGAAAATGCTTGCTAGAGGAGCAGTTGACTGGGTTCAGTGTTAAGAAGTCAGGGGTTGAGCAGGAGCCACAGCTGAGCAGGAAGGAAGGGTGTTCAGAGCAGAGGGAGCAGTGTGATGGGTCAGAGGCTTAGACACATGACATGGCTGGGGGCATTCGATGACTGCAGAGCTACCCGGTGTGGCAGCAGGAGGACAAGGGAGGCAAGAGAGAGCCCGAGGACTAGATCCCAGAGCCAAACATTGTGAAGAGCAACAGGATAGTCAGCAATGAACAATCACCATCATTAAAATTCAGACATGACGTTATTATCTGTTCTTTCAGGGCACCTTGAGCCGTTTTGTTGGACTTAATACATAGCGAATCGAAACCAGGGTTACTTTAATTTTTCCAGACTCAGTAGAAGACCATGTCTTGAGGACTACATCGCTAAGTGTTTTGGTGGAAGCACGGGAGGGTTTCAGATGAGTGTGGTGGGAAGCAGTGTTGCCTAGTTGCTGGGGATGTTGTCTTGGACAAATTACTTAAGCTGCTGTGCCTTAGTTTGCTCATCTTACAGAGGGGAAAATAGTATCCTATTCATAGGATGAGTATGAAGTTAGTTAAATTGCCCTTAAAATAATGGTACACAGGTAGTGCTGAAGGTTCGCTATTGCTAAAATTATAATATCACCACTGTTGTTTTAAGAAAGAAGATGTAGAATCTTTGGTTACCGTACTTGGGGAAAAAAATCCCCATTATTTGGAGTTCTCCTTTGATACTGTTAAATACTGTTTGTAATAATAACAGTAATGGAGATTGGGTCCATGATAAAACAAGAAAGCATAAATATTTTGACATGAGAGAAATCAAATACTCTGATAAAGGGAAAGAGCTGTCATTCAACCAATGAAAAAGTTTGAAGAGAGGCATAAAACAACAAAGACAAAAATGATGATTTGGTGATTTCTCTGGAAGACATTGGCTGAGCAGAAAAGAATTTGAGTCTTTGTCTAAGAAGATCTGCTAACTGCACTCATTCAGCTGTGGTGCTGGGCATTACAAGTGCAGTGATATGTCATAGGTGGTCCTCAGAAGGTAACAGTCTCGGAGGGAGTACAAACAATAACGACTTAGGCTTTGAGGCATTCTGTGGAAGAAGTAAATCGAGCATCGTGAGGACACTTCACCTAGTTTTTTTTGTTTGTTTTTGTTTTTTTTAAATATTTTTTATTTATGATAGTCACACACAGAGAGAGAGAGAGAGGCAGAGACACAGGCAGAGGTAGAAGCAGGCTCCATGCACCGGGAGCCCAAGGTGGGATTCGATCCCGGGTCTCCAGGATCCCGCCCTGGGCCAAAGGCAGGCGCCAAACCGCTGCACCACCCAGGGATCCCTCACTTCATCTAGTTTTCTGATAAGAGATGTCAAGAGCCACAAGAAGTGGCATGCCACTGAAACTGAAAGATGAGTGGGGTGGGAGGAATGTGGGATCTCTGGTCAAAGCTGAAGTTAAATGATGCAAGGAGATCTGGAGTGCTGATGTAGTTTAGGCAATTGAATGGACACTGTAAGGAATCGAATAGGGCTTGAGAATATTATTCAAGAGTGAGCAGAGCCCTGATAGGGACAAGCTTTACAAGTCAGCTAGCCATGATAAGGAGCCCTTAGGCATTGTCATGAGGGCATTAGGGAAGTCATCGAAAGGTATCTGACTTGGAAGAGTTTTGGTCACTGTCGTATCAATGTGACTCTGGCAGCAATGTGAAACCTGAAATGAATGAAAGGTGGCGAGATAGGTAAGGGGGCCTGTTCAGAAACGCTGATAGCACTCTAGAGAAGAAATGGCAGTGGTGTGAACTTGAAGCAAAGGTAGAATTAGAGCGGTGGATCAGACATTCGAGCTGTGAAGACCATCTGTTATGTTTGCTGAGCGTGTGTGAAAACAAAACTATCTATCTTGTTTGCTGGGCAAGGGGTCACACTCTGGTTTCATTATGTTATTTGAGAGAGCATGACGTTTTCCAAGTGGAGTATGTGTGGCTAGAACCAAACCCAAGTCCTGGTACACAGCAAAGCCATTCACAGAGACATCAGGTATGCAGCAAGGAAAGTTTGAGAGGCAGTCAATGGAGGAGACAGGAGAGTAAGCCTGAAATTATCCTCTCCAAAGGGGGAGAGAACAAATTTTGTTTTGTTTTGTTTTGTTTTGTTTTTAATAATCATAGGGGTTAGGTTATATACATGTTGATGAAAATGGCAGGGTCTTATCCATGAGGTAGATGGAGCATGTACCTTAGTGACATATACGCATACATCCCATGTTCCCTTTGAAGTGGATGCTCAGCATCAGAAGGAGGCAAAATTTAGCCCCTGACCTCAGGAAATTATCTTAGGACAGGAGCAGAGGCTATGGTCCTGTGCTGAAAGCCTGTATAACCTGCTTTGGGTCTTAGCTCCTTATATCTGGTAAAGAATGCACAACCTTGCTTATTCATGGAATAGAGCCATATCCGCTGACCTTGATTCCAGGCTTCTGCAGAGACAGCTCATCAGTTTGTTAGTAGGTCTGAAAAGATACAATACCTGATTAGGGAGACATAGTTCTCTGTTAAAAAAAATGGGGGGGAGATATAAACTTTCTGGTAGTATTAACCTCATTTACCTTATGGGGTATAATTTCAGGGAGGCAATTGAATATGGACTAATCACGTGTTACTCTAACATTTCTGAAGCCTCCACTGGGTACAGAGTGCAGTAGAAAAAGATGACCTATGATCTCTGACCTCTAGGAACTTGCCTTCTGTGAGGAGACTGAGCCCGAAGTGACAAATTATCATCGTTTTTTTTCAGACTATGGAAGAGTCATTGGAGCAGAGTGCTATGGCCTACAGAAGGCTTCTTAGAGGCAAGGCGAGTTTTGAAATGAATTTAGGAAAAAATGGGGAAGGTTGCATACCTATATATATATTTAAGACTATAAACATTGGGGTTTTTTTTGTCTCTTCAATCTATCATTGCAAGAAAATTCAACTTATTCCCCATCAAATAAAAAGTTATTAGGCTGTTATTTAAAGCAAGGCAAGGGACATCCTCCATGACTCCCACCACCTGGGTAAAAGCATCTAAGAATTAATAAAATCTTGCCAAGGGTCTTTCCATTTATGCTGTATTACCTGCCTACTGCCAGACCACAGCCCTTGGCTGGTGAATGAAATAAATACTTACATATATTTTTAAAAATACATAAAATAAAACATTAACATTTTCTCATTTTCTTATTATCTTATCCTTAGATGCCTGTGGTGAACCACCAAAATATGACTCTATGACGCTGAAGAGTATCCTTAAAAACTATTATGCAGTTGGGGAGAAAATATTTTATGAGTGTAATCCAGGGTACTACATTACGTTTCCTGTCTCGACTTATTGTGAGAAGAATCACTCATGGTTCCCTATCCCAGAAGGTTGTTCAAGTAAGTGAACAAAAAAACTGTGCGTGTGTGTGTGTATGTGTGTGTTTTTGCTTTCGCTGGAGACTTATAAATTTTACAGCAAGATTTTTTCTCATGTGAAAATTGGTTTCAGATAGCAGTACTCTTTCCAGTATTTGAGAAATCCCTAGGGGATCTTTTTCTTGGTGATTGTTTATCTGGTTAAATGTGAATTTTAAGTTTGTACACCAGTTAGTTATAGAGAATAATATTGCATTAATTGCAGAGAGTAGTGCAAAATTTTGATTTTGATTTAAATCTGTTTTGAAATCAGTGTTAAAAAAAACACAAATTTTAAAATTTTTATTTTAGAGAAAGAATGTAATTATCCAAGAATCAAAAATGGTGAATTTGTTTTCCCAAATTTCACCTCGGGATTTAATGATCAAGTTCACTTTCATTGTGATGAGGGGTAAGTTGCTCCTTAGAGGAAATAAGGTAAATGTTACTAATTCCATTTTTTTGTTTTGTTTCTCAAGCTTTCCCAGAAAGTGGATTTTATTTGCTTTCTATGTGACAAGTCACACTTATTGCCATACAACCCTTGGGCTTTTTATAGAGACTGAAAAGATGCCTAAGTAATTCAGAGAAATTTATATTGAAGGAAAGCAAAATTGTCTAATACTTAATATATCTAATAATAAGTGTATTGTAAGCATCAAAATGTAGTAATCACAGCAATTTAATTCTTGACAAAGTGCACCCTATTTAAAATGCCAACTCTCACATTTGAAGGAAGACTCACAGAAATACTGTCTTCTTGAAGTCCTTTATTTCCTTACTTGTATTGTCTGGTTATTCTCTCCATTACTGTGAACTGGGTACTAAAGTCTCCAACTAGCAGAAATGACTATTATGTAGAAATGTGTATCTCTTTATTCAATTCTGTCAGTTTTTGCCTCATATGTTTTGATGGTCTGTCATCAGGTGGCATAAATGTTCACAGCTGTTAAGTCTTCTCACTGTGTGAACCCTTTATTAATATATAATGTATTTTGCCTCTTGTAATATCTTGATTTAAAGTCTATTTGGTCTGATATAAAAGTATAGTCAACCTTACTCTCTTTTGATTACTATTTGCTGAAATATCTTCTTTAGTTCATTTACTTTCAACCTGTTTTTGTCTTTGGATCTTAAGCAAGTATATAGTTGGGTCATGTGTTTTCATCCATTCTACCAATCTCTGTCTTTTTTTTTTAATTTTATGTATTTATTCCTGCGATATATATAGAGAGACACAGGCAGAGACACAGGCAGAGGGAGAAGCAGGCTCCATGCAGGGAGCCCGACATGGGACTCAATTCCAGGTCCCCAGGATCACACCCCGAGCCAAAAGCAGACGCTCAACCACTGAGCCCCCAGGTGTACCTCCTCTTGTGTATATTCTATGACTGTTTTCTATGTGGTTATCTTGGGGATTATATTTAACATCCTGAAATTATAACACTCTAATTTGAATTTATAGCAGTTTAATTTCATAACATACAAAAACTCTGCTCCTTTATAACTCCATCCCCACTCCATTTTGTTGTTTATTACACAACATTACATCTTTATACATCGTGTGTCCCAAAACATAAACTGATAGTTCTTTAAATTAGTCCTTTAAGTTATGTAGAAAACAAGATTTGGAGTTAAAAACTAAAGTTTCAGTAATACTGTTTTATATTTCCTTTTTTTTTTCTTTCAATGTATCAGTCTCTTAAGTTATAAAGAAAACAAAAAATTGCAATCATAAGCCATTGTTACAATAATATAAACTGTTATAATTGCTCATGTATTTGCTCATAAGCCATTGTTACAATAATATAAACTGTTATAATTGCTCATATTTATTTCTCCATATGGCTCAAAATACTTTCTCATATCTTTTCACTTCATCTTGCAGGACTCCCTTGAGCATTTCTTATTGCTTGCAGGGGATATGTAGTGGTCACTAACTCTTTCAGCTTTTGTTTATTTATAAAGTCTTAGTTTTCTCTTCACTTTTGAAAGATAGTTTTGCTAAATAGATGATTATTGGTTGATGGTTTTTTTTCTTCTTGCACTTTTTTGAGTATACTCTCCCAGTGTCTTCTGGCCTCCAAAGCTTCTGATAAGAAATCTGTTGATATTATTATTGAGGATCCCCCCTTGTTTGATGATGACTCTCTTCTCTCTTCCTACTTTTGAGATTCTCTCTTTGTTCAGTGTTTTGGTTTTTAATGTCTGGCTCCTGAGAGGGGAAAAAGTGAAAAATGAAGTGAGGAACAAAGAACACTGGATGTTTAAATGCCCTGGAAGTCACTTCAGACAGTTAGAAAGGGACTTATGAGAGTTAGGGGTAGGTATGATGAGAGTGGCTGCCCACTTCTTTGACTGTTTCTCTGTGATTAGAAGCAGAATTCAATAACAGCACGGATCCTCAATGTCTGGAGGACAGGGTCCCTTTTGCCCCTCCCCCCATGCTCCTAAAACTGCTTCTAAGCTGCTCCAGGAACAAATACACAGCTGCCTGCAGTGGGTGGGAGATGCGTACCTGACACTGTGTTAAGATGATAGTGACTGAAATCAATGCAATTCACCTGTCCAAGTCTTTCCTTAGAAATTACAAGCCATCAACAGACTCTGGAGTTCCACAATAACTCCATCAGGCAGATTCTGTCCTTGCAGTTGTCTGGTTGGGGAAATAGATTCTTAGTACTTCCTACTCTGCCATTTTCCCAGAATCCTCTCCTAAATACCATTGTGTAGAAAAAAGGCAATTGGATCCATATATAAACAGCTTCACCAACTATTTTTTTTACCTTGATCAAGTAAAAATATTGGAACATCTAGTTGGTAGTTATATAGAGAGAGCCCGTTAAGCAGTTTGAGGGGTACCAAACACTTAAGACATATTCTCTTCTCAAAGAAGTTGTAGCCTTATTAAGAAACACAGTATATACAGAGAGGTGTCAAAGGAAAATAATAAATGAGAAGTAGCGAATAAATGGAATTATTCATGATTACTACAGTAGGAGTCTAGCAGGAGAAAGGAGTACCATGAACTTAAAACCCAAGAGAAAATTTCATTGAGTAAGATTCCTGAGCTAGACCCAGAAAAATATTCTTACCTAAAAAATATTAACAAGAGCTAAAATTTAGCTAGCACTCACTATGTGTCAGGTGCTAGTCTAATTTAATCATTTAAACAGTCCCATGAAGTATGCAATGTTATCCCCTTTTCATAAATGAGGACGCTGAGTAATAGGACCATTTAGGGACTTGCCTGAGCTCAAATCCAAAGTGATTCATGGAGCTGGGGCTCAGATCCAGACAGGCAAGCTCTAGGGCCTAATCTCTCTACTTGGTCGTTGATTTTACTGAGAAGAATGGTGTGAACATAAGCATAGAAATGAATGTGTAGTGTGATCGCTAGAGATAGCAAAGAGACCAGACTGACAGGTATATGGCAGATTTATTTAGACATCTTTGCTTTTGGTCAATGAGTACTCAAAATGTAGAAACTCTAATTAATTGTAAATATGGTTAGCACTTTCACTATATACTGTTATTTAAGAAGCTTCTCTAAAAAAAAATAAAATAAAAAAATAATAAAAATAAAAAAAATAAAAAAATAAAAATTAAAAAAAAGAAGCTTCTCCCTCAAACTATTGTTGTGTAGTAAAGCAACAGTATTAAAATTTTCATTTTTGGGATCCCTGGGTGGCGCAGCGGTTTGGCGCCTGCCTTTGGCCCAGGGCGCGATCCTGGAGACCCGGGATCGAATCCCATGTCGGGTTCCCGGTGTATGGAGCCTGCTTCTCCCTCTGCCTGTGTCTCTGCCTCTCTCTCTCTCTGTGACTATCATAAATAAATAAAAAATTAAAAAAAAAATTTTCATTTTTATGTGCATCTTGTTAACTAACAGAGAAAATAGAAAGTTTTTCTTTTCTCAGTTATCACTTAGAAGGAAATGCAATTTTGACTTGTAACCTTCAAGGAGATGAGGTGTATTGGAGTGATGAATTCCCACAATGTGAAAGTAAGTAAATTTTCATTTTAGAATTTAGATCTGCAAGCCTCAATCTTTTAGGCCTCAGATCCCCTTTAAGCTTTTAAGTTGACAAAGATCCCAAAGACCTTTTCTTTATGTGGGCTGTGTTTATTGATATTCATCATATTGGAATAAAAAAATGAGAAGTTTTAAAAATAATCATTCATTCATGTTTAGGAATAGTAAGCTCAATACCTGTTAACATATGCAACACATTTTTATGAAAAATAAATCTTCCATAGCAAATACTGAAAGTAGTCCCATTGTTTTACATTTTTGCAAATCTCTTGAATATCTGGCTTAAAGAAGGATATCTGAATTCAGTCTCTTGTGAAATCACATAATTTGTAGCCTTGGAAAATTTCATGGTTATGTTCATAAGGATGAAAGTGAAGAAAGACAATATCTTGGTATTATTGTGAATCACTCATTTAGCAAATGGGTGTATATATATATATACACTGATGTAAAAACTGATGTATTTAAATATTTCAAGAATTTCTCAGCTAGCAGTAAATTTTATTTTTAATTACAAGCATATTAATTTAGCATATTTATTAATTATTTAATAAATTTAGCATATTTAATTTTCTCATTAAATTTTCAGTACCTTTTATAATGACTAGAACAAAACTTAGCATGGCCTTATAAAGTAATAATAAGTATTTTATATAGGTATTCAAGAAAATGAACTTTGTTTTGAAAATTCATTTGTGTATGGTTTGAATTTGGGATAATACATTTTCTCATAGAAACTGAAATAGATATTAGATTCACAGCTAGCCTATAGAAATTATGTTAATGAATTACTGAAGGTAGCTCATAGGACTTTATAAGGCTCTCTTACCACCTTTCCTTTATTTCTTCTTTTTATTTCCTTTATAAGAGATTTACTGTCAACCACCTGCAAAAATAAAAAATGGAAAACACACCAATAGCCACAGAACTATTTTTGAATATAATGAATTAATTACTTTTAGTTGTAATCATCTAAAAGGATCAGATCAATATTCCCTTGTTGGAGAAAGAGAACTTACTTGTATTGAGAAAAACAAGTGGAGTAGTCGCCCTCCTCAGTGTAAAGGTAATGATATTTCCATTTATTTCCTTCTTCATTTGTAAATTGTAAATTTGGAAACATTTTGTAAATAGTTTTATCTGTAAGTAAACAAAATAGTCATCTGTGCCTCCTCCTGGTAAATTGACTTCCAATGTAGGTTAATACAGGTCGAGTGAAATCAGTTCCAATTATAGAGTTTCCTGCTCCTCATCCCAAATGTTCTCAGCATTCTAGTTCACATGGTGGACTGTGTATATGCATGAGTTAGGAATTTTTTTGCTTGAAAGAACCCAAAAATTCAACACATACTGGGTTAAAAATAAGAAAATTTTTTTCTTATAAGATATGAAAGTTCTGGCTACAGAGTAAATTGTAAAAGAGTAACCATCTCACTGCCAAGAGATAAGCTCTGGACAAAACATATTTTAAAAACAATGTTTAAGGGATCCCTGGGTGGCGCAGCGGTTTAGCGCCTGCCTTTGGCCCAGGATGCGATCCCGGAGACCTGGGATCGAGTCCCACGTTGGGCTCCCGGTGCATGGAGCCTGCTTCTCCCTCTGCCTGTGTCTCTGCCTCTCTCTCTCTCTCACCGTGTGCCTATTATAAGTAAATAAAAATTTAAATAAATAAATAAATAAATAAATAAATAAATAAATAAATAAAAACCATGTTTAAGACACTGGAGAGTGATCGAAAGCAAGGAGGCACTAGAGGGATTTTACTCTTGGAAGAAAGGAACCACTGAATAACAGCAAAATATTTATTCTTTTCAAGTGCACATGGAACATTCTCTAAAACGAGCAAGATAATTTTTAAGAAATTTCAAAAAACTGAAATTTTTCAGAATACATTTGTTTATTGCAATGGAATGAAGGTAGAAATCAAGACAGATAACCCAGAAAATCTTCAAATATTTGATAATTATGCAAGACACTTTTTTTATTTTTTATTTTTATTTTTTTTTGCAAGACACTTCTAAGCAACCTATGAATCAAAGAAGAATTCATAAGAGAATTTAGAAAGTGTTTTGAATTGAATAAATATGAAAACATGGCATATCAAAATTTGTTACAACAAAAACATTGCTTTGAGGAAAATTCATAACATGAAATAGTTATGATAGAAAAAAAGAAGTCTTAATAATCTGTGCTTCTAAAAAGAAGAGCAGATTAAACTCAAAGAGACAGAGGGACACCTGGGTGGCTCAATGGTTGAGTATCTACCTTTGGCTCAGGTTATGATCCCAGGGTCCTGGGAGATCGATTCCTGCATCAGGCTCCCTGCAGGGAGCCTGCTTTCCCTCTACCTATGTCTCTGCCTCTCTCTCTCTCTCTCTCTCTCTCTCTCTCTCTCTCTCTGTGTGACTTTCATGAATAAATAAAATCTTTAAAAAGCAAACAAACAAGGAGACAGAAGGAGATAATATCAATAGAAATAAGTCAATGAAATTGAAAAGAGAAAATTAATGAAACCAACACCTGGTTCTTGGAGATAATAAGATATATAACGTAGCCAGACTGAAAGAAAAAGAGAGGATACTTTATCAGCATCAAGAATGAAGAAGAGGACAACACTAAATATCCTACAGATGTTTAAGGGATAATAGGGGAATATTATGAAAACAACTGTGCCTATAAATTTGACAACTTATATATGAAATAGGCAAATTCCTTGAAAGATACAAAATACCAACCAAAGCTCACTCAGATATACATAACCTGAATAGTCATCATCTTTTTTTTTTTTTTAAGTAAACTCTGTGCCCAATGTGGGGCTTGAATTCACAACCCCATGATCAACAGTCACATACTTTACCCACTAAGCCAGCCAGGTACCCCTGAATAGTCTTATATCTATTAAAGAAATAGAATGTTTAGTTAAATACCTTCCCACAATGAGAACTGCAGGCCCAGATGGCCTCCATAGAAAGTTCTAACAAACATTTCAGAAATAAAAAATAGTATGTCTATGCAAATTCTTCAAGACATATAAGAAAAGAGAATACTTCTCAACTCCTTTCATGAGAACAGCATTATCCTTATGACAAAACCAGAAAAAACTTTGCAAGAAAATTACAAACAATATCTTTAATGAACACAGAATCAAAACTTCTCAACATAATATTGACAAAGCAAATCCTGCCTTATATAACAATAATAATACATCATAGCAGAGTAATATTTATTCCATAAATGCAAGAATTCAAATGTAAAAATTAATCAGTGTAATTTACTAGATCAAGACTCTGGATAAGAAAAAAATGTGACTTTCTTAATAGATGTTTAAAAAAAGCACTTGACAGAATTGATCTTTTTTGGGATAAAATTTCTCAACAAGCTAGGAATGGAAAGGAAGCAACTATCTCATCATAAAAGGCATCAACAAAATCTCAGAGCTAACGTTATACTTAATTCCCTAAGTGTAAATAAGACTAATTTCCCCCAAGGTAGGAAAAAGAGGAGGAAGTCCATTCTCACCACTCTATCCAGCATTGTACGGGATGTCCTAGCTACTACGAGGCAAGAGAGAGAATTAGGCCTACATGTTGGAAAGTAAGAAAGTAAGGCTCTGTTCCCTTATGACTTGATTATGTAGAAGATTCCAAGGACCTAAGTTTTAACAAGTTTGCAAAATATAAGATCAACGTACAGAAGACAGTTATATGTCTGTATAATAGCAATAAATCATTAGAAATAGAAATTTTAAGAAGTATTTACAGTAGCTCCAAAACATAAAATACTTGAGTATAAATCTAACAATATATATGTAATATTTTAATGCTAAAATATACTAAACACTAATAAAGGAAATTAAACCTTAATAAATGAAGAGATATACATTAGTTATGGTTTAGAAGATTCAATATAATAGTTCTCTGTAATTTATCTAAATTCAGCAAAATCCCAATAAAAATCCCAGCAGAACTTTTTGTATAAAATAAACTGACTACAATTTATATGGAAAGACAAAATTACTAGAATAGTGAAAACAATTTTGACAAAAATTAGTGGATTCACTCTGATATTAAAACTATATAAAGCATACGTAAGGCATATAATCAAGACAATGTGGTATAGGTGAAAGCATAGCTATATAGAACAATGGCATAGAATACTGAATCCAGAACTAGATGCTTGTCAATATATCCTGTTGATTTTCTTCAGGTGTACAGGTGTACAAACAATTCAGTGGAAAAACGATGTTTTCAACAAATGGTATAGCACAATTAGAGATCCATGTGCCAAAAAAAAAAAAAAAAAAAAGGAACCTTGAAACCTTGACTAATGTTAGCACCATAATCCAACAGTTACTCAAAATGGATCATAGAGATCCAGTAAGTCCACTACTGGTTATTTGCCCAAAGAAAATGAAAAAGAAAAAAAATTTTAAAAAGATATATGCACTCCTGTTTATTACAGTATTATTTACAATAATCAAGATACGGAAGCAACCTGAGTGTCTATCAATAGGTGAATCACTAAAGATGTGATGCACACACACATACACACACACACAGAGGAATTTTACATAGCCATAACAAAGGATGACACTTTGCCATTTGTGAAAACATGAATAGGCCTGGAGGATACTGTGCTAAGTGAAATAAGTCAGACTGAAACAAATAAATATCATATGATTTCACTCATATGTGGAATCTAAGAAACAAAACAAATGAAGAAACAAACAAAACTAATTCAGACCCGTAAATACAGAAAATATGGTTGCCAAAGGAAAGAGAGGTAGAAGATGAACAAAATGGGTGAAAGGGAGTGAGAGATACAAACTTCCCATTATAGAATAAATAAGTCATGGAAATAAAAGGTGCAGCATAGAGAATGTACTCAATGATATTGTGTGGTAACAAGTGGTGACCACACTTGTGGTGAGCATAGCATAACATATAGAGTTGGTGAACACCTGAAACTAAGATAATGTGTGTCAACTATATTCAAATTTTTAAAATTAAAAATAAATAAAATTTAGAGGGAAAATGGATCATAGATTACATGTAAAACCTAAAACTGTACGATTTTGGCAAGAAAACATATAAAATATTTGTGACCTAACCAAAGATTTATTAAATACCACCCATAAAGCATGATCTTTGAAAGAAAAAAATTTAAAAAAAAGAAAAAAAAATTGCATGTTCTAAACTCAAAACTTCTGGTCTACAAAAGAACTGTTAAAAGAATGGGTAAAAAGTGAGCAGTAGACTGGGAGAAAATATTTGCAAAGCACCTATCTGATAATGGACTTTTATCTATGATACATAAAAAATTCTCAAGCTCAATAATTAGAAAACAAACTAGTTTTTAAAAAACGAACAAAGTATTTGAGTAGACCTAGTTCAATAAACATGATATATGGACGGCAAAAAAGTACGTGACGAGTTTCTCAATATAATTAGTAATTTAAGAAATGTATTTTAAAACCAAAAAAAGATACCACTAAACATCTATTAGGATGACTGAAATCAAAAACAAATAACTTACCATATGATTCATCAATCAAAATAAAATAAAATCATACTCACATAGGAACCTGTGTGAGAATATTCAGCTGCTTTAGTTATAATCACCCCAAACTGGGAACAACCCACTTGTCCTTCAACTGGTGAGTGAATAAACAACCACGGTACATCTACACAATGGAATACTCCTCAGCGATAGAAAGGAGTGTGCTCTAATCCATGCAGCAACGAGAATGAATCTCTAATGCATTATGCTAAGTGAAACAAGCCATACTCAGGGGCAGTGGTCCCATTATGACATTCTGGAAAAGCAACTGTATAGAGATAGAAAACAGATCAGTGTTTGGCTGGTTGGTGAGGGGGTTGTGGAGGTGGGGAGGGTTGATTACAAAGGGGCATGAGGAAATGTTGGGGGGTAATGGAACTCTTCTGTGTCTTTACTGTGGTGATTGCATGATTATTTGCATTTGTCAGGCCTAATACAGCTGTACACTTAAAAGGGTGAGTTTTACTGTATGTAAACTGTGTCTAGCAAACATAAGGAAAACCATTAGTGCAGTTAACAGCAGTGTAGCGCGACAGGGAAAAGATCGGTGAACCTGAAGTCAGGAGAATATGATTGGAAACGAATGATTAGAAAGAGAGAGACTTACAGATCCGTGGAAGAAGAGCAGGAAGTCAACATACGTGCTGTTGGTACTTCAGAAAGAGAGGAGAAAGAGCAGTATGGAGGTGATTTGAATAAATATTGGCCCCAAATTACCCACATTTGTCCCAAAACAATAACCTCACAGAAACAAGGAAGTCTGACCCCAGCAGGATAAACACATTGTTCTAATTTACCAAGAAACCCCCACTGAACTAAACACATCATGGTAGAACTAAAAGGGTCAAGGCAAAGCAGCCAGGAAGAGGGGAGAATAAACACATGTCACAGTGTCCTCCCCCAAGTAAGAGTGACAGCTGACTCATGCTGAGGAACAGTGGAGACCGGAAGACAGTATCTGCTAGCGTGCTGGAAAAACCCCAAAACGTGTAATCTAGAATTCTCCGTCAAGGAGAAGTCTTTCAAGACTGAGGTGATGAAATGAAACCTTCTGAGATAAACCCACGCCAAGGAAATTTGTCATGAGCCGACCTGCACCATGGGAATTGCTACAGGAAGTTCCTCAGGCAGAAGGGGAATGAGAGCTGATGGAAAGTCAGAACCCTGGGGAACAGAGGAAGAGCAGTCCTCTCGTTGAAAGAGCAGTCCTCTCTCCTCTTTCTGGCCCTTGTCTGTTGGTCAGATTGAACGTCCTAGGATGTTCTGGTGTAGTCCCTGCCCCAACCCTGTGGTGTTGGTTTTTGGTTCCAAATTCTGCCAAGCCCCTTAGTAGATCCTGAGAGCGATCTATCAGGTCATGACCAGTAGTTTACTTGGTAAGAAGCAGAGTAGAATGGGAAATTGAGCAGAGTCCACTGGCATGAGGCTAACTTTTGTATTTCAGGCCTGCGTGCTCACATACTGGTTTACAGGGTAAAATGTGCCATTTGATCTCTAGGCTGCAGGCCAAGATGTTTGGAAAACGCTGCCCTAAGTCCACTGGCCTTTCCATTTCTTGCACATCTCTGTTTGTGTATGTTGTTGCTCCCTGAGAACGACCTTTCTGCGTATGTGTGCATGGCTACCTGCTTTTCGACTTTTAAGTTTGAGCTCAAGTATTACTTTCTCAGAAGAGTATGTGTTCCCTGCTTTCCTGGGAAAGCAGGGTACTGCAATCAGTGTCAGCATGACCTTTAAAAAAATCCCTAGAGCAAAGGACGATCAAAAGTTGCTCTTGAACTTACCCCAAATGTGTATGTGGCGGTCAGACCTTTCTCAAAACTTGTCACTAATGGGAAAAAATGTAGGAAAGCCAATAAACTATAATGTTAGTCTTCTCTAGGAGGAAAATAGTTACTAGATTTTTCTAAATCCATTTCCCTGGAGTTAAAATATACATATATATACCAGGTTCTTACGTAGTTTTTTTTTCCTTTTAATTAACATCTTACCTTTCATTCCTTGTATTTTTCTTCACACTGGGAATTATTATTTTGCACAATTTTTTCTGATCCTGTGCTAAAGTAGCTTTCCATTAATTCTAGAGTTTCTCTATTTTTCAGTGGTCAAATGTGACTATCCAGTAATTGAACATGGAAGACTGATAGCAGGAATCAAAGAAAAATATTACTACCAAGCAATGGTTCTACTTGAATGCCTCCCAGGCTTCTATCTTAATGGCAGCAACAGAGTGTTCTGTGGTGAGAATAGTACTTGGGATCCTAAAATACCAAAATGTATTAAAGGTACAAATGTCTTTTTCCATCTTTTTGTTTTAGTTTTTATTTCTTTGACATTATATATCAGTGATACTGAATCACTGAGAAAAGGAAATTTTAGTATTTAACTCTGTCTTGTATTTATTTCCATGACAGAGACATGACATAATTTCTATGTTGTGATTCTGTATATTTTCATAGGGTCTTAACATGTCAGTTATATAAATTTCTCCTGTATAGTAGTTTTTTAAGACTTTATTTATTTATTTGACGGAAGGAGAGAGAGAGGGAGAGCACAAGCAGGGGGAGCGGCAGGCAAAGAGAGAGGGACAAGCAGGCTCCCTGATGAGTAAGGAGCCGGATGTGGAGCTCTATTCCAGGACCCTGGGATCACGACCTGAGCTGAAAGCAGATGCTTAACCGAGTGAGCCACCCAGGCGCCCCTTGTGTAGTATTTTTATGTATAAGAATGCATAGCAGTCGCTTTTAGAGTGAATTGAAACATGAAAATGTTTACATTTATAGGTCAACAATAAAAGGTATAATTCATATAAATGAAATGAAAGCAGTAATTCCCAAGTAGTTGGTTCTACATCATTGTGTTTTTCAGTACCAACTTCTCCCAATGTAAAGCCTCTAATTTTTTTTAAGATTGTATTTATTTATTCATGACAGACAGAGAGAGAGGGGGGGGTGCAGAGACACAGGCAGAGGGAGAAGCAGGCTCCATGCAGGGAGCCTGATGCGGGACTCAATCCTGGGACTCCAGGATCCTACCCTGGGCCAAAGGCAGGCGCCAACACTGAGCCACCCAGGGATCCCCATAAAGTCTCTAATTTTGAGTCATTCAGATTAGTACTCTCCTGCTTATGTTTTACAAAAATCCTTTACATTCATGTGATTTACACTCATTCATCACTTTTAGTAATGAAAGGATGAAGGATATGTGTATAGTCATTTTAGTTGTTATATCTAATTATTCTAAAATTATTTGGTGTAGTCTGCAGATATAAACAGGTGTGTAAAGCTGGGCAAGTTACATAAAGTGCAAATGGGATGCATTTAGCACTTAGCACAGTACCTGGCATATAGGAAGCTCCTAAAGGTAGCTTATATGACTTACAGGATCACTCGAATTAATATTAGTGAAGAAGGCCTATAGCTTCTGTTTTTTAACATGCATGTTTTCTGTGTCATTGCATTTGCTGTTTTATTCCTTTTAAAAGTGATGTAATCTGTTAGCTCCTTTAGGGTATCTTCCTGGTCCAGGACTATGTCTCAATTACTGGACTGCAATCAGCTTAGTTTTTGTTTTTTTATGTAGCACAGTATATTTTTTTTAAGATTTTATTTTATTTGAGAGAGAGAGAGAGCACACAAGCATAGAGAGGGGCAGAAAGAGAGGGAAAAGGAGATTCCTCCCTAAGCAGGGAGCCTGATGTGGGGCTCATTCCCAGGACCCGGGATCATGACCTAAGCCAAAGGCAGACAGACGCTTAACCCACTGAGCCACCCCGGTGTCCTATGTAGCACAATTTAAACTGGGAAATTTCTGTTGTCTCCAGAATAAGACCTGTATGTCTTCCTCCAGCCCCATCCCTTCCTGCTTCACACAATTATTCTTTTTTTCTTCACTGCACCTAAATTTGGCAACTGCACCTAAATTTTATTTGGCAACTGCACCTAAATTTCATAGCAACCAAAAGCCTAGAAAAATCTTTATTAATTGAAATGAAATGGAGATTTCTTTCAGAGACTGCTTGTCAGCTACTCTACTTAAGACTTGAAAGATGATTTTACTATGATGGAAGGAAATATATTCCTGATTTCAGTGCTGCTGTCTCTGACCTCTCTTTGCAGCAGAAAGAAGGAGATGTTAGGAATAGTGGGAAGAGCATTAGCCTGGGCTGACCTCACTCACGGTTTTGATTGGCTCTGCTTATTCAGATAACCTCATTTCTGTGGACTCTAATTTCCTATGTCATGAAGGTGTTGACCTCAAACACATCATGATTATTGGCTTTTAATTTGTATATTTCCTATGGCCATACTATTTCAAAGGATTTGGAAGAATTATGCATGTTAACATGGTAATGAGAACACTTCTTTTTATAATTCCTATAAACCTAGCCTCCTTGTGTACTTTAGTTGAGTGCTGTGAGGCTTAGGGGAAATAAATGGTTCTTTTGGTGGGCTGATAAAATAAGATTGTATGTGAAATTTATATTCCTTGACCCATCCATGTTTACTCACATGGTCCTGGTGGGTATACACACTGTGGTATACTATGTTTGTTGATATGCTCTTTTGAAGGAGTTGAACCATAAACATTTCATAAGAGATTTATAAAAAACTGATAGAGTTTAGTTTTTGGAAGAATCATGAGAAAAAGCTTTTGGAGAGGAGAAGCTACAGGGATCTTTTTCAAAAATAAAATCAAAACTCTCCATGGGATTGTCATTTTTTATCATCAATTGAGAAAGTCTTTATCAAAAGATCAGCAACATAGAATGGTGTTAAGGCATATCTAAATGTGCAAATATATTTTAAAAAGCCCAAGAAATACTAGGCAGAGAAGAAAAAAGATATGTCTTATGTAGTATGATACCACTTGGATGGTTTTTTTTTTTTAAGATATGTGTGTTTACTCTGAACACATTATTTTTATGGTTTATTATCAGTTAACTTCCAGGATTTCCATATAATATACAAAGCTGTAGTGAATGTTCTTGTGTACTTATGCAGATATATATTAGGTTAAATACCTAGAAGTAGAATTGCAAAGCTTCGAAAGCATGTGTGTTTTTCATTTTGAGAAATTATGAATCATTTTTAAAAATAAAAAATCAAAATTAAATCCATAATTTTATATTGATAAGGCTGGTGAATCAAATTTCTTTTCCCAGGTTTCAAGCCTACTCATCCAACCAAACCTCCAGTTTCAAGATATCCAGGTTCAGTAATTCTTTCTCCTGCTTATATTGCTAACAACTTTATAAGATGATGAGTGCAAAGTTATATCTTGTTATAATTTGCATTTTTAAAATAAATCGTATTTATTTATTCATGAGAGAGAGAGAGAGAGAGAGGCAGAGACACAGGCGGAGGGAGAAGCAGGCTCCATGCAGGGAGCCCGACGTGGGATTCGATCCCAGGTCTCCAGGATCATGCCCTGAGCCAAAGGCAGATGCTTAACTGCTGAGCCACCCAGGCATCCCTGCATTTTTTAAGTTACCAATGAAGCTGAACATTTTTGGTCTACATTGATTTATCCATGCCTTTTGCTCATTTTTTGAAATTAGGTTTCTAAAATATTTTTCTTGTTGATTTGTGAAAGCTCGTTATTATAAGTTAAAACCCTTCTAATATGAAGTGAACATTTTTTTTCAGGGGCTTTTTGGCCTTATTTTCACTAGTCAATTTTATTTTAAGATTTTTTTTATTGTATTCAATTGGTTATAGATTGCTTTTTTTGAAAATATTTTATCTATTTATTTGAGGAGGAAGGAAGGAGAAAGAGCATGAGGAGGGAAGGGGAGAGGGAGAAGCAGAACCCTGCTGAGCAGGGAGCCTGATATGGGCGGAGTTCCACCCCTGGACCCCAGATCATGACCTCATGATTGCTTTTTATAACTTTTTGTTGCATGAGTGGCATACAAATATATTTTTGTAAATTTTCAAACATTGTGAAAGTGTACAGAGCAAAGAATTACCCTTCTTTTTTTCTCTAGTTGATTAACTAAATTAATCATAGTTATTAGTTTAGGGTGTCTATTTCTGTACATCAACATCCTTCGATATGTAGTTATACATATAGTTGGACATCTTTTCTTTTATCTTAAATAAAATTGACATCATATTGTATATATTTTTCTGAAACTTGCACTTTTTCCATTTAATGTCTTATATGGGGGTTGTATTTAGATTTACTAGGTCAATGATGACCTTGAAATGTATACCATATTGATTTGGTTAGCTATTCTGTTAGTGTTCTTTTACACGTGTAGTTATTTTATATCAATAGATAGATGGATTAGCAGATGTAATGATCTTTTCCCTAATGGCTACACATGTTGTGTCTTCCTTATAAAAGTTTTAGGCTTTCCCCATGCTACAACTTTATAAACATTTTAACCCTGAGTTCTGATTGCAGTCTTTGCATTTAAATCATTGGTGCATCTGAAATTCATTATGGTGCATGGAATGAGACAGCGTTCCTGTCTCCTCCACCCACCCCCACCCGGTGGCCAAGGAGGGACATCTGTTGAGTAAATTGTCCTCTCTCCAACAATTTTCAAGAGCCACTTTTGTTGTCATTAAATTCATAGGTCTTCTGGTCATCTTTCTGTTTCCTTGGACTCTGACAATTCTCAGGGCAGCACTGAATTGTTCTTTTTTTCTCCCCACTCTAACAGAACTATGATCTGTTTTAATATGTGGCAGGAACACCTTTTCAGAAATATTTGGACCATTCTGTATGTTAATAAAAGATAAGCTTTTATTATATTTTATTACTATTTTAACCATGGTAAGTGTACATTTCAGTGGACGCTACCATCCATCTCTAAAACTTTTCTATCATCTCCAATTGAAACGTTACATTCATTAAACAGTAACTCCACCCCCCCCCCCCAGCCCTGGTAACAATTCTGTTTTCTGTCTTTAGGAATTTGGCCAGTCTAGGTATTTTATAGAAGTGAAATCATTTCTGCCACATCTCACTTGGATGTAAATCGTTGTCAGATTCAACATCATGAAGCATGTGCTCTTATTTGCTTCGAAGGGTTTTATAGTTTTAGATCTTTAGCATCTTTGATCCATTTTGAATTAATTTTCAAGTTTGGTGTATGGCAAGAGTTAAAATTCATCCTTTTGTGTATGTGATTATCCAGTTTTCAAAACCATTTGTGAAAAAGATTTCTGTTTCCCTATCAAATGTTATCAGCACCCTTGTGGAGAATTACTTGACTGTATACGCAAAGGTCTATTTTTTGGCTTCTAGTCCATTGGTCTGAATGCCCGTGCCATTCTGTTTGATTACTGTAGCTTTATAGTAAGTTTTTAAATCAGGAAGTATGACCCTTTCAAGTTTGCTTTCTCTTTTTCATGATTGCCTTGACTATTCCTAGTCCCTTGAGATTCTAAATGAATTTTTGGATGGATTTTTCTATTTCTGCAAAGAGCATCATTAGGATTTTGATAGCGGTTGCACTTCATCTGTAGATTGCTTTGTATCATATATACATCTTAACATTAGTAGATCCTCCAATCCATGAACACAGGATTGCTTTCCCTTTGTGTCTTTTTAAATTTCTTTCTACAATATTTTATAGTTTTTCAGTATACATGTTTATTTCAGTCTTTTACTCTTTTTGATTCAATTGTAAATGGAATTGTTTTCTTAATTTCCTTTTTAGATTGCTTCCTTTTAGTGTAGAAATGCAATTGATTTTCACGTGTTGACTTTGTCCTACAACTTTACTGAATTCATTTTTTAGTTCTACCAAGTTTGTGGTGTGTGTATGTCTCTGTGTGTGTCTGTGTAATCTTTGGAGTTTTCTATGCAAAAGATCGCGTCATCTATGAACAGAGATAATTTTATTTTTTCCCAATTTAGATGTCTTTTATTTCTTTTTTTACCTAACTGCTCTGATATAAACTTGCAATATTATGTTGAATAGAAGTGGCAAACACAGGCGCCCTCTCCTGCTTCTGACCTTTAGGGAAAAACTTTAGCCTTTCACTATTAAATATGTTGGTCATGGAGTTTTCATAAATGGCTTTTGTTAGGTTGAAAAGTCTTTCTATTCCAGACCAACTTTGAAACTGTTGTAACGTCCTCCTCTGTATTTTAATTTTAAATAGAATCATGTTGAATTCAGGCTAATTTTGAGGATATGGTAGCCCAATATTTGCTTCCACTACACAGAATATTTCCTGTGACAATAGAAAACTGTCCACAGGAAATATCAGTGGGCAGGAAGAAGGTTGTTGATGACATCAAATATAAATTTATAATTTACATACTGGCACAAAAACAGACACATAGATCAATGGAACAGAATAGAGAATCCAGAAGTGGACCCTCAACTTTATGGTCAACTAATATTCAACAAAGGAGGAAAGACTATCCACTGGAAGAAAGACAGTCTCTTCAATAAATGGTGCTGGGAAAATTGGACATCCACATGCAGAAGAATGAAACTAGACCGCTCTCTTGCACCATACACAAAGATAAACTCAAAATGGATGAAAGATCTAAATGTGAGACAAGATTCCATCAAAATCCTAGAGGAGAACCCAGGCAACACCCTTTTTGAATTCAACCACAGTAACTTCTTGCAAGATACATCCACCAAGGCAAAAGAAACAAAAGCAAAAATGAACTATTGGGACTTCATCAAGGTAAGAAGCTTTTGCACAGCAAAGGATACAGTCAACAAAACTCAAAGACAACCTACAGAATGGGAGAAGATATTTGCAAATGACATATCAGATAAAGGGCTAGTTTCCAAGATCTATAAAGAACTTATTAAACTCAACACCAAAGAAACAAACAATCCAATCAGGAAATGGGCAAAATACATGAATGGAAATCTCACAGAGGAAGACATAGACATGGCCAACAAGCACATGAGAAAATGCTCCGCATCCCTTGCCATCAGGGAAATACACATCAAAACCACAATGAGATCCCACCTCACACCAGTGAGAATGGGGAAAATTAACAAGGCAGGAAACCACAAATGTTGGAGAGGATGCGGAGAAAAGGGAACCCTCTTACACTGTTGGTGGGAATGTGAACTGGTGCAGCCACTCTGGAAAACTGTGTGGAGGTTCCTCAAAGAGTTAAAAATAGACCTGCCCTACGACCCAGCAATTGCACTGTTAGGGATTTACCCCAAAGATACAGATGCAGTGAAACGTAGGGACACCTGCACCCCGATGTTTCTAGCAGCAATGTCCACAATAGCCAAACTGTGGAAGGAGCCTCGGTGTCCATCGAACAATGAATGGATAAAGAAGATGTGGTTTATGTATACAATGGAATATTCCTCAGCCATTAGAAACGACAAATACCCACCATTTGCTTCGAGGTGGATGGAACTGGAGGGTATTATGCTGAGTGAAGTAAATCAATCGGAGAAGGACAAACATTATACGGTCACATTCATTTGGGGAATATAAATAATAGTGAAAGGGAATAGAAGCGAAGGGAGAAGAAATGGGTAGGAAATATCAGAAAGGGAGACAGAACATGGAAGCCTCCTAACTCTGGGAAATGAACTAGGGGTCGTGGAAGGGGAAGTGTGCGGGGTGTGGGGGTGACTGGGTGGCGGGCACTGAGGGGGGCACTTGACGGGATGAGCACTGGGTGTTATTCTGTATGTTGGCAAATTGAACACCAATAAAAAACAAATTTATTATTAAAAATAGAAAAAAATAAATTTATAATTTATGATACCACTCTTACTGAGAAACATTAGGGAAAATGAAATTATAAGTAGTTTTATACAAAGGCAAAAACCAAAAATCAGTGAATTTATGGATCTTTCAGCTTTCGTCTTTCTTTTTTACTTATTTCCATTTTTTCCCCTAGGTTATCCTGAGGCCAACGAATATCTATCAATTGACGACTTTGAAGAATTAGGTATAATTTTGACTACTAATTACTCTGCATTATGAGGGCTTGGAGTTCTACATGGACATATCTATTGTGTTCCAATTATTTGTAGTTAAGGAAGAAACAAAGTTTCACAAAATTTGACATTTACAATTATTTTAGTAGTCTAGATAAGATAATAAATGTAAGTGGTACTATGTATGGAGACCTGTAGGTAATTTACTCTAATTTAGGGAATTCTAATGGTCCTCATGAGCTTTACTAAATACCCTGGTGTAGTAGTGACAGCACAAAACAATGAAAAGTCAGATTCTGCTGAAGAGTTTCACAAAGTCCATCCTAAATCTGATAAAAAGAGTTCTGTGATCAGAATGAGCTGGACCTACTAGCACTTGTGCCCAAACTAACCTGAGCAACAGTTCTGTTGCCATAGCATATAGATGATCTGATCTAAATTAGATGCAGCTACCCCCCTGGGACCATTGTGTGCTCAATCTTCAAACTGTTTTCATTTTTTCTCAGATGTAGGCATCCTTGCTGTGATTGTTCTCACTATCCGTAAGTAGCCCAAACGCCGATGCCACTTAAATCAAAATATGACTGCCAAGAATTGCGTTATTTTTTAAATGACTTTTCAGTATCTATAGTTTATATAGCTTGAAATGAAGTACACCAGTCTAGAACAGCCTGACCTTGTATACGATACACTGATACACTACACACTACTACACTACACACTACGTTTTGCTGGTGGATGTATACCCTTTTATACTGTATGTGTCCACTTAGTAACAAAGCCTACTAAACACTACATGTGTTTTCGGGATGATTGGTCATGAGTTTGTGTCCCAAAGATGCTTTGGGTAATTTTCTAAACTAAGCAATTATTCTTCTGTGGTTTACTGTGGACTGTTCAAGTGACTCCAGGGAATGGACTTTAGATAGTGAAGAGTCCAGACAGAATGTAAAAAGATAATGTGCTTAAATAAAATAACATTTTTCTGACCACTGAAATGCAACCGACACTTACTTATTTCTGCTGCTAAATTTTGAGTCTTGGCAATCCATTCTCAGAGTTCTATGTCCTTTCCCGGTTTCTTACAGTTGTTGGCATCGTGGTACTTTGCACCTGCCTGTACAGATGTCTTAAAAGGGAGAAGAAAGGGTAAATTAAAGTATATTCCTTCCAGCTCATAATCCTTCTCACTCTTGACATACTTTTGTGCAGCTTTTTTATTTGTCCCACATGCTGTCTTTTTTGAAAACTATGCCTTTGTGAGTGTGCCATCCTGTTTGCATGTGTTTACTGAAACAATCTCTGGCTGCTTTTACTGTCACTGCACCCAGATCTCTCGCAGAGTGGCTCCAGCTATTAGGACTGCAAGAAACATTTCTGTGGGATTTGAGATTTAAAATATGTATCAAATCATGGACCATTCTGGTGCCTTCCCTACCCAGCTTTACCCTATTTCCTAGATTGGACTAGTGGCTGAGATTAGATTTAGAACTGTTCACTGTGAAGACTTGGGATGGTTATATGCACTGGAATTTTTACGATGGAAGTTTCCATCTGTCTATGCAACTCAGGTAATTATAAAAAGGTATGTAAATTCTCATGCAAATGCCCAACCTGATTTGCTTTTATTTAGAGTCGATACTTATCCTTGTTAAACTGGGGAAGGAAGAGCAGCACCATTTCATTTCCCTCTTACGTTCTCTTAATTTACTAGGTTGCCATAAAACTGATGGGGTTTATTAACATTACTGACGGGTAAGATTTACAAGGCACTGCATCAGCTCTATTCTTGTTTTTAATCTATAGAACAGCAAAAAAGAAGAGGCTTATAATAAAAAAAAAGTGTACAAGTACATATCTTCTAGGGAGAATAGAGTTTTTAAACATCAAACTTAAATTTTAATGAAATCTCTTTCAATTTAGCAAAAGACATAGAACAAATCCTAGAGCACAGACTAAGATTAGGTGCTTTGAAATGTCTGATTTGTAGTGATTTTTTTTTTTTTTTTTAGGAATTTTCTTTCCCTGTAGCTTTGGAAATAGATTTAAGATCAAATCTAACAATTTTTTTAAAGATTTATTTATTTACTTACTTACTTACTTGAGAGATAGAGTGAGAGAGCACAGAGGGAGAGAGAGAAGCAGACTCCCCACTGAACAGGGAGCCCCATGTGAGGCTCCATCCCAGGACCCTAGGACCATGACCTGAGCTCAAGGCAAATGCTTAACTGCCTGAAACACCCAGTCACCCCAACTCTAATCATTTTAAGGCTCTTGGTATTCATGGTTTTATGATATATTTTGTCTTTATATTAATCATTTGGTTTAGGCTATGTAAAAAAAAAGTACATTTTTTTACACAAAGAACTCAAAGTTTTTTATATTATTGCTTATCCTTTTTAAGTCACAAAGCCTTCATTTGAATCTTCAGTCTTATATTTGTAGAACACATGATATGTATATTGGATTTCTCAATCAGTAGTATATCTTCTAAATTACAAATACACAATAGTAGTGAGTAGGAAATATTGTCAGTGGACTATTTGTACAAGTCCATAAGTTTTGTGTAGAAAGAACTTCTCACAAAACAAAACAAAATAGCTCTCTGCTCCTCAGTTTTCCCTTTTTATTTAAATTCTCCTACATCAAAATACTTACTGGTTCCTTAACAAGTATTACTCTCTCCAGCTACCAATTAATGGATCTTGCAACCTGAGCCTCTGGTTTAATTTAAGATGGCAACGTTGGAGGACCCTAAACTCACCTCCTTCTCACATGCACGGAATCTACAGCTACATATAGAGCAGTTCTCTTGGAAAGAAATCTGAAAACTAACTGGATGGACTCCTATACATTTGTGGATAAAACACACATCAAGGGGCCCTGGCTGGCTTAGTCAATGGAGCATCTCTTGACCCTGGGGTCATGACTTCAAGCCCCACATAGGACGTGGAGCCTGCTTTAAAAAAAAAAAAAAAAAAAAAAAAAAACAAAATTCACATCAAAATGGGTAGGAGAGACTGGAATAGTATCTCGCCATAAACTCCTCCAAGAGTGGTAAACCCACAGTCAGGCAGGAAACCCACAACTCTGAGCGGCTTTCTGGGAAGCAAAATGTTTGAACCCCACATCTGGCACCCCATCCTTTAAGACCTGCACCGGAGAGATGGGTCTGCAAAACATCTAGCTTTGAAAGCCAATGGGGTTTATGTCTCGCAGGCTATATATAGCAAACTGAGAAACAGTTCCTGTAGTGCTCCTGTGGATTGACTTTGGCTAACCCCCCAGGGTACAATGGAGAGGCAGCTGTCTTGTCTTCCAGTGAAAGAGACCTATTTGCATGTCTTAAAAACTTTGGCCTGGAGGGCAGGCATCTAATGTCATACACACCTAGCAGGCAACTGAAATACTCTTCAAAGCCCATGAAGGCTGGAGGGCCCCATCTTCCTGTTGTCCCTCCGCCTGGCTCTCAGCTGCTGGTATCTTTCAGAAGGGAGCTTGTGCCCACATCCGAGGCTTTGGTGCTTGTGGCTGCCACCCAGAGAATGCCCCTTGGTGGCCTGGCACGAACATCCATGGGATTTGCAAGACTGTAACAGAGAAGGAGCTATTAACTGGCTATACTCTAGGACACGGCACTGAGGCAGCAGCCAGAAGTGCCCCCCCCCCCCAGTCTTTCTGTGAAAGAGGCCTATAGCTTATCCACACAGCTGAGGCCTGAGGGATTTAATTTCTGTTTAATTGATGTTTTCTGAATATGTTGCCCTTTAGGGAACGGAGGTTGGAGGTGAATATACCACTTACCAGAGTAAATCCACCTCAGAGGCAGAGCAGATGCACCAAATGGTTTCCACAAACCAGTGCATCAGTTTATCTTTTGATCCAATTAAAATCTTAAGATCTATTGAACTTATTTTCTAGTTCTAGTACTCTCATGAGTGCAACCACTAAGCCATAATGCTGACATTTTAATTTGTTTTAAATGTAGTCACCATCCTTTGATGCTGCTTTGAACTGTGCATGAATTTTGGTATGAACATCTGGCCTGTTTTCCCTTAAATGACATTTGTAGGACAACTTAGCAGAGCCTCCCTAGTAGTATATAGGTGGGGAAACAATTTTTAAAATACTCTCCATATGTAAAGAACTACAATTCAAAATAAATTATTCATTTGCAAAGAAAGTAATTTTAAAATGTTTTTGTTCAAAGATTAATGCCAAGCCTTAGGATTCATTCTTTCAACAGCTCTAAGATGTGTTTTATATATTGTTTAGTGTTAAGTGCCTTTACGAATATGTCTATGCTGCTTCTGCCCTTAAACATTACAAAACAGAAACCTGATTTTGAACAAGTTTGACTTCCTTAACTAAGAATACTTTTGGAAAATATTCTAAATAGGGTAGGATTCTATATGTTAACTATTTGTAATTTCTTGGTGATTTAAAGAAGCTAAAAAGTGTATGGCATCGGTACTGCACTTTTGAGAACTTTTTAAGCAGGCTGAGAAATCAATTAGGAATTCAGAATCAGTTGCGAACTCCTGTACGACATCAGAGAGCCCTGGCTCTCCTAACAAGAATGCCAGCCGGTGGGAAGAGTGAACACTGCGGCCTTGCAGAGGACTCTACTCTTTAAGGAAATTGGATTCCACTCTAAATTCTGGCAATGGGTCATCTTCTCCCTACACTTGAATAAAGAGGTGTCTTCCTTTAGACAATGTCATGTGAAAGGGGTGAGTTTAGCAGGAATATATCCATCAGTTAACCTCAGGTTGTATCAAAATCTTACTTTTTAAGAGCATCTCAGGCTGAGTAAAAATTCAGCCACGTATTTCAGAAAAGAAAACGGGGTTTCTGCCTTGGTCACACAAGGGGACAGAAAGAGCAAACAGCTGAAGTAGCATTTGATGCTGGGGCCCAACAGAAGGGGGCCTGTGAGTCCTCACACCAGGCAGGGTCTCTCAAAGAAGCCCCATGGGCAGAGGACGGCCCCTGGAATTCAGATGATGCTTTTCCCCTTGTTTTGTTTTGTTTTGTTTTGCACTTTTATATATTTAGCAGCACAAATTAGGCCAAAGAAATGTTTCCTGGAGAAGGATGTGATTGGGAATGGAGCGCGCACCAGAGTTAAGAATTGTCCTACAGATAAAGGCCCGTTCGTGAGGCGCTGCGAGTGTTCCCTCGGGGATCTGGGCAGGGACTTGGGGAAGAGAAGCTTGAACGTAAAGAAAGAGGAAATCTGAATTAAGCACAGCGGTGAAGTTTTATAATCCCCATGCCCAGACTTTTCAGGGACGTAGCACTTGCTTAGAAAGAAGCAAGGGATGGCTGTACTGTTTATTTTTGACAAGCCGAAATGGAGCGTCTTTCAACCAAAGATCATTATGCTTTTGAAAACAGACTTTTATAGTCGTTTCTGCTTCAGATTTAGATTTTTCATTTTAGTAGATTTATATGGCAAACGGATGTATATGTGTAAATATAAATTCTGTTTGTCAGATATTGACAAATGCGTGGGCAAACCTTTAAATGGAAAGTTCCATGGAAAGAAACGCTTGGAGCCTGTGAACAGTGTGTACAGCTGTCAGAATGGATTTGCAGTGAAAGGAGAAGCCTCGTGGGCAGGGGTCTTTACCGTTCATTGCTTGAAAAGTGGATCTTCAGATGTTGCAAAAAATAAACCGTGAGCCGTGGAGAACCGTATGGGCGGCGACGTGTGCGTTGGCAGAGTGTCCTCCCCCAGAGCACAGGTGGTGTCGCGGACTGGGCCCTGGGCGCCCTCCTCCTGCCCTGGGGCGCAGAGCTGCCGCCCTCCTCGAGGGCTTCCTGCGGGGAGACCCCAGCTGCCCCTGTCCTTGCCTGCACCTGCTGTGCACCTGCTCCCCTGCGGCCCGCAGCCCTCGGGGCCTTGGACACCTGCCTTCCTTGTCCTGGGATCAAGGCTACACTGGGGGACCCGGAAGCCCATGTCCCAACAATGAGAGCATCAAAGCTGATTTGTTTAACTAATAATAACGGTTTGCTTTTGTTCAGGGGGAAAAAAAAATCTTGGTCATTTTCCAGATTCGAGTTAAATCAGATTGTTAAACGTCCTTGATATTTTTGGAGCCACCGTTGCACATGGGAGTCACCTGGGGAGTTTTGCAGAGGCCTGAGTCCCACCTCCCAAAAGTTTCTCATGGACTTGATCTGGGATGTGGCCTGGGTATAGGGATTTTTTTTTTTTAAAGCTTCCCAAGTGATTCTAATATGCAGCTAAGGTTGAGAAGCTCTGCATTAGTGATTCTCAAGCTCCACTGCCGTTTCCACATATAAACACAGAAGGTAAAGGCTTATATTTACAAAATGCTGGGTCTTTTAAATTATTTTTTGAAAGATTTATTTTAGAAAGAGGAAGTTGGGGGAGGGGCAGAGGGAGATGGAGAGAGACTCTCAAGCAGACTCTCTGCTGAGCTCAGAGTCCCACTTGGGGCTAGATCCCATGACCCTGACATCATGACCTGAGCTGAAATCGAGAGTCAGACGCCTAACTGACCAAGCCACCCATGTGCTCCATGAAATGCTATTTTTTAAATTGAGCCTATTACATCAGAATACAGTCTGAGACATAAGATGTTGCCTAGTTAACAAAACATGGCTATTTGTGGTTGGAAAAACCAGAGGCAATCTTTCTGATAGCACTGGATGAAAATTAGGTTGTCTATAAGAAAACAATTTATTAAACTGTATTTGGCTTTAGCTAGAGACTACAGAATACTTTTTCAAATTGGCATAAAATGTACAAAGGAGCTTTTAAGGTAACTACCAAAAAGTCTCCTGTAGGAATGCTGAAGAGAGAGAGGATTGGCAGGAATCTGAATTTGCATTGTTTCAGAATATTTTTGCTTTAAAAAAAAATAGGCAGCTTTGGTATTTGAAAACTTAGTAATAATGCCTGACAGCTAACATATTAACCAAGAATGAACTTTCTTATATATTTTAATAATTGCATATTTCTACTCAAGAGCGGGATCTAACATAGTCTACTGACTCCCAGAAACGAAAAGCCAACTACCTGTGCACCTATATAATTTTTTCTCTGCTTACTTTTGCTTTAACCCTTTCCAATTCCATCCAGGAAAATTTGCACTAAAGGGAGTCAATCTTTATATCACGTAACACTGCTGCCCTCCTGTGGGCTCTCCGGGCATATGACGTTCCCGGAGTCCTTCCGACTTGGTCACTCAGAGGTTCCAGTCATCGCTGTGATTCCCAGAGGATATTTTAAATTTCATTTCGGATCTAGTATTAACTAAGCCTTTCTGTATTTCCTTCTGTGAAATTAACATTTTCATAAGGGGTAAACCCTGTTCCTGTTGCTTAAAGACGGGGAAAGTATAACTTTGGGGCCTGTAGTCAATCATTTTTCCCCTTCCTCTTTCATTTCCTTCCTCACTTAGAAAAGTGAACAAATGGCCACAAATATAGAGCATATGGAGCAAGCTCTCTTGCAAATGGGTAGTAAAATTGCTGTTCACAGGAGAAGCTGCTTATATTTACATTTTAAATAGGTATCTCCCCCTTACAAAGCTTTTTTTAAAAAATGGAATTATTTTATGTGGCAGTGGCAAGCCTTGTGCCGAACTATGGAAGCCAAGCAAGAGCTCCGGCATCCCGGTGCTCAGGGCCGGGGGCTTCGGGGCGCATCTGGCCGCCACGGCCCTTTAGGTGAGCACTTAGTCACGGTGCCTGGGGAAACGCCGCTCATCTGATCACCCAGCGCCACCTGCAGAGGCTCCTGGGAAACAGCCCCTCCGTTTGTCTTTGGCCTGGGCCTTGGGTAGCACCTGGGCAGGACCCCACGGCACCATGCTTCTCCCGCTCTAGTGTGCAGGCAGGTCTCGCTGAGACGCAGATTCTGAGTCCGGGGAGCCGGCTGGGGCCCAAGGCTGAGCCCTGCCCCTGACCTGTGATGCTACCTCTGGCGCTGAGGGCCTTGGCACGTGGGATCCGGGCGGGGCCCTCACTGTAACCACCAGCTTCCCTGCAGGGGAACCGTGGGGAAGCTGACAGCAGGAGGGGCGGTGTGACCCTGTGCTCTGCTGCCGGCCTTGGGGGTGGAGGCAGGGCCCTCGCGCCAAAGAGCGCAGCTCTGGGAGCTGGAAAAGCAAAGGAACGGATCCTCCTCGGACCTGGACCTCTGGCGGGAGCCCAGCCCTGCCAAGGCCTGGAGTCCAGCCTCGGGAAATGATGTCACACTTCCGGGACTGAAAGAAACGAGGCGGTGGTGTTTTAAGACGATGACCGTGTGAATGCTTGAGTGGCACCAAGATCCCCACGTTAAAATCCTACCCACCCCCCACCCCCACCCCAGGTGACAGGATTAGGAGGTGGGGCTTCTGGGGAGGGATTAGGTCAGGAGGGCAGAGCCTTCAAGCCTTCATGACTGGGATGAGTGGCCCTGTGAAGCGGCCCAGGAGCGACCCCTCAGCTCCTCTGGCCTGGGAAGGCGGTGTCTTGAAGCGGAACGCGGGCTCTCACCGGGCCCTGAATCTGCAGGGACCCCGACCTTAGACTTCCCAGCATCCCAGACCGGAAGTGCATGTTGTGTCTACGCTGCCCGGTCCCTGGTGTCGTCTTACAGCTGCCCAAGGAGGCTAAGACCAACCCCCAGTTGTTGTACTTGTTACAGGACACTCCTACACCCCGCCAGGGGTCCTCACACCCGTGTTGTGTAGGAAAGCCTTAGAAGCAAGCCCACAGAGGAGTGTCCGCACATCAGTCACCTGGGGAAACTTTGGGACAAAACTGTAGGTCCCGATCCCAGAACAGTATAACCAGACCCCATATGGGTGTACCCTAAAACTTGCATGGCCCTATAAACCAGATTCAAGATGTCTCTGATATCACACAAAGTACTCACTCAAGGGCCACAGTCCTTCTCCCTGAAGAGTCCCCAGGTGTAAGCCCCCCTAGAGACAAATCTGGCCAGTCACTGAACACCTTACAGAACTGGTTTGCCCTGCCCTCAAGGGTTCATAGAAACTTAGATTCACAAGTAGACCTCCTGCATCTTTTATAAAGTAACAAGAATCATCAGGCTGCTCTCCTTGACCAGCCATGTGACGTGTTCAGTTACGCAAAATTTCTCGAAGGATCCCTGACCACAGAGGTGCCAGGGCTTCAGCCCATCAGGAACCAACCTCAGTTTCCCCATCAGGAAGGAGCATCCCTCCACCCAGGCTTGAGCATTTCTCTTTTCTGTGATCTTTTCTCTCCTTTTGTTTCTTGGCTCACAGAATTGCAGTCTTGTCTTATTGGGCTGGCTTTGTTTTTAATGTGTGTATGCGTAATCTTCCATAACGTCTCAGGAAGTAGGTAAAATCTGCATCGCAAGTCGCCTTTTCATGAATGGGAAATGACAGAAGAAAAACAAAGATGTGACTAATTGATTACAGTAAAATATTTATTCAGGTCAGGATGCAGGAATAGACTCTGCACAGAAAGATAATCCAACAGCACCATTTATAGCACATACAGCACATTTCAGCAAAATGCAACCCAGGATATCAGATACATTGTAGCCATTTGTTTTTTAAAAAATACATTATGTTCTCTCTTACCTCTGCAATAAGGTATCATAGATGCAGCTAAAGAAGTTAGTGAACAAAGTGCCAGATCGTCCTTCCCCACTCTCTGCCCATCCTTCTTCTAAGAAACCACAGGCGGCCGCTCACCAGAGTTGGCATGAGGCTTCGAGGCTGCTGCTTTTCCCCCTACATCATAACCGATTTCAAATGGTGCTAGACAAAAACAGACTCTGAACACCAGGAGAAATCGGTCAGCCTGTGTAAGAGATGGGTCCGGTGGTGCTCCTGGGGGTCCTGCACTTGGCCGTGCAGGTGGCAGCTGAATGTTCCAGGGCATCTAGGAGCAGGTGCAGTGCTGATGTGGATGGAATCGTCCTCCGGGTACAACAGAGGAGAAAATCCCGGTATGAGTCATGATGAAATGGAAAGCTATCAGGTCAAGTTCCCAAACACCAGACAATAAGCAGTTCTGAGTCAGGAAGATACATACAAAGAGAATTAGATTAGGCCAACTATTAACCAGTAGATTCCTGGAACTCACACCTTAGGGTAGACTTCTCATGTTCACATGTAAACCCTTTCATCCCTCTGGACTTAAAACAGATCCAGACTAAAAGCACCTCTCCTTGCACTCTTGTTCCTATTCTTTATCATGTTACCTGGTCCTTGAAATCTTACCACTCTCTAGTGAGAAGAGGCAAACAAATATAAGACAATGGAAAACAGAGGGGAAAAAAAAGAATTTTCCTTAAGACTTAGGGTAAATTGCTCAAGATACCAGCCCTAGGCCTTCCTAAAAAGGAAGCTGGGGAAACCAATTAGGGACTTGCAAGAATACACAGGGAGCAGTTTGAGAGAAAACAGCAAGCCAAATAAGAATTATTTGAATGCTAGCATCACAGAATGAAGAACTTCTTGGGATGCTCAAAAATACCATATTTCCTATTTCAATGGCCCAGTTAGGCCAGAGACCTGATTTATATAATCTTCCTCACAGTAAGTGGTGATCTTGGGCTCCCCTTTAAGCCTAGAATATGATGCTAAAATATGTATGGCCTATATTTAACTGTGTAGTCTCAAGACTACTGTAACACAGTATTGCCTGGCCACTAAATAAATTTAACTCCAGAAATCATGGAAAAGGTAAGACTTTACTGGAATATCCCAGCAAGGCTCAAGGAAGTATTACATTATGTGACCCTTATAAAAATGTCCTAAAATCCACTTTACCCATTTCAGTTCTCCAAGGATCCATGTGTTAATGCAACTGCTTTCTGAGAACCTAGCTTCTTTCTCTTCTACCCAGATTGTCTCTCAAAACCTTCAGCTGAAGTTGGCTTATTGTTCTACTACCCATCTCACTGCCTGGATCTCCTACTTCACAAAAGTCTCCATGACCTTTCTAAGGTAAGTGAAGTTTCTTTAGCAGAGTTCAACACAACACAGCACTAAAAAAGGAGCAAGGAAATGCAGAAACTATCTTAGAATGCAGGATAGGGAGAAAGAATATATTTATCCTGCATGTAAATCTGGAAACTTTAACCTCATTAAAACTAAAGAAATGCAAAAGCAAGGGGCAAGATACCTTCTCCCCCCCATTACATTAATGACAATAGAAAGGTTCTTTTTTATTTAAAAAAAAAAAAAAGTTTATTTATTCAAGAGAGAGAGGCAGAGGGAGAAGTAGGCTCCATGCACGGAGCCCATTGTGGACTCCATCCAGGGACTCCAGGATAAGGCCCTGAGCCCATGGCAGACGCTCAACTGCTGAGCCACCCAGGGATCCCCAATAGAAAAGTTCTTATGTGAACATCCAATAAAAAGCAAGGATGTGATGAAACGGATATCCTCATATGTTGAAGATACCACAGCAACTGGCAAAAAGCCTATGAAAAACATGGAATATATAGAGAGAATAATACAAATATTCATACCAATTAGCCCTCCTAGGAATCCACTCTA
Organism: Nyctereutes procyonoides; assembly: GCF_905146905.1. Classification (NCBI taxonomy): domain Eukaryota; kingdom Metazoa; phylum Chordata; class Mammalia; order Carnivora; family Canidae; genus Nyctereutes; species Nyctereutes procyonoides. The sequence continues at coordinate 20,648,490 of NW_026575037.1, read as the reverse complement.
ATGGAATATTTTAATTTGAAAAATATTTCATGCATTTTTATCAAGGCCTTCATTACAAATAAAACTGGAAACAACTTAATTATACAATAGAAATCTTGGATTGCACTGATACATCCACTAGAGTTTCTATTTATTTGCCTCTGTCTTTATTCGGATTTCTACTGTATAAAACGTAAATGCATGGGAATGCACGTTTTTACTGTGTAAAAACGTAGATGCATGGGAAAATGTACCAGAATGGATTGTACAAAACATGTCAGAATAGGAGGATTATAGATGGTATCTTTTGTTCTGTAAATTTTCTGCTGTAATTATTTTATTTTAAAAGTATTAACAGGGATCCCTGGGTGGCGCAGCAGTTTGGTGCCTGCCTTTGGCCTGGGGCGTGATCCTGGAGACCCGGGATCGAATCCCATGTTGGGTTCCTGGTGCATGGAGCCTGCTTCTCCCTCTGCCTGTGTCTCTGCCTCTCTCTCTCTCTCTCTCTGTGACTATCATAAATAAATAAAAAATTAAAAAATAAATACATAAAAGTATTAACAAAGAAAAAAAACACATACTTTGTGGAGTGCACAAGATAAAATGAGTGTGTGAGGGAGACCGATGGCTTTTTATATTAGAAAAACAGTAGACTGTATGCTGAAAAGAAATCAGGATGAATCGTCCCCGGCTGAAAGCTCCTGTTTGATCCTGCTGCATGCCACACTTGTGTCATCCTGGCTTTTGTCTTCCCTTCAGGCACACGGGATGCTCTCACAACTGGTAAATTTTGAGAAGGGTTTGATGAGGGGCTTTAACACCTTTCACAGTAAGTATTCACTTACAATGAAAGAAACGTAAAATGAGAGATCAACATCTCTTACAATTCCAGCTGGAAGGAAAGAAAGTCGAAATTCAGGCCACAGTGTGGCAAGATTGGCATCCCTACAGGCATGTAGAGTGAGTGTCCTTTATGGAAGTTTCTTAAAAATATAAAAAAAAAAGGATTTTATTTATTTATTCATAAGAGAGAGAGTCAGAGGGAGAAGCAGGCTCCCTGTGGGGAGCCCAATACGGGACTCGATCCCAGGACCCCAGGATCACGCCAAGCCAAAGGCAGACACGCAACCACTGAGCCACCCAAGCACCCCCTTTATGGAAGTGTCTACGCTGGCTTTGAATTGTTACAAATGAATAAGCAACCTTCCTTTTCTAATGGAGCTGGAGAGCACAACTTCCTCTTTGGTTGATAACCCGGGAAGCTTCTCAGGATGGTAGTTGTGTTCACTTGCACAAACTGGAAGCCACAGAGCCCAATCTCCTAAGCCCATTTCCATGACCTGCCTACATAAGAGGAGTGGTTTTGGGGTAGACTTTGCTGCCTAGAAGAGCTTGTGCCTGTGTCTAACACGAAGACAGAGGAGTTTTAGGTCCTGGGGTGCCGGAGGCAGGAGCTCCAGTGCTGTTCTCACCTATTTGCTGAAAGGCTGCTCTGGATTAAAGGTCACAAACTGCTCTGCTCACCCCTTATCTAAAACTTTGTGGTAATACAACTAATGCACCAGATTAAGCTGGGAGCAGTTTAAAGGTAAACTTACTCTTAAAGGTAAGCCTGTGTGAGGTGTTTCTTAAATGTAGAATTTATAGTTACATATAAAAAACTCACTGGTGGGATCCCTGGGTGGCGCAGCGGTTTGGCGCCTGCCTTTGGCCCAGGGCGCGATCCTGGAGACCCGGGATTGAATCCCACATCGGGCTCCCGGTGCATGGAGCCTGCTTCTCCTTCTGCCTGTGTCTCTGCCTCTCTCTTTCTCTCTCTGTGACTATCATAAATAAATAAAAATAAAAAAAAAAATTAAAAAAAAAAAGAAGTCTTTAAAAAAAAAACTCACTGGTAACCGCCAGTGGGACTAGGTATTTAGAGTTTAAAACCTATGGGTTATGTTTTCCATGCCTTCAGTGACCCTGTTTTACTGCCTGGGCCTTTTCTTTGGTGCAATCTTTCTTTCACCCATCGTTGTTTCCTGTTGAATAATTCTAACATACAAAAACGGTAAGTACAGCCATATTCTTCTAAAAAAAATATTTGTAACTGTACTTTACTCTTTTGGAAGCCACAGAGAAGTAAAATAAAACTTAAAAAAAGCACTACTACATAATATATAATAATCCATAATTATAAAGAAGGCCCTTGATGTATATTATGGGTAGAGAATTATTCACACTAAAAGCAATATATATGACAATAAGAACACTTAAAAAAAAGCTTAGAATTTTAAGAAGGATTCAAATTTTACAAAAAGGGAAAATAGGCAGAAGGAATTTTTCCAAATTTCCAGTGTTGATAAGACAGTTGGTATCCCAGTTTTGCTGAAACATTCCTAACCCAGACCTCTGTATGCAGACTTTATCAAGGCACTAGAAGTTACATAGTGTGTCCCACTGGCACACACATTACAGGTTGCCAGTGTCAAAGAACTGAGGCTTTTTGAAGGGCATTAAAAAATATTTTGTAAACCCACCTAGTTTTTAAACTTTTTTTTTAATATTTTATTTACTTATTCATGAGAGACAGAGAGAGAAGCAGAGACACAGGCAGAGGGAAAAGCAGGTTCTCTGTGGAGCCCAATGTGGGACTTGATCCCAGGACCCTGGGATCACGACCTGAGCCAAAGGCAGATGCCCAACCCACTGAGCCACTCAGGTGCCCCAATATTTAAACTTTCTAAAACCTTACAAGGATTAGATCGAAATAAACATTTCTGAGTAGGAAGAGAACGTATCCAGCTTTTGTATTCACTGATTGATTGACTGATTTTATTTATTCATGAGATACACAGAGAGAGGCAGAAACAGGCAGAGGGAGAAGCAGGCTCCTTGCGGGGAGCCTGATGTGGGACTCGATCCCTGGACCCCGGGGATCATGCCCTGAGCTGGAAGATAGACGCTCAACCACTGAGCCACCCAGGTACCCCTTTGCTGATTTATTTAGAATAAAGTCTGCAAGGTCACAGTCAATACTATCAGTGTTTAACCATGATAAAGAAATTCTATACCCATGAGGAACAGTTTATACCTTTAAGAGAATAGCTTGCTATAGCAAATGTTCTAAATAAAGTCTCCTAATTAAAACAAACCTAACAGAAACTAAAGTTGCTCTTTCAGAGGAGGCCAGTGTACATTTTTTAAAAGCAGAATATTACAGCAGAGCACCTTACAATCTAGTCAGGAACTCAATTTCATGATAAAATAATTAGCAGAGATTTACATTTAAATCTTTATCCTTCCTAATATTCTCTACATGTTATGGCTTGATAGGTAAAGACACTTCATTCTTCTTCATTATAAAAAAAGTGAAAAGTAGCCTTGATGCTTTCTATTAGCAAAAGTCTATCAATAACCTCTTCCCCTTAAAGTCTCTTTTAGTACTACTACAGTTTTAAGTCTTAATTTTTTTTTTAAGTTAAGGCTGAACTAAAGTAGTTGAGGCTTCTCACTTTCTATTTCTAGACCAATATCAAGTTAAAACTAGCCCAGGCAAATGACTCTCTTAGAAACATTCATGACTGCCTCTCCCATCCTCTCTTCTCCCAAGGACTTCATTCTGCATTCCTATGGCCTGTTCCTAGTTCAACTGAAGGATCAAATTCTTAAGTCTAGCATTGATTTGTTTCCTTCATGTAACTTAAGACCATTTCTTCATATTATCATCCTTGGGCACAAAACGGATTCAATAGCCATTTCATAAAAATTATTTCTTTAGGGATCCCTGGGTGGCGCAGCGGTTTGGCGCCTGCCTTTGGCCCAGGGCACGATCCTGGAGACTTGGGATCGAATCCCACGTCAGGCTCCCGGTGCATGGAGCCTGCTTCTCCCTCTGCCTGTGTCTCTGCCTCTCTCTCTCTCTCTCTATGACTATCGTAAATAAAATAAAATTTTAAAAATAAAAAAAAAAATATTTCTTTAGAAATGGTAGGGTGCCTTGGTGGTTCAGTGGGTTGGGGATCTGCCTTTGGTTCAGGTCATGATCCCTGGTCTTCTGGAATTCCTGCTCAATGGGGAGCCTGCTTCTCTCTCTCTCTCTCCCCTCCCCGTCTTAGATAAATTAAAAAAAAAAACACACACACACAAAACAATTATCTTGTCTCATCTAAACACCCTCAGATCATACACCATGTGTATGTTCATGTATTCCAGGTTTTAAAATCTGCCCCTGTTGTGCCCATGTTCTTTCTGAGTGTGACAGCCTCACACAAGCATTCTGTGATCAGTAGCGACCAGGGATGTGGCTGGGAGTAAGATCACGGTCTTTAACCTTAAAGCTTAGAGAGTAAACCCCCAAACATCGAAGTAACCCACCAGAGAACCTATCACATATATGTAATCCATGAACATTTCAAAACTTCTCTAAGCCTTTACTTTTTGGGCCTGTTTTCACTTCTTGGGATATGAGATTACTGTAAGAAAATGCCATTTATTTTCGTGTTAGAAATAACACATAAGATCAGCACGAGGAAGTGTTGGATGCCCAAGATCCTGGTGTGGAAGCAGCTGGGTAATTAATCATTGTTCTATGTCCATGTGTGCGTGAAGCTGATAAGACTAAGTGGCTGCACCTACATAGGGTGAGCTGACTATTCTGGATTTAAAGCATTTCTCACAGGAAGGGCAGGAAGGCCCCATCAGGGAAACAAGAGGGAAGCCACATGACAGGCACAGAATAGGAGTGGAGGGGACCTTGGCTCTTGCTTCCACAGCCATGCAGTTTCCATCAGAGCCCCAAAACACAGAACAGGATAGAAGGCCTGCTCTGTGGGAGCCGCAGGATCAAACCAGGCCCGGAGGGGTGCAGGCACAAGTCTGCGTCTGACGCAGGAGACAACTCAGAAACTACCCAGGTTTTTTTGTGGTAGCACTCTTAGAGGACGTTTAGCACACACATTTCATTTTGTAAGTATTTATTGATCACTTCTCTGTTCCAGGGACAGTTCTGAGGCTTGTTAAGCACCCATCAGTGAAGATAGACTCCTTTATGGAGTTCTCATTCCAGTGCCAATAGAGAGACTAAAAATAAGACACATAATTAATTAAAATAAAGGGGGATAAAGGCTAGGAGAAAACAGGGCAGAGTGAGAGAGCTCGGGAACGGGGGTGAGGAAGAGACGCAATCTTTAATACGATGGCCCCATTGAGCAGCATTTTAAAGTGAGATTGTGTCTGTGTATATATATCCTATTTTAAATTTTAAGTTTTTAGTAAATCTTTAAGCTATTTTTTTTTAGAATAAATGTTAACTGTGAACTCGTTAAGTTTATTTTTTTATTTTTTATTTTATTTTTTTATTTATGATAGTCACAGAGAGAGAGAGGCAGAGAGGCAGAGACACAGGCAGAGGGAGAGGGAGAAGCAGGCTCCATGCACCGGGAGCCCGACGTGGGACTCGATCCCGGGTCTCCAGGATCGCGCCCTGGGCCAAAGGCAGGCGCCAAACCGCTGCGCCACCCAGGGATCCCCTTTAAGCTATTTTTTTAAAGATTACTTTTTTAATGCCTTGTTTAGCCAGCAACTTAGGAGTGAAGTGGCCAGAAGTGGTGTTAACAGGGAAAACAGGAGCTACAAAATAGGAGTCAGCTGTCTGAGGTGGTGGTTTAGCATCCAGGAGAAAGCAATGTTATTATTTAGTGGCACCTTCTGGCAGTTGCGTTGTGATCTGAGACGGAAGGACCTGATGGCTCTAACTAGCTCTCTCCTCCATCAGGGAATTCTGCTGCAACCGTCTACCAGGTAGTATATCTTCAATTGTCCTAAACTTACCATAGGTTTCAAGGTTGCTCTTTCTTTTAATATACTAACACTGAGCTTGGGGAGCAAGCCTGCTTCACACTTGTGTCACATGGCTAATGATGGCATATGCCTCCTCGATCCTTAGCTTTCCCAGTTTCTGTATGTCTATGGGTGTACTCCCTCTGCCCCACACTGCACTTCCCACTCTATTACATTCTCTTGTCTCCTTGATCTCTAATACGTTCCTCCCTGGCCCCTCAGCCCCAGCAGAAAATGAGCTTATCGTGAGCAGAGACTACCTATAGGTACTCAAAATCATTTTTATTTAATGATTTTGGACTTCCACTGGTACAGTCGTCAGGATTAATAAGAATAGTAACAGCTAATATATATTTGTTTACAAAATATTTTAAAATTTGTTGTCTTCTTTGGCTCCCAAAGCAACTGTGAGGTAGGTTGGCCCAATAACATTGTTATCCCAAAGCAGAGAAGATTCTGAGGAGCAGAGAAATTCAGTGACATGCTTAAAATCACAACAGAAGGAAATTGTTCGGGGGTACCGCTTCAGTCCTGATGACTGGACTCCGAATCCTGGCCCCATTCAGCTATCTGGAAATAATTTCAGCCGCCACTGCTTCTGAATCAGATTCTGTATCACCAAGAACTGCATACATTACAAAGGTGAAATATTTCCTTTTTTCTTTCAATATTCCTCCTTCCCATCAATTTTACTTGATCTTTTTTTAAGCTACTCTGGTACATTAAACCAGTATCCTTTTAGAGAATAGTAGGCAATTCCTCCTTTTTTTTTTTTTACTCTAGTCTGAGTTATTAGCTTATAAGAAAATTAAAGTATTTCTGTAAGGGACTCTGTCCTTATTAAGGTTTGGTGAAAATGTTCCTGTCCATTTACACAGACTAGCAGGTTCTGTGATTTACATCAGTGGCCTTTCACTAGTCAGAAACAAGTGTCATCTGCATACCTTATATCTCACTATATATTTACACGATAATTTGTGACAAAGGTTAAATAAGGTAAGTCATGCACTGATATCTGAGGAATAATAGATTCCTCCATTCACAGCCCATTTATCCTTGCCTCCGATCCATTCCCATTCCTGTACAATCCAGCTTTCCTGCATATACTCAGAGCTCTCAAGTACTCAGAGCTCTCTAGTCTTCACTGGTGACAGAACTCTTAAGACCACTCCCTATAAAGCATCCTTGCATAATTCCATGTTCGCAGGAACTACCATCAATTAGGTGGACAGCCACTCCTTCAGCACTCACTAAGGCTGCATTGTCTCACACCCATGTATCACTCATTGGTCAAAACCAATTTCAGGCATTCCTTAGCTAACCACGTAGTCATCTCTCCTGGAAGCCCTCCCAGAACACCTATCGGTACCACCCTCTACTCTTCCTCATGTGTGGCACTTGTTTGCTCTTCCTCATCCTGTGACCACTTTGGCTCCTGATTCAGTCTTCCCTGACACTTTTGACTCCTGATTCAGTTCCTTTCTGTTGTGAGGGATGATACCCTTCCTTGTTCCAATTTCCAAGAAAGGGTAAGAGTAACTAGTAAATAGGAAGTACTGGTAAGTGGTGGAATGAGTTAGCTCTTTGTGCTTCCTCCCTAAAGTCCCTATTGTTATTAAACATATTTGAAATCTCAAGGTACTGGCACTGAATCACTTATCATTTCATTTATGTACAATCAAGTGCTTGCTTAACTCTGGAAGAGGCAGAGATCATGAGCTTTGCAATCAGTAAGACATGTGTTCACATCACTTACTAGTATGAAACCCTCAGCAGGACACTTACCTTCTCAAAACCTCATTTTCCTTGTCTGAAAAATAGAGATAATCATCCTGACCTCACTTAGTACAGTGCCTCGCTTAGGATGAAGGTCAGAAAATGTTAGCTATTGTTATTTTACACGTGACTGTTATTGGCATTTAGAAGGGATTAAATCCTTGGAATTATTCTCAGTCCTCATATGCCTCATGACAAGGACCACTGCTCTCCACACCATGGGAGTTAATTGTACAGAAAACAGAACTATCTTTGCTAAAACAGAAAAAGGAAGCCTTATGTAAGATCGCCGTACAGAGCTTATGACCTTGCCAGGCTTAAATGTCACAATCGGGCAGTAAATGATTATTTACCAGTCAGAATTACTTTGGAAATAAGTGTTGTTTTAAGGCATGGACACCTGTCTCTAAGAATTCAGACTCTTTTGACAATGTACAGGATGGTTTTCACATTTCAAAACTTCTGAGTTTTGACTTAGTCCTGAAAGGTGGGATTTGGTATGTGTTCCTTTTATATATCTTGCAAAGACTTTAGAAACTTGAGTCAAATTCTGCCCTAAATTTCAAGATGAAAGCTGCTGGCTAATTTCCCCCAAGACTGAAATATATATAACTAAGATATTTTCCTATTTTTCTTCCTCTTCCAATTAGCACCAATACAGATGAAAAACCTAAAGAGAATATCCATTTAAGTCCTCAAGAAGACAGCGGCATACAGCCTCAAACTCTGCAAACAAATCAGGAAAACAGCAGGTACCTACCGTACATATCGAATTCATTATGTTGTCAGGAACTCAAATACTGAAAATGAGAACAGGATTTGCACATGATGATGCTCTAGTTGCATCACTGGTACCAGGGGAATTAGAAAGTACTTCAGGAAGTGGAAAGGCCTTGGTGGTTGTTTTTCTTGGGACTCTGGTTGCTTCCAGGGAGTTGGGTGAGGACTGTCAGCGCTGTGCCCAGGCACTGTTTTCACAAAGCTTTCCGTAGGTTTGTGCAGTGATGCCATGAACCTTTGAGAAGGAAGCTTTCGTTTTCCTTGTGGAACCCACGCATTTGCCACTTGGGTGTGCCTCCCGGTCCCCCACTTCCCTTCAATGTGCAGGGTCACCTCAGGATCCTGAGGAGACTCTGGACTTCCCCTCCTCTGCTTCCCCATTCTCCCTGAATTCTGTGCCACAGCTGGCCTCCTGACTGCTCTGTCCTTTCTATCTGCCCCCCCACAGAGGCTTGTCACCACACCTCATTCCTGCAATCCAGGAATTCAGATACCAGCTTACTAGCATAGCTATTGTGTCCTGAATGTTCAGCTGGTTTGCTAAAGGATTGGGGTGAAAGGGAAATTATACTACAACCCAAAGTGGCCCACAACTTAGAATTGAATATTAGAAATCACCAAACTAAAAAATAAAGTTTTACTGCAACACAGTCTCACCCACTGTCAGCCTACTTACCACTACAACAGCTGAGTGAATAGAAGCCACAGAGAGGGCAGCCACGGTGGCTCAGCAGTTTAGTGCTGCCTTCAGCCCAGGAGACCTGGGATGGAGTCCCACGTCAGGCTCCCTGCAGAGGGAGCCTGCTTCTCCCTCTGCCTCTCTCTCTCTCTCTCTCTCTCTCTCTCTCTCTCTCTCTCTCGAAGGAGCCGCCACAGAGACCCAGAGACTGCATGATTGTCTCTGCAAAAGTTAACTTAAAAACTATTTCACAAGAGGGCTTAAAATAGCATTTAATTTCTCCTCATTCCTGCCAAGTGACTTTCCTAAACATTTTACTACCTTTCTTCCAGTTTAGTTGCAATAACCTGGCTCAGAATCCACTTACTCAAGGAGCTCTAAGTGCTCCAAACCAAAATGATGTCTTTCTTTAACTCAAAGCACTTGCTGTCTATAACAATATTTTAAAAGCAAACTATTTCCTCTTAAGTACTCATTATCAAAAACAGAAAAGAAAAATATAAAAAATATAAGAATTACCTGAAATAGCCTCCACCCACTGGTTAGTATTCTTAAGCTTCTTTGCATGTTGTTTTACATTTGCAGGATTATAAAGAGAAAATATTGACTGTATAATATTGAATTCTGATTTTGTTTTCACCAAATGACAACCGTTTCCTTTATAAAAAACCTTATATCCTATAGTAGTCAATATTTCATTTGTTATTATTTTGCCTATTAACACTATTGTATTCATTTGCTCATTCCTACATTCTTCAAAACATGCATTAGTCATTTATAAAATGTACCATATATTGTGCTTCTATCTTTTTTCTCATGCTAACTTATGAGTAAAGGCTCACTTTTTAAATTTCCCTAAATTTCTGAGTAGAGACTTAATCAAATGACAAGTGTAAATATTTGAGAGAAAATTTATCAGAAATTCATTATAACTAACCATTTAGAATTTTTCTCTTACATCAAGGTATGGGTCAAATTGTGTACATTGACTGTGGATCAACTTTTAATAAAATGGGAGGAAGTCATTAATGAATTTGTCTCCAATCTCCTTCTAAGACTGGAATTTTGGCCATATTGTTCTATAGGAGAAAGGTTGATCATGTGGTAGACCAGGAGTGAGTCACAGTCTGTAGCTTGCTTAAGACCTGGGCACCCGGGGATCCCTGGGTGGCTCAGCAGTTGAGCGTCTGCCTTCAGCTCAGGGCCGGATCCTGGAGTCCCGGGATCAAGTCCCATGTCGGGCTCCCTATATGGAGCCTGCTTCTCCCTCTGCCTGTGTCTCTGCCTCTCTCTCTCTCTCTCTGTCATAAAAAAAATAAATAAAATCTTAAAAAAAAAAAAAAAAGACCTGGGCACCCAAACCAGGCACAAGGTCAGAGAGGGTGATACAGGTAAAGAGGCAGATTCCAAAGACACAGCTGCGAGCTGAAGGACGTGAGAACGTTGAAAGATGATGCAGGTAACACATAACGTTGGGAAGCCTCGTGAGATAGAAAGAGAACAATGATGAGGCATCAGGTGGCAAGAATAATAGGGGTGTCAGCTGAGCTGATGAGCCTCAAGAGGGGTCTGGTCTGTCCCCTGGCCTTAAGGAAGAGGAGAGGTTCCAGCAGGGCCAGAGAAGAGTTTGGACGTCTTGGACTAGCCAACATCTTCTTTCAGTCTTGACTGTGTTAGGGAAAGAGGACATGCTCTCTGAGGCTGACCCTCCTCCAAACTGCCAGCTCCTGTTTACTTTCCCCTGCCATGCCATGGCTCAGAAACAAGAGGCAGAAATTTTTTGTGCGTTATGAGGGACCTTTATGTTTCTGGAACAAGGCCTTTCTAACAAGTTGCTCAACACTGAGAACACACTTCCTTTGACAAAAAAGGCAATGAGGAAAGGTCAACTTATTCCTTAATGTCTCTTATCTACTCAGTGTCTCAGTATTTTCTTGTGCCCTACCTAGCAACCACTAAGGAGGGCATAAACACTTCTTCTAAACTCAGACTTATGTGTAATGCTAGTAACACGATTTTAATGAGTAAATTCTGGGGGGTTCGCTTGTCACTCATGCTGTCACCCAAATAAAAATATCCTGTTATATCAGTGCCCTTCCCTTCCTTGAGAAAGTACTCTCATGCTGGAGAACATCTTGAATTAAAATGTTGTTGGAAAGGAGCTAATTCAACAGAGGAAGATGTGAAACTCATAACTTCTTGGAAGTGACCTCACAGAGATACAAACATGTGCACCTGAAGATGCTGAAGTGCTCCCAGGAGCTTGGATACTGTCACTCCATATGCTCTTTCCTTGTGCTGGAAACACACATCATCCAGTTAGGGGAAAAGTCTGCACTAAAGCTATATAAATAGTCTCAATAACTTAAAGGAAGGTGTCTCTTAGGATTTCTGTTTACAAGTCTGTTCTTCACCTTTCTTATTTTCAAATGCTCTTGCTACACAGAATGGTCTCCTTAACAAGAATATCAAAATCCAGGCTGAAGATGTGAAAAACATATAAGTCACATACAATTATACTACTCAGTGGTAACTGCTGTTAATATTTGATTTTCTGCTAACCTTTCTTCATAGATGTTTTTTATACACACGTCTTTTTTTTTTCTGTAGAGCAAAATCTATTAGATCAGAGTAATCTAGCTAGATCAGTTTTTATGTTCTCTAGGGAAAGAAGTATTTTCTGTTTATTAAAAAGGCATTATGGGCAGCCTTGGTGGCCCAGAGGTTTAGCGCCACCTATAGCCCAGGGCCTGATCCTGGAGACCCAGGATCCAACCCACGTCAGGCTCCCTGCATGGACCCTGCTTATATCTCTGCCTCTCTCTCTCTGTCTCTCATGAATGAATAAATAAAATCTTAAAAAAAAAAAAAAAAAAAGGCATTAAGTGAATCTGGGAGAGAGGTTTTCAGGAGAAACATTTTAAACAATGAGCTTTGGATATTTCCTAAGCTCTATTTCTAAATCAATTTGAACTATGTTCTAATATAAAAAATATTATTTTAAATAAAAGAAGTTTCATTATAAAAGGAAGGGACTTAGTTCTGTGTAGACTCAGAACACATCAATAAATTAAAAAACCGTGACTTTTAGTAACTGCAAAATTAACGTACAAGTATAGAACTAAGTGGTCCTGGATTCCCACACTGGTTCACGTACTTACAGATCAAAAATTTATTTGGTATGATATCATGGGTTGTGCTAATGACCTAGAGAATATCAGAGCCTTTCTGGATATTTAACAACAGGTTTGCATAGGAGTACTGCTAACCACTGTACAATTCGGGTTTAGGTGGCTTTTAGAGTCTAGTCTGTCACACTTACCTTGAAAACATACAGAATGAACTGCACATCAACTTGAAGTTTTCTTTAAAATCATGGAAGATAGGAAAAAACAGGAGCAGCAAAGTCAACTGACAAACTAGGAGGAAAAAATTACAACCTGTATCACAGACAAGCATAACTGGAATATTTGGAGAGTTAAAAGTTTAAAGGCCAACCCTCCCCACCCTACTTCCCTTAAATAGACAAAGGACATACCACCAAGCCACCAAGAGAGAGGCAGGTAACCCATGAATATAAGAAAAGATCCTCAATGGTTTTGCTTGTTGAAACTTAGGGAAATCTAGTAGGTCCTGAGTGTCTGAAGAAGTACACTTTAAAGGAGGGCTAGAAATTAACTGCTGGCAATTGGACTTTCTTAGAATTAAAATTCCCTATCACAAGAAAAAAATATAGGTTCCTCTCTCTTCCCAGAATGCAGTAGGTCAGTGAGAACTGTGATTAACTGGTATCTGATGCCTGGTACATTGAATTTAAAGAAATTCATGAGATTCTTTGGTCTGTGACATCAGTGACACATGGGAACTGCTGTGTATACTAACACGGGCAAAATACTGAATTGCCAACTTTCATTTGTGTCGCTGAGCAATTCTGTTAGCCTCTGGCCTTCCATTTTTCATCTGAACGTAGCGCTGGACCAACTAGTCTCCAAAGCTATTATTACTGCTAACAATCTAACTTTTCTTCTAGTTTCCTTTCTGTATACCTTACACGTAAGTGTGACACGTAATTTCAAGTCTATGCCGTTTAAATAAAATGTTCTGTGTCCACGTGTGTAACGGGGAAGGAATAAAAGATTTTTTTTCTTTCTACATCTATGCCGGCATATGGTTTGTAATGTGTTTACTTTTTGAAGCCTTTCAAGGCCAAGCGGAAACAAAATGTTCCTTCGGAGACAGGCCCTCCTTTCTGGACATGAATGTGTTCAGAATCCTGTGTAGGGTGAGGTTTACCACTGGAATGCTCTTGCTGGTAACAGCTCAGTATGGCCAACCGGCTGCCAGGTGCGTACCAGGTACAAATAGAGGCGGCACCCCTTCAGGGCCAACATGAAAATGATGGCTTAAAATTATCCTGTGTTTAGTCATTCTCTTTCAGGTTTTCAGATACCTAATGTGTAATTCACCAGGACACTGAAAGCTCTGTCTCAGAGTACTCACAGGCTCACTCATGCTGCTACCGCCACCTCTGAGAAGCATGATGTAAACACGAATGTAGGAGGCCACGTCTCATCCAACATTGTGATTTCTTTTACAGAAGTTGGCCTCTGTTTGATGACATCCCCACACATCTACCTCAGCCCGACTGCCATTCATAAAGGAGATCTAGCACATAGCTCAAAACCTGGCGTACACACAGGCATATTCTTCATGTTCTTTTTCACTCTGGCAGCGTGACAAAATCTTTAGGGGCAGTTGCAGGAAAACAGGAGCCTTTACTGCCCTACATCACTCAAAGCCTTGACTCTTTTTTTTCTTTTTAAGACTTTATTTATGGGATCCCTGGGTGGCGCAGCGGTTTGGCGCCTGCCTTTGGCCCAGGGCGCGATCCTGGAGACCCGGGATCGAATCCCACGTCGGGCTCCCGGTGCGTGGAGCCTGCTTCTCCCTCTGCCTGTGTCTCTGCCTCTCTCTCTCTCACTGTGTGCCTATCATAAATAAATAAAAATTTAAAAAAAAAAAAAAAAAAAAAAAAAAAAAAAAAAGACTTTATTTATGATGGTGGGGAATGTGCATGCACAAGTCTGGGGGGCGGGGGGGGTGGGGAGAGAGGTAGAGGGAGACGGAGAAGCAGGCTCTGCACTGAGCAGGGCGCCTGATGTGGGCTTGATCCCAGGACCCTGGGATTATGTCCTGAGCTGAAGGCAGATGCTTAATGGACCGAGCCACCCAGGCGCCACCCCCAAAGCCTTGACTCTTGAGTTTTATTCCTGTCGAGGCTACAGGATGTTCACTGTCAACACTCTGTCTTTGAACTAAGTCACTAAAATGATCTCAAGGCTAAGAGACAGACAGTAGCTCCACTTCATATCACGGTTTGCCCTGCTTGATACAGGAGTGTTTTCTGTGTGTAGACAGTTGTAGTTCCCTCCTTTCGAGGCAAGCCCCACTTTGTTCCTAGCGTCTAAAATTATTAAAATCTCTCAGAACTTTCCCAGCATTTCTTTGGTAAATCCATGCTGGGGGAAATTGGCAGAGACACGTTAGATGCTTCTGACAGCAACACCTGTTTATTTCATACTGTATTCATAGGCATTTATTACACACCTACGACAGACCTACAACTTTCTTAGCACTGGAGCTACAGAGGAAAACTCTATCCCTGTCTCATGGAGCTTTTCCAGAAAAATAGGGAACGGGGCTCAGAACCTTTTGAACGGAGCCTTAATGGATTCACATGAAAATAAATCAATGTGAGATTTTTCAATTATTTTTAGAATGGTTGATCAACCCCAGGTATATATTTTACTGATTGAAAGAAAGTTCCAGTAAAACCCCAATTCTTAAATGTAATCAAGCTTTTGTAACTAGGAAACCAAACAGCAGCCACTTTTTTGGGCCATCTTTTACTTTATGTAAAAATTTACTTCTAAGACTAGAAACAGATGGGAAAACGTTATCATCTGACAGAGATGTAACTGACATATACCTCTGTACATAGATGGATCCAGAGAACAATAAATAGACTCCCGTTTTTCACAAATAAGTGTCAACATTGAACAGAACATTTCTGTTGTATCACTCTCTCCGTACCTGTAAAAATGAACAGGAATGATTTCCTCTCTTTGAGTTTCCTACTCAGTCTCCTTAATTATACCTCCTTCAAGTCAGTGTCATATGGAATCTCTGGATCTTAGAGCACAAGATAATACGGTGTTTTAGATATCACTCCCACACTTACTGTTTTATATGCCCTGCCAAGAATCCAAACGTTGTGCTGTTGTGGGAAAAAGAGAAAATGCCATGGTTTGGACATTTTTAATGCCTCTGAACTATAGAATTCTTTAAATAGGCATAGAGTTTGGTAATTCCAGAAGATGCACTTGAAGTTAATACAGAAAAGCTTACATTTCATCACCATTCTGTTATATACCTTAATCCTGTGTGATGCAGGATCAACCCTCATCATTCTATGAACAAAATAGCAGTTGATATATAGGTTGGACTGAAAAATGTTTTTCTTCATCTGATTGCTGTGACACAGGGTCAGTAAAGAAAACTGAAAAGTGCAAGGAAAATGAAAAACGCATAATCCCAATGGATATTAGTTAAGTCTGGAGAGTTTTCAACTAATAGCTCACTGGGAATACCAAAGGCAAATGCTTATTGGGAGTCCTTTTTTCTGGACACATATATATTGTAGTTTCTCACATAGATTTTTTTTTTTTAAGTGCTTCCTGCATAGACATTCCTAACCGGAAAGGCACCTATCAACAATTCCTTATACTTTTGCTAGACACTTAGGATATTCTTTTTCCCCAAGATCATCTATCTTCGGTCACAGCTCTGACGACTTATTTGGGATAAACTCCAAGTGGAACTAGTGGTTTAAGTCATGTCCACTGGAAAACTTACCACACAGAAAAGTTAAATTAAGAGGCTAAGCTTGGGGCCGCGGTGGCTCAGCGGTGGAGCGGCTGCCTTCAGCCCAGAGCGGGTCCCCGGGGTCCCGGGATCGAGTCCCGCATCAGGTTCCTCACTGGGAGCCTGTTTCTCCCTCTGCCTGTGTCTCTGCCTCTCTCTCTCTCTCTGTGTCTCTCATGAATAAATAAGATCTTAAAAAATAGGGATCCCTGGGTGGCGCAGCGGTTTGGCACCTGCCTTTGGCCCAGGGCGCGATTCTGGAGACCCCGGATCGAATCCCACGTCGGGCTCCCGGTGCATGGAGCCTGCTTCTCCCTCTGCCTATGTCTCTGCCTCTCTCTCTCTCTCTCTGTGTGACTATCATAAAATAAATAAAAATTTAAAAAAAAAAGATCTTAAAAAATATATATATATAATCATATATTAAAGCCTAAGCGTGAGGGTGTCAGCCCCCCTCCCCCCAGTAGTTCCTGCTTTGCCAGCTCAGGGGAGCAACGTGTCTGTCCCTCTCAGGCGCGCTTTCAATGCAGGCCACGTGACTACTCCCCCCCCCCCCCCCCCCGAGAAGTCGCACAGGTCCCACCGCAACTCTCCAACAGATCTGGCTCATTCCTCATTCTCCGCTTGATTTTCCACTGAGAGGCTGTTTCACCAGAAAAGGTCTCCCTCCTGCGGAGCAACTTTTTTTTTTTTGGATTTTATTTATTTATTCATGAGAGACACAGAGAGGGAGGGCGGGAGGGAGGGAGCGAGTGAGCGACACAGGCAGACGGAGGAGCAGGCTCCCTGAGGCGCCCGACGCGGGACTCAATCCCGAGGCTCCGGGGTCACGCCGGGCCCCGCCCCCCGGGCGCCCCGCCCTTACCTTCTCCTCAGGGAAGCGCTCCCTTGCCGCGGGCAGGAGGCCGCCCTCCGCCGCCTCCCTCGAGGACGGGCTCGGCGAGCGCGGGCAGCGCCCCGGGGCCGCCACGCTGCGGCCGCACGACGACCCCGCTGCCTGGGCTCCGCGCTCTCCCCTCAGCGCGCCCTTCCGCTCCGGCCCCCCGGACGACGGCGGCGACCGCCCCGCCCGCTCCGCGGCCCTTCCCCGCCCGCTCCGCGCTGGCCGAGCTCCCGAAGCCGCCGGGGGCCTCCGCTCGGCGCGCACACGGGGTCGCCGCGGGACGAGACCCAGGGGCCCGGCGACCCGGGGGCGCGACGCCAGCAGGCGCGCGCCGGCCGCGGAGGCCTCTGGGTCCCACGGCCCGGCCCCGCCCCCGGCCGCCCGCGGGCCCCGCCCCTTCCGCGAAGGCGAGCCGCTTCCGCCCAGGCCCCCCAGGCCCCCCCCACGTCCCGCCAGGCCCCGCCCGCTTTCCGCCCAGGCCCCGCCCCTATCTCGCCCTGGCCACGCCCCGCCGTTGCGCACCTGCCGGGGGATATCTGGGGGGTGGATTGTGGCGTGCGGTTCCCGTCCCGGCGAGGAGTCCTCCCGGCCGGCCCGTAGGCTCCCGCAGGGCACCTGCAAGATGACGGCGTCCCGCGCACCGCGCACCAGCCGTCCGCTTCACCCCCTGAGGCCCTCCTGCTCGCCGCGCTGCTCTCAGCATCTCCGGGGCTTCCTAATGCTCCTCCTGCTACACTCCTGGGTTGTGGGTAAGAGCCTGGAGACGGCGTGCGCCGCCGAGGCGAGCAGGAGCGGGCGGGCAGGCCTGGGCCCGGGCCCCGGCCCCGGGAGCTTGGCCTGGTGGGTCGGGAGCAGGCGCGGCCCGGGGCGGGTGTGCGGTCGAAGGCTCGCGGGGCTTGGGGCGGTGAGCCCTGCGGGTGCTGGGCGCGGCCCGCGGGGTCACCTGGTGGAGCTGCGAGCCCGGCGATTGCTTGCGGGGTTTCGGGCCGGAGCGCCGGGGTGGGGGCTGGGCAGCGCGGACCCAGGGCTTGGGGTGGGCTGGGTGTCGGTGCCCCGTGCCTGGGGCTGTTGCTAGGATCCGCGGTGTGCCTGCGAGCGGTTTGTTCTCTGTTCCCCGGCGGGGCGATGCCCTGGGGAGAGGGCTGCTGTTTGAGGCGCGCTGGGTGTTACTGGGCGTGTGCTGCGGGGAAGTAGCCTGGGTGTGGGTGTGGGTGTGGGTGTGGGTGTGGGTGTGGGTGTGGGGTGAGGAAGTTCACCGCTTGCTTTGCATGGGGGCTGGGGCGAGCGGGGACTCTGGGTGCGAGCACGCGGTGGGTCCCTGGGGCCCGGGGGGGGGGGAGGGAAAGCCACACTTTGCTTTTTTATTTTTTTAAAGATTTTATTTATTTGCTCATGAGAGACACACACACACACACAGAGAGAGAGAGGCAGAGACACAGGCAGAGGGAGAAGCAGGCTCCATGCAGGGAGCCCGACGTGGGACTCGATCCCGGGACTCCAGGATCACACCCCGGGCTGCACCAGGGCTGCCCACACTCTGCTTTTTGTACCTAAAAACAACAGCCCTCTTGTCCGAGATCATATTAGCGTTGGTCAGCAGGCTGTTCCTTTTCCTTTTCCGTTTTTGTTTTTTTTTTTTTTTTGGTCTTTTTTATTCCCTTTGGACATAGAATCATCTTCCTGTTTCCGTGCAATAGACACTGCCCAGTTCCATTACTTAATCGCTTTTTGCCTTTGTCTTCTTATTTTCATAAGGGTGGGTCATATTTAAGGGGAATTCTGAATACATTGGTAGCTTACTGACAAATGAGTGACCTAAGAAATACAGGGTAAGGCACGTCAGTCTGGTTTTCCCTTATACCCATGAACTGAAACTGAAAGCCCATCCATTACATTTGTTTTATTGTGTCGTGGAATAACAATTAGTGTTTATATTATATACATATGAGCTAAAAATGACCTGCTTGTTCCGGAACACAGAAGCAGTTTGTTTGGGGGCCACCATTTTTAGTACTTTGGCATATTTCTTTCTGTCTTCATCTGAACCTGTGTTTCTCTGCCCAAGTGCTTTCTAGGACCCCATTACATGTACAGTTTGTATGCTGCATTCTTTTCATCAGTAGCATTCATTCAGCACCTATTTGCCTTGTGTGTACCAGGTTCTGTGCTGGTCCTGAGGATACGCTGGTGAGTGAAAACAAAACTGTCCATTTCCAGGATCCTAATATCACCATTGGTCGGCTTGCACTCACACAAATATAAGCAGAAGCGGTTTTGCTGACTGTTAGGACCCCGGTGCCAGGCACACAGTGGCAGTCAAGAAATAGTTGCTAGAATTTATTGGGTGAGGCAGACAAATCGAAACATACGTAAGTAACCCAAGAAAAGTGCTCTGGAGGAAAGGAGTTTGATTCTCTAATAGCATGTAACAATGGCTGGAGGCAGGGAAATGTTTTCTTACTGACCTAGGCAAAACTCTTACTCTCTGGGGCCTCTGTACTTGCTTTTCCCTCAGATATGGGACATTCTCCTCCCGCCCTTTGTATATAAGGCTCCTTCTCCTTCAAGCTTACTTGAGATGTCACCCCACCTCTAACCACCCTATCTCAGACACACACACTCCAGCTCAGATCCCTCTCTGACTGGAAGTCACCGCTGCAAAACTGTTTTCTGCTCTCCCCACTAGAATGCAGAGCTTGTCTGTCTTGCCACACTTGTGGTACCAGAGTTGCAATATTTTGCCCAGTGTCAACACTCTTGTATAATTATTCAGTGCCAGGAAATGAAATGTAGTAATGTAATATAATCAAGCGAATAGAAAAAACTCCTCCTGCTTCCAGGGAAAAAGTAAAGACCCAGGGTTAGGATGGCCTTTCTGGGGTGCCTAAGCTAAGGGGGGGGGGCAGCTGATGCCAGCGAGGCTCTGTGTCCTACTGTTTATATAGAGTCTGCGGTGCCCACAGTATTCACGTCTTGCTTGTTGCTGATCATCAAAAGTTCATTTCCATGGGAGAATTAGCCTGGGGAGGGGCCAGTGGCAATAAAAAGAAACCAAAAAGACAAAAAAAAAGTTTTTAAAAAGGATCAAGTTGAGGTTAGCCATGGAGCTAACAATGAAGGAGACCATGAATATTGTTTGGAGGAGAGGAAATACAATGAATAGGGTGAAAATTGGAAGGTCACAGATATTTAGGAATGCGGAAAAGGAAGTTGCAGGTTAAAGGTAAAATCAGGATAGGTATGAAATTAGAGAAAGCCCAAATGAGGCCTCATTATGTCGGGCAGGGAAATACGGAAATAGAATACACATGTCCGTTTTGAGGCAGCTCCCACGCCCAGAAGCAGGTTTGTAAGCAGACAGTGTTGTGCCTGGAGGCTCGCCATCTCCAAGGCACTCAGTTGCCAGCTGCGTGAGATCGCAGAAGGGAACATTTGTCCAGTTCGGGACCAGTCCTACTCTTCCAGAAGGAGTCTCTGCCTCAGTGGACAAAACCCACCATCTTCTGTTGTGAGTGGTGTCTTTAGGTCTTTCCTTTCTCTCTAATGAAGAAGCCAAGGTCCCTAAGTGCTTACTTACAGGGCAGTTTCTTGGTCTCCTTCCTCTGCAGATAATAAAGCAGAGACAACAGTCCTTATCTGGCTAATTGTTAGGTTACCAGGATACTGGGAGATAGGCAACAGAAGAAATTGCGTGGCCAGATCTTTCTCCAGTGCGTGAAACTTAAAGATGATTATTTTCTTTTCTTTCCTTTTTTTTTTTTTTAATTTATGTTAGTCACATACAGAGAGAGAGAGGCAGAGACACATGCAGAGGGAGAAGCAGGCTCCATGCACCGGGAGCCCGACGTGGGACTCGATCCCGGGTCTCCAGGATCGCGCCCTGGGCCAAAGGCAGGCGCTAAACCACTGCGCCACCCAGGGATCCCGATTATTTTCAATATTAGATGCATCTCAGTGTATTCTTCAGCATGGTGTTCTGTTTGACTGCGGTGGCCCTTTGAGCGCCAGATGTTTTGCCTAGCCCCTCCAAGGGACATCCTGTGCTCGGTGTTAGGGCTGCATGTGTGAATGGAGTCAGCCAGGGGGACTATTAAACACAAAAACTTGTGATAGTGACTGAAAGATCCATGCTGAGGACAGTCCAAGAGGAGGGGACTGGGCACTGCCTCCCGGGGAAGTGGAAAATGCTTGCTAGAGGAGCAGTTGACTGGGTTCAGTGTTAAGAAGTCAGGGGTTGAGCAGGAGCCACAGCTGAGCAGGAAGGAAGGGTGTTCAGAGCAGAGGGAGCAGTGTGATGGATCAGAGGCTTAGACACATGACATGGCTGGGGGCATTCGATGACTGCAGAGCTACCCGGTGTGGCAGCAGGAGGACAAGGGAGGCAAGAGAGAGCCCGAGGACTAGATCCCAGAGCCAAACATTGTGAAGAGCAACAGGATAGTCAGCAATGAACAATCACCATCATTAAAATTCAGACATGACGTTATTATCTGTTCTTTCAGGGCACCTTGAGCCGTTTTGTTGGACTTAATACATAGCGAATCGAAACCAGGGTTACTTTAATTTTTCCAGACTCAGTAGAAGACCATGTCTTGAGGACTACATCGCTAAGTGTTTTGGTGGAAGCACGGGAGGGTTTCAGATGAGTGTGGTGGGAAGCAGTGTTGCCTAGTTGCTGGGGATGTTGTCTTGGACAAATTACTTAAGCTGCTGTGCCTTAGTTTGCTCATCTTACAGAGGGGAAAATAGTATCCTATTCATAGGATGAGTATGAAGTTAGTTAAATTGCCCTTAAAATAATGGTACACAGGTAGTGCTGAAGGTTCGCTATTGCTAAAATTATAATATCACCACTGTTGTTTTAAGAAAGAAGATGTAGAATCTTTGGTTACCGTACTTGGGGAAAAAAATCCCCATTATTTGGAGTTCTCCTTTGATACTGTTAAATACTGTTTGTAATAATAACAGTAATGGAGATTGGGTCCATGATAAAACAAGAAAGCATAAATATTTTGACATGAGAGAAATCAAATACTCTGATAAAGGGAAAGAGCTGTCATTCAACCAATGAAAAAGTTTGAAGAGAGGCATAAAACAACAAAGACAAAAATGATGATTTGGTGATTTCTCTGGAAGACATTGGCTGAGCAGAAAAGAATTTGAGTTTTTGTCTAAGAAGATCTGCTAACTGCACTCATTCAGCTGTGGTGCTGGGCATTACAAGTGCAGTGATATGTCATACGTGGTCCTCAGAAGGTAACAGTCTCGGAGGGAGTACAAACAATAATGACTTAGGCTTTGAGGCATTCTGTGGAAGAAGTAAATCGAGCATCGTGAGGACACTTCACCTAGTTTTCTGATAAGAGATGTCAAGAGCCACAAGAAGTGGCATGTCACTGAAACTGAAAGATGAGTGGGGTGGGAGGAATGTGGGATCTCTGGTCAAAGCTGAAGTTAAATGATGCAAGGAGATCTGGAGTGCTGATGTAGTTTAGGCAATTGAATGGACACTATAAGGAATCGAATAGGGCTTGAGAATATTATGCAAGAGTGAGCAGAGCCCTGATAGGGACAGGCTTTACAAGTCAGCTAGCCATGATAAGGAGCCCTTAGGCATTGTCATGAGGGCATTAGGGAAGTCATCGAAAGGTATCTGACTTGGAAGAGTTTTGGTCACTGTCATATCAATGTGACTCTGGCAGCAATGTGAAACCTGAAATGAATGAAAGATGATGAGATAGGTAAGGGGGCCTGTTCAGAAACGCTGATAGCACTCTAGAGAAGAAATGGCAGTGGTGTGAACTTGAAACAAAGGTAGAATTAGAGCGGTGGATCAGATATCAAGCAGGAAGACCATCTGTCTTCAACTCAACACCAAAAAAATCCCAGATAATCTAGGTATAAAATGGACAGGTGACATGAACAGACATTTCTCCAAAGAAGACAAATGACCAAGAGCCTCAAAAAAGGATGTTCAATTTCAGTAATCATCAGAGAAGTGCAAATCAAAAGCGCAATGAGACATCACCTCACACTTGTCAGAATGGCAATATCAAAAGCATAGGGAAGTGGATAAAAAGGCCTCCTTATCCACTATTGGTGGGAGTTCAAACTGGTACAGTCACTGTAGAAAACAAATGGAGGTTCCCTAGAAATTTAAAAGTAGAATTGCCATATAATCCAGTAATACCACTACTGGTATTTACCCTAAATATGTGAAAACACTGATTTGATAAGACATATGCACCCTTATGTTTATTGCAGCATTATCTATAATACCAAAAATATAGAAGCAATCCAAGGGTCTATCGATATATGAATGTATAAGAAGGTGTGGTGTACATATACAATGGAGTATAATTTAGCCATAAAAAGGAATGGAATCTTGCTATTTGTAGCAATGTGGTTGGATCTAGAGGGTATAATGCTAAGTATAAGTCAGTAAGTGATAAATGCCATATGATATCAGGCACATATGGAATGTTGTTTGTGTTGCTGTTTTTTAGAAAGCATGAGTGGTGGGGAGTGGCAGAGGGAGAGGGATTGAGAATCTCAAGCAGACTCCATGCTCGGCACAGAGCCTGATGTGAGGCTCAGTCCCAAGACCCATCATGATTTACATGACCTGAGCCGAAATCAAGAGTCAGACACTTAACCAGCTGAGCCACGCAGGCACCCCTATGTGTGGAATCAAAGGAACAAAACCAATGAACAAAGATAAAAAGACATAAACTAAAAAACAGACTTTTAAATATAAAGAACAGACGGGTGAGGAAGTGGGTGAAATAGGTGAAGGATTAAGAGTACATTTATTTTGATGATCATTGAGTAATATATAGAATTGTTGAATCACTATACTGTACACCTGAAAACTAATATAACAGTGTGTGTTAATTATTCAGGAATTAAAAATTTAAGAACCCATCTGTCTTACTTGTGGGGCGTGTATGAGTGTAAAGACTCAAGAGACCACACTTTGGCTTCAATATATTATTTGAGAGAGCATGACATTTCAAGTGGAGCATGTGGTGAGACAATTGGTAATATACAGTCGGCACCCAGGGGAGTGATCAAGGATGGAGACCAGGATTTGGAAGGCAGCTCTTCTTAGTTGTAATGAGGTCAAGGGAGTATACACACTCACCCAGAGGGATGTGCAGAATGAAGTAACAAGAGTTCCTACAGCAACCCATGACGAACATCACAGCAGCAACCCAGAGACGAACATCTCTGCAACTGGCCAGAGAAGAAAGGGTAGCCAGAGGATAAAAAAACATTGAGTGTTCTGAGCAAGAAAGCAGTTTTATTGTAAAAGTGTGATGTTGCACTCAATTATTAAAGCGTATAAAGCTTGCAAACCCAGTTGTAAATTCTGCACATTTTTGAAATCATGTCTTATAACTGCACGTGAGGAAGAAGAAATACTTCAAATTAGTTGAACAAATAAATCATCCAACTGACATTTCTTTTTCCATTCAAATCACTATATATGAAAGTTGTATTTGGAAGTCTATCTTCTTCATCTGCTTTCAAGGTAGTTACTGAAATTGAATGCATAAAACAAGGAATACTTATATTTTTTAATCAGGGGCATGCTGTTACTTGATTTCTTTCTTGGTGGTTCCATGATTTCTAATGATGTAACTCATTTGTATCTAGAACGGGGTTATATCGCATTTCTAGTTGAAGGAATATAGGATCCTTTGATCAGCAGAGGAAGATGAAATTATATTTAAAATAATGCCCCAAAAAGGAAGCTTTTTTTTCCTGTAAGGCTGTTCAGGGTAGTAAACTTTGATATTTAAATGTTGTCTGTTCACTTGTGAGCAGCTCAGTCACTCATATGAAACACAAAATGAAGTCTTATATGAGAGACTTCAATGCCTACTTATCTTGATCTCTGAACTAAAGAATTCCTTTTTTTAAATTTTTATTTATTTATTTATTTATGATAGTCACAGAGAGAGAGAGAGAGAGAGAGAGAGAGAGGCAGAGACACAGGCAGAGGGAGAAGCAGGCTCCATGCACCGGGAGCCCGATGTGGGATTCGATCCCGGGTCTCCAGGATTGCGCCCTGGGCCAAAGGCAGGCGCCAAACCGCTGCGCCACCCAGGGATCCCTGAACTAAATAATTCTTATGTAATAATCACTTGTTACTCTAGCATTTCTGAAGCACCCACTGAGAAGAGAGTGCAGTAGAAAAAGAAGATCTGTGATCTCTGGCCTCTAGGAACTTGCCTTCTGTGAGGAGACTGAGCCTGAAGTGACAAGTTATCATTAGTTTGTCTTAAGCTATGGAAGAGGAATCAGGGCAGAGTGCTATGTACTACAGAAGGCTTCTTTAAAAAAAAAAAAAAAAAGATTTTATTTATTCATTCATGAGAAACACAGAGAGAATGGCAGAGGCAGAGGCAGAGGCAGAGGGAGAAGCAGGCTCCGTACAGGGAGCCCAGTGCAGGGCTCGATCCTGGGACCGCAGGATCTTGCCCTTAGCCAAAGGGAGATGCTCAACTGCTGAGCTACCCAGGCGTCCCACTACAGAAGGCTTCTTAGAGGAAAGGTGAGTTTTGAAATGAACTGAGAAAAAAGTGGGGAAAACCTAAACCAATGATTTTGTTTCTTCACTCTATTGTTGAAAGAAAATTCCATCTTATTCCCTAACAAATTAAAACCTAGTATGATGTTACTGAAAATAAGCAAGCCATATCTTCAAATACTATCACAACTTGAGTAAAAACATGGAAGAATCATTTAAAATCTCACCAAGAATCTTTCCACTTTTTCTGTATTACCTATCTGCTGGGAGACCATAGTGCCTGGTTGGTGAAAGAGGTAAGATACTTCATTTTCATGTTCTCATTCTCTTATCCCTAGATGCCTGTGATCCTCCGGCATACATCTCTATGAAGCCAAATGTTAGCAAAATGAACTTTGACCCTGGTGACACGATATTCTTTACCTGTAAACTAGGATACAAGCCTATTAGGTCTCCCCTTCTCATGTCTTCTGTTTGTCAGCCTGATAATACATGGACTCCTCTCAAGGAGGGTTGTACAAGTAAGTGTACAAAACTTTTTTTTTATTGTTCTAGAGATTTCACACATTTTAGGCTGCGTATTGCACTAATACAGTGATTGTTTTCTCATGTGAATGTACATTTTAGATAGCAGTGTAGTTTTTCAGACTTTGAAAAATCCCCAGGGACTCTGTCTTGGAAGCTGGTTACCTGGTTGAATTTGAATCTTAAGTTTGGCCTTATAATAGTCAAAGAAATAAAATAATACTCTCATGAATTCAGATGAGCAATGTAGAATTTTGATTTTAATTTAAATGTCTTGAAATTACTATGAAATATGCTAATTTAAACATTTAGACATTTTTAGATGCTTTGAAATTGCTATGAAACAATGAATTTAAAAATTTTCTTTTAGAAAAATCATGTCAACATCCAGGAGAACCCAGCAATGGCCAGGTAGTCCTTGTAGATGAATCTCTGCTCTTTGGTTCAAAGATTCAATATTCCTGTAATGAGGGGTAAGTTGTTCCTTAATGTAATAAATAAGATAAATAATTACTAATTCCATTTTTGTTATGCTTCTCTTCTTAAGCATTCCCATAAAGTTGATTTCATTGTCCTTTTATACGAGAAGGCGTACTTGGAGCCTAACAAGTCTCAGGCTTTTTATTGAAACTGAGAAGGTGTGTAATTAGTAGAAAGAAATTTAAATTGAAGAAAAGCAAAATTCTATAATATTTACTATAAACATACTGTAAGCATTAACAATGATGACTTCATTTTGCCAACAAGATGAACCCTATTTAAAATGACCAACTCTCAAAGTTGAAGTTCGGCTTATAGAAATGGGAGATCAAATTACCAACTGAAGATATTCTTATATTGAGATAATGCTAAGGTGTTACCATGCCAAAATTCACCTAGTTAGCCTGGACCATTATATTGATCAGGATTTGTTAGTTGGATTTTTGTGACTGCTACAAAGGTTTAAGTATCTCAAAAAGAGATACTGAGCGCTTAAGAATTACAACCTTTGTTCCATAGGACTCTTAATAATATATATTGGGGATACTGGGCATTTATGAAAAATGTTTGCCTAAAGGGTAAATGGAATACAATATGGAAATGTATAGGACTTTTTTTGTTTTGGGGTTTTTTTTTTTGAGAGAGCACATATGAGTGGCGGATGGGGGGTGGGCGACAGCAAGAGAGGGAGAGAGGATCTTAAGCAGACTGTATGCTTGGTGCAGAGCCTGAAGCAGGGCTTAATCTCACAACCCGGCGATCATGACCTGAGCCAATTATCAAGAATCAGAAGCTCAACCAATTGAGCCACCCAGGGGCCCTACATCTGATTTTTTTTTAATTGACTTTTTATATTGACTGCTACTTTACTGAATTCATTTATTAGTGCTACTAACCCTTTTATTTGTTCTGGTGGAATCTGTGGGGTTTTCTACAGATAAGATCACATCATCTGCAAACTGATAATTTTACTTCTTACTTTCCTGTTTGGATGTTTTGAATGTCTTTTATTTCTTTTTCTTGCCTAACTGCTATGGCTAGAATTTCCAGTACTGTGTTGAATAGAAGTGGTAACAGCAGGCATCCTTGACTTGTTCCTCATCTTAGAGGAAAAGCTTTCAGCTTTTCACCATTGAATATGATATTTAGTGTGGGTTTTTCATGAGTGGTCTTTATTATCCTAAAATAGTTTTCTTGTCTTCCTAGTTCATTCAGTATATTTATCATAAAAGAGTGTTGAACTTTCTCAAATGCTTTTTCTGCATCAGTTGAGATGATGATGTAGTTTTTGTCCTTTCTGCTGATGGGGCATATGACAGTGATCATTTTATTTCCGTGTAGTGTCTTTGTCTGGCTTTGGTATCATGTTAATGCTGATCACATAATGAATTTGAAAGACTTCCCTCTTGAATTTTTTGGAGAAATTTGAGGAGGATAGGTATCACTTCTTCTTTAAATGTTTGGTAGAATTCACCTGTGAAAACATCAGGTCTAGAGCTTTTATTTATTTTTTTTAAAGTATATTTTTTTATTATTTATTTATGATAGTCATACAGAGAGAGAGAGAGAGTGAGAGGCAGAGACATAGGCAGAGGGAGAAGCAGGCTCCATGCCCTGGGAGCCTGACGTGGGATTCGATCCCGGGTCTCCAGGATCGTGCCCTGGGCCAAAGGGAGGCGCCAAACCGCTGCGCCACCCAGGGATCCCGTCTAGAGCTTTTATTGAGAGAATTTTGATTACTGATTCAGTCTCCTTACTGGTTATGTCTATTCATATTTTCTCTTTCTTCATGGTTTAGTTTTGGTAGGTTTGTCTTTCCAGGAATTTGTCCATTTTATCTGTTATCAAACCTGCTGGTATAAAATTATTCATAGTACTTTATTATATTTTGTATTTCCATAGAGTTGATAGTAATGTTTCCACTTAATTTTTTTTTCAATAAATTGAGTCTTCTCTCTTTCTTAGTCCATCTAACAAAGGTTTGTGAATTCGGTTGATCTTTACAAAGAAACAACTTTTGGTTTCATTGATTTTCTGTATTGTTTTTCCCCTCTATTTTATTTATCTGCTCTCTAATCTTTAGTACTTACCTCCTTCTGCTAGCTTTGGGTTTAGTTTTTCTTTTTCTAATAACTTTAGTTGTAGTGTTTGGTTGTTGATTTCAGATCTCTCATTTTTTAAGGTAAGCCTTTATGGTCATAAATCTCCCCTTGGCATTGCTCTGCTGTATCCCATAAGTTTTGGTATGCTGTGTTTTCATTTTCATTCACTTAAAAGCATTTCCTGATTTCCCTTTTCTTATTTGATCCACTGCTTGTTTAAAAGCATGTGGTTTAATTTTCACAATGTTGTGAATTTTCTGGTTTTCCTTTTATTTTTTTATTTTTTATTTCTTGGCTGGTTTTCCTTTTAATATAGGTTTCTAACTTCATCCCATTGTGGCCAGAGAAGATTCTTGTGTTTTCCACATAGAGCATCATGTCATCTGTGAAGAGTAAGAGTTTGACTTTTTTGCCAATCACATGTCTTTTATTTCTTTTGGTGGTCTGATTGCTGAGGCTAGGACTTCTAGTACTGTATTGAACAACAGTGGTGATAGTGGACACTCTTGCCATGTTCCTGACCTTAGAGGAAAAGTTCTGTTTTTCCCCATTGAGAATGATAATTTCTTGTGGGCTTTTCATAGATGGCTTTTATGATATTGAGGTATGTTCCCTTTATCCCTACACTTTGAAGAGCTTTAATCAAGAAAGGATGCTGTACTTTGCTGAATGCTTTTTCTGCATATTTTGAGAGGATCCTATGGTTCTTGTCCTTTCTTTTATTTATGTAGTGTATCACATTGATTGGTGGATGTTGAACCACCCTTGTAGCCCAGGAATAAATGCCACTTGGTTGCGGTGAATAATCCATTTAAGGTACTGCTGGATCCTGTTGGTTGGTGTCTCGGTGAGAATTATGGCATGCATTTTCATCAGGGATATTGGTCATTAATCCTCTTTTTTGGTGGGGTCTTTGGTTTTGGGATCAAGGTGTAATGCTGGCCTCATAGAAAGAGTTTGGAAGTTTTCTTTCCATTTCTATTTTTTGAAACAACTTCAGAAGAATAAGTATTAATTCTTCTTTAAATGTTTGGTAGAATTCCCCTGGGAAGCCATCTGGCCCTGGACTCTTGTTTTTGGGAGATTTTTGATTATTGCTTCAATTTCCTTTTTTTTTAAATTTTTTTTTAATTTATGATAGTCACACACACAGAGAGAGAGAGGCAGAGACACAGGCAGAGGGAGAAGCAGGCTCCATGCACTGGGAGCCCGACGTGGGATTCGATCCCGGGTCTCCAGGATCGCGCCCTGGGCCAAAGGCAGGCGCCAAACCGCTGCGCCACCCAGGGATCCCCATTGTTTCAATTTCTTTGCTGATTATGGGTCTATTCAGGTTTTCTATTTCTTCCTGTTTCAGTTTGGTAGTTTATACATTTCTAAGAATGCATCCATTTCTTCCAGATTGCCTAATTTGTTGGCATATAATTGCTGATAGTATGGTATTAGAATTGTTTGTATTTCTTTGGTGTTGGTTGTGATCTCTCCTCATTCATTCATGATTTTA
This sequence comes from Nyctereutes procyonoides, assembly GCF_905146905.1. Lineage (NCBI taxonomy): Eukaryota > Metazoa > Chordata > Mammalia > Carnivora > Canidae > Nyctereutes > Nyctereutes procyonoides. Next base: position 20,618,499 of record NW_026575037.1, on the reverse strand, counting down.
TTTATTTGAGTCCTTTTTCTTTTCTTTTTGATAAGTCTGCCCAGGGGTTTATTGATCTTATGGATTCTTTCAGAGATCCAGCTCTTAGTTTCATTGATATGTTCTACTGTTCTTTTGGTTTCTACTTCATTGATTTCTGCTCTAATTTTTATTAATTCTCTTCTCCTGCTGAGTTTAGGCTTTATTTACTATTCTTTCTCCAGCTCATTTAGGTCATGTATTTGAGACCTTTCTTGTTTCTTGAGAAAGGCTTGTATTTGCTATATACATCCCTATTAGTATATAGTGAAGGGGATGCCTTTGCTGCATCCCAAAGGTTTTGAAGAGTTGGATTCTCATTTTCATTTGTTTCCATGAATTTTAAAAATTCTTTTTTAATTTCCTGGTTGACCCTTTATCCTCCATGTATTTGAGTTATTTCCAAATTTCACCTTATGACTGAGTTTGTTTCAAAGTATTGTGGTCTGAAAATATGCAGTGAATGATCCCAGTCTTTTGGTACCAGTTGAGACCTGATTTGTGACCCAGCATGTGATCTATTCTGGACAATGTTCCATGTGCATTTAAGAAGAATGTGTAGTCTGTGCTTTAGGATGGAATGCTCTGAATATATCTGTGAAGTCTATCTGGTCCAGTGTGTCATTCAAAGCCCTTGTTTCCTTATTAATCTGCTTAGATGATCTGTCCATAACAGTGAGTTGGGTGTTAAAGTCCCCTACTATTGTTGTATTATTATTAATGTATTTCTTTAGTTTCATTATTAATTGGTTGCTCCCATGTTACGGGCATAAATATTTATAATTGTTAGATCTTCTTGTTAGATAGATCCTTTGATTATGATATAATGTCCTTCCTCATCTTATTACAGTCTGGTTTAAAATCTAATGTGTCTGATATAAAGATTGCCACTCCAGCTTTCTTTTGATGTCCATTATCATGATAAATAGTTTTCCCACCTCCTCACTTTCAATCTGGAGGTGTCTTTGGGTCTAATAGAGTCTCTTGCAGACAGCATATTGATGGGTCTTCCTTTTTTATCCAATCTCATACCCTGTGTCTTTTGATTGGGGTATTTAATCCATTTACATTCAGTGTAATTATTGAAAGATATGAATTTGGTGCTTTGTATTACCTATAAAGTCACTCTTTCTGTATTGTGTTTGTTTCTTTCTGGTTTTTGTGATTTTAGGGCTCTCTGCTTAAAGGATTTCTTTTCATATTTCTTGCAGGACTGGTTTGGTGATCAGGAATTCTTTTAGTTACTGTTTGTCCTGGGAGCTTTTTATCTCTCCTATTTTGAATGACATCCTAGCTGAGTACAGTATTCTTGGCTGCATATTTTTCACTTTGCACCCTGAATATATCATGCCAGTCCTTTCAGGCCTGCCAGGTCTCTGTCAGTAGATCTTCTGCCAGTCTAATGTTTCTACCTTTGTAGTTTATGGACCTCTTATTCTGAGTTGCTTTCAGGATTTTCTTTGTCTCTGACATTTGCAAGTTTCACTATTACTTGTTGGGGTGTTGACCTATTTTTATTGATTTTTAAGGGGTTCCCTGTGCCTGCTGAACTTGGATGTCTGCTTTCTTCCTCAGATTAGGGAGGCTCTCCACTATAATTAGCTCCAATATACCTTCTGCCCCTCTTTCTCTTTACTCTTCTGGGGTCCAAATTATTCTAATATTGTTTTGCTTTATGGTATCATTTATCTCTCAGATTCCTCCCTCCTGATCCAGTAGTTGTTTTTCTCTTTCTCAACTACAGTAGTCTCCATCATTTTGTCTTCTACATCACTAATTCTCTCTTCTGCCTTATTTGTCCTAGCAGCTAGAGCCTCTATTTTTTATCGCATCTCATTAATAGGCTTTTTGATTTTGACTCTCTAATGTCTTCTCTGCTTTTTTCAAGCCCAACTAGTATCTTTATAATCATTATTCTGAACTCTAGTTCTGACACCTTATATATGTCCATACTGATTAGGTCCCTGGTAGTCAGTACTGCCTCTTGTTCTCTTTTTTGAGGTAAGTTTTTCCATCTTGTCATTCTGTGCATGGATGAATAAATGAGTGAGAGAACAAAATACTAAAATGGCAACAACAGCCCCAGAGAAATATACACTAAACAAATCAGAAGAGCTTTGAAACCAATAAATAAATAAATAAATAAATAAATAAATAAATAAATAAATAAATAAATATTTTTTTAAGAAAAAAAAAAGGTTGGGGAGAATAGAGCAATACAGTGGATCCTGTATTTTGGTCCATTTGTTTTTTCTGTTTTTTGTTTGTTTGTTTTTTAAAGATTTTACTTATTCGTGAGAGAGAGAGAGGCAGAGACATAGGTAGAGGGAGAAGCAGGCTCCCTGCAGGGAGCCCGATGTGGGACTCGATCCTGGAACTCAGGGATCATGCGTTCCGAAGGCAGATGCTCAACCACTGAGCCACCCAGGCATCCCATTTTGGTCCATTTGTTAGAAAAACAGATCCCCAAATTTTAAAGAAAGAAAAACTTATATATGTACAAAAGTAAAGTTAAATACAATAAAAGGATAGAATGTAACTGTAAAAATGAAAATTAAAAGACAAGCAGAAAAAAATATATAAACAGATAGGTGAACAAAACAGAGTAATATAACATATCCTGAGGGTATTTTGGTTGGTTTTTTTAGAAGAAACTACATCTCACAATTGTGAAGAAAGAAAAACTTGCATATATACAGAAATAAAATTTAATACATTGAAAGGATAGAGAGTAATTATAAAGATGAAAATTTTTAAAAACTTTAACAAAAGAAAACAACAGCAACAAAAAAAAACAACAAAAAAGTAGAAAAAAGAATATAATCAGAAAGATGAAGAGAACAGAGGCATACACTAGATTCTAGGTGTATTTTGGATGAAAATTAAAGAAGATCCTGTAAAAAAAAAGAGTTCATAAAATAAATTTATTGTAAGAGGAAAGAGAAAATTAAAATTGAAAGACTAAAGAATCTTGGGGGAAAAAACTGAATTCTATGTCCTATTTTCCCCTAGCACTGGAGTTTTACAGTTCTCAGTGATGGGTAAACTTTGTCTTGGCTGGATGTGCTTGCTGATCTTCTAGGGGAGGGGCCTGTTGCATTGATTCTCATGTGTCTTTCTCTAAGGCAGAATTGTACCACCCTTGCCAGGGATCCAGGCTAAGTAATCTATTCCAGATTGCTCTGTATGGCTTTGTTTCCGGAAGGCTTTCCACATCATGTTAGAGGATGAGAATGAAAATGTTAGCCTCCCTATCTCCAGCCCCTAGCTGGAGGGCCCACTCCTCAGGACACCTTCAGGGAAAAGCAGTCAATTCCTCCTTTTTCCCAGGTCTCCGACCTCTCTCCGTGCTCACCCAGTCTGTGACCAGCATTTTTTTTTTTTGAATTTATTTATTTATGATAGTCACAGAGAGAGAGAGAGAGAGAGAGAGGGGCAGAGACACAGGCAGAGGGAGAAGCAGGCTCCATGCACCGGGAGCCTGATATGGGATTCGATCCCGGGTCTCCAGGATCACGCCCTGGGCCAAAGGCAGGCGCCAAACCGCTGCGCCACCCAGGGATCCCCTGTGACCAGCATTTTTATTTCAGGAGTGCGACCCCATTTCAAGGCTCTAAACCCTGTGGAGTCCTGCCATTTGTTTAGGTCCCTGCTTGGAGAGCGTCATGCTGACTGTGCCACCATTCACAGTATAAGGCAACCATGAGCTGAAAGCTGACTCAGTTTTGCTGGGTAAAGGAACTTTGGTTGCCAGAAATTTTTTTTCTTTTAATACTTTGAACATTCGGTTAGCCCACTGTCTTCTAGGCTCCACATTCCAGATGTGAAATCTGCTAATCTTATTTAGGGTCCCTTTTAGGTGATGATTCACTTCTTTCTTCTAGCTTTCAAGATTCTCTCTTTGTCTTTTGAAAGTTTGATTATTATGTGTCTTACTACGGGTCTCTTTGAGTTCATCTGACTTGGAGTTTGTTGAGCATTTTAGATATTTATAATCACATCTTTCATCAAATTTGGAAAGTTTACAGCAATTATTTCTTTAAATATTCTCTGTGCCCTTTCTATCTTCTTCTGAGAGTCTTACAGTGTATGTCTTGGTCTGCTAATTGGTGTCCCAACAGTCCCTTTTGCTATTTACTTTTCTTCAGTCTTTTCTCTTTCTGCTCAATAATTTCCATTGCCCTCTCTTCAAGTTTGCCAGTTCTTTTTCCTGCATCCTCAAATCTGTATTTAATTCCTCTAATGAATTTTTCATTGCAATTATTGAACTTTTCAACTCCAGAATTTCACTTTAGTTTAATTTTAGTTTTTTTTGTCGCCTAATAGATGTTTCTATTTTGTTCTCACATTGTTTTCTTGACTTTCTACATTTCTTTCTTTAGTTCTTTGAGCATCTTTAAGGCAGTTATTTTAAAGTCTTTGTCTAGTAGATCTGCTGCTAGGACTTTTAGGGGCAATTTCTGTTAATTTACATTTTCCTTTGAATGGACCAAACTTACCTCTTTTTTTTATGCCTTGTAAGTTTTGTTGAACTATACATTTGAATCTACTAATGTAATTCTGGAAATCCGATTCTACCCTTTCCCTAGGGCTTGCTCTTTTATATTATTGTTGTAGCACATGTCTGGGCCAAGGATCAGCCTGACATGTAAACTGAAGGTCTTTTCAGTTGTCTCGGGCCTTTCCCTGGTCATGCACACTCACTTTTAATTTCCCCCACATATGCAGTTGTTCTTCAGTGTTTTAGTCTTCACTGTCTGTCTCCTGAGAGGGAAAAGGTGAAAAATGATGTGGAGAGCAGAGGATATTGGAAGTTGAATCCTCTGGAAGTCACTTCAGACTGTTAAAAAGAGGCTTACAAGAGTGGCTGCCCACCTCGTTGACTGCTTCTCTGTGATCAGAAGTAGAATTCAGTGATAAAAGCACAGATTCCCAATATTTGGAGGACAGGGTCCTTTTTGCCCTTCCCTCCGGCTCACCCAAACTGCTTCAGGAACACATACACACCTGCCTTCTGGTAGTGGGAGATGCATACCTGACACTGCGTGAAGATGATATTGACTGAAATCAATGCAATTTACCTGTCCAAGTCTTTCCTTGGAAGTTGTCAGCCATCATCAGAGTTCAGAGTTCCAAAATAGTTACATTGCATAGATTCTTAGAGTACAACTATTGTTTAGATGGGGAGATAGATTCCTGGTGTTTACTACCTTCCTATTGTCCCAGAATCATCTCCTAATGCATAATAATAGAGAAATAGTGAGTGAGCCTTGGGGGAAATGTCAACTGGAAACGTGTACCGGTAATTTCATTGTCTATTTTTTAACTTGATGAAGTAGAAATATTAGAGCATGTTGTCTGTACAGGCATACCTCAAAGATTAGGGGTTTGGTTCCAGACTACTTCAATAAAAGAATATTGCAAAAAAGTGAGTGAAAATAATTTTTTGATTTCCCAGTGCTTAGAAAAGTTAATGTTTATACCATACTGTAGTCTATTAAATGTGTAATAACATTCTCTCTAAAAAATACAATGTACATAACTTAGTTTAAAAATAGTTTGTTGACATAGAGACAGGAAGTCAGCAAATGTTGCAAAAATAGCTCTGATAGACTTGCATGATGCAGAATTGCCACAGACCTTCAATTTGTAAAAAAAAAAAAATACAGTATGTGCAAAATGCAATAAAGTAAAATGCAATAAAGCAAGGTATACATGTAGTTAATAGAGACAGCATGCTAGGCACTTTGAGGGAGTATCAAACATCTAAGACATATTCTCTCCTCAGAGAAGTTGTTGCCTTATTGAGAAACAAAATATGTACAGAGAATTGTCAACGGAAAATAGTAAATGAGAAATGCCAAATAAAGTGATTCATGATCATTACAATGAGAGCTCAGAAGGAGAAGAGAGTACTGTGAATTTAAATCATCAGGGAAGATAATGAATAGGCATATTCTTGAGCTACTCCTAGAAAGATACTCCAAAGATCATCAGTAAGAACTAAAACTCACCTAGCACTCAGTATATGCCAGATGCAAGCTCATCAAATCCTCAAAACAGCCCCTTGAGGTATAAACTGTCATCCTCTTTGCATAGATGAGAAAGCTGAACGAGAGAAAAAGTAAGAGACTTGCCTGAGCTCAAATAGAAAGCGAGTAATGGATCTGGGACTCAGATCCAGGCAGGTAAACTCTAGGGCCTAATCTCTCTACTTGGTTGTTGTCCTTACGGAGAAGAATGACAGGAGCATAGGCATAGAAGTAAATGTATAAGGTGAATCCTGGAGATAGCAAAGTGGCCAGACTGACAGGACAGATTTATTTAGATGTCTTAGTTCTAGGTCAGTGTTTATTTAAATGCAGAAACTCTTTTTTGGTTAAATTACAGATACTGCTAGCATTCTCATTATATGCCCTTCAAAGAACTTCTGCCACAAACTACTGTAGCACAGAGAAACAACCATGTAAAATTTGCATTCATTATTATATACATCTTGTTAACTGCTAACGAATCCAATAACTTTTTCTTTTCTCATTTAGTTTTCGGCTAGTTGGAAAAAAAAGTCTATACTGTGAAATTTCTAGTAGTGACAGTAATAAAGTGGTTTGGAGTGATGATCCCCCACTGTGTACAAGTAAGTATAGTCTTTTGTTAGGATCTAGAACACTAGTTCTTAAAATTTTTTGTTGGGATCCTTTTATGTTTTAAAATTAGAAACCACAGAGAGCTTTTCTTTATGTGGGCTATGTCTACTGGTACTCATTATAATGGAATTAGAAGTTTTTAAAATAATTTTAAAAAAGATTTTATTTATTTATTCATGGTAGACACAGAGATAGAGACAGAGACACAGTCAGAGGGAGGAGCAGCAGGCTCCATGCAGGGAGTCTGACGTGGGACTCGATCCTGGGACTCCAGGATCACACCTGGGCAGAAGGCAGGTGCTTAAACCGCTGAGCCACCCAAGGTGCCCTAAAATAATTATTAATTCACTTTTAAGAACTGTAAGCTCAATGCATATTAATATTGCCACATATTTTTTAATAAAACAGAATTTTCCAAAGGAAAGAATAGTGGCATTGCTTTACAATTTGCAAATCTCTTCAAAATCTGGCTTAAAGGAAGATGTCTGAGTTCAGTCTGTTGTGCTATCACTCAATTTGTAGTATCTGGATAATTTCACTGTAGACATAAGGATTAAAGTAAAAAGAGACAGTAATATCTTGATACTGGGAACTACTAATTTAGTGAATGAATATACAGTTGACCCCTAACACAAATTTTAACTATGCAGGTCCACTTATTTGTGTTTTTTTAACTGTACAGCACTATAAATGTATTTTCTTAATGATTTTCTTAATAACACTTCCTTTTCTCTAGCTTATTTTATTGTAAGAATATAGTATATAATACATTTATAAAATATGTGTTAATCAACTCTTTGTTTTCGGTAAGGCTTCTGGTCAATAGTAGGCTATTAGCACTTAAATTTTGGAGGAGTCCAAAGAAATATGAGGAGCTTCAACTATGAAGAGATCAGTTCTCCTAACCCCTACGTTGTTCAAGTGTCAAGTGACTTATAAATTATAAAGCATTTCTCAACTAGCACTGAGTTTTATTTTTAATCACAAGCATATTTTCTCATTAAAGTGTCAGCACCTCTCTCTTTTTAAAAAGATTTTGTTTATAAATTGTCAGCATCTCTTATAATGAGAACTTAAATGGCCTTCCAGATAAACATAGGCATTTTATATAGAGATCTTATATAAGTATTTAAGAAAATGGGTTTTCTAAAAAAAAAAAAAAAAAAAGGTTTTCTTCTAAAATTTCATGTCTACATTACTGGTTTGAATTTGGAATAATACATTTTCTCACAGAAACTTCTAAATGGATATTGGATTTATAGCTAGCTTGTAGAATTCATGCCGTAATGAATTTATTGAAGGTATCATAATCATTTCCTTTCCTTCTGCCTTTCATGTCCTTTTTTATTCTTACTTTTTAAGAGATACTGTGTCAGCCACCTGGAAAAATAGCAAATGGAAGATATACCGATAGCCACAAGGATGAATTTGAATATAATGAAGTGGTAACTTACAGCTGTGACAATTCACAAGGAACAGATGAATATTCACTTATTGGAGAAAATAAGCTTATTTGTTCTGGCGATGGTGAATGGAGTAGTAACCCTCCTGAGTGTAAAGGTAATATTTCCATTTCTTTCCTTCTTCATTTGTAAATATTTTGGAAATATTTGGTAAATACTTACCAAGTAAACAAAACAGCCACCTGTGCTTGCTCCTCCCATTAAATTGGTTTCTAATTTAATTTTCTAAAGGTTTATTTGGGGGGGGGGTGCAGAGAGCAGGGTGGGGAGGGGCAGAAGGAGAGAGACAGACAGAGAATCTCCAGTAGACTCCTCACTGAGTGGGAAGCCCAGTGCAGAACTCTGTCTCGCTATGCAGGGGATCACAGCTTGATCTGAAATCGACTTGGACACTTAACCAATGGAGCCACTAAGGCTCCCCTAATATAATTTAATGTTGGTCAAAGTGACTCAAAAGTAGTTCTATTTATAGAACTCCCTAGCCTTTACCATACATGTTTTTGGCATTCTAATTAATACATTGTGAAATACTCCTGTATGTATGCATGAGGTAGGATTTTTTTTTTCCTGGAAACATCAAAAAGCTCAGCATAAACTGGCTTTAAAAGTAAGTTTTATCTTGTATTACAAGAAATCTGAGAGTTCTGGCTACAGGAAATGGTAGAGCAAATTGTAAAAGACTAACACTCTCACAAATAAGAATGATAAACTCTGGACAAAACATGTTTAAAATAATGTGTAAGGTTGTAGAGAGTGACCAAAAGCAGAGAGACTATGGAAGGGATTGACTTTTGGAAGAAAGGGACCACTGAATGACAGCAAAATATTTGCTCTATTCAGGTTCTCATAGAACATCCTTTAATACCATATTCTATGGTAGTTTAACTATCATATCAAAATATGATAAAGATTTTTTTTAGTTGAAATTGTGCAGATTATATCAGATCACAATGGAGTGAATGTAGAAATAAAAAATTTCTATAAAAGCCCCAAATATTTGAAAATTATGCAAGATACTTCTTACCAATCCAAGAGTAAAAGGGGAGGTCACAAGGAAAATTAGAAAGTGTTTTGAATTGAAAAAAAAATGAACACAACATATCAAAATATCACTCTTTGTGGGATACAGCAAAAGCATTGCTTAGAAAGATATTTATGGCCTGAAATATTTATATTAGAAAAAGAGAAAAGTCTCAAACCCATGATTCAAGCTTCCACCTGAAGAGAAGAAGAAATTAAGCTCAAAACCTAGGAACAGAAAAAAACAATAAAGGAGGAAATGAACAAAACTAAAAAGAAAAAAAAATGGAGAGAATCAGTAAAACCAACCTGTGGCTCTTGGAGAAGGTCAATAAAATGAATAAACCTCTAGTCAGGCTGACAAGAAGAAAGAAGATACGAATTGGTAGTATCAATAATGAAAAAGAGGACATCACTAAATATCTTGCAGACATTTAAAAAAATAATAAGGCAACGACTTTATGCCTATAAATTTGACAATTGAAACCTCTCACAAAAAGAATTATTTAGATCCTATATCCTCACTGGGGATTTCTGCCAAATATGAAGGAATAAATAATAGCTTTGTACGAACTTTTCAAGAAAATACAAGAGAGAGACTACTTCTCAGTTCATTTTGTGAGGACAGCATTGCCCTGATTTTAAAACCAAACAAAAACCTTGCAAGAAAATTACAAGTAATATCCATAATAAAGATAGAACCAAAACTCCTTTACAAAATGTTAACAAATCAAATTCTCTCATACATGAAAAGAAAAATGCATCATAATCAAGTAAGGTTTATTCCATGAATGCAGGGTTGATTCATATTCAAATATTTGTCAGTGCAATATATTGTCTCAAGACTATATGGAAGGGGAAAAAAACTACACATGATCATCTTAATAGAAGTTTAAAAAAAGGCAGCTGACTAATCATCTTTTCATGATAACATTTCTCAGCAAACTAGGAATCAAACAGAACTATCTCAATCTGATAAAAATACCACAGCTAGCATTATATTTAATGAAGAAAGATGAATTTATTTCCCCCTAAGGTAGGAAGAAGACAAGTATATCTACTGTCACCACTGTATTCAGCATTGTATCATATTCAACCTTCAGCAAGAGATAGAAATAGGAGCATACTGGAAAGAAAGAAATAAAATATAATCCTTGAGATGATTATTTAGAAGATTTGAAATACTGAAGTTTTAGCAAGTTTGCAAGACACAAGATCAATGTATAGAAAGCAACTATATGTTTACATACTGGCAGTAAACTATTAGAAACAAAATTTTTAAGTACCATTTACAACTTCAAACTTGTATAAATACTTGTGTATGAATCTAACAGCACATGTGCAAGATTTGAATGGCTAAAAACAGCTAAACATTTAATAAAAGAAAGAAGACCTTAATAAATAGAAATTTGGTAGCATGAATTAGAACACTCGGTATAATAAAGATGTCAATTCTCCATGGTTGATCTATAAATTCACAAGCCCGGGGGGAGGGGCAAGACGGCGGAAGAGCAGGGTCCCCAAGTCACCTGTCCCCAACAAATTACCTAGATAACCTTCAAACCATCCTGAAAATCTACGAATTCAGCCTGAGATGTAAAGAGAGACCAGCTGGAACGCTACAGTGAGAAGAGTCCGCGCTTCTATCAAGGTAGGAAGACGGGGAAAAAGAGATAAAGGAACAAAAGGCCTCCGAGGGGGAGGGGCCCCGCGAGGAGCCGGGCTGAGGCCGGGGCGAGTGTCCCCAGGACAGGAGAGCCCCGTCCCGGAGGAGCAGGAGCTGCACCAACCTTCCCGGGCGGGCGGAAAGGGGCTCGCAGGGAGTTGGAGCAGGACCCAGGAGGGCGGGGATGCCCTCGGGCTCCCGGGGACACTAACAGGCACCTGCGCCCCGGGAGAGTGCTCCGAGCTCCCTAAGGGCTGCAGCGCGCACGGCGGGACCGACCGGAGCAGCTCGGAGGGGCTCGGGCGGCGGCTCCAGGGAGGGAGCTGCAGGGCGGGAGCGCGAATCCAACAGCGCAGGCCCCGGAGCACAGGGCGCCGGGACACAGCCCAGGATCCGGCCTCCCCCGGGACAGGCAGAGGCTGGGAGGGCCCAGGACAGCGAGGACGCTCCTGCCCCGAGCTGAGCAGATCAGCGGCCCCGCCCCGGAGCCTCCAGGCCCTGCGGACGGAGAGCCGAGAGCCCCGAGCCCCGAGCCCCGTAGTTCCTGCGGAGGCTGAATCCAGGCTTCCAGAGTTGCCATAGCAACTGCGGCTGTTCCTCCTGGGGCCCCACGGGGTAGACAACCCCCGCTGAGCCCTGCAGCAGGCAGGGGCAGAGCAGCTCCCCCAAGTGCTAACACCTGAGAATCAGCACAGCAGGCCCCTCCCCCAGAAGACCAGCTGGACGGACCAGTGATACTCCCCCGTGTTCCAATACAACTTGTTTTTGGCCACTCTGCACTGAGCAAAATGACTAGAAGGAAAACCTCACCTCAAAAGAAAGAATCAGAAACAGCCCTCTCTCCCACAGAGTTACAAAATCTGGATTACACTTCAATGTCAGAAAGCCAATTCAGAAGCACCATTCTACAGCTACTGGTGGCTCTAGAAAAAAGCATTAAGGACTCACGAGACTTCATGACTGCAGAATTTAGATCCAATCAGGCAGAAATTAAAAATCAATTGAATGAGATGCAATCCAAACTAGAAGTCCTAACGACGAGGGTTAACGAGGTGGAAGAACGAGTGAGTGACATAGAAGACAAGTTAATGGCAAAGAGGGAAACTGAGGAAAAAAGAGACAATCAATTAAGGGACCATGAAGACAGATTAAGGCAAATAAATGACAATCTGAGGAAGAAAAACCTACGTTTAATTGGGGTTCCCGAGGGCACCGAAAGGGACAGAGGGCCAGAATATGTATTTGAACAAATCCTAGCTGAAAACTTTCCCAATCTGGGAAGGGAAACAGGCATTCAGATCCAGGAAATAGAGAGATCCCCCCCTAAAATCAATAAAAACCGTTCAACACCTCGACATCTAATAGTGAAGCTTGCAAATTCCAAAGATAAAGAGAAGATCCTTAAAGCAGCAAGAGACAAGAAGTCCCTGACTTTCATGGGGAGGAATATTAGGGTAACAGCAGACCTCTCCACAGAGACCTGGCAGGCCAGAAAGGGCTGGCAGGATATATTCAGGGTCCTAAATGAGAAGAACATGCAACCAAGAATACTTTATCCAGCAAGGCTCTCATTCAAAATGGAAGGAGAGATAAAGAGCTTCCAAGACAGGCAGGAACTGAAAGAATATGTGACCTCCAAACCAGCTCTGCAAGAAATTTTAAGGGGGACTCTTAAAACTCCCCTTTAAGAAGAAGTTCAAGTAACTCTGAACGTGAATGGGCTTAATGACCCCATCAAAAGGCGCAGGGTTTCAGACTGGATAAAAAAGCAGGACCCATCTATTTGCTGTCTACAAGAGACTCATTTTAGACAGAAGGACACCTACAACCTGAAAATAAAAGGTTGGAGAACCATTTACCATTCAAATGGTTCTCAAAATATACCCTAAAAACTACAGAACACTTCTGAAAGAAATTGAGGAAGACACAAAGAGATGGAAAAATATTCCATGCTCATGGATTGGCAGAATTAATATTGTGAAAATGTCAATGTTACCCAGGGCAATTTACACGTATAATGCAATCCCTATCAAAATACCATGGACTTTCTTCAGAGACTTAGAACAAATTATTTTAAGATTTGTGTGGAATCAGAAAAGACCCCAAACAGCCAGGGGAATTTTAAAAAAGAAAACCATATCTGGGGGCATCACAATGCCAGATTTCAGGTTGTACTACAAAGCTGTGGTCATCAAGAGAGTGTGGTACTGGCACAAAAACAGACATATAGATCAATGGAACAGAACAGAGAACCCAGAAGTGGACCCTGAACTTTATGGTCAACTAATATTCGAAAAAGGAGGAAAGACGATCCACTGGAAGAAAGACAGTCTCTTCAATAAATGGTGCTGGGAAAATTGGATATCCACATGCAGAAGAATGAAACTGGACCACTCTCTTGCACCATACACAAAGATGAACTCAAAATAGATGAAAGATCTAAATGTGAGACAAGATTCCATCAAAATCCCAGAGGAGAACTCAGGCAACACCCTTTTTGAACTTGGCCACAGTAACCGGAGAAGGACAAACAGTGTATGTTCTCATTCATTTGGGGAATATGAATAATAGTGAAAGGGAATATAAGGGAAGGGAGAAGAAATGTGTGAGAAATATCAGAAAGGGAGACAGAACATAAAGACTTCTAACTCTGGGAAATGAACTAGGGGTGGTGGAGGGGGAGGAGGGCGGGGGGTGGGGGTGAATGGGTGACGGGCACTGAGGGGTACACTTGACGGGATGAGCACTGGGTGTTATTCTGTATGTTGGTAAATTGAACACCAATAAAAATTAATTTATAAAAAAAAATAAATTCACAAGCCCAACAAAAATCCTAGAAGAATTTTTAAATTATTTTTTATTTGAAAAAATATTTTTAAAGGTTTTATTTATTCATGAGAGACAGAGAGGCAGAGACATAGGCAGAGGGAAAGCATGCTCCCTGTGGGGAGCCTGATGTAGGTGGGACTCAATCCCAGGACCCCAGGATCATGACTTAAGCAAAAGACAGATGTTCAACCACTGAGCCACCCAGGTGCCCGAGCAGCAGAATTTTTTATATAAATTGACAAGCTGAATCTAAAATTAATGAAAAAACTAATGAAACAAAATACTCAAAGCATTTTTGAAAATAATTTTATAACTCTCATTCTTCCTGGTCTCAGGACTTAATTATGAAATATAGTATTAAAGCATATAATCGAGACAGTGTAGTATTGTCGAAAGGGTATATAGAGCAATGGAACAGAATATAGTCCAGAAATAGACCCTTCCAGATGTGTCCAATTGATCTTATCATAGTTGCACAAACAATTCAATGGAAAAATGATAAAAGTACAGGCATAATTGGACATAAATATTCAAAAATATCAAAAAGAACCCTTAATTCATGTTAATACAGTATAAAAATGTTTACTCAAAATGGATAATGGATGTAAATGTAAAATCCAAAACTAAAAAAGTTTTACTAGAAAACAGGAAAAGTTTGTGACCTAGCCAAAGATTTCTTAAATACAACCATAAGAGCACGATCCTTTAAAGGAGAAAAAAATCAATGACAGACTTTTTAAGAGCTCAGAATGTCTGCTGTCACTCACACAACACTGTTAAAAGAATTTTTTTAAAAAGTGCCATGGACTGGAGAGAAAATATTTGCAAAACACATACCTAATAATGGACTAGATAGATAGATAGATAGATAGATAGATAGATAGATAGATAGACAGAACAGTTCATTTTTTTTTAAATGGGCAAAATGTTTACATTTATCTATTTAATCAAAGAAGATATATGGATGGCAAAAAGTACAAGAGAAGTTGCTCAATATCATTAGCGATTACAGAAATGTAATTTAAATGACAGTGAGATACCTAGATGCCTATTAGAATGGCTGAAATTAAAAAAAAAAAACAAAAACAAAAACTAAAAGCTAAAAACACCATATACTGGTAAGAATATAAAGCATTGCAACTTTCATACACTTTTTTAAGAATGAAAAGTGATATGACCTCTTTGGAACACAGTTTGGTGATTTCTTATAAAACTAAGCATACACTTACCATACAACTCAGCAATCCAAGTAAGATGAAAATACGCTCACATAGGAATCTGTGTGAGAATATTCAGCTGCTTTAGTTATAATCACCCCAAACTGGGAACAACCCACTTGTCCTTCAACTGGTGAGTGAATAAACAACCACGGTACATCTACACAATGGAATACTCCTCAGCGATAGAAAGGAGTGTGCTCTAATCCATGCAGCAACGAGAATGAATCTCTAATGCATTATGCTAAGTGAAACAAGCCATACTCAGGGGCAGTGGTCCCATTATGACATTCTGGAAAAGCAACTGTATAGAGATAGAAAACAGATCAGTGTTTGGCTGGTTGGTGAGGGGGGTTGTGGAGGTGGGGAGGGTTGATTACAAAGGGGCATGAGGAAATGTTGGGGGGTAATGGAACTCTTCTGTGTCTTTACTGTGGTGATTGCATGATTATTTGCATTTGTCAGGCCTAATACAGCTGTACACTTAAAAGGGTGAGTTTTACTGTATGTAAACTGTGTCTAGCAAACATAAGGAAAACCATTAGTGCAGTTAACAGCAGTGTAGCGCGACAGGGAAAAGATCGGTGAACCTGAAGTCAGGAGAATACGATTGGAAACGAATGATTAGAAAGAGAGAGACTTACAGATCCGTGGAAGAAGAGCAGGAAGTCAACATACGTGCTGTTGGTGCTTCAGAAAGAGAGGAGAAAGAGCAGTATGGAGGTGATTTGAATAAATATTGGCCCCAAATTACCCACAATTGTCCCAAAACAATAACCTCACAGAACCAAGGAAGTCTGACCCCAGCAGGATAAACACATTGTTCTAATTTACCAAGAAACCCCCACTGAACTAAACACATCGTGGTAGAACTAAAAGGGTCAAGGCAAAGCAGCCAGGAAGAGGGGAGAATAAACACATGTCACAGTGTCCTCCCCCAAGTAAGAGTGACAGCTGACTCGTGCTGAGGAACAGTGGAGACCGGAAGACAGTATCTGCTAGCGTGCTGGAAAAACCCCAAAACGTGTAATCTAGAATTCTCCGTCAAGGAGAAGTCTTTCAAGACTGAGGTGATGAAATGAAACCTTCTGAGATAAACCCACGCCAAGGAAATTTGTCATGAGCCGACCTGCACCATGGGAATTGCTACAGGAAGTTCCTCAGGCAGAAGGGGAATGAGAGCTGATGGAAAGTCAGAACCCTGGGGAACAGAGGAAGAGCAGTCCTCTCGTTGAAAGAGCAGTCCTCTCTCCTCTTTCTGGCCCTTGTCTGTTGGTCAGATTGAACGTCCTAGGATGTTCTGGTGTAGTCCCTGCCCCAACCCTGTGGTGTTGGTTTTTGGTTCCAAATTCTGCCAAGCCCCTTAGTAGATCCTGAGAGCGATCTATCAGGTCATGACCAGTAGTTTACTTGGTAAGAAGCAGAGTAGAATGGGAAATTGAGCAGAGTCCACTGGCATGAGGCTAACTTTTGTATTTCAGGCCTGCGTGCTCACATACTGGTTTACAGGGTAAAATGTGCCATTTGATCTCTAGGCTGCAGGCCAAGATGTTTGGAAAACGCTGCCCTAAGTCCACTGGCCTTTCCATTTCTTGCACATCTCTGTTTGTGTATGTTGTTGCTCCCTGAGAACGACCTTTCTGCGTATGTGTGCATGGCTACCTGCTTTTCGACTTTTAAGTTTGAGCTCAAGTATTACTTTCTCAGAAGAGTATGTGTTCCCTGCTTTCCTGGGAAAGCAGGGTACTGCAATCAGTGTCAGCATGACCTTTAAAAAAATCCCTAGAGCAAAGGACGATCAAAAGTTGCTCTTGAACTTACCCCAAATGTGTATGTGGCGGTCAGACCTTTCTCAAAACTTGTCACTAATGGGAAAAAATGTAGGAAAGCCAATAAACTATAATGTGAGTCTTTTCTAGGAGGAAAAAAGTTACTAGATTTGTCTAAATCTATTTCCCTGGAGTTAAAATGTACATACATATACAGGGTTCTTGGGTATTTTTTTCCTTAATTAACAACTTGCCTTTCATTCCTTGTCTGTTTCTTCCCACTGGAAATTACTGCTTTGCATTATTTTTTCTGTCCCTGTGTTAACGCAGGTTTCCATTAATTCTGGAATTTCTTTACTTTTCAGTGGTCAGATGTCCATTTCCAGAACCCGAAAATGGCAAACTGGTGTTGGGATTTAGCAGGAAATACTACTACAAAGCAAGAATTGAATTTGAATGCCTTTCAGGGTTTTACCATAAGGGTCCCAATTTTGCAGTCTGTGGCAGTAACAGTACTTGGGAGCCTGAGATGCCGATGTGTCTTAAAGGTACAATGGATATCGTTTTCCTTCTTGTCTTTTTTTATTATTATTATTATTATTATTATGTTGTTTCTTTGACATTAAATATCAGTGATGCCAGATAGTTGAAAAGAAGCAATTTTAGTATTTAACTCTGTCTTGGATTTATTTCCCTGATAGATAAATGACAAAAAGAATTGTGCTATTGTGATTTTATATATTTTCATAGGGTCTTTGCATGTTATGTATATACCAATGTATATAAATTTCTCTCATGTGTAAAAAGGAATAGCCATTTTCCAGAAAATTGAAGCTGAGACTTTCTACCTAAATAAGTTAAGAATGAAAGGCATACTTCATATAAATGAAAAGAACACAATAATTCCCAGGTGGCTGATCCATTTTACATTATCTTTTTTCCAGTGCTGATTCCTCCTACTACCAGTCCTCCGATTTTGAGTCATACAGGTTTAGTAATTTACTGCTTATATCCAGAAATCTTTAAAATTCCTGGTGTATGTGCCGGTAATAACTCCCAGTCATTTGATACATTTACATTATTTTGTTTTCCAGTGTCGAGTCCTCCCAGTACAAACTCTCCAATTCCGAGTGTCTCAGGTTTAGTACCTTCCTGCTTATATTTTTAAAAATCCTCTAAATAATTAATTACATGCATTCATCATGTTCAGTAATGAAAAGAGGAAGAACATATTGATAGCCACTTTTAAATTGTTCATGATTCTAAAACTATTTGCCATAGTGTACAGATATAAACAGATATGCAAACTTGGGCAAGTTATATAAACGTTAAATGTGTCTGTATTTGTAAAATGATTTAATGCCTTCCTCATGGAGTGCTGGCAAACTTTTAATAGGATTCATTTAAAACAGCACAGTGCCTCGCATATGAGAAGTTCCTAAAGGTAGCTTATATGACATAACTCGCATTAATATGAGTGAAGAGGAAGGTCCTTGTCTTGTTTTAACATATATATTTTGCTATGGCCGAAGGAAATATCTTCCAGATTTCAGAGTTGCTATCTTTGAACACCATTATTTGTATGATTTATTGTCATTTAACATCTGGAATTTACATCTTAAAATACAAAGCTATAGCAAAGTTTGTTATGCATATATTCTGATGTATTTGTGCAAATACATATTTGCACAAATTACCAGAAGTAGAATTAAAAAGTTTAAAATGTATATTATTTTCACTTTGAGAAATGGTCAATCTTTTTAATATCAAAAATCAAGATTAAACCCATAATTCTGTATCGATAAAGTTGGTGAACCAAAAGAAATTAATTTTTTCAGAATCCAAGCCACCTCATATGACTATACATCTGAGTTGAAGTCATCCAGGATCAGCAACTCTGTATCCTACTTTTACTAAGAGCTTTATAAGGCGATGGGTTAAAAATGATGTCATATATTAATTTGCATTTCCCTAACTATTAGCGAAGCTGAACTTTTTTTGGTCTACTTTGATTTATTCATGTCCTTTGCTTACTTTTCTCTTATGTTTCTATAATATTTTTCTTGTTGATTTGTCAGAATTCATTATAAATGAAAGCCCTGTTAATGAAATGAACAGTTTTTTCTAGGTTTTTTCCTTTGCCTTAATTTTACTAGTCAGTTTTCTTTTTCAGATTTTTATACTATTGGATATAGATTGCTTTTTATAGTTTTATACATAAGTAGCATATGAATATAAGTCTATAAGATTTCAAACACTATAAAAGTATATAGAATAAAAGATTAGCTTTTATATAGAATATAAGATTAGCTTTTTTTCTCTTTCTCTAGTCCATTACCTGAGTTAATCACTTAATAGTTTTAGGGTGTCTTTTTATCTATTTCTGTACATAAGCATCCTTTTATGTGTAGTTATATATATTTTTGTGTTTTGTTTTCCTTTGTTCTTAAATTAAAATGGCATCATTTTGTTCATATTTTTCTAAAACTTGTACTTTTTCCACTTCATGGATTGGGGTTGTATTTAGATATATTATATCCCATCCTTTTTCATGATGACTTTAAGATATCATCAGGGGCCTTTTATATGTGTAGTTGGGTATATTTATCTTTTCCCTAATGGCTATGTGTTTTGTCTTTTTTTTATAAAGTCTTTAGGTCTTCCCCATGCTGAAACATGTATTTCAACCATGCATTCTGATTACATTCTTTGCATTTAATTTGTTGATGCATCTGAAACTCATTGTGGTAGGTGGAGTGAGATAGGGTCCCTCTCTACCCTACCCATCCCCATTCAGTGGCAAAGTAGGAACATCTGTTGATTAAGTGGTCTTTTCTCCAGCTATTTTCAAGTACCAAATTTTATTATAAAATTCATGGGTATTCTAGTCCTCTTTCTATTCCCTTGAGCTCTACGTTCTTGCACCAGCACCAGATGATGTTTTTATCACAGTACTATGATACGTTTCAATATCTGGCGGAACACTTTTTTTTCAGAAATGTTTATAGACTATTCTGTGTATTAATTTTTTAAAGATTCTATTCATTTATTTATTTGAGAGAAAGAGAGGGAGAGTGCGTGGGTGAGGAGCAAAGGGAGAGAGACAAGCAAATTCCGTGCTGAGCATAGAATCTGACATGGGGCTCGGTATCAGGGCCCTGAGATCATGACCTGAGCCGAAATCAAGAGTCGGATGCTTAACTGACTGAGCCACTCAGGCGCGGTGCCCCCGTGTGTTAATTGCTTTAAATAAACTTTTGTACCATTTTAACCATTGTAAATGTACATCTCAGTGGCAGTAAGTGCATCCACATTATTTATAACCGTCACTACTACGTGTATCTCCAAAATGTTTTCATCTCAAATTGAATCTTAATTCCTACTAAACAGCAGCTTTCCATCTCTCCACCCTTCTGCCACTGCCACCTGACCCCCAGCATTGGCACCCACTATTCTACTTTCTGTCTCTGTGAATTTGACTATTCCAAGTACCTCATAAAAGTGGAGTAATGTCTGGCTTATTGCAGTTAGCATAATGTATTCTGCTTATTTCGCTTAGGATAATGTTTTCAAATTTCATCCATCTTATAGCATATAGAAAACTTATTTCTTTTTCTGGCTGAATAAGAAGTCCATTGTATTATGTACCACATTATGTTTATGCATTTATCTGTTCGGTCATTTCTACCTTTTGGCTATTCTGAATCATGTTACTCTGAATAAAAGCATTTGAGTAACTGTTTGAGGCTCAATTTTCAGTTTTGATGGTTCATCTATCTACCTAGGAATGGAATTGCTTGCGTTATATGGTAATTCTGTGTTTACTTTTCTGAGAAATAGCCATACTATCTTCCACAGTGGCCATACCATGTTACCTTCCCATTAGTGATGCACAAAGATTACAATTTCTTTTTTAAATTTTATTTAAATTCAATTAAATAACATATAATGTATCATTGATTTCAGAGCTAGAAGTCAGTGATTCATCAGTCTTATGTAATACCCAATGCTCATTACAGCAAATGCCCTCCTTAATGCCCAACCCCCAGTTACCCCATCCCCCACCCCACTCCCTCCAGCAACCCTTAGTTTGTTTCCTATGATTAAAAGTCTCTTATGGTTTGTTTCTTATGTTTCATCTTGTTTTATTTTTTCTTCTCTTCCCCCATGATGCTATTTTGTTTCTTAAATTCCACATATAAATGAGATCATAATTGTCTTTCTCTGATTGACTTATTTTGCTTAGTTTAATATCTTTTAGTTCCATCCATGTTATTTCAAATGGCAAGATTTCTTTTTTTGATGGCTGAGTAGTATTCCATTGTGTATTTGTGTGTGTGTATATATATCTTTTGTATCCATTCATCTGTTGATGGACATCTGGGCTCTTTCCATAGTTTGGCTTTTGTGGACATTGCTGCTATAAACATTGGGTTTCAGGTGCCCCTTCAGATCACTACATTTGTATTTTAGGAATAAATACCCAGTAGTATAATTGCTCAGTAAGATTCCAGTTTCTCCACCTCTTTGCCAACACTTGTTCTTTTTTTTTTTTTTAAGATTTTCTTTTTTTATTCATGAGAGGCACAGAAAGAGAGGCAGAGACACAGGCAGAGGGAGAAGCGGGCTCCCTGCGGGGAACCCTATGCGGGACTCGATCCCAGGACCCCAGGATCATGACCTGAGCCAAAAGCAGACGTTCAATCACTGAACCACCCAGGCATCCCGCAACACTTGTTCTTTTTCTGTTCTTTGATAATAGCTATCCTAACACATGTGAAGTAGCATCTCATTGATTTTTGTTGTTTTGTTTTGTTTTGCTTTTTTGAAGTAGGCTCTGCCTAGCACGGACCCCAATGTGTGGCCTGAACTCACAACCCTGAGATCAAGAGTTGGAAGCTTAACATACTGAGCCTACCTTCTCATTGTGGTTTTTATTTGCATTTCCCTAATGATTAGTGATTAGTCGTCTTTTCGTGTGCTTATTGTCTTTTGCAGATCTTTGGAGAAATGTCTATTCAGGTCCTTTGCCCATTTGCCAAGTCATTTAATTGGCGATTTCTTTTTTTTTTTGGTATTGAGTTTTTTGAGTTCATATATTTTGTGTATTAGTGCTTTATCAAGTGTGTGATTTGCAGATGTTTTCTCTCATTCTGTGGATTGCCTTTTCACTCTATTTACAGTGTCCATTGATGGACAAAATCAGTGCCCATTGATTTTCATGAAGTCCAGTTTATCTATTTTTTCTTTTGTTTCCTGTGCTTTTGTTATCACATTCAAGAATAGTTGCCAAATCTAACATCACAAAGCTTGTTCTGTATGTTTTCTTTTAAGAGTTATATACTTGTAGCTCTATATTTAGTTGTATCCATTTTTAGTTAATTTTTGTGGATGGTGTAAAGCAAGGGTCCAACTTCATCCTTCTGAGTTTGGATATCCAGTTTTCTAAGAACCATTTGTTGAAAATTTTGCTCTTTCTCTATTAAATATTCTTAGTACCCCTAGTGGAATCATTTGACCATAGTCATAAGGGTTTATTTTTTGAGTTCTTTATTCTGTTCCATTGGTCTGTGTGTCTGTATTTTGCCAATTGCTTCTCTATTTGATTGCTGTAGTTTGTAGTAGTAAGTAGTAAGTTTTAAAATCAGGAAGTGTGAGTCCTCCCAACTTTGTTGTTCTTTTTCAAGATTATCGTGGCTATTTTTAGTCACTTGAGATGCCATATGAATTATAGGTTGTTTTTTTTTTTCTGTTTCTGCAACATGCATATTCAAGATGGTGATGGGGTTGCATTCAGTCTGTAGATTGCTCTGTGTAGTATTAACATTTTTAATAATATTAAGTCTTCTAATTCATGAACATGGAATGTCTTTCCACCTATCTTCAGTTCATTTCAGCTACGTTGTGTGGTTTTCAGTCCTTCACCTTCTTGCTTGTTTTATTCCTATTTTGTTTGTTTTGGATGCTATTGTAAATGAGATTGTTTTCTTAATTTCCTTTTTTGAATTGTTCATTGTTAGTATATAGAAACATAGCTGATTTTTGTGTGTTGATTTTGTGTCCTGCAGCCTTGCTGAATTCATTTATTTCTAATTTTGTGTGTGTGTGTGTGTGTGTGTGTGTGTGTGTGTGTGAGAGAGAGAGAGAGAGAGAGAGAGAGAGAGAGAGAGATCCTTAGAGTTTTCTATGTAAAGGTCACAACATCTGGAACAGGGATCATTTTATTTCTTCCTTCCCAACTTGGAAGCTTGTTATTTCTTCTTCTTGCCTAATTGCTCTGACCAGAACTTCTAATATGTTTAGTGAAAGTGGAAAATCCAGGCCTCTTGTCTTGTTCCTGAACTTAAGGGAAAAACTTTCAGTCTTTGGCCAATGAGTATGATGCTAGTGATGGCTTTTTCATAAATTTATTTTATTAATTTCATAAATTTATTAATTTCATAAATTTATTTTATTAATTTCATAAATTTATTGTAACAATAAATACTTGAATTTTTTAAAGATTTTATTTATTCATGAGAGAGAGGCAGAGATATAGGCAGAGGGAGAAGTAGGCTCCCTGCAAGGAACCTGATGCAGGACTTGATCCCAGGACCCTGGGATCGTGACCTGAGCCAAAGGCAGATGCTCAACCACTGACCACTCAGGTGCCTCCATAATTTTAACAATATACTTACAATATAGTTGCATATTGTCACAGGAAATGTTACTGGATATGAAGAATGCTGATCACATACAAATTTACAATATTTTATGATGCTACTTTTAATGGGAAACATTCATGTATATAAGTAAAACAAAATTATGGGTTTTTGCATGAAGGCAAAAATTCAAAACCTATGAATTTAGAGGTCTTTACGCTTTATTTTTTTCCTCTCTCTCTCTTTTTTCTTAACTTATTTCTTTTTTTTTTTCCCCCTAGGATCTCCCAAGCCCAGTGATGAAACACCACCTAGTGACACTTCAGGTACTATTTTGGTTATTAATAGCCTTGTATTATGAGACCCTAGCATTCTACATGTAAATATCATATTTCAGTTACCTGTAGTTAGAGAAGAAACAGCATGTCACAAATTGGTAATGAGTAACATTTGGGGGGCACCTGGGTGGCTCAGTGGTTGAGCATCTGCCTTTGGCTCAGGGCGTAGTGATCCCAGGGTCCTGGGATCAAGTCCCATATCAGGCTCCCCACACAGAGCCTGCTTCTCCCTCTGCCTATGTCTCTGCCTCTCTCTGTGTGTTTCTCATGAATAAATAAATAAAATCTTTTAAAAAAATGACACTTGGAGTTATTTTAATAGTGTAGATACCATGACAGATGTAAGCAGCAGTATGTGTGAATACATATAGACAATGTAATTGAGAGGTACTTCCCCAAATAGGATTCCTAGTAGGGTGAGGTAACTTTCTTAAATGCTATAATTATATATAGGTTAAAATACATAAAACATAACTTGCTGTCCATGTGGTAGTGTTATTTTTTTATGGCAATTTGTAGATCAGTTTTCTTTCTCCTTGTATCTTATATACATATGCCTTAAAGTGCTACAGGTTGATTTAGTTTTTCCTAGGACACACTGGCATGGCAAACTTCATGTAGGCTAAGATAGTCCACACAATGTATGTTAAAGAATATGAAAAGAAAAAGTATAGTTGTGACACTTAAATATAATGATTTCTTGATAAGTAAATGAAGAGAAGTATCTATTTTATTTATATTAGACTAGTGTCATATGGTTAACCTTTTTATAACTCTTTAGGCTTGTTATATTTGCTCTGAACACTGTAGTCAGACTCTGATTGTGCCAGTAAAAACAGTGTGATCTTAAGGTATTAAGCACTTGATAATTTCTTATGAAATGAAAAGATCAGACTTCAACGTGACATTTTATGTTTTGACTTCCAGAACTTTAATATAAATAATAGCAGTTTAGAAGCAGGGGTACTCTTGACATCACTGCTAAGAATTAAGATTTTGTAGTATGATTTATTTCCTTCTGGGTAGTCAAAAACAACGTTTAAGTTTCTATGCATTATTTTTATCCATGTGCCCTGGTATTTCATTTATGTACTTAGAATTTCCTTGGTAATTAGGATTATGTTTTAGTTTTAGGGGATGGAGGATCAGAAGGGGTTCATGATAAGATAAAGTATTATTTTGAAGGTTCTACAACTAACATCTGTGTGATAGACAAATGGAAATTCATCTATGACTTAGTCCACATACTCCACTTTTGTGGAAAAAGTATGAATTTCTAACAAAATCACAAACGATGGAATGAATACTGAACTAAATAAACCAACTATAATGGAGTAATCCCTTTTGAAACAATTTTCTTCTAATCTACTAAATAATAATTGTCCTAAGTTTTACTGATACGGTAACTATAGCACAAAACAATCAAAAGTAAAGTTCCTAACAAAGAGTCAGTTTTACAAGGTGGAGCCTAAACATGGGATCCGAATCCAAGGGTTTTGTGATCAGAATGAACTGGACGTGCTAGCACTTGTGCTAGAACCAGACTGAGGAATAGTTCTGTTGCCATAGTGTATAGGTAATCTGATCAAAGTTAGATGCACACCCTTATGTGCACAACCCTTAAAATGTTTTCGTTTTTTTCCCAGGCAAAGGATACATTGTTGTGATTGTTCTCTCGGTCTGTAAGTACCCCAAACTTTGATGCCACTTAAATGAAAATATTACTCAGAAAAAGTGCATTAATTATATGTTTATTTAATTAACATTTTATTTTTAAAATTAAATTATTTTAAACTTAACTTTTCAGTGTTTATAGTTTATATAGCTTGAAATGAAGTACACCAGTCTAGGACAGCCTGACCTTGTATACAATACACTATGTTTTGCTGGTGGATATATGTCCTTTTATACTATATATGTCCACTTAGTAACAAAGCCTACTAAACACTACATGTGTTTTTGGGATGATTGGTCATGAGTTTGTGTCCCAAAGATGCTTTTTTTTTTTTTTTCCAAAGATGCTTTGAGTAATTTTCTAAACTAAGCAATGATTCTTCTGTGGTTTACTGTGGACTGTTCAAGTGACTCCAGGGAATGAGCTTTGGATAGTGAAGAGTCCAGACAGAATGTAAATAGATAATGTGTTTAAATAAAATAACATTTTTCTGACCACTGAAATGCAACCAACACTTACTTATTTCTGCTGCTAAATTTTGAATCTTGACAATCAGTTCTCTGTTAAATATTGTTTCCTGGTTTCTTGTAGTTGCTGGCCTTGTAGTCATTGTCATCATCGTGTTCATAGTGTATCGACAAAAGAAGAAAGGGTAAATAAAAGCATATCCCTTCTAATTTATGGTTCTTCTTACTCTTGACATAATTTGTGCAGCTTTTCTGTTTGTCCCGCATGCTGTGTTTTTCTAAACTGTGCCTACATGAGTGTGCCATCCCAGTTGCATTTCTTTACTAAAAATGTCTTAGGTTGCATTTACTGTCACTGCACCCAGAGCCCTCTCTGCAGAGTGGCTCCAGCTATTAGGACTGCAAGAAACATCTCTGTGGGATTTGAGGTTTAAGTTCTATAGCAAATCATGGACCTTTCTGGGTCCTTTCCCACCTAGTTTGACCCTATTTCCTAGATTGGACTAGTGGCCGAGATTAGATTTAGAACCATTCACTATGGAGACTTAGTTGTATGCACTGGAATTTTTACAATGAAATTTTCCATTTATCTATGTAACTCAGGTAAGAGGCTACATGGGTTCTCAACCTGATTTGCTTTTTTTTTTTTTTTTTTTAAGAGTCATTACTTAACCTTGTTAAACTGGGGAAAGAAAAGCAGCAGTATTTGATTTCCCTCTTATGTTCTCTTAATTTACTAGGTTGCTGTAAAATGGTTGGGGGTTGCTGACAGGGGTAAGATTTACAAAGCACCTCATTATTAACTTTATCTGTGTCTTAATCTATATAAATGAAAGGTGGGGAAGCTTAAAATAGAAAAAATTTACCGGTATATATCTTCTGAGCAGAGGAGGTTTTCTAAGCCTCAGACTTAAATGAGTTATAATTTAGGAAAGACTTAGAATAAATCCCGGAACACAGACCAAATTAGGTGCTTTGAAATTTCTGATAGTGATTTGTTTTTTCCCTATTGATTTGAAAATAGCTTTAAAATCAAACAAATAACTTTAAGACCTTTGGTATTCATGGTTTTATGATATATTTTCCCATATATTTAATCATCTGGCTTAGGCTATGTAATAAAAGTACATTACTTACTCATAAAGAGGTCAGACTTTTAAAACATTAGTTTTTCTTTTTTTAAATTTATTTGAGAGATAGAGTGCAAAAGCATGAGGGGCAGAGGGAAAAGGAGAGAGAAGTTCAAGCAGATTCCATGCTGAGCCTGGAGCCTGACACAGGGCTAAACCTCATGACCCTGAGATCAGGACCTGTGCCAAAACCAAGAGTCGGACACTTAACCAACTGAGCCACCAAGGCGCCCCTGCTTAGTTTTTTTTTTTTTTAATACCCACAGTGCCTTCATTTGAGTCTTCAATCTTATATTTGTAGAACACATGATATGCATATTTGATTTCTAAATCAGCAGTAAAATTATGTATACATAGCATTCTGAGTAGGAAATATGATCAGGGAAATATTTCTACAAGTCCAAAATTTTTGTGTAGAAATAGGTTCTAAAATAAAAAACAAAACAAAATATCTCTCTGCCCTTACTTTGTTTAAAACAACACTGTGTCAGGGGCACCAGTGTGGCTCAGTAGCTGAGTGTCTGCCTTTGGCTTAGGGCATGATCCTGGGGTCCAGGGATTGAGTTCCGCATCAGGCTCCTCACACAGAGCCTGCTTCTCCCTTTGCCTATGTGTCTGCCTCTTTCTGTGAGTCTCTCATGAATACAAAACTAATATATTTACAAACAAAACAGTGCATCAAAACACATACAAGTTCCTTAACAAGTGTTAATGATACTCTCTGTAGCTACTGTTAACAGGTCTTTTAAAAGTGAGCAATTATCTGAGCAGTGTACCCCAGATGAAAGATTTCCATAGCATTACCGATCTGAGATTCTGTGTCCAGTGAGCTCGCGGTGATACTGCTGCTGAGTTACCAGGGTGGAGAATATTATTGTTGTACCCATATTTTTGAAATGTGAAGAAACGCCATCAAACTTAATGGTAAAATTTTCCCCTGTTTAAGATAATTGAATTTTCTAAAAATGCCACATCTGTGTGTATGTTTTTTTTTAAAGTGTGGGCTAATGTTTAGTTTTATGTTGCTTTTCAAAAAAAAACCAAAAAAACAAAAAACCAACAAGATTTCTGTTTATTCTTTGCACTGCTTCATGTCCATCGTCTTTCCCCCTGAGTGGTGTTGCCTCGAAACTTCCTCATGAGACTCTCGGGTGCATGCAGTTCCTTCTCTCTCTCTAGCGGCTAACCCTAGAAGCAGGGCACTAGGCACAGACAGGCCCAGATTCCTGCTAACACTTGGTCCAGAATGGATTTTGATGTAAACTTGATGACTTGGGAACACAGTTGCCCTTCTGCAGCCTCTATCCCAAAGGACACAAATAGTGTAAGTTGTCATTTTTCAGAGCACCAAACGTATATGAATTATTTGATGAGCATGGCCTCATGCCAAAGTGTTCTGCTAGGTTGTCTGTTCCTTAGTCCCAGCTAGGAATAGATTGGGATCCCAGGGCGTGTGAAGCAGGCCACACCAACACACCCTTGCCTTCTTCGTTCCAGTTTCCTTTCTTAACTAATCTGCCACCATGCTCTCTGGTCTGGGAGTCCCCAGCCCTTCCTTGCCCTGTGCTTTGTGATGGCTTGAGTCCTGTTTTGCTTGTCATGACTGCGTAGCTCAGGAATACGGATGCCATTGGTTTACACTGATGTGTTCATATATGGGGAGTGATTTTCATTTCATAAATGCATGATTTTCTCTACTCTGGTTACATCATCCCCGGGGAAATGAGAGTTTACCGACATCCATTCGAATTATTTACACAATTGATGTAGTTTATTACCTGTGACTAAATAGGTTTTCCTTTCTTTCTATTAAGGATACTTATTATTTGGTATAACTGAAACGTATTTCTATAATAATGACTGATCCAGTAACTTTATAAGTTTTAAGCTGTCTGTGCTTCAATGAAGGTTACAGGAGGTTTGGGGATTTACTACATCCAGTGGCCAGATGAGGCAGTGAGGAGGGTAGTGACATGGGGCAAAGCAACCAAAGGATCAAATCAACTTTGAACATTTTTCCACTTGGCTCTCAAATTCTTGAGCTTTCAACAAACTCTTAAGAAAATTTAAATGACTGATAAATAAGAAAGGATTTTGTAGTTAGTCAAGAGAGCAGACTTTAGATCCATCCCAGAAAAATGGGACGTCCAGTCGTAAGATTTGCAGACGCCTTCCCTGGGGGTGCAAACAGATATACCTCAGGAGGACACTGTACTTGACATGCCTGAAAATGTCTGCCTTGTCATGACATTGACTTTTTTTTTAATGATAAATATATTTTTTATTGGTGTTCAATTTGCCAACATACGACATTGACTTCTCAGACAGTAGTGCATGGATTTAACATATGCTCTGTGTATTCCGTCTAAATCCGAGGTGTGAGAGACAAAGGGCCATTTGTCCTCACACAGTCTTACTGTGAAAGTTTATTTTATTAGCATCAGGCTAAATGGATTCAGAGGTAAACAGATTGCACAGAAATTTAGAATCTGTTCATCTACTGGGTGATCTATAAGACATCAGAGTTAAAGTCACTTCTTACACAAAATTCCTGCTTCAAGTACCTAAATGAGTATCAGAAATTTGTAATTTTATGAATCTAATTGTCAGCTGCTCTTCCCTTTTCCTCTGCCATTGATTTTTATCCCACTTATGACGCTGTTCTACTTCCTTTTGGTTTGATATGACTGTTTTATTCAGCCCTCTTCCCTTCCTCTGTTCAGCACATACCAAACTGGTGAGAGCCACAGAGAAGTAAAGTTTAATTCTCTCTGAGAAGAAGAGATGAGAGAAAGGTTTGCTTTTATCATTAAAAGGTATTGGTTTTGTGTGTTTCTTGTCAGAGATGTCCTATCTAGAACAGAAAATATTCAATGAATATTTAGGTATCAGTACCCTGAACTAACATATATTGGCAGTAAACATCCAGGCAGACACTTAGATTCCTGTTCTGTTTGCTAAATTATTGATTTTTTTTATACTATTCCTGTTTTAAATAATATGTCCTGGCAGGCTTTTACTTTGACACAGGCTCCAACTGAGTAATGTCTCCATTGTCCTTTTATCAGACTGTCTGGCTTCCTTGACCTCTTAGTAGCTGTGAACCCAAAAGTGCAGAAATTTTTTATCCCAGTGAGAAATAATCATAAAGTCTGTTCATTTTAAGTGCAGGGAGGGAAAATATCCTTTTTCAGAAACCAAAATACATTTCACTTAATTTTGTAAAAGCATTCAATTTCAATTCACAAATATTAACTTTAAAGACATTTGTCAAAAAAAATTATAAAAAAAAGGCATTTATCTGTTTTCCATGAACAGAATATTTTTAGTGTACAAAGAGAAACCAAACAAAAACTCCTTAGATTTTGAAAAACTGAATTGGCTTGCCTTAGACCCTTTGAGTCAATCCACTTTGGGTTGTCGAATGAAATGAATTGGAAGTGTTCCTCTCTTTGCGCCAGAATGTGTGTCTCCCTGGCCGGGAGGAGAGAAGAAGTGATTCTCACCACTTACAGTGTGAGGTGCTACCTTGTGTTACAGCCAAGAGTTGGGGAGCAGACTCTACAAAGGCCAATAGGAAGGGCAATGTCTTGGTAAAAGCAGAGTGGTGTCTTGGGTCACAGGAGCAAGAGGAAGATAGGACACACCAACCAGAAGTGGCAGTCGGGGCCCGCCCAGTCCCGTGAATCTTCTTGGTTTCTTAGACCTTTGAAAAGGCTACAGCCAACCAGGAAGGTAGCTTTCAGTCTGTTGGGAGCTTCAAGGTGTCTATAAACCTTTGAAGGTAATCTGTTGGATGCTGAAGGTAATATAAAACATCCATCATTAGTAATCCAGGGTTAGATTTTTCACCACCCTTAAACTGCTTCTTTGTTCTGTCAAATAAGTGTTTCTTAAAATTTATGTGAATCCTTTGTGTCTTTCTCCTCTTTTGGAGTCTATTTAAAATTCTGTTCAAAGAACAGGATTCCACCACTGTACAAACAAAAGAAGTACTGACTCCAAAAAGTAGAAGAATATGGCAGTCGTGGAGAATTCACGGACGGTCCTAACTCACAATATCAACTGGCTCACAGTAGTCCTCCGGAAATGGCTCCATCACAAGTGTATTTTTGTGACAGTGGTGGCTCATCTGATGGCCTCCCCGCCAAAGAAGTCTGAGGGTATCCCAAAACTAACATGGTTATTAGTTAGCTCTTAGGGTGGGGAGGCCTCCCTGAAATGTTCACCGTGGCTCACAGACTGGTGAACAGCTGACTTGTCCAGAGCTGGTTTTCATCTGTCCCTTCTAGTCATTTCACTAAGGCAGGGACTGGACCTGTGTTTTCCAATTCAATAGTTGATAGTCTTGTGGACTTCAAAGTGCCTAGTCCTGTATCAGTTGTGCTGTAACCATAAAATACACACCAGACTCTAAAGACTTAGTATAAAAAATGTAAAATAACACGTATATTGGGTTAAAAGTAAAATACATTAAAATTAACTTTGCTAGCCTCTTTTACTTTTATTAACGTGGCATCTAGAAAATGTAAACTTAATCCATGTGATTTGCAGCACATTTCTTTGGACAGCACTGGGCTAGAATAATAGATGTTAGAAAGATGTCTATCGTTACCATAAAATTGTGATGTTATTACCCTTAGTTATTGAAGACAATTTCTTAGTGAAACATATGATTTGCTTGACAGTAGGGCTAACTGGGGCAGTGTTAGACCTGAAGCCTGGTGGAATTGTTACCTTCTTAATAGTTTCATCTCAGAGCCAGGTTTAAAATTTCAGTATAAGCAAAATAGGTGTTTCTCTCCAGTTTTTCCCATTAGCCCTCATTTTAATTTAAGTGAGAAAA
The DNA here is from genome assembly GCF_905146905.1 of Nyctereutes procyonoides. Classification (NCBI taxonomy): domain Eukaryota; kingdom Metazoa; phylum Chordata; class Mammalia; order Carnivora; family Canidae; genus Nyctereutes; species Nyctereutes procyonoides. The sequence goes on along the minus strand of NW_026575037.1, from coordinate 20,586,773 downwards.
TATTTACTATGTACTTTGTGTCATACTGCTCTGTTGTTTTGGAGAGAATCAAAAATATAATACAGGGATAGAAGGGTTTCTAGAGTGAGACTAGTAGCATATTTGAAATTATTTTTAAAAAGTCATTTATTTCCTAGTTCAGGCCCTCTTCCAGTTTCTTTAATTGTCAATTTTCTAAATAGACTTTGGAATTGAACTTATGTACTTAATGATATTTATCTTTAATACTTTTTGTCTCGCCTTATAGGAAAAGTGATGTTAGAGTGGAGTACAGTGCATGCCAGGATAAATCAGCTACGACAACAGAGTAGATGCGCTAAATGGTTTCTACACATCAGTTTATCTTTTGAGATCCACAGTAAATTCACACAGCTTCTATGGAAAACAGTATAAACCTTCCTCAAAAAATTAAGAACAGAGAACTACCAGATGATCCAGCAGTTCTACTCATGGGTATATATGCAAAGGAAACAAAATAACTGTGTAGCACTGTATTACTGCAGCAGCATTTACAAGAGCCCAGACAGGGAAACAACCCAAAAGAACCCAAGTGTCCACGGACAGATGAATTGTTAAAACGTGGTGTACAAATGCGGTGGCATACTATTCAGCCATTAAAAAGAAGGAAATCTTGTTCTTGAGGACAAAATATATGGACCCTCCAGGCATTTTGCAAAGTGAAAGAAGTCAGAGACAAATACTGTATGATCTCACTTATTTGTAGAAACTAAAAAACAACCAACAACAACAAACTCCTGGAAACAGAAACCAGATTGGTGGTTGCCAGTGCTGGGGGCAGAATTGGATGAAGGTCGTCAGAGGGGACAAACTTCCAGTTCTAAAATTAGCAAGAACTGGGATACGATTAATTAACGTGCGGCCTGGTGACTGTCAGTAGCAGTGCTGTATGTATATATTTTTTTAAAGATTTTATTTATTTATTCATGAAAGAGACAAACAGAGAGAGCCAGAGACACAGACAGAGGTAGAAACAGGGTCCCCGTGGGCGGCCCAATGCAGGACACAGCCCCAGGACCCCAGGATCATGACCTGAGCTAAAGGCAGGTGCTCAGCCACTGAGCCACTCATTTTTGTGCCCCAGATCTTAAAAGTTCTGATCAGGAAGGCAAAAATTTTTGTGACTAAAGTGATAGCTGTCAACTAAGTTGATTGTGGTGGTCATTTCAGAATATATACATTATCAATTCATGCTGTATGCCTTAAACATAGACAGTGTTACATGTCAGTTACATCAATAAAACAGGAAGGGGAGAAAAGGATTTATAATTATTCTGTAGTTTTTTTCACTCCCATGAATGCAACCCTTAAGGCATAACGCTAGCATTTTAATGTGGTTTGAATGTAGTCACCATCCTTTGATGCTGCTTTGAACAGTGTATGAATTTGGGTATGAACTTCTGGCCTCTTTTCCCTTAAATAACACGTGCACTTACAGGACAACTCGGCACAGTATGCCTGCTAGTATATAAGTGGGGAAATAATTCTTTTTTTAAGAATTTTTTATTTATTTAATCCTGAGAGACACAGAGACAGGGGAAACTACACTCTTGAGTGCACAGTGCTCGTCCCGTGGGGAAATAATTTTTAAAATAACTCCATTTGTAGAGAACTATATAGTTCAAGATAAATTACATTTCATTGTTTAAAAAAAAGGGATTTTAAAATCTTTTTTGTTCAAAGATTAATGCCAAGTCTTGATTCATTCTTTCAACAACTCTGTTTTAGATATTGTTTAGTGTCAAATGCCTTTACAAATATGTGTATGCTGCTTCTGCCCTTAAACACTAGAAAAAAGTGGGGCAGTTGAGTGTCTGCCTTCAGTTCAGGGTGGGATCAAGTCCCACATCGAAGCAGAGGGAGGAGTCCCACATTGAGGGAGTCTGCTTCTCCCTCTGCCTATGTCTCTGCCTCTCTCTTTGTGTCTCTCATGCACAAAGAAATAAAATCTTTAAAAAAAATTAGAAAAAAGAACACTGCGTATTGGGATTTTGAACATTTGACTTCCTTATTACTAAGAATGTTATTGGAAAATGCTCGAGGATAGAATTGTATATATATTTTTAAGTGTAATTTCTTCGTGATTTAAGGAAGCTAAAAAATGTATGGCATCGGTGCTTCGCTTTTTAGAACATCAGTAAGCAGTCTGAGAAATCAATTAGGAATTCAGAATCCGTTGCGAACTCCTGTACGACATCAGAGAGCCTTAAACAATGTCATGTGAAAGGGGTGAGTTTAGCAGGAATATATCCATCAGTTAACCTCAGGTTGTATCAGAATCTTACTTTTTAAGAGCATCGCAGGCTAAAACCAGAGTAAAACTTCAGCCATGTATTTCAGAAAAGAAAACGGGGTTTCTGCCTTGGTCACACAAGGGGACAGAAAGAGCAAACAGCTGAAGTAGCATTTGACGCTCGGGCCCAACAGAAGGGGGCCTGTGAGTCCTCACACCAGGCAGGGTCTCTCAAAGAAGCCCCATGGGCAGAGGACGGACCCTGGAATTCAGATGATGCTTTTCCCCTTGTTTTGTTTTGTTTTGTTTTGCACTTTTATATATTTAGCAGCACAAATTAGGCCAAAGAAATGTTTCCTGGAGAAGGATGTGATTGGGAATGGAGCGCGCACCAGAGTTAAGAATTGTCCTACAGATAAAGGCCCGTTCGTGAGGCGCTGCGAGTGTTCCCTCGGGGATCTGGGCAGGGATTTGGGGAAGAGAAGCTTGAATGTAAAGAAAGAGGAAATCTGAATTAAGCACAGCGGTGAAGTTTTATAATCCCCATGCCCAGACTTTTCAGGGACGTAGCACTTGCTTAGAAGCAAGGGATGGCTGTACTGTTTATTTTTGACAAGCCGAAATGGAGCGTCTTTCAACCAAAGATCATTATGCTTTTGAAAATAAACGGACTTTTATAGTCATTTCTGCTTCAGATTTAGATTTTTCATTTTAGTAGATTTATATGGCAAACGGATGTATATGTGTAAATATAAATTCTGTTTGTCAGATATTGACAAATGCGTGGGCAAACCTTTAAATGGAAAGTTCCATGGAATTACATGGAAAGAAACGCTTGGAGCCTGTGAACAGTGTGTACAGCTGTCAGAATGGATTTGCAGTGAAAGGAGAAGCCTCGTGGGCAGGGGTCTTTACCGTTCACTGCTTGAAAAGTGGATCTTCAGATGTTGCAAAAAATAAACCGTGAGCCGTGGAGAACCGTATGGGCGGCGACGTGTGCGTTGGCAGAGTGTCCTCCCCCAGAGCACAGGTGGTGTCGCAGGCCGGGCCCTGGGCGCCCCCCTCCCGCCCCGAGCGCAGAGCTGCCGCCCTCCTCGAGGGCTTCCTGCGGGGAGACCCCAGCTGCCCTCCCCCGGCCTCGCCCGCACCTGCTGTGCACCTGCTCCCCTGCGGCCCGCAGCCCTCGGGGCCTCGGTCGCCGCCCCTCGTTGCTCCCCCTGGGTGTCCTGGGTCCGGGAAGACACCTGCCTTCCTCGTGTGGGATGTGGCCTGGGTGTATGGGATTTTTTTTTAAGCTTCCCAAGTGATTGTAATATGCAGCTAAGGTTGAGAACTTCTGCATTAGTGATTTATAAAGCAATTTATAAATTTACGGTGACAAAGGCTTATATTTACAAAAGCAAATTAGGGTTTTATTAATTCAGCCTACTTCATTATTTTTTAAGATTTTATTTATTCATGATCGAGAGAGAGAAGCAGAGACATAGGCAGAAGGAGAAGCAGGCTCCCTGCAGGGAGCATGATGTGGGACTCGATCCCAGGACCCGAGTATCCCAGGACCCTAAGCCTAAGGCAGAGGCCCAACCCCTGAGCCACCCATAGGCAACTGAAGTATTCTAAAATTTAGTAATGCCTGACAGCCAGCTGCAACCAAGAAGGAGCTTCCTCGCATAAACATTTGCATATTTCTACTCAAAAGCAAGATGTAACATAGTCTACTGACTTCCAGAAACAGTGCAAAATTGAGTGCCTGTGTACGTGGATTTTTTTTTTTTTTCCACCTAAGCAATGCTGCTTTCATCATTTCCAGGATCCTGCAGAAAGGTTGCCCCAAAGGGGTCAATCTTTATACCGCGTGGCACTGCTGCCCTCCTGTGGGCTCTGCGGGCATAGGCCATTCCCGGAGTCTGTCCAACTTGGTCATTATTCAGAGGTTCCAGTCATTGTTGTGATTCCCAGAAATTTTTAATTTCATTTTGGATCTAGTGCTCACTAGGTCCTTGCTGCTTTCCTTCTGTGAAATCCAACATCTTAAAAGGGCTAACTCTGCCCCTTGTTGCTTAAATATGGAAAAAGTAGACTATTGGGGGCTGTGATCCTTACACTTTTTCCTTCCCTTCACTTATGTATCTGATGGCAAACGAGTCACCACAGGTATAGGTCACAGTGAGAAAGTTACCCGCCCGGACTCCTGACTTGCGATCCCAAGAAAACTTGCACAGGGGGAGTAAAACTGACGTTAGCAGGAGAAACTGCTTATGTTTACGTCATTTATCCCCCTTACAAAGCTTTTTTTAAAAAATGGAATTATTTTATGTGGCAGTGGCAAGCCTTGTGCCGAACTATGGAAGCCAAGCAAGAGCTCCGGCATCCCGGTGCTCAGGGCCGGGGGCTTCGGGGCGCATCTGGCCGCCACGGCCCTTTAGGTGAGCACTTAGTCACGGTGCCTGGGGAAACGCCGCTCATCTGATCACCCAGCACCACCTGCAGAGGCTCCTGGGAAACACCCCCTCCGTTTGTCTTTGGCCTGGGCCTTGGGTAGCACCTGGGCAGGACCCCACGGCACCATGCTTCTCCCGCTCTAGTGTGCAGGCAGGTCTCGCTGAGACGCAGATTCTGAGTCCGGGGAGCCGGCTGGGGCCCAAGGCTGAGCCCTGCCCCTGACCTGTGATGCTACCTCTGGCGCTGAGGGCCTTGGCACGTGGGATCCGGGCGGGGCCCTCACTGTAACCACCAGCTTCCCTGCAGGGGAACCGTGGGGAAGCTGACAGCAGGAGGGGCGGTGTGACCCTGTGCTCTGCTGCCGGCCTTGGGGGTGGAGGCAGGGCCCTCGCGCCAAAGAGCGCAGCTCTGGGAGCTGGAAAAGCAAAGGAACGGATCCTCCTCGGACCTGGACCTCTGGCGGGAGCCCAGCCCTGCCAAGGCCTGGAGTCCAGCCTCGGGAAATGATGTCACACTTCCGGGACTGAAAGAAACGAGGCGGTGGTGTTTTAAGACGATGACCCTGTGAATGCTTGAGTGGCACCAAGATCCCCACGTTAAAATCCTACCCACCCCCCACCCCCACCCCAGGTGACAGGATTAGGAGGTGGGGCTTCTGGGGAGGGATTAGGTCAGGAGGGCAGAGCCTTCAAGCCTTCATGACTGGGATGAGTGGCCCTGTGAAGCGGCCCAGGAGCGACCCCTCAGCTCCTCTGGCCTGGGAAGGCGGTGTCTTGAAGCGGAACGCGGGCTCTCACCGGGCCCTGAATCTGCAGGGACCCCGACCTTAGACTTCCCAGCATCCCAGACCGGAAGTGCAGGTTGTGTCTACGCTGCCCGGTCCCTGGTGTCGTCTTACAGCTGCCCAAGGAGGCTAAGACCAACCCCCAGTTGTTGTACTTGTTACAGGACACTCCTACACCCCGCCAGGGGTCCTCACACCCGTGTTGTGTAGGAAAGCCTCTTAGAAGCAAGCCCACAGAGGAGTGTCCGCACATCAGTCACCTGGGGAAACTTTGGGACAAAACTGTAGGTCCCGATCCCAGAACAGTATAACCAGACCCCATATGGGTGTACCCTTAGAATCATTAAAGGCTACTTGGGTGAGTCTAATTATAAGGTAGTGTGGAATCCTAGTAAGAATACACCCAAATTAGAACTTTACTTGCGTTCAAGCAAAGTCCTTAACCTTGCCCCAAACATGGACACCCCACCTGCTGAGTTGTCCCTAAAACCATACACCAGCTTCTCCTTGCAGCCCAGGGCCTACATCTTAGGTGAATTACCAGGTTCGAGACTTCACACGTTCTCTTTTGCCTAAATTGGTCAGATCGGACTCACGTCCTATTAATTCACCCACGCTCATTTCCACAGATGGGAAGTATTCGCCAGTTGACAAGTTGTGTGAGGCCTCAGTCCAATCCTCCCCCTCTCTCCACTTACCCACCTGCAGCTAAAGATGTGGCGAAACCTGGGTAAGGGGACTCCTGTCTGACACAGCATTTTCTCCCTAAGTGGACAGCATGGCCCTAAAAACTGGATTCAAGATGTCTCCAGAAGAAACATCCTGCTTACCAATTTGTTAGGAAGAGCTACCTTGGAGCAGCAATTTTAGGTAAAGAGCTGTGGCATCTAGAGTAATCAAGCGAATGAATCCCAAGTGAGAGGCACCTCTGCTATATGGGACATGCATTTTGCTCCCCAGGACTGAGCTGTGTGGCCCTGTTGAGGGCTCGCACGAGAGACCACCTCTATGGAAACGATGTCTCGAGTCATTGTTTTGCTGCTTCGATGCTGAACTGGACCTTCTAGCCATGTCTAGCACTTGGGGATGGGAACTGGAAGGAAGATCCATGTTGCCTACTTGCTTCATGTGTAAACCGAGGCTGGAGTTTGGGACACCTCAGGGAACCAAAAGTCGGTTGAATTAGTTACAAGCGAGCCAAAGCTGTTAGACCCACAGGTCTCCTGTACCTCACTTAGCCAAAAAGGGAGTAAAACAACTGTGGGTCTTAACGATTCCCACCATCACATCCTGCTCCTGCAGACAAGCACATGGATTCTTCACTCAACAGCCCGAAATAGCACTGCAGCTGCAGCGAGGGGGTGTGGCCCGTCCCCTGGGCAGTGTTCCCAGCAGATGCTGCACCGCCCCCCCATCCCCACCCCACTGGGCAGGGCGGCCATCTGGGGGATGCAGACTTGGGAAAGCTTCCCAGGTGGTACAGTTGCCACCACTTACTGTGAACCACTGGCATGGAATGTGAGTACTGCAGGTAGCTCACAGGTGGCCACACGTCAGGTGCCAAATGCTCACTCAAGGGCCACAGCCCTTCTCCCTGAAGAGTCCCCAGGTGTAAGCCCCACTAGAGACAAATCTGGCCAGTCACTGAACACCTTACAGAACTGGTTCACCCTGCCCTCAAGGGTTCATAGAAACTTAGATTCACAAGTAGACCTCCTGCATCTTTTGTAAAGTAACAAGAATCATCAGGCTGCTCTCCTTGACCAGCCATGTGATGTGTGTTCAGTCACACATAATTTCTCGAAGGATCCCTGACCACAGAGGTGCCAGGGCTGCAGCCCACCGGGAACCAACCTCAGTTTCCCCATCAGGAAGGAGCATCCCTCCACGCAGGCTTGAACATTTCTCTTTTCTGTGATCTTTTCTCTCCTTTTGTTTCTTGGCTCACAGAATTGCAGTCTCGTCTTAATGGGCTGGCTTCGTTTTTAATGTGTGTATGCGTAATCTTCCATAAAGTCTCAGGAGGTAGGTAAAATCTGCATCGCAAGTCGCCTTTTCAGGACCCCACGTTATCATGGAATCATGAATGGGAAATGACAGAAGAAAAACAAAGATGTGACTAATCGAATAGAGTAAAATATTTATTCAGGTCAGGATGCAGGAATAGACTCTGCACAGAAAGATAATCCAACAGCACCATTTATAGCACATACAGCACCACATTTCAGCAAAATGCAACCCAGGACATCAGATACATTGTAGCCATTTGTTTTTTAAAAAATACATTATGTAAAAAAAAAAATACATTATGTTCTCTCTTACCTCTGCAATAAGGTATCATAGATGCAGCTAAAGAAGTTAGTGAACAAAGTGCCAGATCGTCCTTCCCCACTCTCTGCCCATCCTTCTTCCAAGAAACCACAGGCGGCCGCTCACCAGAGTTGGCATGAGGCTTCGAGGCTGCTGCTTTTCCCCCTACATCATAACCGATTTCAAATGGTGCTAGACAAAAACAGACTCTGAACACCAGGAGAAATCGGTCAGCCTGTGTAAGAGATGGGTCCGGTGGTGCTCCTGGGGGTCCTGCACTTGGCCGTGCAGGTGGCAAGTCTGACTCCAGCTGCACCGCAACGGCAGCTGAATGTTCCAGGGCGTCTAGGAGCAGGTGCAGTGCTGACGTGGATGGAACCGTCCTCCGGGTCTGCAGCCTCGCCCCTCCCCGGGTACAGTCAGGTACCACATGGAGCACTGCCCTGCGCTCTAAGGCCCTGGGGACAGGTGACCCCTGGTGGCTGCTGCAAGCTGGCACAACCTCTGCCCCTGCTCAGAGGCAGAGATGCTTCTAAACCCAACACCCTCCCCACACTGTCACCCCTCCACAACCCACGTACGCTAGGGTGCATCTTCCTTGTCAAGGCCTTCCTCTCTTGAGTCGGCTCGGGCGGTGGGAGGAGGGCGCCTGTCCCACCAGCGGAAGCTCCTCTGCAGGCGGCCCTCTGCTGCGCTGCAATTCTTACTCCTAAAACACTGATTTCAAATGGTGCTAGATACAAAGATGGAAAAATCTAAGCCACCATGTGAAACCAGCTTCCAGAAGAAGAGGATCTCACTGAAGAGAGAGTGAAGGTGTAGCTGGAAGAGCCAGGCTCTTCGACGGGAGGTACGTCTTCTCGGAGTTCCGCTTGGGACGTGACATCGCGATCCATTAGACACAGCAAAGAGCTACCCAGTGACGCTGGACGAATGTTAAAGTCCCGGCTGGGGCTTCACACGGACGGCAGCAATACAAAACTCATGAAGCCTAGTTAATTCTGTTCAATTCCACAACCAGTCCTAACAGATTATTCTATGATAAAATACAGTCTCCCGGAGCTATTATGAAAAATGCACTGATATTTTCATTAGCATTGCCCTGCTTTGTAAAATATTTCACAGTACGTGAAGTCTTTTCTGCTGCTATCTCACGTCCTCAGGAAAGCAGCGCCCCCTCCGCCCCTGAGGTTCTAGCCAGTACACAAAGGGGAGTTCACCCGGGCCAGGTCCACTCTTCCCTGCGCCTGGGCTCCTCCTTCCCAGCCTTATGTAAGGCCCGGAACACTGGCAAATCTTATTTATCCTCTGCCGTGACACCCAAAAATGTGGTGTCCTAAAACTGTGTTAAGCAGATAATCCTCTAACACGAGAACGGAGTTTCATGTTGTTTTCAAAATCTATCTGAAAAGAAGATTTGCATCCTGTGTTCACATGAGATTTCCCCATCTCCTAAAATGCGACGCTTTGGGGTTGTCTGAGGCTG